>NC_091455.1:55408172-56008172 GCF_027789765.1 Dendropsophus ebraccatus
TCCTTCAGGCACTCACATGCTGGGAAGAGCATTCCGACCATCAGCAGATACCAGAGGGTCCCTGGAAAGGCTCCAACCTGGCGCCGGACCTGAGGGGTCATATCAGGTCTAAACCGCTCAAGAGGCATGGTCTTCTTAGTGTGTCACAATGGGGAGAAGCAGATAGATTTTGTCTGGCAGCTCAATAGAGAATGAATAGAGCTGGGGGTCATGTGCCGACCTGCAGCTCTCTTCACAACAAAGGACCCGGGCGCCAATACAGAAAACTCCAGGGGGCCCGGAGGTCAGACCCCCTGCAATTTCATACTTGTCTGCTATCCTGTGTATATCGGAAAACACCTTTAAGACTAATCTGACATGTAGTTCTAACTATGTGAAGGACCTAATAGAATGTGAGCATGGGGTCAAAAATAGGACGGAGTCCAGCGCTTAACCAAAAGTGACTTGAAAAACTTCAGTGCAATACAGAAACAACAAAATAGTAGACTGGACAGGTGCAGGTGACTGTAGTGTAGTAACGTGAAGAAAGTTGACCTGGTTTAGTGTAGGGATAGGGACTGTCTTGGGAGCCTAGTCTAATGCAGTACTGTACTCTGCTGGGATTAGTGTACAAGTGAGTGTAGAAGAACAATGCTCGTACTCACATATAGATATCTAGGAATCTGAACACTTTCTGCCCACCCAGATCAGAGAGTGCCAGGTTGGGTAATACGAGCCCTAGACCTTTGCAACTGGGTGTAACAGACTTTCCAAGACTTCCCAGGATAGCAGTGGGCAAATCAGTAAGATACTTCAGCTTTCCCGCTCTTTGTCTTACTGGGGACCAGTTCTTTGCTGTGGTAACTGTCCTAAGAATAATGGAGAAGGATCCCTGGTGACCAGGTCTAGGGGTGACCGGGTTTAACCTCCCATTGGTGGGGCTGTATGGAGAAGAGAGAGAGAAGAAGTGAAGTTTTCTAAGAGCCATGTGTGGCATCTGCATCTGTGATTGGACAGAATCAGTAAATAAACAGTACAACCAGTTAACCCATTCCCTTCAGCTGTGCTCATATACCCATACAATATAAAAGAAGAGTGAGTGGGGAAAACTCAAATAACATCTTCATCCCCTTTGTGCGATATCTGAAAGAGATACTTTGCCCAGGTGGTATAAGAATTTAGTGGACCAACCGTAATGGGACACTACATATATGAAATATATATATATATATATATGTGTATATATATATATATATATATATATATATATATATATATATATATATACAGTGCTGGACAAAAGTATCGGCACCCCTGCAATTCTGTCAGATAATACTCAATTTCTTCCAGAAAATGATTCAATCACAAATGCTTTGGTAATTATATTATCTGCACCCTCAGCCTAATACTTGGTAGCACAACCTTTAGACAAAATAACTGCGAACAACCGCTTCCGGTAACCATCAATGAGTTCCTTACAATGCTCTGCTGGAATTTTAGACCGTTCTTCTTTGGCAAATTGCTCCAGGCCCCTGAGATTTAAAGGGCACCTCCTCTGCCATTTTGAGATCTCTCCACAGGTGTTCTATGGGATTCAGGTCTGGGCTCATTGCTGGCCACTTTAGAAGTCTCCAGTGCTTTCTCTCAAACCATCTTCTAGTGCTTTTTGATGTGTGGTTTGGGTCATTGTCCTGCTGGAAGACCCATGGCCTCTGAGGGAGACCCAGCTTTCTCACACTGGGTCCTACATTATGCTGCAAAATTTGTTGGTAGTCTTCAGCCTTCATAATGCCATGCACACAGTCAAGTAGTCTAGTGCCAGAGGCAGCAAAGGAACCCCAAAACATCAGGGAACCTCCGACATGTTTGACTGTAGGGATCGTGTTCTTTTCTTTGAAGGCCTCTTTTTCTCTCTTTTTTTTCACTGTAAACTGTATATGTTGATGCCTTTTCCCAAAAAGCTCTATTTTGTCTCATCCGACCAGAGAACATTCTTCCAAAAAGTTTTTGGCTTTCACAGCTAAGTTTTGGCAAACTTCATCCTGGCTTTTTTATGTCTCTGGGTCAGAAGTGGGGTCTTCCTGGGTATCCTACCATAGAGTCCCTTTTCCTTTAGACGCTGACGGATAACACGGGTTGACACTGCAGTACCCTTGGACTGCAGGGCAGCTAGAACTAGATCTTTTCCCACCATCCGCACAATCTCTTGTTGAAATCTCTCATCAATGTTTCTTTTCTGTCCACATCTAGGGAGGTTAGCCACAGTGCCATGGGCTTTACACTTCTTGATGACACTGCGCACGGTAGACACAGGAACATTCAGGTCTTTGGAGATGGTCTTGTCTTATGTCTTATTTTAGGGGATGTCTTATTTCTCTCCCCACAGCTGGAGGGAGAGAAATAAGACATCTTCCCAGACCTCCCCAAACCCTCTCCAGAATACTCACCATAGGACCAACAGCGCATCAGCAGCGGGACGTGCTGCTGGAACGTGACCTCCGACCTGCAGCCTGGACGTGACCTCCGACGTGACCACAGCGGGACCTGTGGCCTGGACGTGACCTCCAAAGTGACCTGCAGCCTTTTTAGGGGGAAGACCTATTTACGGGGGTGCCTTATTTTCAAAGGATGTCTTATTTTCGGGGAAACACAGTACCTCTCCACGCTCCCCTGATGTCCTGATGCAGTCACCGGTGTTCCCCTCTCTGTAGCCGCAATTACTTCTGAGACAAGCTCGTCTTGGGATTGAAAGCCCGCTCAGCCAATCACTGACTGAGACGGGCCAGGGCTGTGGCCAGTGATTGGCTGAGTGGGCTGTCACTCCAGAGACGGGCTCAAGTAACGGCCACTACTGACAGCTGGTTTTCCTATACCGCAGCAATATGTTAAAACTGTGCTCACACCACTTTGAGACTGAGGAATCAGGACTGTTTTTCTGATAGTCGGCAACTCTTTGTAATATTTTATGTGGGTGGGTTTTATTGAGATGTATTTTTATAACACTAAATCAGACTAAACAGGCATGGTAGCAAGAATCTCCATACAGAAGCTTATTCCCCCTGTGTGTTCAGTCAGGCACATCAGGAGTTAACAGGGAGGCGGCTCTGCAGCGTGACACAGTGTGGACTCTGTCCTGGGCTGTGTATCTACCTCTTCTCCCTCACCAGGTATCTCCTGCAGTCGTGTCCGCAAGGTAATTCTAGATAGCACCGCCCTACAGCGCATGCTCCGTCACGCCCCCCCGCTCGGTCCCTTTAAGCGCTGGTCACTTCCCGCGCCGGATTGGACGCAAGATGCCAGCGGTTAGTAAATGTCTTTGTTGCGCTTGCGCAGTACGCCCAGCTTGTCTGGAGAAGTGAGGTTACACAGTAGTGATAGGCTCACTGTGCTCTGGGCTCTTGTGCTCCTCTCTCTGCTGTCACTGGTGAGTGCACCGCTGCTTTAACCCCTTGTAGTCCTCGTTCACCCTTTAGTAACGCATAATGATAGGGTTATATGGAGTACGTGCATTATTTTGCTATCTGGACTGTTATAACATTATATAAGTAGTGGTTATACCTTGTTATCTGGTTATAATGCTCTGGCTAAGGTGCATTTATTATATCACTGACCTGATGTGAGTTACAGGACCCTAACACTGCTTTGGCACTAGATACATGGTTGTTTGCAACTTTTTTGGAAAGTGAACTTGTATAGTGACTGTAAACTTTTACCTTACCCTATAGCCTTAAAGGGTTTTTCAGCTGTAGTCTACAGCTGTGTGCATCAACCTGTACATGATGCAGAACTACAACTCCCATCATGCCCTTAAAGCCTTTGACTGTGGAAACATGCTAGGAGTTGTGGTTTGCTACAGCTGGAGAGCCGCAGGTTGGGGAACACTGATCTATAGGTAACAGCTGACTTCATAAGTAAGGGTGCCTTTACACAGAGATTTACCTGGCAGATTTTTGAAGCCAAAGCCAGGAACAGACTATAAACAGGGAACGGGTCATAAAGGAAAGACTGAGATTTCTCCTCATCTGAAATCCATTCCTGGCTTTGGCTTTAAAAATCTGTCAGATAAATCTCTTTGTGTAAACGCACCCTAAGGATCTATAATATTTCTATAGGTGACCCACATGCTGATTGGCATATGAAGCAGCTATCCCTAACACCCTGGATCTGCCACCAGATATCGACTAGATGGCCATGATTCCTGCATGAAGCTCCTATATTGATACTATTAGCATGTAGCTAATGGGTATTTATATTCTGACGTCTTTGGGTGTGATCCCTGATCAACCAGTTTGGGGTTTGTATCAGCTTTTACCGAAGGAAATCTGTCCTGACTGTCAGACATCAGACATATTTTCTATATACACAGAAAGGGAATTGCTAGCGATGTCCGTGCAGCCCTTGCCGCACGATCATCAAGCCATGTAATAGCCTCTGTAAGCGAGCGCTGCTCTAGCAGATTGGCGATCGCTTACAGCTAATGTCTGACCGTGTGATCCGGCCCTTAGAAGTGACAGTTTTCCAAGCTTCTTATCGCATAGACTTTGGAATACTGATTTCTTATCTTGGTGGCCTGGCCTTAACTTAAGGGTTATTCTTTCTTCACAAAAGAGGGGATATTTACCCTAAAGTATCGCTGGCATTTGTGTTTAAGAAGACTTTGTAATCACTCCTACAAATCATTTGCCCAGTGTCAGTATGTTAGATATCACATTCGGAAATCTTGTGGAGTTTGGACTGCTTTGAGGCTGTCAAGGTGGCCATGCACCTTCAATAACTGACGGGCAAACAATTGTTCATCTGTCCCTTATCTCTCCTGTCTGGCGACCAGCACGGCTGAGCATTCTGGTGTTCTCTATGGGGAGGGTTAAGCGGCCGCCATAGCTCTCTGGCTGTGGCTTATTTCTCCCAGAACGGAGGGTTTGTGCCATGATCCATCACACCCGACCCCCAATTTCCACTAATATCATCTGATGGTGGTCGTTCAGGAAAGCTCCTTATACTAGTACTGGGTGAATAATTAAATTTGTTTAATTCGCCCTTGACTTAAAAATTGATGCAAAATTTGCAAATTCAATTTAAAAAAAATGCAGGGAGAGCACACTGGGCTGGGCAGTACGGTTACCAGCGGCCTCCAGCTTGAAAATAATGTGTGACCGGGCCCAAAGTCGCAGCTGCTCTTGCTGCAGGTCAGAGTGCCTCCTGCTGGATCCAGCGCTGCAGTGTCTGCACACAGAGACCCCACAGCTGGCACACAGATTCCTGCTGCTCCTACCACTACTATTGCTGCTGCTACTCCCACTCCTACTCCCATTTCTATTCCTACTACTACTCCCACTATTATTACTCACAATACTACTCCCACTACTATTCATTTCTCCAGATAACACGTCTTCACTGCTCCAGAGTTCACTAGTGGCGTGCTTTACACCACTTCGTTGCACAAAGGTGACCTTAGACTTGTTGCAGCTCATTGACCCAATTCTTTTGCTTATATGTGATTATTTTTACATGCCACATGCTTCAGCAATCTTGCTTTGTGCATTGGCTCCCACATGGTGGCTGAGCTGGTCTTCTTAAACGATTTCACAGTTAGGGTACAAACCCACTTGACGTATTTGCTGCGTGAATCAGTCTTAAAAATAAGCAGGCAAAACGCAGGTTGGCTTTATACAATTGTTCTGCGTTAAAATACGCAATTGCATATTTTTGAAGCGTGAAGCTTGTTGTTAGCAAAGCATCAGTTGTTAACAACCTGTGCGAAAAACGCATGTAGCTTCACGCTTCAAAAATACGCAATTGCGTATTTTATTGTAGAACAATCGTATAAAGCCAACCTGCGTTTTGCCTGCTTATTTTTAAGACTGATTCACGCAGCAAATACGTCAAGTGGGTTTGTACCCTTAACATCGCTCACTTGGGACCAGTGCAGATCAGAAATTCCTGGCTTGTGACATCCTATGTCCGTACCTTGTTTGAAGTTGCTGAGCGTGTTGGTACGGTGTCCTCCTACCAGTGTTTGAGTATGGAGATTGTATGTATTTTCTTTTATGCTTTTTATTTTTTTTGCAGTGGGTGTAGTTGAAACACATAAGCTGTATAATCCGGAGGAGTGCCCACATACTTTAGGCTGCATTGTGTGTAATTCTGTTTACATGTGTATTGTATTTCCCAAAGGGTGTATCCAGCACAACACAATCCCATGTGATTGCTTCACACCTCACAAACATGCCTGGAAGTTATTGAAATGAATGGTTCAGAAATATGGTCAATAAGCAAATGCACATTTTTACAGGACTACCTCTCTTTACAGACCAAAATAATACATCAAAAATAGTAAGGCAGTTACATGGGAATATGTTTCCAATGCATCAATTAAAAAAAATATTTATATATAATATATATATATATATTAGTCAGTTTGTAACAACCCTGTCATTTAACAGTTTAGACCTGGCAAGTGTTTTGATCCATCTTGGCATTCAGACCCCCACAGATCATTAGAATGAGCTAGTAGAAGCACATGGCTGGGTGCTTCACTCCCTAGCTCCCTGAAGTCTCCATCTAGTTGTCCCATAGACTTATAGTAGAACATGTCTCCTACATCAGGACGGAGATCGCAGTGATCTGTGAAGTGAGGCAAACCAAAGCATGCTTCTCCCAACACACTTTAGAGTTCAGAGAGGATCTGAACACCTAGACCCTGACTGATGAAAACATTTGACATGTCTCTGGTAGAGATGAGCGAACCGGGTTTGGGTTCGAGTCCATCCGAACCCGAACGATCGGCATTTGATTAGCGGGGGCTGCTGAACTTGGATAACGCTCTAAGGTTGTCTGGAAAACATGGATACAGCCAATGACTATATCCATGTTTTCCACATAGCCTTAGGGCTTAATCCAACTTCAGCAGCCACCGCTAATCAAATGCCGAAAGTTTGGGTTCGGATGGACAGCATGCTCGAGGTTCGCTCATCTCTAGTCTCTGGGAGTGGGCCCACAGTGATATACATTGAAATTCCTTTTGCCGATATCCCACCATATACCTCTGATGTGAATGCAGTATTATAGACACTATAGGCAGACTCTATGCCCCCAGTTCTATTATGTTCCTAAATAAATCGGCAAAACTCTTTGGGACTATCCCACTGATCTGGTAAATGCACAGTTGCAATTTGACTGTTAGCGAATGTCTAATCATTCTTTAATTTCATGTTCTAGTTCTCGTTAATGTGATTCTATTTATTCCAATACCCTTTCTTGTATGAGACTTAAAAGTAGAAGTTCATGTTAAAAATGGAGAAGCAGTACTTTACTGACTTCTTTTTAAGGTCCAGTTGGTAAACCCCATCTGAAAACATGTCTGTATTACATTTGTGTAAAACTGGCCTTAAAGGGAACCTGTCACCATGACAATGCTATCTAGGCTATCAGCATTATGTTAGGGTATGTGCACACTGAAGAAAACATGCAAAGGACTTGCGGCGGATTCCGCCAGTCGTCCCCGCACGCTCCCACTTCACTCTACGCCTGTGCAAGTTCATTCTTCGGGTGGCCGGCGTAATCTGCCTGACCATAGAATGGAGTCTATGGCACAGGTGGAGAGTGAAGCAGGAGCGCGCTGGGACGAGCGGCAGAATCCGCCGAAAGTCCTCTGCGTGTTTTCCTCAGTTTGTATAACTTGTAATTTAATGATTGAAATCTCGAATGTTTCCATGCGTAAGGGTACTATTACACGGAACGATAATCGGCCAAATCAGCCCTATCCAGACGATTATTGTTCTGTGTAATAAAGACAACAATCAGCCGAACCGGATCAATGTCATCGGCTGATCGTTGATATAGGTTCTGACCTATGACTGTCGGGCGCCAACCGCACATCGATACGTGTAATAGCGGTGCGCGGCCGGCCATGACGATTAGCAAAGACGAATACATTACCTATCCAGACTGCAGGGCTCCTCCTGCGCTTGCTTCTCCCCGGGTCCCGCGTGCTCCAGCTTCAGAGCAGCCTGTCTCAGCTGACAGGCCGCTAAGCCAATCACCTGAAAAAAACAGCGTCAGTTTGTACACATAGGATGAAGCTGCAGATCCCCATAATGCAGTAATGTAGAACAACAGGCTAGAATAGAGAACCAGGGCTGCTGTCAGAGGTCTGTGTGGTCACATGACAGCAGTGCGGAAGGGGCATGTGTTCAGTATGGACCAATCAGGAAGTGAGAATCACAGAGCTGTGCAGGAGGACAGTGACAGAAACTTTCCTATACAGCAGTGTGAATGGCTGAGTGTAAGCGCAGGCACATTATAGCAGCAGTGTGTATAACTAAATATGAGTGCAGGCGCATTATAGCAGGAAAGGAGAGGATGGGAAACACAAGAGCTGACAGACTACAGGGAGCATGAAGGAATGAGCAGGACATATGTGGGCACATAAATGTGGGCACATAAATGTCCAGGGAGAGAGGGGTTACAGCTATGGAGAGATTATCTCCACAGTCCTGTCCCCCCATGTAAGCCCTAGCCTGAAGTGGATCTGCTATGATTTGGAAGGTGACTGAGACTTCCTTGGTCAGAGTATAGTACTGTAGACCCCGCTATGCAGACCATGTCCTTCCCCCACTCGCCCTCCCACCCAGTACAAGGATCTCTTACACCAAAGTAATGCTCTTAAACCAAGTCACAATTTTGAAAAACTGTGAGCTCTTCTTGCAAAACGCTTTCAATCTAAGTTATTCTTAAACCAAGGTACCACTGTATTTGTAAAAATATATACCTTGATGAAATCTACAAGTATAACTTTATTAGTTGATACGGGTATGCCTCTTTAAGTTGACCTCAAATGCATGTACTTTCAATAGGGAGAGGCAAGAAATGTGCTGCCAGACAACCCTAGCCATGTCTTTTTTTTTTTTTCCCTGGGAACAAAATGATTGGACAGTTCAAATCCAGAACATATGCTCTATCTCTCCTTTGTCCTTTGACATTGGAAGATAGTTGAGAGGCACCGATAGACATCTATACGGTTAACCAGTGCCACCAAAATTGGCATATTCATCCAGCTCTTATCAAATGTGTATTTCTAACTTTTATGTATGCGTTTCATTTTATTCTTTATGTGGTAAACAAATTATTCTTCTTCTTTTATAGGTCTTCCCTCCAAATACTTTCCATCATGAACTTTTTCTTGGAGACCTTGAAAGTCTTGCTGCTTACGATCTATTTGACCTTTGAGTCTATCATCTTATGGATTATCCCGTCTCGTAGAAAGAATGTTGCTGGTGAACTGGTGCTTATTACTGGAGCTGGGAGTGGGATAGGACGTCTTATGGCACTTGAGTTTGCCCGTCTTGGTGCTACTCTCGTCTTGTGGGACATAAATGAAGAGGGCAATAAGGAAACAAGCAGACTGGCTAAGAAAAACGGTGCCGTCCGGGTACACACATACACATGTGACTGCAGCAAGAGGGAAGACGTTTACAAAGTCGCAGACCAGGTGCGTTCTTTATGTGTTTACTGTTTGACAAGTATGGAACTTTTCCAAAAAGAGCACATGCTAGAAATGAATGAATAAAACATTTGACAAATGACAACTACTTAAAAACACTTAAAGGAGTTATTCAGGATTAGAAAAAAACATGGCCACTTTCTTCCAGAAATACCACGACTCTTGTCTCCAGTTTGGGTGTTTTGCAATTAAGCTCCATTCGCTTTAAGGAAACTTAAGTTCCAAAACTCCATCCAAACTGGAGAAGAGAGGTGGTGTTACTGAAAGAAAGTGGCCATGTTATACTGATCCTGGATAACCCCCTTAAAGTATGTCTGTACTTTCATGGTTTTGTTTCATTAACCCTTAATATCAGTGACATGGTGTACAGCCATTTCTCCATTTTAGAAGATGGGATTGTTTGCTGACAGTACTAACAGGTGGACCTTACTGCTGTGCCATGACAGTGCTAATACTGATAAAAATGCACTGGAGTTATTTACAGGACAGTACTATAGTATAGAGTTATTGATACACTGACAGGCTATGCAAGATGCTGGGTAAGCAGAGGAAACAAACAGTGGCAGGATCACAGCAAAGTATGGGTCGCATCACAAAAGCAGCCTTGCTCTAAGCCAGGGATGGGGAACCTACAGTAGTTACAGTCTTGTAATAACTCAGGTGCTTGTAGTTGAGGTAGAGATCAGATACTGTAGTAAGAAGATGCTTTGCAGTAGAGAGAGGAGAGGAGTTGCCAGAGAGGCTTTGCTGGAACAGTAGAGGTGTGTACGAGAAGAGAAAAGAAAATATTCATACTCGGGGATTACTTTCTAGTCTTGACCGCCTTATGCCCCCTAGTTGTGCGCTACCTGTCCTAGGTGGGTAATACGAGCTCCAGGCCTTGTTATCTGGGTTGAGTAGACTCCCGATCCTTCCCATTTGTCCTGCGCAGTGGAATACTTAGACTTTTCCTAGTACCTTTGTTCCACTGGGGTCAGTTCCTATGACTCTGAAGGTAACTGCCCTGCACTCTTTAGAGAAGTTCACATTTATGGCATGTTATTTCATTATTGCAGCAAATTAAATGAATGAGTGGGTTGTGGTTCAGACATGGCTTCAGATCAGGAATTGTCTAATGTAGAGAATAGCCTTAGAGTCTCTTCTGCTTTTTACTCCTTTACACCTTTGTAATGTCACCAAACTGTTCAAGAGCCCCTATAGGACTGACAGGCCCTCCTCACAAGACTAGTTCTAAATTGAGTTTCTGTCATAAAATTGCATATGTGACAGAACAGCAGTTGTGAGACACTTTAGCTCGATACTGGGATTTAATTGAAATTTTTCCAAAGACCCTACCCCCTACCCCCACCAATATTCACTTTTACAAATTTCCTGTTCTGACCCCACTCGCACCACTAGTCACTTCCAGAGTTCTTATGCAGCCTGCGCCCCCCCCCCCCCCCAACCAGTAACCACTATCACTATCTATCTATTTTGAATTTTGAATTTTATTGCATGGGAGAAGTATGTGATACAGTAGAAAAACAGGACTTAATATTTGGTTTGGAAACCTTTTATTTGCAGTTACAGATGTCAGACGTTTCGTGTATCTCTTGACCAAGTTTGTACACAGTGCAGCAGGGATTTTGTCCTTCTTATCAATACAGATCTTATGATCTTTCAGGTTTGGGGGGTTTCACTGGGCAATATTAAGGTGCATCGCTTTTTATTTTATTATGTTAGCCAATCAGCGCTGTTCTGGGCACCCCAGTGGCACGGTCCTTTTTTTTTTTTTTTTTTTTTTTTTTTTTTTTAAGCATCACTCGGCACGGTTCCTTTGCTGTGCATCGGCCCGGCTCTATGCACTGGACCGAGTAATATTTACAGTCATCTTGTGTTTTTTTCAATTTTTTTTTTTATAATTGTGCCAATAGTTGTTGCCTTCTCACCAAGCTGTTTGCCTATTTGCCTGTAGCCCATCCCAGCCTTGTGCAGATTAAATAGTTAATACGGTTGAAGAAAGACACATGTCCATCAAGTTCAACCAAGGAGGGTATGGATACAGGGAAGGGGGGGATATACAAGGAGGGGAGGAATACAGGGAAGGAGACAGATGAGGATAGGTTCTATACGTATGCATTTATATTATGGCAAGTACCTCCTATCCTTCCCATTCTACCTGCAGGAGCTATGGTGAGTACAATACCATATTCACACTTGTGGTGTTTGCCGGCAGCTATCTCCGCCGGTGGTGTCTGCTGGGTTTGGGGGGGGGGGCACTTTGGGTTTGGTCCTGTGACAGTGGGGTTGCAGGGCCATTCCATGGCCTCCCTTCCCTGTTTGTGCTCTTTTTGCGGTATTGGCGGACGCTGACCGACAGTGTGTAGGGACCCGTGTGAACCAGGAGACCGGCACGTGGTACATGGGGCAATATGGTTTGATCAAATTATATACCAACATCCTGGCATGGTTTTCACATGTGGCCGAGAGGCATTAGTATTAGCCATAGGTTTGATGTGCAACAGCTCCTTTCTCTCCATGTCGTATTTATATTATTTTGGTCTAAGCCTGTTTTAAAGCCCTCCACTGTTTTTGCTGTGACCAGATCCTGCGGTAGACTGTTTCATCACTGTTCTCATGGTAAAGAAGGCTTGTCGCCTCCGGAGAATGAACCTTTTTTTCTCCAGGCGGAGGCAGTGCCCCCTTGTCTTTTGAGGGGGTTTTACCTGAAACATCTTTTCCCCATATTTCTTGTAGGGGCCATTTATATATTTAAATAAGTTAATCATATCTCCCCTTAAACGTCTCTTCTCCAGACTAAACAAATTTAATTCTTTTAATCTATCATCATAACCCCATAACTCCTCCATTCCCCTTATTAGTTAAGTTGCCCGTCTTTGTAGCCTCTCCAGCTCCAGGACATCCTTTTTATGAATCTGATTCCAAAACTGGACAGCATACACAATTTTGTCCCTGGTGTCCTTAACCCTAAGAGGATTGGGCAAATAAAAATTTTAGCGTTTTTGTTTTTTCCTCCTTGAGCTTAAAAGGCCATAGCAGTTGCATTTTTCCACCTAGAAACCCACATGAGCCATTATTTTTTGCGTCACTAATTGTACTTTGCAATGACAGGCTGAATTTTTTTTCATAAAGTACGCTGCGAAACCAGAAAAAAATTCAATGTGTGGTGAAATTGAAAGAAAAAAAAACCCATTTCTTTTATTTTGAGGGTATTTTTTTTTTTTACTTTGTTCGCCCTGGGGTAAAACTGACTTGTTATCTATGTTCCTCAAGTCGTTACGATTACAGCGATATGTAACATTTTATTTTATGTGGTGGCTTGTAAAAAATTCAAACCATTGTTAACAAATATATGTTCCTTAAAATCGCTCCATTCCCATGCTTATAGCGCTTTTATCCTTTGGTCTATGGGGCTGTGTGAGGTGTCATTTTTTGCGCCATGATGTGTTCTTTCTATTGGTACCTTGATTGTGCATATGCAACTTTTGATCGCTTTTTATTACAATTTTTCTGTATTTGATGCAACCAAAAATGCGCAATTTTGCACTTTGGGATTTTTTTGCACTTACGCCGTTTACCATGCGAGATCAGGAAGGTGATTAATTAATAGTTTGGGCGATTACGCACGCGGCGATGGCAAACATGTTTATTTATTTATTTTTATTTATAATATGGGAAAAGAGGGGTGATTCACACTTATTAGGGGAGGGGGCTTTTTATTATTAATGCAATTAGTAATACAGCATAGATCGATGAGATGGGCACTTTGATTGCTTCCGGCTGCTGCAGCTGGAAGCAACCGAATGCCGAGTCAGGATAAGCGCCGTTACGGTGCAGACCCCGGCCGTGACAAGACACGGGGATCGCTCCTCTGGGCCAACGTCCCGGGGGGGGGGGGCGATCTCCTCCACTAGACACCAGGGAATGGCTGCATCAGGTAATCGGATGCAGCTGTCATCTTTGACAGCTGCATCCGATTATCTAAGTAGCGGGCGCGGCCATCGGACTGTGCCCGCTAATAGCCGCAGTCCCGGGCTACATGCGGCACCTGGACAGCCCCGCTTTGAACAGCGGTGGGCGGCCCTGGACGTACAGGGGTCGCCTAAGGGTTAAATAGCTTTTTGGTTTTGGCCATGGTGGAGCGGTTAGAGTGTGATTTGACTGTGTGGACAGGTGTTGAGATAGAGATTTTTTTTTTTTTTTTTCCAGTTTTTATGCAATAAATACTTTTATGCAAGTAATTAGTGCAGAGTAGGAGGAGCTTATATAAAAAAAAAAGACAGAAATCTTCCTGGTTGGTAGGTGATGAAATATTTATGCAATAAAATGTTAATTCATTATTGAAAAATCTAACAATGTGATTTTTAAAAAATATATATTCTGTCTCTCACAGTTGAAGTGTACCTTCGATAAAAATTACAGACCTCTCCATTCTCTGTAGGTGCAAAAAACTTGCAAACAACTAGGCCTCCACTGCAGTTATCTGTTGTTTGTATACAGGGCAGTTTCTAGATCATTTTGGCAACAGGGCGAATCTTGATAAAAGCACCCCCCCCCCCCCCCCCCCCCCCCCCCCCCGCGACCATACTCAATTCAGCCCTGGGGAAGGAAGGGGGGCTTTTATTAGGATTCGGGTTATTAGGAAGAAACAGTGTGTGTATTATGGCATAGAGCAGTGTTGCACCCCTAAAAGATAATGTTCAACGAATACAAAATCATCATACAGGGACTCACAGGTGACGTTTTCTTTGATTTGAGGCCCCATTTTCCTTTTCCTCTCCAACGGGGCCACCATGATGATTTCTTGCAGCTACAATTCGTCTCTTCAGAACCTGCCAGACAAACATCTCAGGCTCCGCACTTATCCAGCAACTTCCTTCCCTTTTCCCTCCTATAGGCCTATAGTAATTCTGCTGCTTGGTGCAGTAAAGTCTGCAAGGTGTGACCTCCATTACGCTGACATACAGGATGCTGGGAGAGCTGCGCGACCTCCATTACACTGACATACAGGATTAGGGGAGAGCTGTGTGACCTCTATTATACTGACATACAGGATGCTGGGAAAGCTGTGTGACCTCCATTATACTGACATACAGGATGCTGGCAAAGCTGGGTGACCACCCCCTGTGATGTCCCCATTGTAATAATCCCCCCTCTGCTTTCCCAATTGTCATACCCCTCACTGTGCTGTCTCCATAAAAAAATCCCCCCTGTGCTCCCCCCATAGTAATAATCCCCTCTGCTCCCCCTGCATTGCCAAACACACACACACACACACACACACAAAAAAAAAACATTATACTCACCTTATTCTGGCATAGGGGTCCCTCTCTCCTCTTCTTCTTCAGCCTGCGAGGAGCAGGCCGCTGCCACCCACATCTCTCTCCAGCAAACTCAGTGATATGACGTCATTGCGCTGCTGGAGGGAGAAGATGTCTGCAGACGCAGCGTGCTCGGCTGGCTTGGAGCTGTCCAGGGGCGGAGCTACTGGCGGTCTGGGGCGGAACTGTGGGCGGTCCGCTGGCGGAGCTACGGGCGGGCGGAGGGCAGTCTTGCCAGGCAGAGGGGCAGGTGATAGGGCGAGAGAGTGGGCGGGCGGCCAGGGGTGCGTGCAGCTAAGTGGAGTCCGGGGTATGCCACCAGCGCCCCCTAGCTGTCTGCGCCCCATACGGTCGCCCGGCCCGCCTGCCTCTAGAAACTGGACACACACACATATATATACACACACACAGGAGTCTGGTTTCAGCAGTGTCCTCTTTTTGCCCTGCCTGGTCTCTAGCTGCAGTTTTAGCACTGTCCTTGGCTTGATACTTGGATTTAATTGGAATTTTCCAAAAGTGTCTTACATAACTGCAGTTTTGTTACGTGTGTAATTTTCAGACAGAAACCCAATTTAGATCTCTGGCAGCGTTCTCCGGCTGTAGCTCTGCACAGACGTACAGAAAATTGGCGAGTCTGATGGATTTGGCTTGGGCCTTTTTTCTCTCTTTGATGTTGTTGACTGCATAACTTACAGATTCCTAGAAAGACCGATCTGCGTAAAACTCTCTTAACAGAACTTTTTTTTTTTCCGAGTTGTGACATGGGAAAATAAGGCTCATTGTTCAATTAACATCTACAGATAATTTTTGTATTTATAAGGGTGGAATATATTTGTTGGCCAGTTGTTCCATGCATCATGAGTTGGCAGCCCCCTTCTCCCTTGTGTTTTACGATTTTTCTTTATAAAGAGATCGTGATTTAGTATTTACATAGAGCTTCAACTTTATTAAAACTACCATTATACATAGATGCTACTATTGGCAATGGAACTTAAAGGGATCCCGTCACCACTTCTCACCTGTACGTTTTAGTAAATACTAGTGTTCCCGATAAAATAACAAATGTGGAACATCTTTTCTTTTAGATCTGTGTTGCACCTTTCCTCTGTTATTCTTACTATAAATGTATGACCCAATATCCAACTGGGGTGCATGTCCCTACACAGCCTGTCACCTCTGATTGGATAGTGTCAAACTGTGTAGGAGCACGCCTTCTATTGTAACATCTAGTTGGTTATTGAGTCTGTTCACTTTCCTAGTAAGAATAGCAGAGTTACAGCACAGAGCTGCAAGAAATGTTACAAAGTTATGTCGTGGGTGTAGCATGCATTTGTTAAAGGGGTTATCCAGCGCTACAAAAACATGACCACTTTCCCCCTACTGTTGTCTCCAGATTAGGTGCGGTTTTGAAACTCCGTTCCATTGAAGTAAATGGAGCTTAATTGCAAACTGCACCTGAACTGGAGACAACAGTAGGGGGGAAAGTGGCCATGTTTTTGTAGCGCTGGATAACCCCTTTAAATCAAACAGGCCAGAAGTGGTGACAGGCCCTCTTTAAAGCGGTAGTTAAGCAAAAAAAATTCTTTCAAATCAACTTGTGCCAGAGTTTTTTTTTTTAAATTGACTTCTATTAAAAAAATCTCAAGTCTTCTAGTACTTATCAGCTGCTGTATGTCCCACAGGAAGTGATGTATTCTTTCCGGTCTGGAGAACAGGAGAGGTTTTCTATGGGGATTTGCTTCTGCTCTGGACCGCTTCTGACATGGACAGAGCTGGCAGCAGAGAGCACTGTGTCAGACTAGGATTGAAACACTACTTCCTGTAGGACATAAAGCAGCTGATAAGTACTGGAAGACTGGAGATTTTATAATAAAAGTAAATCATAAATCTCAGGAACTTTCTGGCATCAGTTGATTTGTAAGATTTATAAGGGTATGTGCACACTACAGATTCTGGGTGGACAATTTCAAGAGGATTCCGCTGTGGGCCCCTGCTTGAAGTTCCTTTAAAGGGGAAGTCAGATCTCCATCAGCGAAATAGGAGGGAAAAAAACAAGCTGATCTGTGGGGTCAGACCACTTTGACTGCTATCAATCATAAGAAAAGAGGTGGTGTCCCCTGAAATAAATGAAACACAAGATGCATGTATGGCCAGCTCTCCAGTCATTCTCATTGGGGCTTCCAAACTGCTTGAAATGCCCCAGAATGAACAGAGCACTGGCTGTGTCCATGCGGTGTGCTCCATTCCAGGGATCATTCTTGGGATCAGTGAGGTTCCAGCGGTCAGATCTCCATCAACTTATGATGATCTGTGGATAGGGGATAACTTTTTGTAGGTATGATATTTATTACATAGACATTAAGCATAAATAGAAGCATACATAGATGCAGCCTAAGTATATATTACTATATCTGCATATATTCTGGGTACCCTATAATTTATTTCATTTCTCAATCCATCAGGTTAAAAAAGAAGTTGGAGATATCAGCATCTTAATAAACAATGCAGGTATTGTGACTGGAAAGAAATTCATTGATTCTCCGGATGCCCTTATAGAAAAGACCATGCAAGTCAACACGATGGCACATTTTTGGGTAATTTCAGTTTTTAGCATGTTAATAATGTGTAACCAAAAACACACACAACTTCTATAGTTGCAGCATCTTGTTTTTATATTTATCCCTAGACCTTTCTTTAAAGGTGTTGTCCAAAATGAGAGATCATGACTGATTTTTCCCTCCAAAAAAACGCAGCATATTTGTCCATAAATTGTCTGTAGTTTTGCAGTTAATAACAAACTACAATTCAGGTCACAGAATTAAAAATTGTCATTTTCAGATTTTGGAATCATGGGGTCTTAAAAATATAAATCTTTTTGTTTTTTCACAACAACATTTTTTCTTTTTTTACTATGATCCATTGTGCCTTTTATGTTTTTCCTTTAATAAAACAGCTCAGATTTATAGGATTTTCATGCGGTGTTCCATGGAAACATCCATTGGGAATGATGAAGTGAACACGTTTTATTGGTCAGCAGCACTACACAGACAATACTCCCTACTGTATTTGCTGCTGTTGAGCAGCCAAAATATTATTCAGCCTCAGTGTATCATAACTTTTATAATATATTAATTTGCAAAACTCATGATAGCATTAATGTATTCCCTTTTATCTTTAAATAATATTATAGTCTGCTCTACCTAATAGTTAAATTAAATGAGTGCTTTATGTAGATATAAATTATGTAAATCTCTTCCTGTACATTACATATACTATAAATATATCAATCCCATGGCCCCCGTTCCCTGACTGTGCGCGCCTGCGGGGTTGGTGGCCACTGACTGGCACGGTGTGGACTTAGTGTAGGGACCCATGTGTATCAGATACCTGCACGATGGTACATGGGGCAGTATGGCTTGATCAATTCATACACAAAATTCTGATGTGTTTTTTATTTAGCCTAGGGGCACCAGTATCAGCCATAGGTGTGAGGTGCAGCGCTCTTTTTCTTCCGTGAACCGCATAAATATATCAATGTTTCCTTACTTACAGACTTATA
The DNA here is from genome assembly GCF_027789765.1 of Dendropsophus ebraccatus. Taxonomy (NCBI): domain Eukaryota; kingdom Metazoa; phylum Chordata; class Amphibia; order Anura; family Hylidae; genus Dendropsophus; species Dendropsophus ebraccatus. Next base: position 55,426,534 of record NC_091455.1, read on the forward strand.
AAGCTTTCCTTCCTGCAATGATGGCCTCCAACCATGGACATCTTGTGAGCATTGCAAGTTCTGCTGGACTTATCGGAGTCAATGGACTAGCAGGTGAGAGAGTGCCTAAAAAAGGTGTTAATGTGAAGTATGCTTGTCACCACTGGCATAGTCCCTACTAGAAGACTGGGGATTGCACTACTGTGATCACCAATGGAAGGCTTGCTGGTGTGACTACTGTGGAAGTAAGGATGAGGACTGCTGTGCCTAGTAAGGAAGGAGGCTACTATGACTACTAGGTGACCACAGTAACTATGTTTGGTGTGTTTAAAAAGGGGTTGCATCATTCAGAAAACTAGTTCTAAACTGATTAATTCTGTGAGCTTAAACATATTTCAAGTGTATAAGCATTTCTGAAACTGTACTGAGATATATAGGCTTACTAATCCCCCATGTGACTGCATTGTTTTGATAACCTGTTGCCCTTCGTTACAACCCACTAAGGTGGGCCAGGCATACTTTCTTTCACTGTGCTTTCCAGAAAGTACTGGCAGTTGGTCTCCACTGAGTCTACAAGTAAGGGGAATTGTTTAAAAGTGTGTGCAACAGCAGGGTCACAGTTCAGAGAGAAAACCAGGAAGTCATTTGATCCATTGTGAAGGAATTTGCTGTGTTTTTTTTTTTTTTTTTTGGGGGGGGGGGGGGGTTGTTTTGTTTTTTTTACATCGCTCTACACATTTGTAATCCTTTACATACATGTTTGCCCCTTTAAGTATACGTCACATTCACATTCATGTAGGTACCTACTCCAGTGTCCCCCCCCCCCCCCCCCCCCCCATTAACTATTACACATTACAAAGTTTGTTTGGCAGCACTGTGGCTCAGTGGTTAGCACTGTAGCCTTGCAAAACTTTGTAATGTGTGTTAAAAAGCTGTCTGGAGCCGCTCCTGTTTTCCCCACATGTGATGCGATGTAACCAATGAAAAGGCTGCCAGGATGCAGGTGCACCAGTAGCTTTTCTCTCCCATTCATTGGAGAAGAACCCGGAAGTGAGGCAGAACTTAAGACACCAACTGGAGGTGAAAATGGCCGCAACCAGTGTGGAATTCGAACATGTGTCACTATAATTTTTGTTTTTTCTGGTATTGCCATAACATGCCCTAAAAACATTCCAGTTACATACGACTATTACATGACATAGATTTGTAACACAGAACCCTCTTCCTCATGATAACACATATACAAGATAGACAGAACTCCACCATATAAGAAATTAACTGTACTCCTCTTCTAATATATGGGGAAGAGGTATTAAGGGTGCGTTCACACCTACAGGATCTGCAGCAGATTTGATGCTGTGTTCAGTTATTTAAATGAAATCTGCTGCAGAAAATCAGCTGCAGATCCTGTAGGTGTGAACGCACCATAAAAGATAAGGAAAAAACTTGGGTTCTAGTTACAACTATAAACCGATAAAGAAACAACTGAACCTCTAATATATTGTAACACAATTGAATTTTATTGTTAAAAATATGACATGGTATTAATACATGATAATTGAAACACTTAGCAATGAACAAGGGCTGACTAGAATGTTAAAAACAGCAAACATACACGAGGGGGCTGCTGCAGGTGGACACAAATAAATAAATTAATTAATTAATAGTATAATAAATAAGTAAATACACAGTGGAAATATAGCACTTTGAGTCCTGCAGGACATATGATCAATTTCTCTAAGTGCTATATTTCCACTGTGTATTTACTTATGAAATTTATTATACTATTAATTTATTTATTTATTTGTGTCCACCTGCAGCAGCCCCCTGGTGTATGTTCGCTGTTTTTAACATTCTAGTCAGCCCTTGTTCATTGCTTAGTGTTTCAATTATCATGAATTAATACCATGTCATATTTTTAACAATAAAATTCAATTGTGTTACAATATATTAGAGGTTCAGTTGTTTCTTTATCGGTTTATACTCTTCCTCATGATATTGGGCATGCAGAGTGGCCTCTGTGAACCAGGTCAGTGTTGTGAAGTTGTATTGTTCATAGTTACAAGTCTGTTTCTCCTGCTCTTACATACAGACTGAAAAGTGACGTAAATCAATATTTCTTGTGGGTGGAATCTTAGTTTTTGTATGATCCTGGGAAGATAATGTTACTTCGAGGTTTACATTATTAAAAGGAACAACCTTTGATATAGTTTCAATTAGTATCTTATCATACAGAGTAATGTCAAGGCTAAAGTACATAATCCACATAAGCAGGGCAAAGTTTATAATCCACCCCTGCGACATGGACAGGGATGAAATCCCTGGTAACAATCCATGACACATTCACAGCAGGATGAAAACCTACAGCATGTTTGTGTTTCTACATAGAAAATGCTGGTGTAATCCACTGCAGATTTTACCTGCACAAATCCACAGCTGACATCCACAGCATTTCCCTCAGGTGTGAATTTGGCCTGACATTGCAGATGGCCAAATTGTAACTATTATTTTACTCTTCCTTACTAGTAAATGTTTAAGGTCCATCCATACATGCATATAAGGAGAAATGGTGATTACAATTAGATATGCTGTACAATCCATTGCACACAATTGTATCCTCCAAATAATCATTCCAGATTCATCTTTGCGGTCTGCCCAAAGGGGTTGTCCAAACAAAAGCAAAATGTACTCCCAGCAGGGAGTTGTATAAAAGTAGTAAACGTTGTGGTGCTGCAGGGGACTGGGGGAGGTGAGTATAGCATGTTTATTATTTTTAAACAGCCCCGAGTCAATTTTGCTTTTGCCCAGAACAAACCCTTTAATGTCTTCAGTAGATTGTTGAACAGTAATGAATATTTACCTACCACATTCATGGTAAATGTTACTTATTCAATTAACAAGTGTTTAATTACTAATCATTAAAGCTGTGTTAACATGTTGCAGTTCTGTTGTAGTACTGTTGTAGTGGTTATGCTTCAACTCTTACAGTAAAACCATGGTAGAACTGTGAAACGATTTCCTAAAGGGTCTAACTGCTTGGACCTCCCTGATGCCAAGTGGGGCCAGTGCCGCACACACACTACCTCTTCCTCCTCTTCGGCCTCTTCGGCCTCTTCGGCCTCTTCGGCCTCTTCTTTGTCTTTGGCCTCTTCGGCCTCTTCTTTCTCTTCGGCCTCTTCTTTCTCTTCGGCCTCTTCTTTCTCTTCGGCCTCTTCTTTGTCTTTGGCCTCTTCGGCCTCTTCTTTCTCTTCGGCCTCTTCTTTCTCTTCGGCCTCTTCTTTCTCTTCGGCCTCTTCTTTCTCTTCGGCCTCTTCGGCCTCTTCGGCCTCTTCTTTCTCTTCGGCCTCTTCTTTGTCTTCGGCCTCTTCTTTGTCTTCGGCCTCTTCTTTGTCTTCGGCCTCTTCTTTGTCTTCGGCCTCTTCTTTCTCTTCGGCCTCTTCTTTGTCTTCGGCCTCTTCTTTGTCTTCGGCCTCTTCTTTGTCTTCGGCCTCTTCTTTGTCTTCGGCCTCTTCTTTGTCTTCGGCCTCTTCTTTGTCTTCGGCCTCTTCTTTGTCTTCGGCCTCTTCTTTGTCTTCGGCCTCTTCTTTGTCTTCGGCCTCTTCTTTGTCTTCGGCCTCTTCTTTGTCTTCGGCCTCTTCTTTGTCTTCGGCCTCTTCTTTGTCTTCGGCCTCTTCAGCCTCTTCTTTGTCTTGGGCCTCTTCTTTCTCTTTGGCCTCTTCTTTCTCTTTGGCCTCTTCTTTCTCTTTGGCCTCTTCTTTCTCTTTGGCCTCTTCTTTCTCTTTGGCCTCTTCTTTCTCTTTGGCCTCTTCTTTCTCTTTGGCCTCTTCTTTCTCTTTGGCCTCTTCTTTCTCTTTGGCCTCTTCTTTCTCTTTGGCCTCTTCTTTCTCTTTGGCCTCTTTGGCCTCTTCGGCCTCTTCTTTCTCTTTGGCCTCTTCTTTCTCTTTGGCCTCTTTGGCCTCTTTGGCCTCTTTGGCCTCTTCGGCCTCTTTGGCCTCTTCGGCCTCTTCTTTCTCTTTGGCCTCTTCTTTCTCTTTGGCCTCTTCTTTCTCTTTGGCCTCTTCTTTCTCTTTGGACTCTTCTTTCTCTTTGGCCTCTTTGGCCTCTTCTTTCTCTTTGGCCTCTTCTTTCTCTTCTTTCTCTTTGGCCTCTTCTTTCTCTTTGGCCTCTTCTTTCTCTTCTTTCTCTTTGGCCTCTTCTTTCTCTTCTTTCTCTTTGGCCTCTTCTTTCTCTTCTTTCTCTTTGGCCTCTTCTTTCTCTTCTTTCTCTTTGGCCTCTTCTTTCTCTTCTTTCTCTTTGGCCTCTTCTTTCTCTTCTTTCTCTTTGGCCTCTTCTTTCTCTTCTTTCTCTTCGGCCTCTTCTTTCTCTTCGGCCTCTTCTTTCTCTTTGGCCTCTTCTTTCTCTTCGGCCTCTTCGGCCTCTTCTGCCTCTTGGGCCTCTTCGGCCTCTTCTGCCTCTTGGGCCTCTTCGGCCTCTTCTGCCTCTTCGGCCTCTTCTTTCTCTTCGGCCTCTTCGGCCTCTTCTTTCTCTTCGGCCTCTTCTTTCTCTTTGGCCTCTTCTTTCTCTTCGGCCTCTTCGGCCTCTTCTTTCTCTTTGGCCTCTTCTTTCTCTTTGGCCTCTTCTTTCTCTTTGGCCTCTTCTTTCTCTTTGGCCTCTTCTTTCTCTTTGGCCTCTTCTTTCTCTTCGGCCTCTTCTTTCTCTTCGGCCTCTTCGGCCTCTTTGGCCTCTTCGGCCTCTTTGGCCTCTTCTTTCTCTTTGGCCTCTTCTTTCTCTTTGGCCTCTTCTTTCTCTTTGGCCTCTTCTTTCTCTTTGGCCTCTTCTTTCTCTTTGGCCTCTTCTTTCTCTTTGGCCTCTTCTTTCTCTTCGGCCTCTTCTTTCTCTTCGGCCTCTTCTTTCTCTTCGGCCTCTTCTTTCTCTTCGGCCTCTTCTTACTCTTCGGCCTCTTCTTTCTCTTAGGCCTCTTCGGCCTCTTCTTTCTCTTCGGCCTCTTCGGCCTCTTCGGCCTCTTTGGCCTCTTCTTTCTCTTTGGTCTCTTTCTCTTTGGCCTCTTTCTCTTTCTCTTCGGCCTCTTCTTTCTCCTTTTTCTTCGGCCTCTTCTTTCTCTTCGGCCTCTTCTTTCTCTTCGGCCTCTTCTTTCTCTTCGGCCCCTTCTTTCTCTTCGGCCTCTTCTTTCTCTTTGGCCTCTTCTTTCTCTTTGGCCTCTTCTTTCTCTTTGGCCTCTTCTTTCTCTTTGGCCTCTTCTTTCTCTTTGGCCTCTTTGGCCTCTTCGGCCTCTTCGGCCTCTTCTTTCTCTTTGGCCTCTTCTTTCTCTTTGGCCTCTTTGGCCTCTTTGGCCTCTTCTTTCTCTTCGGCCTCTTCTTTCTCTTTGGCCTCTTTGGCCTCTTTGGCCTCTTCTTTCTCTTCGGCCTCTTCTTTCTCTTTGGCCTCTTCTTTCTCTTCAGCCTCTTTGGCCTCTTTGGCCTCTTCTTTCTCTTCGGCCTCTTTGGCCTCTTCTTTCTCTTCGGCCTCTTTGGCCTCTTCTTTCTCTTCGGCCTCTTTGGCCTCTTCTTTCTCTTCGGCCTCTTTGGCCTCTTCTTTCTCTTCGGCCTCTTTGGCCTCTTCTTTCTCTTTGGCCTCTTCTTTCTCTTTGGCCTCTTCTTTCTCTTCGGCCTCTTCGGCCTTTTCGGCCTCTTCTTTCTCTTCGGCCTCTTCGGCCTTTTCGGCCTCTTCGGCCTCTTTGGCCTCTTCGGCCTCTTTGGCCTCTTCTTTCTCTTCGGCCTCTTCTTTCTCTTCGGCCTCTTCTTTCTCTTCGGCCTCTTCTTTCTCTTCGGCCTCTTCTTTCTCTTCGGCCTCTTCTTTCTCTTCGGCCTCTTCTTACTCTTCGGCCTCTTCTTTCTCTTCTTTCTCTTCGGCCTCTTCGGCCTCTTCGGCCTCTTCTTTCTCTTCGGCCTCTTCTTTCTCTTCGGCCTCTTCTTTCTCTTCGGCCTCTTCTTTCTCTTCGGCCTCTTCTTTCTCTTCGGCCTCTTCTTTCTCTTCGGCCTCTTCTTTCTCTTCGGCCTCTTCTTTCTCTTCGGCCTCTTCTTTCTCTTCGGCCTCTTCGGCCTCTTCTTTCTCTTTGGCCTCTTCTTTCTCTTTGGCCTCTTCTTTCTCTTTGGCCTCTTCTTTCTCTTCGGCCTCTTCTTACTCTTCGGCCTCTTCTTTCTCTTCTTTCTCTTCGGCCTCTTCTTTCTCTTCGGCCTCTTCTTTCTCTTTGGCCTCTTTCTCTTTGGCCTCTTTCTCTTTCTCTTCGGCCTCTTCTTTCTCCTTTTTCTTCGGCCTCTTCTTTCTCTTCGGCCTCTTCTTTCTCTTCGGCCTCTTCTTTCTCTTCGGCCTCTTCTTTCTCTTCGGCCTCTTCTTTCTCTTCGGCCTCTTTTTTCTCTTCGGCCTCTTCTTTCTCTTCGGCCTCTTCTTTCTCTTCGGCCTCTTCGGCCTCTTCGGCCTCTTCGGCCTCTTCTTTCTCTTCGGCCTCTTCTTTCTCTTCGGCCTCTTCTTTCTCTTCGGCCTCTTCGGCCTCTTCTTTCTCTTCGGCCTCTTCTTTCTCTTCGGCCTCTTCTTTCTCTTCGGCCTCTTCTTTCTCTTCGGCCTCTTCTTTCTCTTCGGCCTCTTCTTTCTCTTTGGCCTCTTCTTTCTCTTCGGCCTCTTCTTTCTCTTTGGCCTCTTCTTTCTCTTTGGCCTCTTCTTTCTCTTTGGCCTCTTCTTTCTCTTTGGCCTCTTCTTTCTCTTTGGCCTCTTCTTTCTCTTTGGCCTCTTCTTTCTCTTTGGCCTCTTCTTTCTCTTTGGCCTCTTCTTTCTCTTTGGCCTCTTCTTTCTCTTCGGCCTCTTCTTTCTCTTCGGCCTCTTCGGCCTCTTCTTTCTCTTCGGCCTCTTCGGCCTCTTCTTTCTCTTCGGCCTCTTCGGCCTCTTCTTTCTCTTTGGCCTCTTCTTTTCTCTTTGGCCTCTTCTTTCTCTTTGGCCTCTTCTTTCTCTTCTTTCTCTTCGGCCTCTTCTTTCTCTTCTTTCTCTTCGGCCTCTTCTTTCTCTTCGGCCTCTTCTTTCTCTTCGGCCTCTTCTTTCTCTTCGGCCTCTTCTTTCTCTTCGGCCTCTTCTTTCTCTTCGGCCTCTTCTTTCTCTTCGGCCTCTTCTTTCTCTTCGGCCTCTTCTTTCTCTTCGGCCTCTTCTTTCTCTTCGGCCTCTTCTTTCTCTTCGGCCTCTTCGGCCTCTTCTTTCTCTTCGGCCTCTTCTTTCTCTTCGGCCTCTTCGGCCTCTTCTTTCTCTTCGGCCTCTTCGGCCTCTTCTTTCTCTTTGGCCTCTTCTTTCTCTTTCGCCTCTTCTTTCTCTTTGGCCTCTTCTTTCTCTTTCGCCTCTTCTTTCTCTTTGGCCTCTTCTTTCTCTTCGGCCTTCTCGGCCTCTTCTTTCTCTTCGGCCTCTTCTTTCTCTTCGGCCTCTTCGGCCTCTTCTTTCTCTTCGGCCTCTTCGGCCTCTTCTTTCTCTTCGGCCTCTTCTTTCTCTTCGGCCTCTTCGGCCTCTTCGGCCTCTTCTTTCTCTTTGGCCTCTTCTTTCTCTTCGGCCTTCTCGGCCTCTTCTTTCTCTTCGGCCTCTTCTTTCTCTTCGGCCTCTTCTTTCTCTTCGGCCTCTTCTTTCTCTTCGGCCTCTTCTTTCTCTTCGGCCTCTTCTGCCTCTTCGGCCTCTTCTTTCTCTTCGGCCTCTTCGGCCTCTTCGGCCTCTTCTTTCTCTTCGGCCTCTTCGGCCTCTTCGGCCTCTTCGGCCTCTTCGGCCTCTTCGGCCTCTTCGGCCTCTTCTTTCTCTTCGGCCTCTTCTTTCTCTTCGGCCTCTTCTTTCTCTTCGGCCTCTTCTTTCTCTTTGGCCTCTTCTTTCTCTTCGGCCTCTTCTTTCTCTTCGGCCTCTTCGGCCTCTTCGGCCTCTTCGGCCTCTTCTTTCTCTTCTTTTTCTTCGGCCTCTTCTTTCTCTTCGGCCTCTTCGGCCTCTTCTTTCTCTTTGGCCTCTTCGGCCTCTTCTTTCTCTTTGGCCTCTTCGGCCTCTTCTTTCTCTTTGGCCTCTTCGGCCTCTTCTTTCTCTTCGGCCTCTTCGGCCTCTTCTTTCTCTTCGGCCTCTTCGGCCTCTTCTTTCTCTTTGGCCTCTTCGGCCTCTTCTTTCTCTTCGGCCTCTTCTTTCTCTTCGGCCTCTTCTTTCTCTTCGGCCTCTTCGGCCTCTTCTTTCTCTTTGGCCTCTTCGGCCTCTTCTTTCTCTTTGGCCTCTTCGGCCTCTTCTTTCTCTTTGGCCTCTTCGGCCTCTTCTTTCTCTTCGGCCTCTTCGGCCTCTTCTTTCTCTTTGGCCTCTTCGGCCTCTTCTTTCTCTTTGGCCTCTTCGGCCTCTTCTTTCTCTTCGGCCTCTTCTTTCTCTTCTTTCTCTTCGGCCTCTTCGGCCTCTTCTTTCTCTTTAGCCTCTTCGGCCTCTTCTTTCTCTTTGGCCTCTTCGGCCTCTTCTTTCTCTTTGGCCTCTTCGGCCTCTTCTTTCTCTTTGGCCTCTTCGGCCTCTTCTTTCTCTTCGGCCTCTTCGGCCTCTTCTTTCTCTTTGGCCTCTTCGGCCTCTTCTTTCTCTTTGGCCTCTTCGGCCTCTTCTTTCTCTTTGGCCTCTTCGGCCTCTTCTTTCTCTTCGGCCTCTTCTTTCTCTTCGGCCTCTTCGGCCTCTTCTTTCTCTTCGGCCTCTTCGACCTCTTCTTTCTCTTCGGCCTCTTCGGCCTCTTCTTTCTCTTCGGCCTCTTCTTTCTCTTCGGCCTCTTCTTTCTCTTCGGCCTCTTCTTTCTCTTCGGCCTCTTCTTTCTCTTCGGCCTCTTCTTTCTCTTCGGCCTCTTCTTTCTCTTCGGCCTCTTCTTTCTCTTCGGCCTCTTCTTTCTCTTCGGCCTCTTCTTTCTCTTCGGCCTCTTCTTTCTCTTCGGCCTCTTCTTTCTCTTCGGCCTCTTCTTTCTCTTCGGCCTCTTCTTTCTCTTCGGCCTCTTCTTTCTCTTTGGCCTCTTCGGCCTCTTCTTTCTCTTTGGCCTCTTCGGCCTCTTCTTTCTCTTTGGCCTCTTCGGCCTCTTCTTTCTCTTTGGCCTCTTCGGCCTCTTCTTTCTCTTTGGCCTCTTCGGCCTCTTCTTTCTCTTCGGCCTCTTCTTTCTCTTTAGCCTCTTCGGCCTCTTCTTTCTCTTTGGCCTCTTCGGCCTCTTCTTTCTCTTCGGCCTCTTCGACCTCTTCTTTCTCTTCGGCCTCTTCGGCCTCTTCTTTCTCTTCGGCCTCTTCTTTCTCTTCGGCCTCTTCTTTCTCTTCGGCCTCTTCTTTCTCTTCGGCCTCTTCGGCCTCTTCTTTCTCTTCGGCCTCTTCTTTCTCTTCGGCCTCTTCTTTCTCTTCGGCCTCTTCTTTCTCTTCGGCCTCTTCGGCCTCTTCTTTCTCTTCTTTTTCTTCGGCCTCTTCTTTCTCTTCGGCCTCTTCTTTCTCTTCGGCCTCTTCGGCCTCTTCGGCCTCTTCGGCCTCTTTGGCCTCTTCGGCCTCTTCTTTCTCTTTGGCCTCTTCGGCCTCTTCTTTCTCTTTGGCCTCTTCGGCCTCTTCTTTCTCTTTGGCCTCTTCGGCCTCTTCTTTCTCTTTGGCCTCTTCGGCCTCTTCTTTCTCTTCGGCCTCTTCTTTCTCTTCGGCCTCTTCTTTCTCTTCGGCCTCTTCTTTCTCTTCGGCCTCTTCTTTCTCTTCGGCCTCTTCGACCTCTTCTTTCTCTTCGACCTCTTCTTTCTCTTCGGCCTCTTCGGCCTCTTCTTTCTCTTTGGCCTCTTCGGCCTCTTCGGCCTCTTCTTTCTCTTTGGCCTCTTCGGCCTCTTCTTTCTCTTCGGCCTCTTCTTTCTCTTCGGCCTCTTCTTTCTCTTCTTTTTCTTCGGCCTCTTCTTTCTCTTCGGCCTCTTCTTTCTCTTCTTTTTCTTCGGCCTCTTCTTTCTCTTCTTTTTCTTCGGCCTCTTCTTTCTCTTCTTTTTCTTCGGCCTCTTCTTTCTCTTCTTTCTCTTCGGCCTCTTCTTTCTCTTCTTTTTCTTTGGCCTCTTCTTTCTCTTCGGCCTCTTCTTTCTCTTCGGCCTCTTCGGCCTCTTTGGCCTCTTTGGCCTCTTCGGCCTCTTCTTTCTCTTCGGCCTCTTCTTTCTCTTCTGCCTCTTCTTTCTCTTCGGCCTCTTCTTTCTCTTCTGCCTCTTCTTTCTCTTCGGCCTCTTCTTTCTCTTCGGCCTCTTCTTTCTCTTCGGCCTCTTCTTTCTCTTCGGCCTCTTCTTTCTCTTCGGCCTCTTTGGCCTCTTCTTTCTCTTCGGCCTCTTTGGCCTCTTCTTTCTCTTTGGCCTCTTCTTTCTCTTCGGCCTCTTCTTTCTCTTCGGCCTCTTCGGCCTCTTCTTTCTCTTCGGCCTCTTCGGCCTCTTCTTTCTCTTCGGCCTCTTCGGCCTCTTCTTTCTCTTCGGCCTCTTCTTTCTCTTTGGCCTCTTCTTTCTCTTCGGCCTCTTTGTCTTCGGCCTCTTCTTTCTCTTCTTTCTCTTCGGCCTCTTCTTTCTCTTCGGCCTCTTCGGCCTCTTCTTTCTCTTCGGCCTCTTCTTTCTCTTCGGCCTCTTCTTTCTCTTCGGCCTCTTCTTTCTCTTCGGCCTCTTCGGCCTCTTCTTTCTCTTCGGCCTCTTCGGCCTCTTCTTTCTCTTCGGCCTCTTCTTTCTCTTCGGCCTCTTCTTTCTCTAAGGCCTCTTCTTTCTCTTCGGCCTCTTATTTCTCTTCGGCCTCTTATTTCTCTTCGGCCTCTTCGGCCTCTTCTTTCTCTTCGGCCTCTTCTTTCTCTTCGGCCTCTTCGGCCTCTTCTTTCTCTTCGGCCTCTTCTTTCTCTTCGGCCTCTTCTTTCTCTTCGGCCTCTTCTTTCTCTTCGGCCTCTTCTTTCTCTTCGGCCTCTTCTTTCTCTTTGACCTCTTCTTTCTCTTTGACCTCTTCTTTCTCTTTGACCTCTTCTTTCTCTTCGGCCTCTTCTTTCTCTTCTTTCTCTTTGGCCTCTTCTTTCTCTTTGGCCTCTTCTTTCTCTTTGGCCTCTTCTTTCTCTTCGGCCTCTTCTTTCTCTTCGGCCTCTTCTTTCTCTTCGGCCTCTTCTTTCTCTTCGGCCTCTTCTTTCTCTTCGGCCTCTTCTGCCTCTTCTGCCTCTTCGGCCTCTTCTGCCTCTTCGGCCTCTTCTTTTTCTTCTTTCTCTTTGGCCTCTTCTTTCTCTTCGGCCTCTTCTTTCTCTTCGGCCTCTTCTTTCTCTTCGGCCTCTTCGGCCTCTTCGGCCTCTTCGGCCTCTTCTTTCTCTTCGGCCTCTTCTTTCTCTTCGGCCTCTTCTTTCTCTTCGGCCTCTTCTTTCTCTTCGGCCTCTTCTTTCTCTTCGGCCTCTTCGGCCTCTTCTTTCTCTTCGGCCTCTTCGGCCTCTTCTTTCTCTTCGGCCTCTTCGGCCTCTTCGGCCTCTTCGGCCTCTTCTTTCTCTTCGGCCTCTTCTTTCTCTTCGGCCTCTTCTTTCTCTTCGGCCTCTTCGGCCTCTTCTTTCTCTTCGGCCTCTTCTTTCTCTTCGGCCTCTTCTTTCTCTTCGGCCTCTTCTTTCTCTTCGGCCTCTTCGGCCTCTTCTTTCTCTTCGGCCTCTTCTTTCTCTTCGGCCTCTTCGGCCTCTTCTTTCTCTTCGGCCTCTTCTTTCTCTTCGGCCTCTTCTTTCTCTTCGGCCTCTTCTTTCTCTTCGGCCTCTTCTTTCTCTTCGGCCTCTTCTTTCTCTTCGGCCTCTTCTTTCTCTTCGGCCTCTTCGGCCTCTTCTTTCTCTTCTTTCTCTTCGGCCTCTTCTTTCTCTTCGGCCTCTTCTTTCTCTTCGGCCTCTTCGGCCTCTTCTTTCTCTTTGGCCTCTTCGGCCTCTTCTTTCTCTTTGGCCTCTTCGGCCTCTTCTTTCTCTTTGGCCTCTTCGGCCTCTTCTTTCTCTTTGGCCTCTTCGGCCTCTTCTTTCTCTTTGGCCTCTTCGGCCTCTTCTTTCTCTTTGGCCTCTTCGGCCTCTTCTTTCTCTTCGGCCTCTTCTTTCTCTTCGGCCTCTTCTTTCTCTTCGGCCTCTTCTTTCTCTTCTTTCTCTTCGGCCTCTTCTTTCTCTTCTTTCTCTTCGGCCTCTTCGGCCTCTTCTTTCTCTTTGGCCTCTTCGGCCTCTTCTTTCTCTTTGGCCTCTTCGGCCTCTTCTTTCTCTTTGGCCTCTTCGGCCTCTTCTTTCTCTTTGGCCTCTTCGGCCTCTTCTTTCTCTTCGGCCTCTTCGGCCTCTTCTTTCTCTTTGGCCTCTTCGGCCTCTTCTTTCTCTTTGGCCTCTTCGGCCTCTTCTTTCTCTTCGGCCTCTTCTTTCTCTTCGGCCTCTTCTTTCTCTTCGGCCTCTTCGACCTCTTCTTTCTCTTCGGCCTCTTCGACCTCTTCTTTCTCTTCGGCCTCTTCGACCTCTTCTTCTTTCTCTACGGCCTCTTCGGCCTCTTCTTTCTCTTCGGCCTCTTCGGCCTCTTCTTTCTCTTCGGCCTCTTCGACCTCTTCTTCTTTCTCTTCGGCCTCTTCGGCCTCTTCTTTCTCTTCGGCCTCTTCGGCCTCTTCGGCCTCTTCTTTCTCTTCGGCCTCTTCGACCTCTTCTTCTTTCTCTTCGGCCTCTTCGGCCTCTTCTTTCTCTTCGGCCTCTTCTTTCTCTTCGGCCTCTTCTTTCTCTTCGGCCTCTTCTTTCTCTTCGGCCTCTTCGGCCTCTTCTTTCTCTTCTTTTTCTTCGGCCTCTTCTTTCTCTTCGGCCTCTTCGGCCTCTTCTTTCTCTTCTTTTTCTTCGGCCTCTTCTTTCTCTTTGGCCTCTTCGGCCTCTTCTTTCTCTTTGGCCTCTTCGGCCTCTTCTTTCTCTTTGGCCTCTTCGGCCTCTTCTTTCTCTTTGGCCTCTTCGGCCTCTTCTTTCTCTTCGGCCTCTTCTTTCTCTTCGGCCTCTTCGGCCTCTTCGGCCTCTTCTTTCTCTTCGGCCTCTTCTTTCTCTTCGGCCTCTTCTTTCTCTTCTTTCTCTTCGGCCTCTTCGACCTCTTCTTTCTCTTCGGCCTCTTCTTTCTCTTCGGCCTCTTCTTTCTCTTCGGCCTCTTCTTTCTCTTCGGCCTCTTCGGCCTCTTCTTTCTCTTCGGCCTCTTCGGCCTCTTCGGCCTCTTCTTTCTCTTCGGCCTCTTCTTTCTCTTTGGCCTCTTCTCTCTCTTTGGCCTCTTCTTTCTCTTCGGCCTCTTCTTTCTCTTCGGCCTCTTCTTTCTCTTCGGCCTCTTCTTTCTCTTCGGCCTCTTCTTTCTCTTCGGCCTCTTCTTTCTCTTCGGCCTCTTTGGCCTCTTCTTTCTCTTCGGCCTCTTTGGCCTCTTCTTTCTCTTCGGCCTCTTTGGCCTCTTCTTTCTCTTCGGCCTCTTCTTTCTCTTCGGCCTCTTCTTTCTCTTCGGCCTCTTCTTTCTCTTTGACCTCTTCTTTCTCTTTGACCTCTTCTTTCTCTTCGACCTCTTCTTTCTCTTCGGCCTCTTCTTTCTCTTCTTTCTCTTTGGCCTCTTCTTTCTCTTTGGCCTCTTCTTTCTCTTTGGCCTCTTCTTTCTCTTTGGCCTCTTCTTTCTCTTTGGCCTCTTCTTTCTCTTCGGCCTCTTCTTTGTCTTCGGCCTCTTCTTTCTCTTCTTTCTCTTCGGCCTCTTCTTTCTCTTCGGCCTCTTCTTTTTCTTCTTTCTCTTTGGCCTCTTCTTTCTCTTCGGCCTCTTCTTTCTCTTCGGCCTCTTCTTTCTCTTCGGCCTCTTCTTTCTCTTCGGCCTCTTCGGCCTCTTCGGCCTCTTCGGCCTCTTCTTTCTCTTCGGCCTCTTCGGCCTCTTCTTTCTCTTCGGCCTCTTCTTTCTCTTCGGCCTCTTCGGCCTCTTTTTTCTCTTCGGCCTCTTCTTTCTCTTCGGCCTCTTCTTTCTCTTCGGCCTCTTCGGCCTCTACTTTCTTTTCGGCCTCTACTTTCTCTTCGGCCTCTTCTTTCTCTTCGGCCTCTTCTTTCTCTTTGGCCTCTTCGGCCTCTTCTTTCTCTTCGGCCTCTTCTTTCTCTTCGGCCTCTTCTTTCTCTTCGGCCCCTTCGGCCTCTTCTTTTTCTTCTTTCTCTTTGCCCTCTTCTTTCTCTTCGGCCTCTTCTTTCTCTTTGGCCTCTTCTTTCTCTTCGGCCTCTTCTTTCTCTTCGGCCTCTTCTTTCTCTTCTTTCTCTTCGGCCTCTTCTTTCTCTTCGGCCTCTTCTTTTTCTTCGGCCTCTTCTTTTTCTTCTTTCTCTTCGGCCTCTTCTTTCTCTTCGGCCTCTTCTTTCTCTTTGGCCTCTTCTTTGTCTTCGGCCTCTTCTTTCTCTTCGGCCTCTTCTTTCTCTTCTTTCTCTTCGGCCTCTTCTTTCTCTTCGGCCTCTTCTTTTTCTTCGGCCTCTTCTTTCTCTTCGGCCTCTTCTTTCTCTTCGGCCTCTTCTTTCTCTTCGGCCCCTTCTTTCTCTTCGGCCCCTTCGGCCTCTTCTTTTTCTTCTTTCTCTTTGGCCTCTTCTTTCTCTTCGGCCTCTTCTTTCTCTTTGGCCTCTTCTTTCTCTTCGGCCTCTTCTTTCTCTTCGGCCTCTTCTTTCTCTTCTTTCTCTTCGGCCTCTTCTTTCTCTTCGGCCTCTTCTTTTTCTTCGGCCTCTTCTTTTTCTTCGGCCTCTTCTTTTTCTTCTTTCTCTTCGGCCTCTTCTTTCTCTTTGGCCTCTTCTTTCTCTTTGGCCTCTTCTTTGTCTTCGGCCTCTTCTTTCTCTTCGGCCTCTTCTTTCTCTTCTTTCTCTTCGGCCTCTTCTTTCTCTTCGGCCTCTTCTTTTTCTTCGGCCTCTTCTTTCTCTTTGGCCTCTTCTTTCTCTTCGGCCTCTTCTTTCTCTTCGGCCTCTTCTTTCTCTTCTTTCTCTTCGGCCTCTTCTTTCTCTTCGGCCTCTTCTTTTTCTTCGGCCTCTTCTTTTTCTTCGGCCTCTTCTTTCTCTTCGGCCTCTTCTTTCTCTTTGGCCTCTTCTTTCTCTTTGGCCTCTTCTTTCTCTTTGGCCTCTTCTTTGTCTTCGGCCTCTTCTTTCTCTTCGGCCTCTTCTTTCTCTTCGGCCTCTTCTTTCTCTTCTTTCTCTTCGGCCTCTTCTTTCTCTTCGGCCTCTTCTTTTTCTTCGGCCTCTTCTTTCTCTTCGGCCTCTTCTTTCTCTTCGGCCTCTTCTTTCTCTTCGGCCCCTTCTTTCTCTTCGGCCCCTTCGGCCTCTTCTTTTTCTTCTTTCTCTTTGGCCTCTTCTTTCTCTTCGGCCTCTTCTTTCTCTTTGGCCTCTTCTTTCTCTTTGGCCTCTTCTTTCTCTTCGGCCTCTTCTTTCTCTTTGGCCTCTTCGGCCTCTTCTTTCTCTTTGGCCTCTTCGGCCTCTTCGGCCTCTTCTTTCTCTTTGGCCTCTTCGGCCTCTTCTTTCTCTTTGGCCTCTTCTTTCTCTTTGGCCTCTTCTTTCTCTTTGGCCTCTTCTTTCTCTTTGGCCTCTTCGGCCTCTTCTTTCTCTTTGGCCTCTTCTTTCTCTTTGGCCTCTTCTTTCTCTTCGGCCTCTTCTTTCTCTTTGGCCTCTTCGGCCTCTTCTTTCTCTTTGGCCTCTTCGGCCTCTTCTTTCTCTTTGGCCTCTTCGGCCTCTTCTTTCTCTTTGGCCTCTTCGGCCTCTTCTTTCTCTTTGGCCTCTTCGGCCTCTTCTTTCTCTTTGGCCTCTTCGGCCTCTTTTCTCTTCGGCCTCTTTTTTTCTCTTCGGCCTCTTCGGCCTCTTCTTTCTCTTTGGCCTCTTCTTTCTCTTTGGCCTCTTCTTTCTCTTGGGCCTCTTCGGCCTCTTCTTTCTCTTTGGCCTCTTCTTTCTCTTTGGCCTCTTCTTTCTCTTCGGCCTCTTCTTTCTCTTCGGCCTCTTCTTTCTCTTCGGCCTCTTCTTTCTCTTCGGCCTCTTCTTTCTCTTCGGCCTCTTCTTTCTCTTCGGCCTCTTCTTTCTCTTCGGCCTCTTCTTTCTCTTCGGCCTCTTCTTTCTCTTCGGCCTCTTCTTTTTCTTCGGCCTCTTCGGCCTCTTCTTTCTCTTCGGCCTCTTCTTTCTCTTCGGCCTCTTCTTTCTCTTCGGCCTCTTCTTTCTCTTCGGCCTCTTCTTTCTCTTCGGCCTCTTCTTTCTCTTCGGCCTCTTCGGCCTCTTCGGCCTCTTCGGCCTCTTCGGCCTCTTCTTTCTCTTCGGCCTCTTTTTTCTCTTCGGCCTCTTTTTTCTCTTCGGCCTCTTCTTTCTCTTTGGCCTCCTCTTTCTCTTTGGCCTCTTCGGCCTCTTTGGCCTCTTCTTTCTCTTTGGCCTCTTCTTTCTCTTTGGCCTCTTCTTTCTCTTTGGCCTCTTCTTTCTCTTTGGCCTCTTTGGCCTCTTCTTTCTCTTTGGCCTCTTCTTTCTCTTTGGCCTCTTCTTTCTCTTTGGCCTCTTTGGCCTCTTTGGCCTCTTTGGCCTCTTCTTTCTCTTTGGCCTCTTCGGCCTCTTTGGCCTCTTCTTTCTCTTCGGCCTCTTCTTTCTCTTCGGCCTCTTCTTTCTCTTCGGCCTCTTCTTTCTCTTCTTTCTCTTCGGCCTCTTTGGCCTCTTCTTTCTCTTTGGCCTCTTCGGCCTCTTCTTTCTCTTTGGCCTCTTCGGCCTCTTCTTTCTCTTTGGCCTCTTCTTTCTCTTTGGCCTCTTCGGCCTCTTCTTTCTCTTTGGCCTCTTCTTTCTCTTTGGCCTCTTCGGCCTCTTCTTTCTCTTTGGCCTCTTCGGCCTCTTCTTTCTCTTTGGCCTCTTCGGCCTCTTCTTTCTCTTCGGCCTCTTCTTTCTCTTCGGCCTCTTCTTTCTCTTCGGCCTCTTCTTTCTCTTCGGCCTCTTCTTTCTCTTCGGCCTCTTCTTTCTCTTCGGCCTCTTCTTTCTCTTCGGCCTCTTCTTTCTCTTCGGCCTCTTCTTTCTCTTCGGCCTCTTCGGCCTCTTCTTTCTCTTTGGCCTCTTCTTTCTCTTTGGCCTCTTCTTTCTCTTTGGCCTCTTCTTTCTCTTTGGCCTCTTCTTTCTCTTTGGCCTCTTCTTTCTCTTCTTTCTCTTTGGCCTCTTCTTTCTCTTCTTTCTCTTTGGCCTCTTCTTTCTCTTTGGCCTCTTCTTTCTCTTCTTTCTCTTTGGCCTCTTCGGCCTCTTCTTTCTCTTTGGCCTCTTCGGCCTCTTCTTTCTCTTTGGCCTCTTTGGCCTCTTCTTTCTCTTCGGCCTCTTCTTTCTCTTTGGCCTCTTCTTTCTCTTCGGCCTCTTCTTTCTCTTTGGCCTCTTCTTTCTCTTCGGCCTCTTCTTTCTCTTTGGCCTCTTCTTTCTCTTTGGCCTCTTCTTTCTCTTTGGCCTCTTTTTTCTCTTCGGCCTCTTCTGCCTCTTTGGCCTCTTTTTTCTCTTCGGCCTCTTCTGCCTCTTCGGCCTCTTCTTTCTCTTCGGCCTCTTCTTTCTCTTCGGCCTCTTCTTTTTCTTCGGCCTCTTCTTTCTCTTCTTTCTCTTCGGCCTCTTCTTTTTCTTCGGCCTCTTCTTTCTCTTCGGCCTCTTTTTTTTCTTCGGCCTCTTCTTTCTCTTCTTTCTCTTCGGCCTCTTCTTTTTCTTCGGCCTCTTCTTTCTCTTCTTTCTCTTCGGCCTCTTCTTTCTCTTCGGCCTCTTCTTTCTCTTCGGCCTCTTCTTTCTTTTCGGCCTTTTTCTTTCTCTTCGGCCTCTTCTTTCTCTTCGGCCTCTTCTTTCTCTTCGGCCTCTTCTTTCTCTTCGGCCTCTTCTTTCTCTTCGGCCTCTTCTTTCTCTTCTTTCTCTTCGGCCTCTTCTTTCTCTTCGGCCTCTTCTTGCTCTTCGGCCTCTTCTTTCTCTTCGGCCTCTTCTTTCTCTTCGGCCTCTTCTTTCTCTTCGGCCTCTTCTTTCTCTTCGGCCTCTTCTTTCTCTTCGGCCTCTTCTTTCTCTTCGGCCTCTTCTTTCTCTTCGGCCTCTTTGGCCTCTTTCTCTTTGGCCTCTTCTTTCTCTTTGGCCTCTTCTTTCTCTTCTTTCTCTTTGGCCTCTTCTTTCTCTTCTTTCTCTTTGGCCTCTTCTTTCTCTTCTTTCTCTTTGGCCTCTGCTTTCTCTTCTTTCTCTTTGGCCTCTTCTTTCTCTTCTTTCTCTTTGGCCTCTTCTTTCTCTTCTTTCTCTTTGGCCTCTTCTTTCTCTTCTTTCTCTTTGGCCTCTTCTTTCTCTTCTTTCTCTTTGGCCTCTTCTTTCTCTTCTTTCTCTTCGGCCTCTTCTTTCTCTTTGGCCTCTTCTTTCTCTTCTTTCTCTTTGGCCTCTTCTTTCTCTTCTTTCTCTTTGGCCTCTTCTTTCTCTTCTTTCTCTTTGGCCTCTTCTTTCTCTTCTTTCTCTTTGGCCTCTTCTTTCTCTTCTTTCTCTTTGGCCTCTTCTTTCTCTTCTTTCTCTTCGGCCTCTTCTTTCTCTTCTTTCTCTTCGGCCTCTTCTTTCTCTTCTTTCTCTTCGGCCTCTTCTTTCTCTTCTTTCTCTTTCTCTTCGGCCTCTTCTTTCTCTTCGGCCTCTTCTTTCTCTTCGGCCTCTTCTTTCTCTTCGGCCTCTTCTTTCTCTTTGGCCTCTTCTTTCTCTTCGGCCTCTTCTTTCTCTTCGGCCTCTTCGGCCTCTTTTTTCTCTTTGGCCTCCTCTTTCTCTTTGGCCTCTTCGGCCTCTTTGGCCTCTTCTTTCTCTTTGGCCTCTTCTTTCTCTTTGGCCTCTTCTTTCTCTTTGGCCTCTTCTTTCTCTTCTTTCTCTTTGGCCTCTTCTTTCTCTTTGGCCTCTTCTTTCTCTTCGGCCTCTTCTTTCTCTTCTTTCTCTTCTTTCTCTTTGGCCTCTTCTTTCTCTTTGGCCTCTTCGGCCTCTTCTTTCTCTTTGGCCTCTTCGGCCTCTTCTTTCTCTTTGGCCTCTTCGGCCTCTTCTTTCTCTTTGGCCTCTTCGGCCTCTTCTTTCTCTTTGGCCTCTTCGGCCTCTTCTTTCTCTTCGGCCTCTTCTTTCTCTTCGGCCTCTTCGGCCTCTTCTTTCTCTTCGGCCTCTTCGGCCTCTTCTTTCTCTTTGGCCTCTTCTTTCTCTTTGGCCTCTTCTTTCTCTTCTTTCTCTTTGGCCTCTTCTTTCTCTTCTTTTTCTTTGGCCTCTTCTTTCTCTTTGGCCTCTTCTTTCTCTTCTTTCTCTTTGGCCTCTTCTTTCTCTTCTTTCTCTTTGGCCTCTTCTTTCTCTTCTTTCTCTTTGGCCTCTTCTTTCTCTTCTTTCTCTTTGGCCTCTTCTTTCTCTTCTTTCTCTTTGGCCTCTTCTTTCTCTTCTTTCTCTTTGGCCTCTTCTTTCTCTTCTTTCTCTTTGGCCTCTTCTTTCTCTTCTTTCTCTTTGGCCTCTTCTTTCTCTTCTTTCTCTTTGGCCTCTTCTTTCTCTTCTTTCTCTTCGGCCTCTTCTTTCTCTTCTTTCTCTTCGGCCTCTTCTTTCTCTTCGGCCTCTTCTTTCTCTTCGGCCTCTTCTTTCTCTTTGGCCTCTTTCTCTTTGGCCTCTTCTTTCTCTTTGGCCTCTTCTTTCTCTTCTTTCTCTTTGGCCTCTTCTTTCTCTTCTTTCTCTTTGGCCTCTTCTTTCTCTTTGGCCTCTTCTTTCTCTTTGGCCTCTTCTTTCTCTTCTTTCTCTTTGGCCTCTTCTTTCTCTTCTTTCTCTTTGGCCTCTTCTTTCTCTTCTTTCTCTTGGCCTCTTCTTTCTCTTCTTTCTCTTTGGCCTCTTCTTTCTCTTCTTTCTCTTTGGCCTCTTCTTTCTCTTCTTTCTCTTTGGCCTCTTCTTTCTCTTCTTTCTCTTTGGCCTCTTCTTTCTCTTCTTTCTCTTTGGCCTCTTCTTTCTCTTTGGCCTCTTCTTTCTCTTCTTTCTCTTTGGCCTCTTCTTTCTCTTCGGCCTCTTCTTTCTCTTTGGCCTCTTCGGCCTCTTTGGCCTCTTCTTTCTCTTTGGCCTCTTCTTTCTCTTTGGCCTCTTCTTTCTCTTTGGCCTCTTCTTTCTCTTCGGCCTCTTCTTTCTCTTCTTTCTCTTCGGCCTCTTTGGCCTCTTCTTTCTCTTTGGCCTCTTCGGCCTCTTCTTTCTCTTTGGCCTCTTCGGCCTCTTTGGCCTCTTCGGCCTCTTCTTTCTCTTTGGCCTCTTCGGCCTCTTCTTTCTCTTTGGCCTCTTCGGCCTCTTCTTTCTCTTTGGCCTCTTCGGCCTCTTCTTTCTCTTTGGCCTCTTCGGCCTCTTCTTTCTCTTCGGCCTCTTCTTTCTCTTCGGCCTCTTCTTTCTCTTCGGCCTCTTCGGCCTCTTCTTTCTCTTCTTTCTCTTCGGCCTCTTCTTTCTCTTTGGCCTCTTCTTTCTCTTTGGCCTCTTCTTTCTCTTCTTTCTCTTTGGCCTCTTCTTTCTCTTCTTTCTCTTTGGCCTCTTCTTTCTCTTCTTTCTCTTTGGCCTCTTCTTTCTCTTCTTTCTCTTTGGCCTCTTCTTTCTCTTCTTTCTCTTTGGCCTCTTCTTTCTCTTCTTTCTCTTCGGCCTCTTCTTTCTCTTCTTTCTCTTCGGCCTCTTCTTTCTCTTCGGCCTCTTCTTTCTCTTCGGCCTCTTCTTTCTCTTTGGCCTCTTTCTCTTTGGCCTCTTCTTTCTCTTTGGCCTCTTCTTTCTCTTCTTTCTCTTTGGCCTCTTCTTTCTCTTCTTTCTCTTTGGCCTCTTCTTTCTCTTTGGCCTCTTCTTTCTCTTTGGCCTCTTCTTTCTCTTTGGCCTCTTCTTTCTCTTCTTTCTCTTTGGCCTCTTCTTTCTCTTCTTTCTCTTTGGCCTCTTCTTTCTCTTCTTTCTCTTTGGCCTCTTCTTTCTCTTCTTTCTCTTTGGCCTCTTCTTTCTCTTTGGCCTCTTCTTTCTCTTTGGCCTCTTCTTTCTCTTCTTTCTCTTTGGCCTCTTCTTTCTCTTCTTTCTCTTTGGCCTCTTCTTTCTCTTCTTTCTCTTTGGCCTCTTCTTTCTCTTCTTTCTCTTTGGCCTCTTCTTTCTCTTCTTTCTCTTTGGCCTCTTCTTTCTCTTCTTTCTCTTTGGCCTCTTCTTTCTCTTCTTTCTCTTTGGCCTCTTCTTTCTCTTCTTTCTCTTTGGCCTCTTCTTTCTCTTCTTTCTCTTTGGCCTCTTCTTTCTCTTCTTTCTCTTCGGCCTCTTCTTTCTCTTCTTTCTCTTTGGCCTCTTCTTTCTCTTCTTTCTCTTTGGCCTCTTCTTTCTCTTTGGCCTCTTCTTTCTCTTTGGCCTCTTCTTTCTCTTTGGCCTCTTCTTTCTCTTCTTTCTCTTTGGCCTCTTCTTTCTCTTCTTTCTCTTTGGCCTCTTCTTTCTCTTCTTTCTCTTTGGCCTCTTCTTTCTCTTCTTTCTCTTTGGCCTCTTCTTTCTCTTTGGCCTCTTCTTTCTCTTCTTTCTCTTTGGCCTCTTCTTTCTCTTCTTTCTCTTTGGCCTCTTCTTTCTCTTCTTTCTCTTTGGCCTCTTCTTTCTCTTCTTTCTCTTTGGCCTCTTCTTTCTCTTCTTTCTCTTTGGCCTCTTCTTTCTCTTCTTTCTCTTTGGCCTCTTCTTTCTCTTCTTTCTCTTTGGCCTCTTCTTTCTCTTCTTTCTCTTTGGCCTCTTCTTTCTCTTCTTTCTCTTTGGCCTCTTCTTTCTCTTCTTTCTCTTTGGCCTCTTCTTTCTCTTCTTTCTCTTCGGCCTCTTCTTTCTCTTCTTTCTCTTCGGCCTCTTCTTTCTCTTCGGCCTCTTCTTTCTCTTTTTTCTCTTCGGCCTCTTTTTTCTCTTTGGCCTCCTCTTTCTCTTTGGCCTCTTCGGCCTCTTTGGCCTCTTCTTTCTCTTTGGCCTCTTCTTTCTCTTTGGCCTCTTCTTTCTCTTCGGCCTCTTCTTTCTCTTCTTTCTCTTCGGCCTCTTTGGCCTCTTCTTTCTCTTTGGCCTCTTCGGCCTCTTCTTTCTCTTTGGCCTCTTCGGCCTCTTTGGCCTCTTCGGCCTCTTCTTTCTCTTTGGCCTCTTCGGCCTCTTCTTTCTCTTTGGCCTCTTCGGCCTCTTCTTTCTCTTTGGCCTCTTCGGCCTCTTCTTTCTCTTTGGCCTCTTCGGCCTCTTCTTTCTCTTCGGCCTCTTCTTTCTCTTCGGCCTCTTCTTTCTCTTCGGCCTCTTCTTTCTCTTCGGCCTCTTCTTTCTCTTCGGCCTCTTCTTTCTCTTCGGCCTCTTCTTTCTCTTCGGCCTCTTCTTTCTCTTCGGCCTCTTCTTTCTCTTTGGCCTCTTCTTTCTCTTTGGCCTCTTCTTTCTCTTCGGCCTCTTCTTTCTCTTTGGCCTCTTCTTTCTCTTCGGCCTCTTTGTCTTCGGCCTCTTCTTTCTCTTCTTTCTCTTCGGCCTCTTCTTTCTCTTCGGCCTCTTCGGCCTCTTCTTTCTCTTCGGCCTCTTCTTTCTCTTCGGCCTCTTCTTTCTCTTCGGCCTCTTCTTTCTCTTCGGCCTCTTCGGCCTCTTCTTTCTCTTCGGCCTCTTCTTTCTCTTCGGCCTCTTCTTTCTCTAAGGCCTCTTCTTTCTCTTCGGCCTCTTATTTCTCTTCGGCCTCTTCGGCCTCTTCTTTCTCTTCGGCCTCTTCTTTCTCTTCGGCCTCTTCGGCCTCTTCTTTCTCTTCGGCCTCTTCTTTCTCTTCGGCCTCTTCTTTCTCTTCGGCCTCTTCTTTCTCTTCGGCCTCTTCTTTCTCTTTGACCTCTTCTTTCTCTTTGACCTCTTCTTTCTCTTTGACCTCTTCTTTCTCTTCGGCCTCTTCTTTCTCTTCTTTCTCTTTGGCCTCTTCTTTCTCTTTGGCCTCTTCTTTCTCTTTGGCCTCTTCTTTCTCTTCGGCCTCTTCTTTCTCTTCGGCCTCTTCTTTCTCTTCGGCCTCTTCTTTCTCTTCGGCCTCTTCTTTCTCTTCGGCCTCTTCTGCCTCTTCTGCCTCTTCGGCCTCTTCTTTTTCTTCTTTCTCTTTGGCCTCTTCTTTCTCTTCGGCCTCTTCTTTCTCTTCGGCCTCTTCTTTCTCTTCGGCCTCTTCGGCCTCTTCGGCCTCTTCTTTCTCTTCGGCCTCTTCTTTCTCTTCGGCCTCTTCTTTCTCTTCGGCCTCTTCTTTCTCTTCGGCCTCTTCTTTCTCTTCGGCCTCTTCGGCCTCTTCTTTCTCTTCGGCCTCTTCGGCCTCTTCTTTCTCTTCGGCCTCTTCTTTCTCTTCGGCCTCTTCGGCCTCTTCTTTCTCTTTGGCCTCTTCTTTCTCTTTCGCCTCTTCTTTCTCTTTGGCCTCTTCTTTCTCTTCGGCCTCTTCGGCCTCTTCTTTCTCTTCGGCCTCTTCTTTCTCTTCGGCCTCTTCTTTCTCTTCGGCCTCTTCTTTCTCTTCGGCCTCTTCGGCCTCTTCTTTCTCTTCGGCCTCTTCTTTCTCTTCGGCCTCTTCGGCCTCTTCGGCCTCTTCTTTCTATTCGGCCTCTTCTTTCTCTTCGGCCTCTTCTTTCTCTTCGGCCTCTTCTTTCTCTTCGGCCTCTTCGGCCTCTTCTTTCTCTTCGGCCTCTTCTTTCTCTTCGGCCTCTTCGGCCTCTTCGGCCTCTTCTTTCTCTTCGGCCTCTTCTTTCTCTTCGGCCTCTTCTTTCTCTTCGGCCTCTTCTTTCTCTTCGGCCTCTTCTTTCTCTTCGGCCTCTTCTTTCTCTTCGGCCTCTTCTTTCTCTTCGGCCTCTTCTTTCTCTTCGGCCTCTTCGGCCTCTTCTTTCTCTTCTTTCTCTTCGGCCTCTTCTTTCTCTTCGGCCTCTTCTTTCTCTTCGGCCTCTTCTTTCTCTTCGGCCTCTTCGGCCTCTTCTTTCTCTTTGGCCTCTTCGGCCTCTTCTTTCTCTTTGGCCTCTTCGGCCTCTTCTTTCTCTTTGGCCTCTTCGGCCTCTTCTTTCTCTTTGGCCTCTTCGGCCTCTTCTTTCTCTTTGGCCTCTTCGGCCTCTTCTTTCTCTTTGGCCTCTTCGGCCTCTTCTTTCTCTTCGGCCTCTTCTTTCTCTTCGGCCTCTTCTTTCTCTTCTTTCTCTTCGGCCTCTTCTTTCTCTTCTTTCTCTTCGGCCTCTTCGGCCTCTTCTTTCTCTTTGGCCTCTTCGGCCTCTTCTTTCTCTTTGGCCTCTTCGGCCTCTTCTTTCTCTTTGGCCTCTTCGGCCTCTTCTTTCTCTTTTGCCTCTTCGGCCTCTTCTTTCTCTTCGGCCTCTTCGGCCTCTTCTTTCTCTTTGGCCTCTTCGGCCTCTTCTTTCTCTTTGGCCTCTTCGGCCTCTTCTTTCTCTTCGGCCTCTTCTTTCTCTTCGGCCTCTTCTTTCTCTTCGGCCTCTTCGACCTCTTCTTTCTCTTCGGCCTCTTCGACCTCTTCTTTCTCTTCGGCCTCTTCGACCTCTTCTTCTTTCTCTTCGGCCTCTTCGGCCTCTTCTTTCTCTTCGGCCTCTTCGGCCTCTTCTTTCTCTTCGGCCTCTTCGACCTCTTCTTCTTTCTCTTCGGCCTCTTCGGCCTCTTCTTTCTCTTCGGCCTCTTCGGCCTCTTCGGCCTCTTCTTTCTCTTCGGCCTCTTCGACCTCTTCTTCTTTCTCTTCGGCCTCTTCGGCCTCTTCTTTCTCTTCGGCCTCTTCTTTCTCTTCGGCCTCTTCTTTCTCTTCGGCCTCTTCTTTCTCTTCGGCCTCTTCGGCCTCTTCTTTCTCTTCTTTTTCTTCGGCCTCTTCTTTCTCTTCGGCCTCTTCGGCCTCTTCTTTCTCTTCTTTTTCTTCGGCCTCTTCTTTCTCTTTGGCCTCTTCGGCCTCTTCTTTCTCTTTGGCCTCTTCGGCCTCTTCTTTCTCTTTGGCCTCTTCGGCCTCTTCTTTCTCTTTGGCCTCTTCGGCCTCTTCTTTCTCTTCGGCCTCTTCGGCCTCTTCTTTCTCTTCGGCCTCTTCTTTCTCTTCGGCCTCTTCTTTCTCTTCGGCCTCTTCTTTCTCTTCGGCCTCTTCTTTCTCTTCGGCCTCTTCTTTCTCTTCGGCCTCTTCTTTCTCTTCGGCCTCTTCTTTCTCTTCGGCCTCTTCTTTCTCTTCTTTCTCTTTGGCCTCTTCTTTCTCTTTGGCCTCTTCTTTCTCTTCGGCCTCTTCTTTCTCTTCGGCCTCTTCTTTCTCTTCGGCCTCTTCTTTCTCTTCGGCCTCTTCTTTCTCTTCGGCCTCTTCTGCCTCTTCTGCCTCTTCGGCCTCTTCTTTTTCTTCTTTCTCTTTGGCCTCTTCTTTCTCTTCGGCCTCTTCTTTCTCTTCGGCCTCTTCTTTCTCTTCGGCCTCTTCTTTCTCTTCGGCCTCTTCGGCCTCTTCGGCCTCTTCTTTCTCTTCGGCCTCTTCTTTCTCTTCGGCCTCTTCTTTCTCTTCGGCCTCTTCTTTCTCTTCGGCCTCTTCTTTCTCTTCGGCCTCTTCGGCCTCTTCTTTCTCTTCGGCCTCTTCGGCCTCTTCTTTCTCTTCGGCCTCTTCGGCCTCTTCTTTCTCTTCGGCCTCTTCTTTCTCTTCGGCCTCTTCGGCCTCTTCTTTCTCTTTGGCCTCTTCTTTCTCTTTCGCCTCTTCTTTCTCTTTGGCCTCTTCTTTCTCTTCGGCCTCTTCGGCCTCTTCTTTCTCTTCGGCCTCTTCTTTCTCTTCGGCCTCTTCTTTCTCTTCGGCCTCTTCTTTCTCTTCGGCCTCTTCGGCCTCTTCTTTCTCTTCGGCCTCTTCTTTCTCTTCGGCCTCTTCGGCCTCTTCGGCCTCTTCTTTCTCTTCGGCCTCTTCTTTCTCTTCGGCCTCTTCTTTCTCTTCGGCCTCTTCTTTCTCTTCGGCCTCTTCTTTCTCTTCGGCCTCTTCTTTCTCTTCGGCCTCTTCTTTCTCTTCGGCCTCTTCTTTCTCTTCGGCCTCTTCGGCCTCTTCTTTCTCTTCTTTCTCTTCGGCCTCTTCTTTCTCTTCGGCCTCTTCTTTCTCTTCGGCCTCTTCGGCCTCTTCTTTCTCTTTGGCCTCTTCGGCCTCTTCTTTCTCTTTGGCCTCTTCGGCCTCTTCTTTCTCTTGGGCCTCTTCGGCCTCTTCTTTCTCTTTGGCCTCTTCGGCCTCTTCTTTCTCTTTGGCCTCTTCGGCCTCTTCTTTCTCTTTGGCCTCTTCGGCCTCTTCTTTCTCTTCGGCCTCTTCTTTCTCTTCGGCCTCTTCTTTCTCTTCTTTCTCTTCGGCCTCTTCTTTCTCTTCTTTCTCTTCGGCCTCTTCGGCCTCTTCTTTCTCTTTGGCCTCTTCGGCCTCTTCTTTCTCTTTGGCCTCTTCGGCCTCTTCTTTCTCTTTGGCCTCTTCGGCCTCTTCTTTCTCTTCGGCCTCTTCGGCCTCTTCTTTCTCTTCGGCCTCTTCGGCCTCTTCTTTCTCTTTGGCCTCTTCGGCCTCTTCTTTCTCTTTGGCCTCTTCGGCCTCTTCTTTCTCTTCGGCCTCTTCTTTCTCTTCGGCCTCTTCTTTCTCTTCGGCCTCTTCGACCTCTTCTTTCTCTTCGGCCTCTTCGACCTCTTCTTTCTCTTCGGCCTCTTCGACCTCTTCTTCTTTCTCTTCGGCCTCTTCGGCCTCTTCTTTCTCTTCGGCCTCTTCGGCCTCTTCTTTCTCTTCGGCCTCTTCGACCTCTTCTTCTTTCTCTTCGGCCTCTTCGGCCTCTTCTTTCTCTTCGGCCTCTTCGGCCTCTTCGGCCTCTTCTTTCTCTTCGGCCTCTTCGACCTCTTCTTCTTTCTCTTCGGCCTCTTCGGCCTCTTCTTTCTCTTCGGCCTCTTCTTTCTCTTCGGCCTCTTCTTTCTCTTCGGCCTCTTCTTTCTCTTCGGCCTCTTCGGCCTCTTCTTTCTCTTCTTTTTCTTCGGCCTCTTCTTTCTCTTCGGCCTCTTCGGCCTCTTCTTTCTCTTCTTTTTCTTCGGCCTCTTCTTTCTCTTTGGCCTCTTCGGCCTCTTCTTTCTCTTTGGCCTCTTCGGCCTCTTCTTTCTCTTTGGCCTCTTCGGCCTCTTCTTTCTCTTTGGCCTCTTCGGCCTCTTCTTTCTCTTCGGCCTCTTCGGCCTCTTCTTTCTCTTCGGCCTCTTCGGCCTCTTCTTTCTCTTCGGCCTCTTCTTTCTCTTCGGCCTCTTCTTTCTCTTCGGCCTCTTCTTTCTCTTCGGCCTCTTCTTTCTCTTCGGCCTCTTCTTTCTCTTCGGCCTCTTCTTTCTCTTCGGCCTCTTCTTTTTCTTCGGCCTCTTCTTTCTCTTCTTTCTCTTCGGCCTCTTCTTTCTCTTCGGCCTCTTCTTTCTCTTCGGCCTCTTCTTTCTCTTCGGCCTCTTCTTTCTCTTCGGCCTCTTCTTTCTCTTCGGCCTCTTCTTTCTCTTCGGCCTCTTCGGCCTCTTCTTTCTCTTCGGCCTCTTTTTTCTCTTCGGCCTCTTTTTTCTCTTCGGCCTCTTCTTTCTCTTTGGCCTCCTCTTTCTCTTTGGCCTCCTCTTTCTCTTTGGCCTCTTCGGCCTCTTTGGCCTCTTCTTTCTCTTTGGCCTCTTCTTTCTCTTTGGCCTCTTCTTTCTCTTTGGCCTCTTCTTTCTCTTTGGCCTCTTCTTTCTCTTTGGCCTCTTTGGCCTCTTCTTTCTCTTTGGCCTCTTCTTTCTCTTTGGCCTCTTTGGCCTCTTTGGCCTCTTTGGCCTCTTTGGCCTCTTCTTTCTCTTTGGCCTCTTCTTTCTCTTCGGCCTCTTCTTTCTCTTCGGCCTCTTCTTTCTCTTCGGCCTCTTCTTTCTCTTCTTTCTCTTCGGCCTCTTTGGCCTCTTCTTTCTCTTTGGCCTCTTCGGCCTCTTCTTTCTCTTTGGCCTCTTCGGCCTCTTCTTTCTCTTTGGCCTCTTCTTTCTCTTTGGCCTCTTCGGCCTCTTCTTTCTCTTTGGCCTCTTCTTTCTCTTTGGCCTCTTCGGCCTCTTCTTTCTCTTTGGCCTCTTCGGCCTCTTCTTTCTCTTTGGCCTCTTCGGCCTCTTCTTTCTCTTTGGCCTCTTCGGCCTCTTCTTTCTCTTCGGCCTCTTCTTTCTCTTCGGCCTCTTCTTTCTCTTCGGCCTCTTCTTTCTCTTCGGCCTCTTCTTTCTCTTCGGCCTCTTCTTTCTCTTCGGCCTCTTCGGCCTCTTCTTTCTCTTTGGCCTCTTCTTTCTCTTTGGCCTCTTCTTTCTCTTTGGCCTCTTCTTTCTCTTTGGCCTCTTCTTTCTCTTTGGCCTCTTCTTTCTCTTCTTTCTCTTTGGCCTCTTCTTTCTCTTCTTTCTCTTTGGCCTCTTCTTTCTCTTTGGCCTCTTCTTTCTCTTCTTTCTCTTTGGCCTCTTCGGCCTCTTCTTTCTCTTTGGCCTCTTCGGCCTCTTCTTTCTCTTTGGCCTCTTTGGCCTCTTCTTTCTCTTCGGCCTCTTCTTTCTCTTTGGCCTCTTCTTTCTCTTCGGCCTCTTCTTTCTCTTTGGCCTCTTCTTTCTCTTCGGCCTCTTCTTTCTCTTTGGCCTCTTCTTTCTCTTTGGCCTCTTCTTTCTCTTTGGCCTCTTTTTTCTCTTCGGCCTCTTCTGCCTCTTTGGCCTCTTTTTTCTCTTCGGCCTCTTCTGCCTCTTCGGCCTCTTCTTTCTCTTCGGCCTCTTCTTTCTCTTCGGCCTCTTCTTTTTCTTCGGCCTCTTCTTTCTCTTCTTTCTCTTCGGCCTCTTCTTTTTCTTCGGCCTCTTCTTTCTCTTCGGCCTCTTTTTTTTCTTCGGCCTCTTCTTTCTCTTCTTTCTCTTCGGCCTCTTCTTTTTCTTCGGCCTCTTCTTTCTCTTCTTTCTTTTCGGCCTTTTTCTTTCTCTTCGGCCTCTTCTTTCTCTTCAGCCTCTTCTTTCTCTTCGGCCTCTTCTTTCTCTTCGGCCTCTTCTTTCTCTTCGGCCTCTTCTTTCTCTTCTTTCTCTTCGGCCTCTTCTTTCTCTTCGGCCTCTTCTTTCTCTTCGGCCTCTTCTTTCTCTTCGGCCTCTTCTTTCTCTTCGGCCTCTTCTTTCTCTTCGGCCTCTTCTTTCTCTTCGGCCTCTTCTTTCTCTTCGGCCTCTTCTTTCTCTTCGGCCTCTTCTTTCTCTTCGGCCTCTTTGGCCTCTTTCTCTTTGGCCTCTTCTTTCTCTTTGGCCTCTTCTTTCTCTTCTTTCTCTTTGGCCTCTTCTTTCTCTTTGGCCTCTTCTTTCTCTTTGGCCTCTTCTTTCTCTTTGGCCTCTTCTTTCTCTTCTTTCTCTTTGGCCTCTTCTTTCTCTTCTTTCTCTTTGGCCTCTTCTTTCTCTTCTTTCTCTTCGGCCTCTTCTTTCTCTTTGGCCTCTTCTTTCTCTTCTTTCTCTTTGGCCTCTTCTTTCTCTTCTTTCTCTTTGGCCTCTTCTTTCTCTTCTTTCTCTTTGGCCTCTTCTTTCTCTTCTTTCTCTTTGGCCTCTTCTTTCTCTTCTTTCTCTTTGGCCTCTTCTTTCTCTTCTTTCTCTTTGGCCTCTTCTTTCTCTTCTTTCTCTTCGGCCTCTTCTTTCTCTTCGGCCTCTTCTTTCTCTTCGGCCTCTTCTTTCTCTTCGGCCTCTTCTTTCTCTTCTTTCTCTTTGGCCTCTTCTTTCTCTTCTTTCTCTTCGGCCTCTTCTTTCTCTTCTTTCTCTTTCTCTTCGGCCTCTTCTTTCTCTTCGGCCTCTTCTTTCTCTTCGGCCTCTTCTTTCTCTTCGGCCTCTTCTTTCTCTTCGGCCTCTTCTTTCTCTTCGGCCTCTTCTTTCTCTTCGGCCTCTTCTTTCTCTTCGGCCTCTTCGGCCTCTTTTTTCTCTTTGGCCTCCTCTTTCTCTTTGGCCTCTTCGGCCTCTTTGGCCTCTTCTTTCTCTTTGGCCTCTTCTTTCTCTTTGGCCTCTTCTTTCTCTTTGGCCTCTTCTTTCTCTTCTTTCTCTTTGGCCTCTTCTTTCTCTTTGGCCTCTTCTTTCTCTTCGGCCTCTTCTTTCTCTTCTTTCTCTTCGGCCTCTTTGGCCTCTTCTTTCTCTTTGGCCTCTTCGGCCTCTTCTTTCTCTTTGGCCTCTTCGGCCTCTTCTTTCTCTTTGGCCTCTTCGGCCTCTTCTTTCTCTTTGGCCTCTTCGGCCTCTTCTTTCTCTTTGGCCTCTTCGGCCTCTTCTTTCTCTTCGGCCTCTTCTTTCTCTTCGGCCTCTTCGGCCTCTTCTTTCTCTTCGGCCTCTTCGGCCTCTTCTTTCTCTTTGGCCTCTTCTTTCTCTTTGGCCTCTTCTTTCTCTTTGGCCTCTTCTTTCTCTTCTTTCTCTTTGGCCTCTTCTTTCTCTTTGGCCTCTTCTTTCTCTTTGGCCTCTTCTTTCTCTTCTTTCTCTTTGGCCTCTTCTTTCTCTTCTTTCTCTTTGGCCTCTTCTTTCTCTTCTTTCTCTTTGGCCTCTTCTTTCTCTTCTTTCTCTTTGGCCTCTTCTTTCTCTTCTTTCTCTTTGGCCTCTTCTTTCTCTTCTTTCTCTTTGGCCTCTTCTTTCTCTTCTTTCTCTTTGGCCTCTTCTTTCTCTTCTTTCTCTTTGGCCTCTTTCTCTTTGGCCTCTTCTTTCTCTTCTTTCTCTTTGGCCTCTTCTTTCTCTTCTTTCTCTTTGGCCTCTTCTTTCTCTTCTTTCTCTTCGGCCTCTTCTTTCTCTTCTTTCTCTTCGGCCTCTTCTTTCTCTTCGGCCTCTTCTTTCTCTTTGGCCTCTTTCTCTTTGGCCTCTTCTTTCTCTTTGGCCTCTTCTTTCTCTTCTTTCTCTTTGGCCTCTTCTTTCTCTTCTTTCTCTTTGGCCTCTTCTTTCTCTTTGGCCTCTTCTTTCTCTTTGGCCTCTTCTTTCTCTTCTTTCTCTTTGGCCTCTTCTTTCTCTTCTTTCTCTTTGGCCTCTTCTTTCTCTTCTTTCTCTTTGGCCTCTTCTTTCTCTTCTTTCTCTTTGGCCTCTTCTTTCTCTTCTTTCTCTTTGGCCTCTTCTTTCTCTTCTTTCTCTTTGGCCTCTTCTTTCTCTTCTTTCTCTTTGGCCTCTTCTTTCTCTTCTTTCTCTTTGGCCTCTTCTTTCTCTTCTTTCTCTTTGGCCTCTTCTTTCTCTTCGGCCTCTTCTTTCTCTTCGGCCTCTTCTTTCTCTTCGGCCTCTTCTTTCTCTTCGGCCTCTTCTTTCTCTTCGGCCTCTTCTTTCTCTTCGGCCTCTTCTTTCTCTTCGGCCTCTTCTTTCTCTTCGGCCTCTTCTTTCTCTTTTTTCTCTTCGGCCTCTTTTTTCTCTTTGGCCTCCTCTTTCTCTTTGGCCTCTTCGGCCTCTTTGGCCTCTTCTTTCTCTTTGGCCTCTTCTTTCTCTTTGGCCTCTTCTTTCTCTTTGGCCTCTTCTTTCTCTTCGGCCTCTTCTTTCTCTTCTTTCTCTTCGGCCTCTTTGGCCTCTTCTTTCTCTTCTTTCTCTTCGGCCTCTTCTTTCTCTTCGGCCTCTTCTTTCTCTTTGGCCTCTTCTTTCTCTTTGGCCTCTTCTTTCTCTTTGGCCTCTTCTTTCTCTTCTTTCTCTTTGGCCTCTTCTTTCTCTTCTTTCTCTTTGGCCTCTTCTTTCTCTTCTTTCTCTTTGGCCTCTTCTTTCTCTTCTTTCTCTTTGGACTCTTCTTTCTCTTCTTTCTCTTTGGCCTCTTCTTTCTCTTCTTTCTCTTTGGCCTCTTCTTTCTCTTCTTTCTCTTTGGCCTCTTCTTTCTCTTCTTTCTCTTTGGCCTCTTCTTTCTCTTCTTTCTCTTTGGCCTCTTCTTTCTCTTCTTTCTCTTTGGCCTCTTCTTTCTCTTCTTTCTCTTTGGCCTCTTCTTTCTCTTCTTTCTCTTTGGCCTCTTCTTTCTCTTCTTTCTCTTTGGCCTCTTCTTTCTCTTCTTTCTCTTCGGCCTCTTCTTTCTCTTCGGCCTCTTCTTTCTCTTTGGCCTCTTTCTCTTTGGCCTCTTCTTTCTCTTTGGCCTCTTCTTTCTCTTCTTTCTCTTTGGCCTCTTCTTTCTCTTCTTTCTCTTTGGCCTCTTCTTTCTCTTTGGCCTCTTCTTTCTCTTTGGCCTCTTCTTTCTCTTTGGCCTCTTCTTTCTCTTTGGCCTCTTCTTTCTCTTCGGCCTCTTCTTTCTCTTCGGCCTCTTCTTTCTCTTCGGCCTCTTCTTTCTCTTCGGCCTCTTCTTTCTCTTTGGCCTCTTCTTTCTCTTTGGCCTCTTCTTTCTCTTTGGCCTCTTCTTTCTCTTTGGCCTCTTCTTTCTCTTCTTTCTCTTTGGCCTCTTCTTTCTCTTCTTTCTCTTTGGCCTCTTCTTTCTCTTCTTTCTCTTTGGCCTCTTCTTTCTCTTCTTTCTCTTTGGCCTCTTCTTTCTCTTCTTTCTCTTTGGCCTCTTCTTTCTCTTCTTTCTCTTCGGCCTCTTCTTTCTCTTCGGCCTCTTCTTTCTCTTCGGCCTCTTCTTTCTCTTCGGCCTCTTCTTTCTCTTCGGCCTCTTCTTTCTCTTCGGCCTCTTCTTTCTCTTCGGCCTCTTCTTTCTCTTCGGCCTCTTCTTTCTCTTCGGCCTCTTTTTTCTCTTTGGCCTCCTCTTTCTCTTTGGCCTCTTCGGCCTCTTTGGCCTCTTCTTTCTCTTTGGCCTCTTCTTTCTCTTTGGCCTCTTCTTTCTCTTTGGCCTCTTCTTTCTCTTCTGCCTCTTCGGCCTCTTTGGCCTCTTCTTTCTCTTTGGCCTCTTCGGCCTCTTCTTTCTCTTTGGCCTCTTCGGCCTCTTCTTTCTCTTTGGCCTCTTCGGCCTCTTCTTTCTCTTTGGCCTCTTCGGCCTCTTCTTTCTCTTTGGCCTCTTCGGCCTCTTCTTTCTCTTTGGCCTCTTCGGCCTCTTCTTTCTCTTCGGCCTCTTCTTTCTCTTCGGCCTCTTCTTTCTCTTCGGCCTCTTCTTTCTCTTCGGCCTCTTCTTTCTCTTCGGCCTCTTCGGCCTCTTCTTTCTCTTCGGCCTCTTCGGCCTCTTCTTTCTCTTTGGCCTCTTCTTTCTCTTTGGCCTCTTCTTTCTCTTTGGCCTCTTCTTTCTCTTCTTTCTCTTTGGCCTCTTCGGCCTCTTCTTTCTCTTTGGCCTCTTCGGCCTCTTCTTTTTCTTTGGCCTCTTTGGCCTCTTCTTTCTCTTCGGCCTCTTCTTTCTCTTTGGCCTCTTCTTTCTCTTCGGCCTCTTCTTTCTCTTCGGCCTCTTCTTTCTCTTCGGCCTCTTCTTTCTCTTCGGCCTCTTCTGCCTCTTCGGCCTCTTCTTTCTCTTCGGCCTCTTCTTTTTCTTCGGCCTCTACTTTTTCTTCGGCCTCTACTTTTTCTTCGGCCTCTTCTTTCTCTTCGGCCTCTTCGGCCTCTTCTTTTTCTTCGGCCTCTTCTTTCTCTTCTTTCTCTTCGGCCTCTTCTTTCTCTTCGGCCTCTTCTTTCTCTTCGGCCTCTTCTTTCTCTTCGGCCTCTTCTTTCTCTTCTTTCTCTTCGGCCTCTTCTTTCTCTTCTTTCTCTTCGGCCTCTTCTTTCTCTTCGGCCTCTTCTTTCTCTTCGGCCTCTTCTTTCACTTCGGCCTCTTCTTTCTCTTCTTTCTCTTCGGCCTCTTCTTTCTCTTCGGCCTTTTTCTTTCTCTTCGGCCTCTTCTTTCTCTTCGGCCTCTTCTTTCTCTTCGGCCTCTTCTTTCTCTTCGGCCTCTTGTTTCTCTTCGGCCTCTTCTTTCTCTTCCTTCTCTTCTTTCTCTTCGGCCTTTTTCTTTCTCTTCGGCCTCTTCTTTCTCTTCGGCCTTTTTCTTTCTCTTCGGCCTTTTTCTTTCTCTTCGGCCTTTTTCTTTCTCTTCGGCCTTTTTCTTTCTCTTCGGCCTCTTCTTTCTCTTCGGCCTCTTCTTTCTCTTCGGCCTCTTCGGCCTCTTCGGCCTCTTCGGCCTCTTCTTTCTCTTCGGCCTCTTCTTTCTCTTCGGCCTCTTCTTTCTCTTCGGCCTCTTCTTTCTCTTCGGCCTCTTTTGCCTCTTCTTTCTCTTTGGCCTCTTCTTTCTCTTCGGCCTCTTCGGCCTCTTCTTTCTCTTTGGCCTCTTCTTTCTCTTTGGCCTCTTCTTTCTCTTCTTTCTCTTTGGCCTCTTCTTTCTCTTCTTTCTCTTTGGCCTCTTCTTTCTCTTCTTTCTCTTTGGCCTCTTCTTTCTCTTCTTTCTCTTTGGCCTCTTCTTTCTCTTCTTTCTCTTTGGCCTCTTCGGCCTCTTCTTTCTCTTTGGCCTCTTCTTTCTCTTTGGCCTCTTCTTTCTCTTCGGCCTCTTCTTTCTCTTCTTTCTCTTTGGCCTCTTCTTTCTCTTTGGCCTCTTCTTTCTCTTCTTTCTCTTTGGCCTCTTCTTTCTCTTCTTTCTCTTTGGCCTCTTCTTTCTCTTCTTTCTCTTTGGCCTCTTCTTTCTCTTCTTTCTCTTTGGCCTCTTCTTTCTCTTTGGCCTCTTCTTTCTCTTCTTTCTCTTCGGCCTCTTCTTTCTCTTTGGCCTCTTCTTTCTCTTCTTTCTCTTCGGCCTCTTCTTTCTCTTCGGCCTCTTCTTTCTCTTCGGCCTCTTCTTTCTCTTCTTTCTCTTTGGCCTCTTCTTTCTCTTCTTTCTCTTTGGCCTCTTCTTTCTCTTCTTTCTCTTTGGCCTCTTCTTTCTCTTCGGCCTCTTCTTTCTCTTTCTCTTCGGCCTCTTCTTTCTCTTCGGTCTCTTCGGCCTCTTCTTTCTCTTCGGTCTCTTCGGCCTCTTCTTTCTCTTCGGCCTCTTCGGCCTCTTCTTTCTCTTCGGCCTCTTCTTTCTCTTCTTTCTCTTCGGCCTCTTCTTTCTCTTCGGCCTCTTCTGCCTCTTCGGCCTCTTCTTTCTCTTCGGCCTCTTCTTTTTCTTCGGCCTCTTCTTTCTCTTCTTTCTCTTCGGCCTCTTCTTTTTCTTCGGCCTCTTCGGCCTCTTCTTTCTCTTCGGCCTCTTCTTTCTCTTCGGCCTCTTCGGCCTCTTCTTTCTCTTCGGCCTCCTCTTTCTCTTCTTTCTCTTCGGCCTCTTCTGCCTCTTCGGCCTCTTCTTTCTCTTCGGCCTCTTCTTTTTCTTCGGCCTCTACTTTTTCTTCGGCCTCTTCTTTCTCTTCTTTCTCTTCGGCCTCTTCTTTTTCTTCGGCCTCTTCTTTCTCTTCTTTCTCTTCGGCCTCTTTTTCTTCGGCCTCTTCTTTCTCTTCTTTCTCTTCGGCCTCTTCTTTCTCTTCGGCCTCTTCTTTCTCTTCGGCCTCTTCTTTCTCTTCTTTCTCTTCGGCCTCTTCTTTCTCTTCGGCCTCTTCTTTCTCTTCGGCCTCTTCTTTCACTTCGGCCTCTTCTTTCTCTTCTTTCTCTTCGGCCTCTTCTTTCTCTTCAGCCTCTTCTTTCTCTTCGGCCTTTTTCTTTCTCTTCGGCCTTTTTCTTTCTCTTCGGCCTTTTTCTTTCTCTTCGGCCTTTTTCTTTCTCTTCGGCCTCTTCTTTCTCTTCGGCCTTTTTCTTTCTCTTCGGCCTTTTTCTTTCTCTTCGGCCTCTTCTTTCTCTTCGGCCTCTTCTTTCTCTTCGGCCGCTTCTTTCTCTTCGGCCTCTTCTTTCTCTTCGGCCGCTTCTTTCTCTTCGGCCTCTTCTTTCTCTTCTTTCTCTTTCTCTTCGGCCTCTTCTTTCTCTTCGGCCTTTTTCTTTCTCTTCGGCCTTTTTCTTTCTCTTCGGCCTCTTCGGCCTCTTCTTTCTCTTCGGCCTTTTTCTTTCTCTTCGGCCTCTTCGGCCTCTTCTTTCTCTTCGGCCTTTTTCTTTCTCTTCGGCCTTTTTCTTTCTCTTCGGCCTCTTCTTTCTCTTCGGCCTCTTCTTTCTCTTCGGCCTCTTCTTTCTCTTCGGCCTCTTCTTTCTCTTCGGCCTCTTCGGCCTCTTCTTTCTCTTCGGCCTCTTCTTTCTCTTCGGCCTCTTCTTTCTCTTCTTTCTCTTCGGCCTCTTCTTTCTCTTCGGCCTCTTCTTTCTCTTCGGCCTCTTCTTTCTCTTCTTTCTCTTTTGCCTCTTCTTTCTCTTTGGCCTCTTCGGCCTCTTCTTTCTCTTCGGCCTCTTCGGCCTCTTCTTTCTCTTCGGCCTCTTCTTTCTCTTCGGCCTCTTCTTTCTCTTCTTTCTCTTCGGCCTCTTCTTTCTCTTCGGCCTCTTCTTTCTCTTCTTTCTCTTCGGCCTCTTCTTTCTCTTCGGCCTCTTCTTTCTCTTCGGCCTCTTCTTTCTCTTCGGCCTCTTCTTTCTCTTCGGCCTCTTCTTTCTCTTCGGCCTCTTCGGCCTCTTCTTTCTCTTCGGCCTCTTCTTTCTCTTCGGCCTCTTCTTTCTCTTCTTTCTCTTCGGCCTCTTCTTTCTCTTCGGCCTCTTCTTTCTCTTCGGCCTCTTCTTTCTCTTCTTTCTCTTTTGCCTCTTCTTTCTCTTTGGCCTCTTCGGCCTCTTCGGCCTCTTCTTTCTCTTCGGCCTCTTCTTTCTCTTCGGCCTCTTCTTTCTCTTCGGCCTCTTCTTTCTCTTCGGCCTCTTCGGCCTCTTCTTTCTCTTCGGCCTCTTCTTTCTCTTCGGCCTCTTCTTTCTCTTCGGCCTCTTCTTTCTCTTCGGACTCTTCTTTCTCTTCTTTCTCTTTTGCCTCTTCTTTCTCTTTGGCCTCTTCTTTCTCTTCGGCCTCTTCGGCCTCTTCTTTCTCTTTGGCCTCTTCTTTCTCTTCTTTCTCTTTGGCCTCTTCTTTCTCTTCGGCCTCTTTGGCCTCTTCTTTCTCTTTGGCCTCTTCTTTCTCTTTGGCCTCTTCTTCTTTCTCTTTGGCCTCTTCTTCTTTCTCTTCGGCCTCTTCTTTCTCTTCGGCCTCTTCTTTCTCTTCGGCCTCTTCTTTCTCTTCGGCCTCTTCTTTCTCTTCGGCCTCTTCTTTCTCTTCGGCCTCTTCGGCCTCTTCTTTCTCTTCGGCCTCTTCGGCCTCTTCGGCCTCTTCTTTCTCTTCGGCCTCTTCTTTCTCTTCGGCCTCTTCTTTCTCTTCGGCCTCTTCTTTCTCTTCGGCCTCTTCTTTCTCTTCGGCCTCTTCGGCCTCTTCTTTCTCTTCGGCCTCTTCTTTCTCTTCGGCCTCTTCTTTCTCTTCGGCCTCTTCTTTCTCTCCGGCCTCTTCTTTCTCTCCGGCCTCTTCTTTCTCTTCGGCCTCCTCTTTCTCTTCGGCCTCTTCGGCCTCTTCTTTCTCTTCGGCCTCTTCTTTCTCTTCGGCCTCTTCTTTCTCTTCGGCCTCTTCTTTCTCTTCGGCCTCTTCTTTCTCTTCGGCCTCTTCGGCCTCTTCTTTCTCTTCGGCCTCTTCTTTCTCTTCGGCCTCTTCGGCCTCTTCTTTCTCTTCGGCCTCTTCGGCCTCTTCTTTCTCTTCGGCCTCCTCTTTCTCTTCGGCCTCTTCTTTCTCTTTCTCTTCGGCCTCTTCTTTCTCTTCGGCCTCCTCTTTCTCTTCGGTCTCTTCGGCCTCTTCTTTCTCTTCGGCCTCTTCGGCCTCTTCTTTCTCTTCGGCCTCTTCGGCCTCTTCTTTCTCTTCGGCCTCTTCGGCCTCTTCTTTCTCTTCGGCCTCCTCTTTCTCTTCGGCCTCTTC
Source organism: Dendropsophus ebraccatus (assembly GCF_027789765.1). Lineage (NCBI taxonomy): Eukaryota > Metazoa > Chordata > Amphibia > Anura > Hylidae > Dendropsophus > Dendropsophus ebraccatus. The sequence goes on from NC_091455.1 coordinate 55,463,993, forward strand.
TTTCTCTTCGGTCTCTTCGGCCTCTTCTTTCTCTTCGGTCTCTTCGGCCTCTTCTTTCTCTTCGGTCTCTTCGGCCTCTTCTTTCTCTTCGGCCTCTTCTTTCTCTTCGGCCTCTTCGGCCTCTTCTTTCTCTTCGGCCTCTTCGGCCTCTTCTTTCTCTTCGGCCTCTTCTTTCTCTTCTTTCTCTTCGGCCTCTTCGGCCTCTTCTTTCTCTTCGGCCTCTTCTTTCTCTTCGGCCTCTTCTTTCTCTTCGGCCTCTTCTTTCTCTTCGGCCTCTTCTTTCTCAGTCTTCCACTTCGGCCTCTTTGTTTTCCTCTTTCTCCTCTTTGTCTCATCTCAGCTAATTATATTGGTTACTTTAATGAATCATTTATTTTTTTTTTTGAAGTCTTTATGATTACTGATGGTGCAGTCAGCTTATAGAACACCAATGGGATCAGTTTTTGGAGTTTTTCTTTCTGTGCCCAAATCTTTTATCTCTTACTTTAAAAAATGTTGGTGTTAAATCAATATATTTTTTTTCTTCCAGATTACTGTGCTAGTAAGTTTGCAGCCATTGGATTTGCAGAATCTGTTGGTCTTGAAATGTTTGCTCTGAACAAGACCGGAGTTAAGACCACCATAGTTTGTCCATATTTTATAAACACTGGAATGTTCGATGGATGTTCAACCAAGTACGTATTCTAGAAATAAGTACAGCAATATTCTAACATTAGCTTTTGAAATGTGGGCTACTTTCAGTAGGTAGCACCATAGAGCAAGTAATCTTCCTCTTGGATGAGAGCTACATAATAAATTATAATAGTCTTGCCAATTTCAAAAGGCTGAAGGCAGAAATGTGTGTGTGTGTGTGTGTGTGTGTGTGTGTGTGTGTATATATATATATATATATATATATATATCTCCTGTGCTATCACTTTCTAGGGAATAAAATGAGAATCATACATCTAAAGGGTGAAAAACCTGTTTTGGTCATAGGATGATCATGCAGGTGCACCACAGTTTGTTCCCTTGGCAGAGCGCCCTTTAAAGCAGCCAGGCAATTGTGTATTTGTCACATGACCAAGACCGGTTCTTAGCTGCTCAAAGTAAACAGTAAAAGTTCCTCTACAGTAAGTGAAAGGAGAGCTCTTAACCCCTTAACCCCTCACATAGTTTGTGATTTTACTTTTTGAATAGCTGTAGGACAAGTTGCAGTGGTGCATTTTGCAGGGAGTTAAATGGGGGGGGGGAGTAGCTCTGCCATTTTCTTCTTTCTTTTTTACTGTGTGAGCTATAACCTTTTCTATTGGTAAATATGATTATAGCCAAATTTGTACATTTTTAAAAGAAAAACCTCTATCGTGTTGGGCCTCTTGGTGCTGAGACCCCACCTGTTAGCCAGAGTGGTGCAGGAGATGAGCTCCACAGACTTATGACTTATAATCCATCTCCACCAGGGAGTGAAGAATGTTGCTTTGCACGTCACTCACCTATTAAACAGCACTACGACCCCCAACCGATCAAAATTTTCACTTGTCAAATGATTCTGTAAATGACAGTAACACCTTACAAATCCCAAGCAAAGAATGCACAGTACAGTAGAATTTGGCAGAAGTTTCCATTGCACTATGAACAATTTTAATTTTCATAAACTGGAAAATCTTTACAAGTCGGGGTTACACCCTTTATACTTATAGTGAATACTGAACACTCTGCCTCTTCTAGATCTGCCTCATGATGGAATGCCACACCAACTTCCTATTAGCATACATACATAAGCAGCATGAAAAAAAACATGAAAGACCAGCTCAACTGTGCCATTGTTATCTGGGCGTCACGGAATTACAGCCATGTCAGCTTTCCTTGTGCACTTGTCAAACAATATCCAGCGCTACTCTATAACTATAGGAAATAGGTTCTCTGCAGTTAACCATTTGTTTAAAAAAAAAAAACCACACTATCCGATTCAGGTGTTTTAATAAATTTCTAGTGTGTAAAATGTTCTTTTTTTTAGGAAGTGTCTACAATAGAATAAAAAATACAAAAAGTGAAAACACAATGAAAAAAATTAAAAATAAATTTATATATATATATATTTATTAGATAAACACCCCAACTTACAATGTCTGGTTTCACCCCCAAATGGCAACAACTATAATGAATAGAGATGAGCGCATATACTTGGTCAAGTATACCTGTTTGCTTGAGTATCAGGGAATTCGATACTCTGACATGTTTGGTGGCTAGAATTAGCTTGGCCGGCTGCATCAGGTGACCTGGGTGTATGTAGACCCAGGTCACCTGATGCTCAATTCACTTGCCTTCTCTTAGTTGACAGGGAGAGCTGCTGGAGCAGGGACAGAGGTAGTGTTGGGTTGTAAGCCATAGTTTTAATAGATAGGTGACACACTGTAACATGAAAAAAGAAAAACTATATTACATATAATATACCAGTATTATATGGTATACAGATAGTGGTACACTGTGCTGGTATATAGCTAGTATATACATCAGTTTTATATAGTGCTACAGTTTGTGTTATTGGAGCACGTAGTAGGAGTACTAGCATTGATCCACAACTACCCAAAAGCGCTTTTTAGGACTAGTGATATCCCTGTGTGACACAGAAGAAAAATAATAATCTGACATGGAGTATAGTATACCAGTATTAGATGGTCTACTCAGACTGATAGTGGTACAGTATACAGCTAGTACAGCTAATACAGCAGCCTTAGATGCATCCATGCGTGCTCCCCCTGCTGTTCCCCTTCCATTTCTGTGGTGTTTCTATCACTTTCTGGTAGACCAGACACCCTCCCCTCTGCTGAGTAGGAGGTCCTGAAAAAATGCTCTAATCTCGCATTGACTTTAATGGGGTTTTGCGTTTGAGTATTGAAAAATACTTGACATTAAAGCGAGCATAATAACTAAACAGTGAGACTTCAGGTTTTATATTTTCACAGCAGGTGATCAGCCTGGTTGCTATGGGCAGTACACCCAGCTCAAGTCTGTGCCAGTTCTGTATATGAGGCCATTTTGTTTTTTAATGCACCAAACTCTGTATTTGCTTATTTTGTCCATTGTTAATGTAAGCTATAGACTTTCTATGTATTGTGTAAACTAGGAGAAAATATCTTTATGCATGGAGAATTCTCATCTCTATCTTCTTCTGTCCTTCCAGATGGCCAAGGTTTATGCCAATTTTAGACCCAGATTACGCGAGCAAGAAGATTGTTGATGCCATCCTAAAGGAACAAGTGTACTTGGTGATGCCTCGCAGTCTCTACATTATGTTCGGGTTAAAAAAGTGAGTCCAGGATTTATAATCATACTCAAGATAACAGGAGAAAAAGATAACAGAAATAATATATAACATTTAAAATGGTTTACTGTATTTTGCAGTGTATAAGACGATCCCCAACTTTTCCAGTTAAAAAATAGAGTTTGGGATATACTCGCTGTATAAGACTACCCCTCTTCCAACACACACCAAATAAAAAACATCAGAAAGCAGCAAGATCTGAGAGGCAGAGAAGGAGATACAGTAAGGGTGGGTTCACACTACCGAATTCTCGCGGATAAACTCCGCGGAATTCCGCAGTATGTCCGCGCTCACGGCCGCGCGCCTTTCCGCCGGCTCCATAGACACCATTCTATGGGCTGGCGTATTCCGCTATAGCGGAATACGCCGGCCCATAGAATGGTGTCTATGGAGCCGGCGGAAAGGCGCGCGGCCGTGCGTGCGGACAGCCGACGGAATTCCACGGAGTTTATCCGCGAGAATTCCGTAGTGTGTATCCTACCAGTATTAGGGTGGGTTCAAGGGCAGGCCAGATGGGTGAAAGAGGTGTGCTTTTCTGGGCACAGTGCCACTCTACCATATCATTTTTTTTCCCCCATACCCTGGACGCCTGCAGCATGCTCTGCCCTTTATAAGTTCACTGCATACAGTGGGGATGCAAGCATTCATGAGCTTCCCCCACCATATGCGGTGACTGCAGATTCTCCACTCCAGTTTCGAAGTTTTTCAGCACCTGCCCTATAAGACATATAAGCCCTATAAGACTGGCATTCAAGATGACCCCTGACCCTTGAGAACCGGAAGATGCTGTACATATACACTGGTAATGTGATCGTGAACAAGGATATGTTGGTTATCTGTTGACAATGGCCTCTGTTAGGCTAGGTTTTTCCTATTTTTTGTGTACATTTAAAAAAGTAAGTCAATGGAAAACAGATTCTGCAGTATGGCATACATCATTATCCATTTTTTCCCCCCTTTAACCTGTTAACGACACAGGAGGAGTATATTCATCCTGCCGTCATTAGGGGAAGCAGAGCGGGTTCACAGTGTGGGCCCCTCTCTGCAGCACACAGATTCTGGCTGCTATCAGCAGCAGGGGGCTGTTTGTATTAGCTGGTGCGGCCGATCACTGCTCCCGGCTAATTAGCCATTTCAATGCAGCTGTCAAAGCTGACAGCTGCATTTAAATGGCTTGTCTCCCCTATCCCTGGTGTCTAGTAGGGGGATCCGTTCCTCTTACTGCAGGCATGTCCAAAGTCCGGCCCGCGGGCCATTTGCGGCCCGCGTTCCGAACTTTTACGGCCCCCAGGTATCCAGCAGCAGCAGATACCTTGCGGCTTTGCCGCTGCCGCTCTAGTGCACGCCACTCTAGTGCATGGAAAAGGAAAGCCGAAATCTCGCGATGTCCGAGATTTCGGCTTTCCTTTTTCGTGCACTAGAGTACTGAGTACTGACATCTCGGACATCGCAAGATTTCGGCTTTCCGAGATTTCAGTACTGAGTACTGACGGTGATCCGGCCAGCTGGAGATCTCGCACGTTGTGAGTTCTAGGGCTGGAGATTCTTACAACTCCTCAGAGGTCAAGGAGGCTGATGACCTCAGCTTAGTTATATATAACTTATATAAATAATATATATTAAAAGTTCCAATGCCACCCTACTCTTCCAGAAGGGTTAGACCAGCAGGGTCCTCGAACAAAAAATTTCTGCAGCCATACATAGGTAGTGGTAGTCTCTGAAGAGGAGTTGGCTACTGTAGGCAAGGAAAAGCAGGGCTATACACTCACGATACATAAAGGGAGCATATAGGAATCTGTGGTAGCAAGCTGTCATACCCTTCATTAACCCCTGACTGCCTTTCACTGTGCTATAATTCCATTATCTGATGTGCGACTATTTCACAGCTTGCTATTATCTGCCTGTGTTATAAAGCATATAGCATGTAGCATGTAAAATAGTCGGCCCTCGCACATGTTCACTTCATCAAATTTGGCACTCTTCGAAAAAAGTTTGGACATGCCTGTCTTACTGTGTCGGGCCTCAGCATCGTACCAATGCTGATCCCAGCTCGGCCATCAAATAAAATAAGTTACATATGATTGTAATCGTACCAACTTGAGTAACATACATAACATTCCAATTTTACCATGGGACGAACGGTAACACGAAACCCCTCAAAATAAAAAGAATTGCACTTTTTTTTTTTTCAGTTTCACTGCACAAATTTTTTTTTCCTGTTTTCACAGCATATTTTATGGTGATATTAAGTCTGTCATTGCAAACTATAAGCGCTAAGGCCTTTTAAACACAAGAAGGACAAAATGAAAGCACAAAAATGAAAATTGACTTGGTCCTTAAGGGGTTAAATGTACACATTAAAAAAAACAGCAAAAACGCATTGTGAACCTAGCCTTAGGTGCTGCGGATCCAGTGCCTGTTTAACCCAATGAGAATACATACTCGTAGCGGGATTGACATCCCGCTGCGTGTATGTAAGTTACCCCCCGCCGGCCGGAGCATACATAACCACCTCCCCACTCCGGCTTGCTTCAGGAGTTTCTGGCGTCTGCTTGTCCCGCTCAGCCAATCAGTATGCTGCCCTGCTGCAGCCACTGATTGGCTGAGTGGGATGTCCAGCTTAGAACCCCCGAAGCAAGCCAGAGCGTGGAGCAGGTTAACTTAAATACACGCAGCGGGTATAAAATCCGCTGTGGTTCCGGTGTGTGTGTGAAGGCACCCTTAAAAAAGGGTCTTTTTTTGCCCCCCCCCCCCCCCCCCCGGTAGCCTGTGGCATGTATACTTACAGAAGATGATCTGTGTCCCGCGGCGTAACTCTGGTCCCGTCCTGCGGTGCCGTTCAAATCCGGCGTGCGCTCACTTCCGCCGGCTGCTGTCAGTCCTCTGCTCTGTCCTGTCATTATATGCCGGAAGTCACTCGCTTCCATGCATTCTCTATGGAAGCGCGTGGCTTCCGGCGTTCAAATTACAAGGCCGAGAAGAGGAGTCACAGCGCCAGCGGAAGTGAGCGCGCGTCTGATTTGTACGGCAACATGGGACACCGATCATCTTCTGTAAGTATACATGCCACAGGCTACCGGGGGGCCCAAAAAAAAAAAAAAGTTAACTGCTTCTTTAAGGTGGCTGGGATGATACATTAGGTAGTAGGGCCCAGATTTTTCAAAGGGTTTAAAATATACATTGGCATAAACTGCCCATAGCAACCAATCACAGCTCAGCTTTCATTTCACCAGAGCTGAAAGCTGAGCTGTGATTGGTTGCTATGGGCAGCTTATACCAGTGTATATTTTACACCCTTTGATAAATCTCCCCTAAGTGTCCAATTCATTTTTGAAGTTTTGTGGAAACAGGAAGAATGGGGCAAGTGTAAGGATCAAGGGGCAAATAGTGATGGCTAGATGACTGGGCCGGAGCATCTGTAGGATGTGCTAGAGAACGAGTCCAAACAACATATGATGGAGAAGCTGAGTTGATGTATGTTGTATATCATCCCACCCACACAGGATGATTGACAGACTTCTTTGTATGCTCATACAGTCATACAGGGAAAGCTATCAATCATTCTGTGGGCACAGTAGTCAGGACTCCCAATGTTTCTCTTAGGAGTCCATTCCTTATCATATAAACCTAAATATAACAGAGCCTAGCTTCTCTGCCCCTATCATATACTGTTTTCAGACGGTACCATAGGTCAAGTGACATGTTCTCTTTAATTTTGTAGCTGATCAGCATATATACCAATCTAGTAATCTCTGCTTTCATGGATATGTAACACAGGCATCTTTTTATACCTCTTTCTTTTTCTCTTTTAGTATGGTATCTGCAAAACTGGGAGTTGTACTTGGGGACTACTTAGGAGCATTTCATTTCATGGATCATTTCAAGGGCCGAGTAAAGAAGGATTGAAGTGAGCCTGCACACCTACCAACATTAAGATGACCTGTCAATGTATTACTATTTGCAGTAATGTGTAATACCTAAAAAAAAAAAAAAGTTTCAAAAATTTCATTTTATGCAATAAAACGTAACTGCCTTTTTTTTTATATATATATATATATATATATATGTTGCATCAAATCTTATTTGTCACTAGGGACGTACCTGTTTAATTCAATGGGGTATTTAAGCCCACGACACCTATCTACAGGATAGATCAGAAGTGTGTGATCACTCTGAGACTCCTGGTAATCTTAAGAATTTCTTGTTGGAATGGAAAGACAATAGTGTAGTACACGTGCACTGCCACCCATTCATTGTCTGTGGGAGGCCCCAGAGATGGCAGAATGTCACTCATAGAGGGCCAGTCAATCTGGGACCCCTTGTTGGAATGGAAGGGCAAGTGTACATGTGCACTGCCACGTATCCACTGTCTGCGGGAGCTGCCAGAGATGGCAGAATATGGCACTCGGTTATCTCTGGCACCTCTCACAGACAGTAAATAGATTGAATGTATGACTAACTCCAACAGGAGACTCTGGACCCATTCTCAAGGTGGCCAAGGGTCTTAGTGGTTGCTCCCACACACACACACAATCAGACCAGTATATCTTCTCCTGTGGATTGGTGATGGGTGTTATAGGCTGGAATACCCCTTTTAATAAGATCTCAGCACTGTTCTAATTTCTCTAATACAAAGATACACCGGCACATGTAACACTTTATATTCACCAGTAAAGATTTTTGGTATTGTTTTGTTGTGTTCATGTATTTCTTTGTGTTTTTTTAATATACATTACACTACTTAGTTGAGTTAAAGCTATAACACACAGCCTTTTACACGGGCTGATTATTATGCAAAAAATTGTTAACTTATTCATGTGTAAGTGATAATCTTCTAGTGTAAAAGTGGCAGCAATCAAACGGCGATCAAAAATTTGTAAAAATCGTTGTTAGTCATTCTCGAAATTTTCAGTGTAAACACTCATCGTTCACAGGATATAGATACAAAGGCAATTACGTTCAAAGTATATACGAACGCGATTACAATCGTACTTACGGTCGTATTTACGCATTTTCATAGTGTATCTTTGTTTAAAAGAAAAAAAATCATCGCCATTTGTTCGCTAAACAAGACCCTAAGCCATTTTTTTGTATGCGTACAATAGGGTCCCTAAGGGCCGTATTTTACAGCTTGATTTCTCCTCGTTCCCCGCTCACTGTCTGTGCTATTACATGCACCAACAGCGAATGGGGAGGAGCCGGGGGGAGTGCAGGGAGCTGCAGGAGGGTCTGCCCGGACTATCCTTAGATGGCCCATTGAAATCCCATTACATAGTGAACTCCCGCGCCTCATTGATCTCAGGCATAAACCATGATTCAAATCTACACCTGCTGGAAGTAGTGTCTCTTAGTGAATTAGGGCCTTAGTGAGTAGTGAATTGGGACGGGGAAAAGGTGTCGGGGCCTAATTTAAGACCGGAGTAGGAGTATATCGCTCCTAATAAATGACCCCCTATGGGTACATTACTCCTACAGGACAGTCATCCAGCTTTTATTTACTTCACAGCAAATACACAATCACATGACACAAGCCAATGTTTAATACCGGAACATCCTGGCTTTATGAAACAAAACTCAAACACATGAAAGGAAAATGGCAGTGTTGAGGAAAAAGTAATGGAATCACCTTGAAATTTGCATTTATAACACAAATACTCTCCGTGTAATACTAAGCTTAAGTAAAGAAACACTAAACCTAGAAAGGAAAAGTGAAAGTAAACAGGGGGTACAATTACCCCAAGCTTTTTCTGCAAAACCTTCTGCATATTCCTGAATCTGTCTTGTACAAATTCTACAGAGAACATGGGTGTATGGGGGTACTCTGGAGAAAGGAAATAGATTCTCTTTTTTTTTTTTTTTTTTAAATCAGCTGGTACCAGAAATGTATACAAATTTGTAAATTACTACTTATAAAAAAAACTCAAGTCTTCAAATACTTATCAGCTGCTGTATGCTCTGCAGGAAATCATTTTTTTTTTTTCCTAGTCTGACACAGTGCTCTTTGCTATCACCTGTGTCCGTGAGAGAGCAAGTCTTGAGCAAGAGATTTTCTATGGTTACTTGCTACTGCTCTAGACAATTCCTAAAATGGACAGAGGTGGCAGCAGAGAGCACTGTATGAGATTGGAAAGAAGTCCTTTACTAATCTGTATAACTTTCTGCCATCAGTTGATCAAAACAATACTAAATACTCCAGTGTACCCCTTTATCTCCTGATGATCTGATCCATTTTCCGCTGGGAATATTTGTGGGGTAAGCCATAACATTCTACTATACACATGGCAGTGGGGGGAGGCTCCTGCTGCAGCTGGCATAGGATAGTGAGGAGGAGGAGAGGGAGCATTGCTGATTCCCTGGTACTCGTAAATATAACTTAAACTGTTATACTAAAGAATAAAGATTGAAGGAGTAACTGCAGCTTTTTTCTTATATTTAGTGTGCTTGCTATGCTTAGTGTGGTCAGATGAAGGCATTTATCTTTTAACAAGTCTCGAATGAGAAATTTTTATACTGTGTTTTGAAAAAATTTACTTATTAATAAAAATCTTTTTTTACGTGCTGACAGTTGAGGGTTACTTACTGAACAAGCATTTTGAACTTTTATCTTCATTGCCCAATCTATCAATCTATCTATTAAATGTTGTCGAAAATGAGCCAGCTGTCAATTTGTCTGTTTTAGCTCTTTGCAGGACAAATCTTAGCACATAACCAGAGAGGACAGGGGTCTGGGTTCTGTGCACAAGCCCTATTAAGAAGAAAAGGGCTTGTGCATGGAACTCACAGATGTGTAGACCTTTTCCATGGCAACTCAGCAGTGTTAGAAAACTGAACCGTGACAGATATGCCCGGACAACCACAAGAAGAATGCTTCACTTATTTCTAAATTTAAGGTTTTAGAGCATCTATAATTACAATAAAAAATAAAATTATAGTAAATGAGATAAGCAAAAAAGTCAAAAATTCATTTTACAAGATTTGCTAATATGAAGTTGGATTCGGGAGTCTCATCCAAACAAATCGCTACAATAGTGAGAATATTACAGACTACTGTTTGTATAGCAGCCTGTTGTGACAGTGGCAAAAATTGGAAAATGAAAAATGTCATTTATAAATATTTTACTCCCAGGACAGCAATGGACATTGGGGAATCAATGGCATTAAATCTATAAACTTTCTTATTAATCATTAGGGGTTGTTTAGCGACTAGGTGTTGTCAGCAGTATGCCCTACACACTAGTGGTGTCTCTTACCCTCTTACTTTGCTGCTGGTGGCTCTTGAGTCACCCAGCACCCCATTTCCCTCCCATGTATACCTGCCCCTGTGCTGGGGTCCACACCTCCCCCCAAAGTGCCCTCCTATATTCTAATTGTGAAGGGTGAAGTCTGCACCTTCCAAGAAAGCTCTCCCTGCATCTCCTGCAGGCACAGCAACTTGCTCGCACTGTCACTGTGCAATGGAAAAAGTGTATGTTTCATTGTCTGACTAGTGCAGCAGCTGCAGTTTCTCTCTTTTTACATAATGTTATGGTGTTTCTTTTATAGTTCAGCCTAACCTATCTATAGTGATTAAACAGACTGCAATCTTTAGTCCTGCAGTAAAGTCTACTTGCTCAATATACAAGGGGTGCCATTATAGCCTATTGCATATTTCCTTTAAATTTTTTTGTATATTTAGTACCTTGAAGGGATATTTAAATGAAATCTACAAAAATGGGAACGGAAAAATGCAAGAGGTTTATGCAAAACATTAGAAAAATTATATTGCCGGCCAATACCACCGAGTTATGTGTCTTGCAGAAATGTCTTGCATTTTTTCTGTTTTAAATTTTTGTAGATTTCATTAAAACATCCCTTCGAGGTACAAAATGTACAAAAAAATTCAATGAAAAATGCAAGACATTTCTGCAAGACACATTAGAACTTATGCTGTATGCCGGCATTTGTCTGCAAGAAGCTCTAATCTATCTAGCAGAAAGATCTTGAAAATTGTGTCTTGCAGGGCATCTTAATTTTTACAAGATGTTGTGCAAGACATATTTTCCCAAAATGCTTTTTTGATTAAAAAAAAATAATAATAAAGCAGACGTGCTCATCTGTGTGTGCTCATCCCCATCATTGACTGTCCACTCAGCCAAAGCCAGTGGCTAATGTACAGTGAGAAAATTAGAAAGATTAACCCTTTAAGGACAGAGCCCAAAATGGCCTTAAAGGGGTACTCTGGGCTAGGGGGGCTTTTTTGCGTACCTTACGCCGGCCCCCCTCCGGCGCGTCATCAGCTGCTCAGCCGCGATTGGCTGAGCATAACTGGCTGAGCCACTTTCGGCTGAGCAGCCGATAACGCGCAGGGGGGAGGGCATGAGGGACGGGTGGAGTTGTCCAGCCGGCCTCCTGAAGATTAAGTCATTGTCCCAAGATGGCGGCCAGGGTGGACAATAATGCGGTGAGTATAATGCACCACACTTCCGGGGGTGGGGGGAACAAGGGGAAGGGGGACATTCGCTTAAATAACGCACAATACAAAGTTGTATAACTTTGTAATGTGTGTTATTTAGTGGATAAATGTCGAGCACCGCACTACCCCTTTAATCTCTCACATCAGTACAACTATATACAGGTAAGATGTACCTCCCTGAAGCCCGACCGCCCACCAGGCATGACCTCTCCAGATCCGGAACCACATGGCTTACTTACAGGTATGGTGGAAAATACAAAACAAACCAGACCCTACTTGTTACTAATAAATATAATACTGATCGGTTTTCTGGTTTAAACCCTTAGGGTAGAATGTTTCTAGATACAGAGAGAGGCTTTTTGGATTCTGTATCTAGAAACTTCTACCCTAAGGGTTTAAACCAGAAAACTGTTCTGTATTATATTTATTAGTGTGGTGTTCCACCACAGGTGTTGCTATTGGTTAAACCCGTCGCAAAAGTCTGTACGCATGTGTGTAAGTGGTAATGTAATGTAGTAGTACCAGAGTTTTGCCACTGGGTGTCCTTATTATGTGTAACTGTATTTAGATATTGCACAGCTGTGGAAACGAAAGGGTTATTGTTTTCTTATGTTTCACCTGGATCTATACACCAATGAGAGTTCTTTTTTCTCTTCTCCTATCCCTACACCTTAGGTGTGCTGTAGGAAGGAAGTCACATGGGTAGTGTAGGGTCTTTTTACTCTGGATTCTGTAAAGGTAGGACGCTTCCTACAGCAGTTAAGTTAGGCCCTGGCTTCTGGCAGGTCCCCCAGTATCCAGTTAGTTGTGGTCTAGACGTTGAGCAGAGCACATGCATATGCGAGACCTAGACACAGTTTTTCCTCACGTAACACCTCTAAACACTGCAATGTTAAGTCGCTACTAGAGAGGACAAGTCAGGGATCAACTCAACCCACGCCGAGAACCAGAAGGAACACAGTGCAGGACAGTATCCATAAAAAGGGTTGAGACTATCTCGACATCCTCCTCTCTAATCCTCTGAACTTTCTACTTCTCGGCACTGTTAAATCTCCCAGTATAGATCCGACTCTTTAAGTTAAACGTACCATATCAAGGCAAACCTGTATAACCTGCTTTCTATATCAAGTAAACAGATTCTATTTATTATAACGGGACTCTGTGGTTCTTAACTAAACACCTACACAGTAAGCATGCCATCCTTGGGTTAACTCCCCTTTCTCTGGGTGGCAGTACCAATAGTCCAGGTCGGTCACTACTCCACTCCGGACCACCGTGATAATTGCCTGAGGGACCCCTGAACAGCCCGGCAGGTTACTGTCCACAGAGGAAAAAGGTATAGCCAGCCGACTCAAATAAAAGCAGGTGTGCCAGCATACCTGTGTGCCCATCCGGCACTGGCGTCATGACAACATAACACCAGGCAGGGCTATACCTCGACTAGCCACTACAGATGTGGTGTCACACCTAACCATCTGGCAAGTGACCAGTCGTACTACCTCCTAGAGGCGAGTTGCCACATTAGTAATAATAATAATTTATAATAATAATACTTTATTTATATAGCGCCAACAGATTCCGCAGCACTTTACAATTCTGGGGGACATACATAGACAGAAAATAGACATTACAGCGATATACATATAATTATCCATACATGAGGAGTGAGATCCCTGCTCGCATGCATCAGCTTACACACTATCAGGAGGGGGTTTCAGACAAAATGGCAGAGGGGCAAAGTGCATCATTGTTCTTCTGGTCCGGCCATCTTTATAAATAAGGCAGCGCAGGTAAGGGTGGGTGAACCTGTCACCAGCCAATGCCTGCATGCACAGGTCTAAGTGCTTAAATGCTTGGCGTGTGTGTATGTATGTGTCTGTGTGTGTGTGCATGTGCATGTGCGTGATGGAGGTAGGTGTGTGTCTGTGTGTGTGTGGGGGGGGGGGGTTTTGAGGGTAGCAGTCAAAATTAGGGAACCTGGTAAGCCTGCTTGAACAGATGTGTTTTGAGGGCACGTTTGAAGCTTTGGGTATTGGAGGTGAGTCTAACAGTCTTGGGTAATGCATTCCATAGAACTGGTGCAGCTCGGGTGAAGTCCTGGAGATGGGAGTGAGAGGTGCGGATCAAGGTGGATGTTCGTCGTAAGTCATTAGAGGAGCGTAGGGCACGGGTAGGACGGTAGACAGAGATGAGGGAGGAGAAAAGGAGGTAGTAACAAGTAGGGTCTAGTTTTCCACTGTACCTGTAAGTCATGTGGTTCCGGATCTGTAGAGGTCACGCCTGTTGGCCGGTCGGGCTTCAGGGAGGTACATCTTACCTGTATATAGTTGAATTTTAAGATGTACTGAAAATAAAGTTTATAAAATTTTAAGGAGCAGGGAGCTGCAATCCTCTTCTGTTATTTACCCCTTTACCTCTCCTTGTGTAGCATCCTTTGTATCCCGTGTGGGCTTAAGTGGCAACAATATGTTTAAGTTCAATTTAAATAAACCAATTGTCCCAGGTGAAGTTTCCTCTGCAAGAAAGTCAAAGGGGGAGATTTATCAAAGGGTGTAAAATTTAGACTGGTGCAAACTGCCCACAGCAACCAATCACAGCTCAGCTTTCCTTTCAGCACTGCCTAAACCTGAGCTGTGATTGGTTGCTGTGGGTAGTTTGCACCAGTCTAAATTTTACACCCTTTGATAATTCTCCCCCAAAGTGTCCAAAGAAGTCTGGCCCCTTTCAGGGTATGGCCAGTGGCAGCGGCAGATATGGCGATCCTAATAGGCTTGGACCCCTTACCGCTTTGCCCTACACAGAATTTTTTCCACAGATATATCATTTTGATGTTTTACCAACTTGTTTTACCCAATTTAGAGTTCTAATTTTACTGGATTCTTTTTAGGCGACAAGTCAAAAAGCAGAAAGCTTTCATCCTGGATCTCCGGAGTTGCTGGTGATATCTCCTGAGTTGCTGGTGATATCTTTGAGTGGTGATTAGAGATGAGTGAATATCGAACATGCTCGAGTCCATCCGAACCCGATCATTCGGCACTTGATTAGCGGTGTCTGCTGAAGTTGGATAAAGCTTTAAGGTTTTCTGGAAAACATGGATACAGCCAATGACTATATCCATGTTTTCTACATAGTCTTAGGGCTTTATCCAACTTCAGCAGCCACCGCTAATCAAATGCCGAACGATTGGGTTCGGATGGACTCGAGCATGCTCGAGGTTCGCTCATCTCTAATGGTGATCCATTAGAAAATGTGCAGAGTGGAATGACCTCAGTGCTGGTTCTTTACTCCCGGTTAGTGTTCTTGCACTATGAAAAATATAAAGGTCCAGCACTAGTGAAGTAATGTTTGCTGTGATGTCATTGTGCTTAAAGGACAAGTCCTGGGCAGCATGGTGGTTCAGTGGTTAGCACTGTAGCCTTGCAGCGCTGGAGTCCTGGGTTCAAATCTGCAAAGAGTTTGTATGTTCTCTCTGAGTTTGCGTGGGTTTCCTTCAGGTACTCTGGTTTCCTCCCACAACCAAAACATACAGATTGGTGAATTTAGATTGTGAGTCCTAATGGGGACAGGGAGAAAAACTATGTAAAGTGCTGCGGAATCTGTGTGCGCTATACAAATAAAAGGGATGGGGATTTTGAAAATCCGGCAGGGGCAGGGGGGATTTTGATAACAAGTATGAACTTACAACTTCCCGTGCCCATGGTGAGCCTCGGGACCCCTGCCGGACTCTTAAATCCCAAGGTTGTACATGTCACAACTCACTGGTTGCATAAGCGGTCAGTCCATCAGCCGGGACAAACATTTCCGGCTTCCGGCAGGGGTCACAAGGCCAGTCCCGCCACTCATTGCGGGCACAGGAAGTGGTAAGTTCGTACTTATTCCCCCCTGCCCCTGCTGGATTTTCAAAAACCCGAACTTCTTGAGTGTTTAAAAAAAAAAAAAAAATCTGCAGATTTTAGAAAATGAGGAATTTCCTCAGATACCGAGCCTGGTGACTCTAATGTGGCAGCTGAAATAGATTCCTTGATATAAGTGATGTAATGTTGAAGCTTTCTGCTGTGTTTGTATAAATTCTGAGCATATGGAAAGCAGAAGTCAGATGCTTATTTGCCTAAATGATTTCCTGCAAAACAATGCAAGGAGGCAGGAGCAGAGTGCACAGTGTGCCATATACTGTAACTAATCTGGGGTTTCTGTTATCATCATTATGTGTGCCAATTTAATACAGCAGTGTATAGAGAATTGCTATCAGACTGTCCGTGTTCACAACGTTGAGGTTCAGACCAAGGTCCACAGCGAGTCTCTTAGAGCCATCACAAGCTTTTTTTTTTCTTCCACTATCGACTGCTTTGTAAAACTGAACCTCAGAAATTCAGTGTAATGAGAAACAGATGAACGGGCCATATAGAAAAATCTGATGTCAGGATTTACATTGTTACGAGTCACAGCAGTAAATTGTTGCACTTGAAGTGGTTCATTATCTCTAAAACGCCATTAGAACACATCCATAATAAATCTATGTATGCCATGATGGGGGTCGTCTATGTTCTATGTAATAAATAAACCTCCCTATGAGACTTTTTTGAGAGGTTACTGTGGACATTAAGGAGAGCTCAGCACATATGGATTTATTAAATGGAAGCTATAAAAATTCTTATCTCTCTTGAATTGTGGCTGTAGGTAAACAGTAAGCACAAGCACGATATGGCGTGCAGAAGTAGGGCAGGATATTGTAAAAGGGGTTGTCCAAGTATCAACACTTCCATCACATATCCTCATGACCTTTGGGAGTCCCATCCCTGGAGTCCCCATGGATCACAAGATGCATGCAAAAAGGAGGTTATGGAATATATAGTTGATGAACTCTGGGGCATTACTGAGCTAAGTGAGTGTTTATCCCAGGTACTTAGTGCTAGCTTCCAATTGTCTTTACATTCATGGATTAAATTGTAGGCTTCTCTTAGAACCAGCTTAGTAAATATCTACACCTCTGGTATCTGCTCAGAAAAAAGAGGCAGCAGATATCTGTTCCATCCAATGACTTTGCTAAAGTATCAATAGTAAATAGTGAAGAGTGCTGTTCTTCAGTAAAAAAAAGCCAACTCTAATGGACGAAGAAGACTTGTGAATAAAACCCTGTTTCAGGTTATCTTTAATGGACGGTTATATGTCTTCCTCTTCAGGAAGGGATACCAGATATACCCTACCTGGTTTTCTAGTCATGAAGTCATGAGGTTATCCAGGGATGCAGGTACGTTTCTACCATTCGGTTCACCCTTTATGCATCTAGCTAGGCCTTCCAAGAAAGTGCCACAACCATCCTGTTATTCTTTTCAATTCTAAGACCAATGAACTGAACTAGGTGTCATATTGTCCCACATTAGAGTTTTCTTGATGTAAATAGGTTCTTCAAAGACTGTTGTAAAAATGATTAGGAATTTCTGCTGAATTGACATCACACAGTCATACCCAACACAATGATTCCCAATGCTGTCCCAAGATGGCTATGAGACTGTATACACCACATTACTCCTGTCCGAATGAAACAGGTTTGTACTTTAAAGTGGATGATACTGTGATTAAAGTGTACCCGTCATTTGAAAAAGCTTTTGATATGACATAGAGATATGTGAAAAGTTTCTATCAGTCCAGGTCTGAGTGTTCAGACCCGTACCAATCATGAGAACGAGGGGGGAGAGGACCGTGCTGCAGCGAGGTCTGCTTCCTGCCATGTGTAAGTGAAAGCGTTGGACTACATAGACTTACATTAGGAGCCTGACTCATCACGTGACACAGAGACTGGAGAGGACCGCACTTAGTGCATTTTTCTTTCAGCTCATTCTCACAACAGGTACAGGTATGAACACCCAGACTGATCAAAACTTTTGACATGTCTCTATGACATGTCAAAGTTTTTTCAAACAACAGGTACACTTTAAAGGAGAAGTCTCTAGAAATCCAAAAATGATAGCAAGGCAGGGCGGGGTGCAAGAAAACAACAAACAAAATTAACTTACCTACCCTTGCGCCCCATAGCACCGCTCTCAGGTCTTGCTTACAGCAGCCGGTGTCCTGCAGCTCCTCCAGCTGCAATGTCATGTACCCGGCTGAGTGATTGTCTGCTCAGCCAATCAGTGACTGGGAGGACACCGCCCTAGGCACTGACTGGCTGAGCAGTTAATCTCTCAGCCGGGCCGGGTTGCTGCTGGAATAGTCGGGTATGTGACGTCTGGCACCCATCAGTGGGACCCGGGAGAGGCGCTACGGAGGCATGAGGACGGGTAAGTTTACATTGTTTATCATTTCCCAGAACTCCCTGCCTTCCTCCATTTTTTTTTTATTTGGTGGGACTTCTTCTTTAACCCTGCACTGACAATAATTAAGTTGTGTAAAGGCTCTGTGTTATAATCACCAATTCTACTAGATCTGAACTCATATCAGGCAGAAGTCTGCCTATATAATAGATCCCTTATGAGTTCCATCATATCAGGGGAAAGTAAGCAACTATATACCTGGACTGCTGAGAACGTTTGTCGGCTCCATAGAGAATGAATGGAGTGTTGAGCATTCTACTCACTGCAGGATGATTGCATCCAAGTTTCTGGATCGGACATTATTTCCAGATGAGAATTACCCCTTTAAATGCCGCTGTCAGCCTTGAATGGATAAATAGCCAGCACAGAGATTGTTCTATTAGCGGTAGCTCTCGGCTAAAAGCAGCCATTAGCCACTGGGTATGTTACAGCCCTGCTTCAAACACTCTTAAACCTTCATGCTCATTTGCCAGAAGGGGTTAATACGTGGCCCAAGGTGCACTGAAAATTATAAAGGTATACTTACCCGGCCCTCTCCCCGATGGTTGCCAGTTTCCCAAGTGCCTAGTCTCCACCATGACCCTCTTCTTTACTATTTGTGGTGATGTACCATGCAGACAGGAAATCCCTGCTCAGCAACTAGGTTGCTTAGCCTGGGTTTACACACAACATTTTTGTCCTATTTATTTATTTAAAGCCGAGGGTGGAACCAACGCAGAGAAAAACTATCATGGAAAGATTTGCACTTTTTTATGTGTTTAATCCCACTCCTGATCAGTCTGGTTAAAACTGTATAATGTTGTATGAGTGAGATGAGTGCTGAGCATTTCTATTTAAAGTGGGAATCCGGCCTGATGCCTTGCACCCTAGATGTCTGAGGGATGAGGGAGGGGTTCTGCACGTTTTGGCAATACCCCAAATTGACAAGGTACCGGCAGGATGCTGACTCCACTATTCACAGAGTGTTCTCTCTTCAACTAGAACAATCCCCCCTGGTATTTTGGGCTATGTGGAGGACTTAGACCTGACTAGCTATGAGAAGTTGGCTGCAGCTCGGATACTTTATATGGCTAGGAAATTGATGGCGCAATCCTGGCTTGACCAGGACGTGCTAGTGATTTCTACCCTGATTACTAATGTTAATTGGCTTATAGCCAATGAAAAATATGTCCATGAAAATGAAAGGTTTTAAAGAAATTCGAAAAAATTTGGGCCTGATGGCTTGACTCCCCGGGCTTGGCACCTTTGACACTTACTAGGAACAGGACCACTCCCTCATCGGCAACTTGAATGTTATTGTTATGGGGATGAGATTGGGAGATGAAGCTGCATTGTTGGCTTGTTGGGTCAACGGAAGACACCAGAAGACACCAAGACTCTTCTTTGCATGAACAATTTTTTGAAATTTCATTTCCACATTTTTACTGCACTTTTCATGCAGAGTACGGGACATTGCCAAAGGTTTTTTAGTACAATTTTTGTTTTGTTTTTTTTGCAGGCATCAGACTTCTGTATGCTGTCCGTCCCTGTTGAAATCTTTAAAAATCACTTTGATTAAAACAAAAAAAAAAATTAAATGAGTGCTGTATCCATGTTTTCCAGGACTACCTTTGGGCTGTATTCAACCTTTCAGCCGTCCGTATTCAAATGTTGAACTATCAGACTTGGGCATGCTTGAGTTGCGCTCATACTTTTAGACACCTTTGCTTGTAATTTGATCCTTTTTTTTTTAAATAAAGAAAATATATTGAACAGATTGAGCTCCAAAATGTGAACCAAGCCTTATTGGTGGTAAGTGCTCTCACCCATTCGGCTTTGATAGGCCCGTCCTGCCAACTAATTCTCATAGAAGAAAAGACTTGGAAGCTTTTGATGAACAATGCGCCGTCCTGACCTGAGGATAAGGGTCACAAAGTCACCGCAGGAGGTGATCGCATTGTTACTGCTTCCCTTGGTGGCTTTTAATGAACATTTTAGAGCTTTCCCCTCTTAGCGTTAAAAGATAAAACCAGTTACAAGTTTTTTAAGAAGCAAACCAAGCCGTATGTCCTGGATGTAAACAATTGTAAATTGGGGCCACGGCTTCTAGGATACATACAGTATATAAGCCTGGAGTCCTTCACGGTAGTAGTGTCGGCTGCAGTGCCTATACACAATGGCGTATATGTTTCTAATTGCAGCTCTCAGTCCGTCTCAATGCTTTTTATGAATGAATCAAGGAAATTGTTCTCGGGGACTGTAGAGAGTAACAGAGAGAAGGTAGAAGGTAGCGTAAGCTTCATGAGAACCAGATGTGCGGCCAACGTTGTGCTGTTAATGATAAGCATAAAAAAGACTTCTAACAGTGAATGTATAAAGCCAATTATTGAGAATTCCATCTATGTATTCAGTACATTTCTGTGCATTCAGAATTATTCAGTATCAAAGAGACTTGTTAATCAGAACAATGTGAGGAGAACAGAAAGGTTTTGTTTCAGTTCCAGTCACAGGAAATGATGGAGCAGCCAGTGGAATGTGTATGTTTAGTCAACCAATGATAAACTCGGCAATTTGATGGCCATAAGAAAAAAAGATGTAATGTAATGCTGCTGCATGTACACTTTGAAGCGCTGCCCGGGCCACTACTTGCAGAATGTGTCTTGTACCAACAAATTCCACAAAGAGACTGAATCCAAGTGTGAATGCGGAGAACTGCCATATACTCCACAACCCCGAAAAATATACAGTAACCACAGAACAATGGAGCTTGTTTAGTTAAAAAGAAACATGGAAGTGTTACCCCTCGGACCCAGTGATGTCATTGTTTATTCTCCATACCTGTCAAACTTGATAAATCTTGTTTTGTACAAACTGCTCTATTGTATGTGGGTCTTTATATAATAGATATTACTTATACAGAAGGATTTATACACTATATAAATGGCTGGGATCAGAGTTAACTTATATCAGGCCTATTTATAGTGTTACTGTAGTTAAACAAAATATTTGACATGTCATACCTATCAAAAGTTTTGATCAGTGACGGTGGTATACCCCAATGACCACTAAAATGAGCCTGAAGAAGCATTAGATGCTTCTCTCCCGACTCCCTGCAGGAGATAGGCTATATAGACAATGGCATCCATCCCCTGCAGCAGGACGGGGAGAGCAACAAGGCAAGGAGAGAAGGGCTCGCAGCTTGTCTTGCAGAACAGCCAGTGTTAGTGAAGATCATCCCAGCCGGATGATCTTCATTTGTGCTGAATTGGGAAGTGGGCGCATCCGTGTGCACCTGCATCCTAATTCACCATAGACAACAATTTCTCCATGGTGTGACCTGTCAGGCTTGTGCATCTGCTATTCAATAAATAGCGGCTGCACACAACTGACATGTCAATTTTTTGTGCGGCCACCAGCGATCTCAATTGAAGTGTATACAATCCGGCCGTAATTCCATAGACGGCAGAACAATATAAATTTCCTATTAAAGGGGTATTCCCCCCAAGAGCTAAAAAAAATAAAATGCTCCCAAACCTAGCTGGTCTTACTCACCAAGTCCCCCTGATAATTTTGAGCCATCTCCCGTCTTTCTAGCTGCTTCCATTCCATAGTTATGAGTTTTTTAATAAGCCGAACTATATCCAACATGGCGCCGGCCATGAAACTACATCTCCCATCATGCAATGCTTATGCCTGATTGGTCCATGATGTAGTAGAGCTGAGGTAGCAACATAGCAGAGGTGAATGAGTTTTATAGCAGAGGTGAATGAGTTTTATAGCAGAGGTGAATGAGTTGCATAGCAGAGGTGAATGAGTTGCATAGCAGAGGTGAATGAGTTTTATAGCAGAGGTGAATGAGTTTTATAGCAGAGGTGAATGCGTTGCACAGCAGAGTTGAATGCGTTACACAGCAGAGTTGAATGCGTTACACAGCAGAGTTGAATGCGTTGCACAGCAGAGTTGAATGCGTTGCACAGCAGAGTTGAATGCGTTGCACAGCAGAGTTGAATGCGTTGCACAGCAGAGGTGAATGAGTTGCACAGCAGAGGTTAATGAGTTGCACAGCAGAGGTGAATGAGTTGCACAGCAGAGGTGAATGAGTTGCACAACAGAGGTGAATGAGTTGCACAGCAAAGGTGAATGAGTTGCATAGCAGAGGTGAATGAGTTGTATAGCAGAGGTGAATGAATGACAGAGTTGAGCGATGTAAGTGAGCATGAGAGTCGCCGGGGTCTTGCCGCTTGTCAGTCATGGCGGGGTGGGGGTTTGTGGTGACGGCCGAGATGGGGGGGGGGATGGGATGGTGAGCTGGCCGAGATGCGTGGAGGGAGTGGTGGTGGTGGGTGCCGGCCGAGATGCAGGGGGGGTTGCGGTGCCGGCCGAGATGCGGGGGGAAGGGGGGGGGAATGGGGATGCGCGGCCGAGATGAGGGTGTCGGCGGAGGAAGGGAGCCTGCACTGCAGCCGACATGTCTGCACCTCTGGCTCCCAGCACAACTACAGCTCCCAGCAGGATCTCTAGTTCTGCCCCAGCGATGGAGGGTGGCCGCGGGCCGAGATGCGGGTAAGGGGGGCTGCTGTTCGGGAAGCGGGGGGTGCACCCGGGTCACCGCTGCAGAGCTCACCCGCGCCGCCGCATACCGGCGGCACCCCCATGGGCTCTTTTGCAGATCCTCCCGCCGCACCCCAGTCACCCGCGGCGGTGCTCACCGGCACCCGTCACCCGGTTGGTTGTGCCGGTGCCGCGAGTGGCACGGGTATGCGCTGTCGGTGACAGCTGTGACGGGGGTGCTGTGAATGAGCTTTGTAAGCGCCGCCGGTAAGCAGGGTGACAGGTGCCGGTGAGCGCCGCCTCGGGTGACTGGTGGGGGGGGGAATGGGGGTGCCGCTGGTAAGCCCCGCTGCGAGTCATGGGTAACAGGGGTGACAGGATGCCGCCGGTGAGGTGAGGTGGCACAGTCAGGGGGTAATCTCGGGGGGGGGGGCACACAGTGTGGGTGACGGGTCGCTGCTGTTAGAGAGGGACACAGTGACAGCTGCACTGATCACTGTCTCCCTCTCTAACAGCAGCCACGGCTGGCAGTGTCCTCCTTCACTTCAGTTTGGCTGAGTTAGAAGCGCTAACCCAGCCCATTGAAGAGATGGAGGACACGTGATGCCGTCTCGGAGGGTGGGGGCCAGGAGCAGGGAGTGGTGTCGGGTTGGACTGAGGTTTGATGATTCTCTGCAATCCGTGGGGGTCAATGTATCTAGATAACAGCAAAACTGTGCAGAATTTATAATACAGTGATATTGGAAAGATAGAAAGCTACGGGTGGGCAATGTATAAGTGCAAAAATAATTTTGGGGGGAATACCCCTTTAATCACGGCTGTTGTTGCAAATCGCCAACAACAGCCGTGATTAATAGGAAACTTATGTTGTGTGAACATGGCCTAAGGCTGCATCACAATTGCGCCCTCTGTGGCATGTATAAGCAACCAGTCATAATGGGATGCCAGTGTATACAAGCATGAACAGACCCCATCAACCTCAATGGCTTGAATGTAGTCAGCTATATATTTCTATACACATTGCTGAGGATTACATATATTTATTTATATATCCCCCTATCAACCCCTACATGTGAATGTGACATTTATTTGATATATGTTGCCTTCAACTTGTCCTGCATAATTGCTCCATAGCTTGTATTTTTTCGTTTTATTAGTTTTGACTAGAGATGAGCAAGTTAACTGTAATAACAAAGCAAATCACTTTGTTATCTCAGCAATCCGCTTATCAGCTGCTGTGTTTTAACTTTGTGCTGCTCCATGCCGCTCTAACCCCTGCTGCTGGGAAAGGCTGGATCCAGTCCCTAGAAACTGGGAGAAGTTTCCCAGGACTGGATCCAGCTTTTTCAGGCACCCAGGGAGGAGCAGCATGGAACAGCAGTCAGTTGGAAGGCAGCAGCTGATGAACGGATTGCTGAGATAACAAAGTGATTTGCTTTGTTATTACTGTAAATTTGCTCATCTCTAGTGTTGAGCAAGCATGCTGTATCAAGCATAGTGTTCTATTGAACATTAGGGTGCTCAGGTCAAAGTTCAAGGTTCCTCCCTGCATGTTTGGTAGCTTTAATTAGCCAATAAACATGCAGCGAGGCCTGGCATACTCTGTTATGCCATAGCTGTGTTGGCTGCAGTAGGGACAGTGTTAGTGTAGGGAATAGTTCTAGTAGTTAGGCAAACCAAAGTTCTTTTCAGGACTAGTAATCTCCCTGTATATTAAAAAATAAACAGCCGATTTACATGTAATCTGTTGATAACATACAACATAGGCAATATTAGAGGTAAGACATGAGGATGTGGGTGTACTGATGATGGTGCAGGCAGAGGCCACAGGCCTGCTGCTGCTGGGGTAGACCGAGAACACCACTTATCCAGGATCTCCGGCCTGCTGCTTTCCTAGTCACTCTCAACACTGCAGGAAGCCGCAGCAGTTTGCAATTTGAAATCCATCATTTGTCCCATATCTTTCCTGCAATGGTCCGCTAATCCATGTGTGCTAGCATGTCCTCACCCATCAATAGAAAAGGTTCAATATTAATTGATGGAGGGTCACGCCAGGCTCTCACGCACAAATATAAGGGGGGTCACCACCAGGTCCTCACGCATAAGTTTTACAGGGTATGGATGAGGCCCTCCTTTATGTATAATAAAAGGCGTATGGGATTGCCTCTTTCCTTCTAGTTTTGGCAGCCCTTGGCGTCTACGAGGCTATCCTTCAAAATCTAAATTGAGGGGTCTGACCATGTCACACACACGCAATGACAGTTACCGGTGGGTGTAGTTTGAGCTCCACCTCTCCTAATTGGAACTAAGGTATGAGATGGGTCAACTTTAAGGGATGTAGGAGGGTTTTTATTTATTTATTTATTTATTTTCATTTTTAGCTTTTCTTCTAGTAAATGTACTGGAAAGATTGTTTCCTAACATTTTTTCCCACTTTAAATTGGACTTTATCTTGGGTTGTGTGCGCATTATTGTCACTGTC
Source organism: Dendropsophus ebraccatus (assembly GCF_027789765.1). Taxonomy (NCBI): domain Eukaryota; kingdom Metazoa; phylum Chordata; class Amphibia; order Anura; family Hylidae; genus Dendropsophus; species Dendropsophus ebraccatus. The sequence continues at coordinate 55,489,072 of NC_091455.1, forward strand.
TAAAATGGCACAATAAAGTGACCTGGGAGTCTTTAATGCATTCATGTATGCTCCCCCTACTGTGCCAGTTCCATTTCTCTGGTGTTTCTATCACTTTATGAGTTTTTTTTAGGGGATCAGACACACTCCCCTGTGCCGAGCAGGGGGCACCTGGTTAAATGCTTGAGTCTCCCATCAACTTTAATAGGGTTTGTTAGTATTTTATATGTGGAAAAATTAATGGTGTAGTTCCTTGATCAATCCACAAGATGGTGACATGGTATCAACAGCAATGACCTCATATCACCAGTTGTGTAGTATTTGTATTAAACCTACTGACAGGGTTACGTTTTGTCATTAGGAATATTAATACAAATGAAATTTCAACCAATGCAGGGGTCTTTGTTGAACTAAGATTCCTGTGTGGGTCAAAATATGGCTGCTATATGTGTTTTCTGGTCAGCAATAAGATACATGAAGGTATTACTGGAATTCTGACTTTGTATCCCTGCTGAATGAGGGGGAATTACTCACAACATAAAATCATTATTTAAAGAGGTTTTCTACTATATTATGTGAGGAAATATCCCTAGAAGTGACACTATACTAGTGGCCAGAACTCCACCAATCGCTAGAAGCCACAATGAAAGCATTGCACCCTCATGTAATTCCTCCTCCAGGCCCATCTCCACCAATGATTAAGAACAGGCCATGGTGCACTGTTCAAAAGAAAAACTTGCACTTAAATAACAAACTTGAAAAAATTATTTATTCTATTCTATAGATATTGCACTGGTATTGATCCCACATATACATATATGTAGCTTTCTATGAATGGATACATATCAGAGGTTACAGGTTTTGCAAGCTGTAAAAAACAAATATTACATTTTATCATAGATAAGAATGATAAAGTGCTATGTCGCCATCTAGTGGCTAATTAATAGAACAAGTACCACAGAGGGATGCAGCTATATATATAATTTTTTTTTATATACATTTTATACATTTGATGAATCTTTAGACATAATTTACTTATTTTATAGCATCTACTAGATGCTCCCCCCCCATTGATCAGCTAGCTATACCATATCTTGTGGATAGGGGGTAACATTTAGGGGGGGGGGAGTTATCAATGTGTGCTTTTTTTTTTTTGTGCACCACTTATTTTAAATTTACCTGGTTTTCCCACGGTGCACACGCAGCAGGTAAGAAATGTTATAAATTTGGTTTAGGGGGAGGACATGCCTCCCCGCCCATATGATGTACAAGGCGCAAACTTAAAAAAAGCACAAAGTTTTCGTGCACGCAAGATTTCGCACTTTTATTTCAAGTTTGCGCTAGGCCAGGCAAATAAACCGGCGGTCACTATGGGGTGTTTGGTCATCAGCAGAGATGAGCAAATTTACAATAGGAAGGAAGCAAATTGCTCATCAGGCTGTGGGCTTTGAAGTCTGTTCTGCTCTGTGCCGCTCCTCCCTGGGTGCTGGGAAAAGATGGATACAGCCCTTCTGTTTCCCAGGACTGAATCCATCTTTTCCCAGCTTTATTCCTACTGTAAATTCGGTCATCTCTAGTCATCAGTATGTGGACTGCTAGATGCTCCGACCATGTATAAATACTCCTCAGTTTTCATATGGCTATGTATAAGAATTCGCTAATAGGCCATTTGGGGGATGATTCCTAGTTAATCCATTTTTAAGCAATAGGTTCATTCTTCTGTATTTTTGTACGTTAACCACCGTGGTAAAATCTTCTTTACACCGTCTTTTTGTGGTGAGTAAAAAAATAAAATAAATAAGTACAGGCATCTTTTTGGTTGTTTTTCCCCATCCCAAATCAGGTTTTTAATTGCAGTTATCAAATAAAAAAAGACCGGAATGGATTTGACAAGAAAACTCTTAGGGGAAGATTTATCAAACATGGAGTAAAGTGAAACTTTTCTTTAAAAACGAAAAGTGGAATCTGATTGGTTGCTAGGGGCAACTAAAACAATTCGACTTTACACCAGTTTGATAAATCTCCCCATTAGTCTTTCTTTCATGCCAGGGCTACATAGCAACGTTTTGGAGCACAACTAGATGATTTTAACAGCGGCAAATAGCATAGAGTTTGAGGGGTTGTCCTATCTCCCCCTTTTCAGCTGTCCTGCTCTCACTTCCTGGTTTGGTGCAGGGGGAGAGAGTGTTGAGCTGAATGTACTCGGCCTATTGTGTCTCCCTCTGACATTACACATCTCCAGGGACAATCCAAGCCCTCGAGACATGCGAGATGTTAAAATAGTTAAAAATTACTTACCAGCTCCCGACCACCAGTCCCATCACTGCCTAGCCTCCACTATTATAGCTGAGAATAGTGGTCGGGATCCTAGGCAACCGCTGTCAACATGACAGCAAGAGAAAAGGACCAAATATCAAAAGAAAGCAATTTTGCTAATGCAATGCATTTGCAAAATGTCTTTCCTTTGCCTTTCCAATCGCCTAACAAAGGTTTTGTTGATGGCAATTAAAAAAAAAAAAGTCAAGAAGACATTTGAATTTGAAAAGAGGAGAAATCTCAGTCTTTCCTTTATGACTTGACCTCCATTTATAATCTGTTCCTGGCTTTGGCTTCAACAATTGTTGAACAAAATGTGACTGTATGAAAACACCCTAAGGGTACAAACACACAGGACGTATTCGCAGCGAGTTTCTCGCTGTGTATACGCAGTGAAACTCGCTGCGTATCCCGTCCCTGTGTAGTCAATGGCAGGCAAAATCGCAGCAGGGATGAACATCCCTGCTGCGAGTTTGTCTGCAGCCCACCCTTTTAACCCCCCGGCCGCCGGAGCGTATACTTTACCTGATCCCGGCGGTTCCTGGTGTCTTCAGCTAGCCGGAACGGGCGATCGGTGCTGCGGGGGGTCGATCGGTGCTGCGGGGGGTCAATCGGGGCTGCCGGGGGGGGGTCGATCGGGCGGCTGTGGGGACGATCAGGGCTGACGGATGTGTTAAGGTGGCTGCGGGCGGCGGCTGGCTGGAGCATATACCTTACCTGGTCAGGTAAAGTATACGCTCTGGCGGCCGGGGGGTTAAAAGGGCGGGCTGAAGACAAACTCGCAGCAGGGATGTTCATCCATGCTGCAATTTTGCCTGCCATTGACTACACAGGGACGGGATACGCAGCGAGTTTCACTGCTTATATGCAGCGAGAAACCGCTGCATATATGTCCTGTGTGTTTGTACCCTAAAGCTATGTTCCCACTGCGTAAAAACAACGGCAGTTATGTGGCACTCAAAACAACGGCCATTGTTTTAAATGAAAAATTACATTAAAGTCTACGGACAGCGGCTGAAAATAAATGACATGAACATTATTTTGACAACCGTGGCAAAACAACTGACATTGTTCAATACACTGTGTGAAACAATGGCCGTTGTTTGCTTGGGCTTCAATGCAAGTCATTGCATTATGAAAAAAATGGCCATTCTTTTCATAAAAAGTATGTTGAACATAGCTTAAACCCGTGCTTCTCAATTCCACTCCTTATGGCCAATCAACATGATTTCTTAAGTATTTCTCATGTGAAATTATACTTAGTGCATCTTCAGATTTTACCAAGAAAAAAAATAATTATGTTTGCAGATACAATTACCAAAGGATCAAGGAAGGCCAGGGGCAGAAAACTAACCAATGAGTACGGAAAGTTCTGGTGAAAAGATGCGTTACAGGAGCAGTCAGACTTTATGTTATACATAACTCAGGTCAGGGGGTGAGCCGACCCTATCATGACCTGCTATGTAGAAGTCCATTCAGGGATTCTCACTTCTAATATACATAATGGTGCTTTAAAGGGGTTATCCGGCGCTACAAAAACATGGCTACTTTTCCCTCTTTCGTCTCCAGTTCAGGTGCGGTTTGCAATTAAGCTCCATTTACTTTAATGGTTCAGAGTTTGAAACCCCACCCAATCTGGAGACGAGAGAGGGGGGAAAAGTAGCCATGTTTTTGTAGCGCTGGATAACCCCTTTAATGACAGAGCCTAGGGATAAGCAAATACACAGAACTAGTGAAGGTGCAGTTTCCTTTTACACCCTAATAGCTATCCAACAATATATGCAGCTTACAGTCACTTTAAATTTATATACCAGCTTCTACTCTACTGTAAAACTGGCTTCCCATTAGATTTTGGAAGAAGATCATGTCCATTTAGGAAGAAGAAATTGTGCGAAAGCACTGTTAGGTGAGAAGGCCTGTGTTAGGAGTTGGTGCTACAAGTCATTTCAAAGTCTCTGGAGAACATGGCTTTATACATGTAGGCAACAAAATGTTTTAAGTGAATCTGTGACCCCTGACCACCTACTGAGCTGGTGGCACCACTGAATAGATGTCAATGAAAGCATTTAGAGCATACCTTTGCTGCCTGAGTCTATGTTTTCACTTTCATAAAAAAAAACAACTATATTTGGGGTGTGAATGGTGTCAAAGAGGCAGAGCAACCAGCTTGGTAAGCGGTCAGGAGATTACAAATTTGCTTTAAAAGGAACAATGGCCAACATAATGTTGACAAAGAGTAAAAGCAAGAAATTCTGTGGAGCACCAGGTAAGTTGGCACCACAAGTTGTATGTGTGTTTAGTATGAACTCTATCCAGAAATGTTGCCAGATGGAAAAATATAATTGATCACCAAAGAAATCATTCACACTGTTGGCCACGATGGCCTCGAGCTTCTGTGCAGCTGCCGGCCACAATGAAAAACCATCCATAAAAAAAATTACTGAATAAGTGTGAGATGTTGCTTGCAGAGAAGTGCTGGAATCCATAGTGTTGCAATTGAGGAAATGCCTTTGTGAATTACAGAATACTTAAATTCCAGACTTAGAAGATTCATCACATGAGACAGCAGACAGGCTGCACAGTGCACAATAGGTACCAATGTGCACATCTAAAGGATCATTCTATAACAGGGATGGGGAAGCTTCGGCCCTCCAGCTGTTGCAAAACTACAATTCCCATCATGCCTGGACAGCCAAAGCTTTAGCTGTCCAGGCATGATGGGAATTGTAGTTTTGCAACAGCTGGAGGGCCGAAGATTCCCCATCCGTGTTCTATAATATCGGTTATCAACTCTGGTAACTAAAAGCCTATGCGGCATGTTCACATTCCCCCCCAAAAAAATCCAAATCAGTGCTGAAGTTTTTGATGTGGTATCCCAATGGGCTTTTCTATTTGTTATTTAACCTCTTATTAACCTTCCTCAGCTGAGAAGTGGGTAAAACAGCCATAATGCTCTGTAAGCTAAAACTGCAGCAGCTGCGGAGTTATGTCACCACTGTGCTGCTCAATATTGCTGCCTTATACAGCTATTATTCATGCATTAATTTGACCAAGTAAAAGCAGTTTTACTCTGTATACCACTTTCATGAATATTTTTTTCTGTACTCGATTAACATCCACAAAACTAAGTGACTAGTCTGTAATCCCCCCCAGGTCTTCCATTTGACGATAAGTCCTGATGAAGCATTGATAACACCAGAAAACCTCTTTAACCACATTTTTTGCCCTGCAGCACTATGTAATTAACATGGAAAAAAAATTATTTAAGTGTTAAAAAAGAACCTGTAAAATCCCAGAGGCCTCAAGCACCAGGTGCAAGCATTTCAAAACTTCATTATCTGCAATGTCAAAATTAAGCTAAAAAAAAGAACTTTGAATGGCAAGTACAGTGACAGTCCCAACGAGAGGGATTTGCCCGCTTCCAGTCACACTCACCACACCCTTACAGAAGAGCTTTACCGACAGCCTGAATGCCGGGACAAGTCAATCCAGCCTGAATGGCGGGAGATGGGCGTAGCAAACATGACAGAGCTGCCGCATCTTCTCCAATCTGGGCTGTGGTGTCAAAGCTACAGTAGTTATGCCTGGAGCCGGGGTCAGAGCTGGAGTCAGTAGAAATGTTCAAAAAAAATCTCATTACTATTGTATGCATGGTAAGTTTATAAATGTCCATCATAAATCGTAAAAACAAGCAGTTCCTTATACTGTATTCACAGATTTTGCCACTGTGGGTACTTCTTTGCCACAAACCCAGATTAGAGTTAAGAGGTTGACCTTGATATCTGCACTCAGAATAAATAGATTAGATTTGAGGATGTCTAAAAAAAAAAATATATATATAATATATATATATATATATATATATATATATATATATATATATATATATATATATATATTATATATACACACATACATACATACATACATACACACACACACACACACAGTGGTTCCTAGGTTTTAGAGTAACTGTTTAAAAGCTCACAGTTTTTCAAAATTGTGACTTGGTTTAAGAGCATTGCTTTGGTTTAAGAGCTCCCTGTACTGGGTGGGAGCGCGAGTGGAGGAGAAGCATAGCGGGGTCTACAGCCCTGTACTCTGACCCAGGAAGTCTCCCTCATCTTCCAAATCATAGCAGATCTACTTCAGGCTGGGGCTTGCATCAGGGGACAGGACTGTGGAGGTAATCTCTTCATAGCCGTAACCCCTCTCTCAGAGAGCTCTGCATGTATGTGCCCTGCTTATTCCTTCATGCTCCCTGCAGTCTGTCAGCCCTTGTGTTTCCCATCCTTTCCATTACTGTACAGTAATTTATAATATCACATATTCTGCTGTTCCTAAATGTTTGCTTCTTTTGTGTTACATGTTATTCAGAATAATATTTCATTATTTTTGGAGTGTGGGACCAATTGTCTGTATTTCTATGATTTCTTATGGGACAATTTGCTTTGGTTTAAGAGTAGATTTGGATGAATTATGCTCGTAATCCAAGGCACCACTGTATATGGATTTATTTATTTAACAGTATGGGTTGCTGGCTCTGGATACTTGTTTGTTACCCATCATGGGGAGTTGAGGCCCTGTATCTTTCAGCCTAGGTGAGCCGTATCTTGGACTTTTCTACCTACAGTTGTTATTTGTCTGTCTCACAATCATAAATAAACACTGATTACGTAATAAGCATGTAGAATGGACTGTGCTCATTTATACAATTTTCAGCACCACTGCTCATAATAGTCATGTCATTACAGGAAAAAAACTTAAATGCAACGTAAAAACTAATAGAATATAACAAACTTCTACAGCCCATGTATAAGCCCTAATACTCAAGGTGATTATTGGCAAAATAGGTCCAGAGATCATCTGACGAAAAGCAAGAGCTCACACAGTATCATTTTGACAGGTTAAAAAAAAAAAAAAATCTTCATTCATTGGTTGCACATTGCACTGTGTAAATTGGATTGTGTGGCTGACCACTGATGGAAGTAAAAGGCTGCACAAATGATCCAACGACCATTTGTGCAGTCCTGCTGCCTGATCATCAAGCCATTAAGGCTACATTTTTTTTTCAGCTCCGTTTAAAATGACGTCCGTTATTTTCAGTCTAAAATAACGGACGTTTTTGAAAGCCTGGCATCCCCTGGCTGGTGTTTGCACATTATTTTAGTTTGGGGTCACTAATTGCCCTTTGGTTGTGGCTCAAAAAATCCATTGAATTTAATAGTAAAAACGGAGAAAGAACAGTGACAAAAGAAGAACTGTGTGTGAACAACTAATAAAAACGGTCCGCTATTTGCAAAAAACGTCCGAGAATAATGTTCATGTTCATTATTTTGACATCCGCGGCAAAAACTGGTTTTTCAATGCATTGTGTGCATTGGACGTCCGTCTTCCCATTGACTCCAATGCAATGGCATTGCAGTCAGTTAAATTGCGGCAAAAACGGACGTTTTTTTAAATAGCGAAATCGGACTTTTTTTCTCCATTATTGACGTTGTGTGAACATAGCCAAAAAGAGTCTTTATAGAGTGCTGATCAAAGAGATCGGTGCTCATATCCAGAGTCGGACGGTCTAAAAGCATCATTCAGAATGTACAATACTTATATACAAAAAACAATGCATTGTATACTGTGCCTTTAATGCACATATAAGTAATTTCCTCACACAAGGAATGTATGATTAAATAAAAGATGATAAAATAAAAAAGCACAGCGGCAATGGTCCATCATCAGTATGGCAGCTGGTCAAAGGATGCCAGTATCTCCTTTCTTTCTTCTGCAGTGGGCATTGCAGGACTCACACCATCTCCTCTTCTTTTCAACATAATCGTGTGCTGTAATAGAGCAGGTCAGAGATTAAGGCCATGTTCACACACACAGCGGTAGTGTGCCAGATGGCTAGTCACAATTTACCACAAATCTTGCAGTTTTTGACTGCACAATTTTTGAATGAGAACTACCAAAGTACAAATCAACAGACCGCACATGCAATAATATGAAAAGAGGAGAAATTTCAGTCTTTACTTTATCCCTGTTCTCCATTTATAGTCTGTTCCTGGCTTTGGCTTTAATAACTGCATTGGAAAATGTGTCTGTGTAAACACACCCTAAGGACCGTATTACACAGCACAATAATCAGGGGGATTCCCCACTCGCTGTCTGTGCTATTACACGCACAGACTGCCAGCGGGAAGCAGCGGGAGGGGCTGCCCGGATGATCCTTAGATTGTTCAGGCTGCCCATTGACGTCAGTAGTGGTCTTTTGCCACTGCTCCTATTACACAGAGAGACAAGTTGCAGACCATCGCTGACGTGATCAGGATATTTCAACATGTTGAAAGACCCAGATCAGCCTTTTAACATGTCCTAGTACACTAAACGATTATCGGCCTGAACGGCCAGTAGTGTGCCAAGTCTGGCTGCTAATCGTCTGGGATAATAGGGCCTTTACTCTCTACCAGAGGAAGCTGTCATGGTGAACTCATTACAAGAATTTAAAGGGAGCCGGTCCCCGGACAAAGATTTCAGCGTCCGAAGCCGATCGAGCAGGCTGCAGATATGAGTCCGATGCCCATAGAGAATAGATAATTTGCATACAGCGCGTGACGGCTCCAAGCGCTGATATCTTCGTCCCGGGACCGGCTCCAGGAGCAGGAGTCGCCGGAAAGGGTAAGTATCCAGGGGCTGCACTGGGGGTCGGGCGGGCTCTGTGCCAGTGACCCCGGTGACAGGTTCCCTTTAAGAGGCCTGGACACATTTCTAGACTATAATAGTTTTTTTTTCTTCCTCTGGAACACCGCAGAGGAAATGTTAGGTCCACTTTAAGGATTATCGGCCAGGAGCACTGATCAGCTTAGTACGGGGAAAATGCCCGATCCTCAGCTAATTGCTTGTTTAGAACATGCTTCTAAATTTATGGTCATCCTGTGTAACAGGAGGTGTGGTCTATAACAAACGCAAACTGACAGCACTGATATGCATATATCTCAGCTGTCAGTTTGCATATTACAAGCAGTATTTACTCAAGATCCTTTTAGACCTAAAGATTTCTCGGCCGTGGGGGCCGTAAACATGTGCCATAAGTAGTGCTTGGTTATTATGTTCAGCCCTGCCCCTGCCTGTTGTGAATTATTTAAAATGGCCAGCCTTCTTCTTTAAACTATAGGCTTTATTTAGCTTTTATATAATGTATATCATTCAATGATATTTTATATTACCTTTTTAAAAAAAGTCTGAACTTACCCAAAACTTTCGGCACTGTTTATATCTGTGAAAATATATAGCACACAGGTCTTTTTGGTAGTTGTTAGTATCCATGCACTTTGATGAAGCAGCACTTTCCTTTAAGAGAGAAGGAAAACCCTTTATCCATAACGTAGATTTATCATTTCAGATCATTAGCATTGTATTTACCTACATAGATTGACAATTCCTACTTTTTTTTTTTACATACATTAATGCCCCCCCCCCCCCCCCCAAAAAAAATAAAAATTAAAATAAAAAATGTGCATACAGACAATTACATTGGCAGTGATAAATTCACATGGTTTGGTGCAGATTTACATACAGATTTGTATGTGTGAAAATACCCTAAGGGGAACATTTACTAAGGAGTCTAATGTGTACAAATTTGGGTCAGTACTCAAAACACGTAGATTAAAAAAATTCACATCTAAAAAAAATTCACCCATCAAATACTGTATTCTAAACAGAACTCTGACCGAAAATGGACAAAAAAAATATCAAATTATTCACCAAAAAATAATTGCAAAACCATTCATAAATTTCCTCCTAAGTGTTCAATCTCCCTGCAGCACCACCACAGGTGAAAGTAGGCATTACACAGGACCCATGCATATCAATGTCTGTCTGTTTAATGAAGGACTGGAAAGGTCCTACAGAACGAGAGATGCTCTTTACAATAACCTTACCTTAATAGATAATCTAAATTACCTAACATCTGTATATTTCTAATATTTTATTATTGGCTTAAGTACAGTAAGATCCATGGGATCAAACAATAGCAGGACCAGGTGATCAAATATTCTATATCAACTAGTTAAGCCCCTATTACACGGGGCGTTTATGAGGATCAAACAAGCGCTGTTTGCCCCTCGTTCCCCACGCGGCAGCAAGCGGGTAAGTACAGGATGGACCGCGGGGAGCTGCCCGGGTGATCACTAGATCGTCCGGGCAGCCCATAGAGGATAGCGTTGGTCTGCTGCTGCTCTCCTTGTTGTTTGTCTTTAGGGCCTTTACTAAAATTCTGAAGACAGAAATGCTTATCGCTATACTGGTCAACCCTGCTTCCAGTATCTATACTAAAAGGGCAGAAAGGTGATTTGTGTGGCTTTGTGCACTATTGTAGAATATAATTTAATACTATTATGTTAAAGCAATAACAGATAACAGCATCACAAAAGCATCTTAATACAGAGACATCAACGTCCACCAACCTCCAAACAGGGATTGACATCAGAAACTCTCATATTTCTTTGTGACATCTTGTTCAAGAACTAAAACAGACAAATCAAATACAAACTCACATTTCAAAACAACATAATATCTATAGTTTTATATATTCCCATATTCCTCCCCCTGCACCAAATATACAAGATATGTATGTATGTTTTGTAAGAGTGAACTTCAGTGGTTATCTACCATCACACCTAAATTCTGGGCTGAAATTTTTTTTTATCAACTGGTGTCAGAAAGTTTTACAGATTTCCAGTACTTATCAGTTGCTGTATGTTCAGCAGGAAGTGGTGTATTCTTTCCAGTCTAACATTGCACTCTCTGCTGCCACCTCAAGATGGAGCGCCACAGACTTTAATAGAAATCAGTGTCAGGCTATGTTCCCACACAGTAATATTGCTCAGTATTTTGGTATTTTTCAACCAAAACCAGGCGTGCATTAAAACACAGAAAGGCCATGTTCACACACTGTTGAAATTGAGTGGATGGCCGTCATTTAATGGCATATAATTGCTATATTAAAACAATGGCTGTTATTTTCCATTAAATGGCGGCCATCTACTCAATTTCTAACAGTGTGTGAACATAGCCTTTCTGTGTTTTCAATGCACTCCTGGTTTTGGCAAAATACTGAGCGGGAACATAGTTGTAGGCTAGATTCACACTGGACATATCTGCAACAGATTTCACGCTGCAAGTTCGCAAGTGAAATCCAGGAGCCTCAGATGCAGCCGGAGCGTGGAGCAGGTAAGCACTGTCAGAGCGTGCAGCACTTACATACTCACAGCGGGATGACAATATAAAAATAAAAAAAAATTAAAAAAAGAACATAGTTTACATCCCGTGGCTTGCGTAATTGTCCGATCTATTAAAACAATGGTCATCCTGTACAGCGAACGGCGTAAAGGAAAAGATTTATAAAAAGTGATCAAAACATCAGATCTACACAAATATGGTATTAATAAAAACTAGAGATCATGGCGCAAAAAAATTACACCGCATACAGCCCCGTATAAGAATCACAAAAGGGCCATTTTATTAATAATTAATGGAAAAAAATAAAATAAAAAAAGATTTTAAAAAATCATTAAAGAATCAGTGTAAATCTGCAAATGGTTGTGTTCGGACTGACCTATAGAATAATGGTATAATGTCTCCTGGTCAACAAAGGGGGCGTACCCCCGAAACGGCCGTCCCAGTGCGCGTGCACATCTCTCCCTCCCCACTACCCATGGCATATGGAAAGTGAGCTGATACAAGATGCCGGGTGAGTGCTGATTTATCTACCTACCACAAATGGTATAATGTCGCTTCTACCGTATAGTATATTACGTAGACACAGGAACCCCCCCCCCCCCAAACAAAAAAAAAGTTACAATATTGCACTCTATTACGATTTCACCAATTTATATTTTCATAAATAATATTTTGGGGTTCCATCATACATGTTATGGTAGAAAGAAAGATGCCATTACATTGCCCTGTAGATAGAAAAATGAAAGTGCTAGAGCTCTTAGAAAGGGGGGGGGGGAACGTAAAAATGAAAATTGGCGTGGTCATTTGGGTCATTTTGGGCTGGGTCATCAAAGGGTTAAAGGGGTTGTCTAGCGGGGAACAAAAATCTTTCAAATCAAATGGTGTCAGAAAGTTATGTAGATTTGTAATTTACTTCTACTTAAAAACCTCAATTCTTCCCATACTTATCAGCTACTATATGTCCTGCAGGAAGTGTTTTATTTACATTCAGACACAGTGCTCTCTGCTGACACCTCTGTCCATGTCAGGAACTGTCCAGAGCAGCAGCAAATCCCCATAGAAAACCTCTCCGGCTCAGGACAGTTCCTGTCTCAGCCTGAGGTGTTAGCAGAGAGCACTGTGTCTGAATGTAAATAACACAACATTTCCTGCAGGACATGTCGTCATTGAGAAGTATGGGAAGAGTTGAGATTTTTAAGTAGAAGTAAATTACAAATCTATATAACTTTCTGACACCAGTTGATTTGAAAGAAAAAGATTTTCGCTGGACAACCCCTTTAAGTCACAATGATAGCTGCAGATCCTGTACATGTGAACACACCCAAATACAGCATTTACCTTTCAATTCTGCATGACATGAAAAAGCTTTGAAATTAAATAAAAGTAAACACTATGTGACATTTCACTTATTTCACGAAACTGGACTTATTTTGTTTTCTAAAGCTTTTGTCAAAACTCTCCACTGAAACAAGACAGCAGCCTGTATTATAAAATGTTAAACTTTATAAAATTATACTCTCAAAACAATATTATTATAATGTGAAGATATGCCATAGCACAATGATCAGGGGGTTCAATGACATTACTGTGACTCCGGTAATGGGGGGTTAGGGTGAAAGGGATAAAAGCCAGGAATTGCTTTTATTTCCAGGTTCATTGCAAGACTTACATAAAAATGAAACTGAAATTAAATGTTAAGCAGAGTGACACATCACATTGTATCTCTGTAGTCATCCTCTCATCTGTGTCAATGGTTTGCAGAATCCTGACAGACTTGATGAATACTTTTCACTTATCACCAGTCAATTGAGTCTTTTACCTAGAGAGCCGTCACCATAAACAGAACCTAGGGATTTTGCTAACCTGATTCCATTTCCTGTGAATCATATGGAGGGTATACTGAGTAAAGACCAACAGATGGCACAAAGTGGGGAAAAAAACACATGCACAGGACTCCAGCGAAAATCTTTTTTTCTTTTAAATCAACTGGTTTCAGAAAGTTATATAGATTTGTAATTTACTTCTATTTAAAAATCTCAAGTGTTCCCATACTTATCAACTGCTGTATGTCCTGCAGGAAGTGGTGTATTCTTTCCAGTCTGGCACAGTGCTCTCTGCTGACATCTCTGTCTGAAACAGGAACTGTCCAGAGAAGTAGCAAATCCCCATAGAAAACCTCTCCTGCTCTGGACAGTTCCTATCTGGGACAGAGATGTCAGCAGAGAGCACAGTGTCAGACTGGAAAGAATACACCACGTCCTGCAGGACATACAGCAGCTGATAAATACGAAAAGACGTGAGATAACTTTCTGAAACCAGTAGATTTGAAAGAAAAAGATTCTCGCTGGATATCCCCTTTAAATACTTTTTTCAGGGTTCCTCACTCAAAACAACAAAAACATTACAGTAATAGGAATTGTCACATCAACATTTTAAGAAAGCAACAATGTGTGAGTCAATAGTGAAAGAAGAGCCCCCAACAATATTCACGACCCTGGCAAAAAGAAATTCCACATATATTTTTTAGGAACAATTTTACAGACTCCGGCATATTTTAGTTAAGAAATACCACATGAACCATAAATAAACCAATATCCACCTTGCAGCATATTAAAACCTATAGGAAACCCAAAAAAGCCACTTTCAATAAATTTATTTTACCACAAATAAAAAGCAACATAAAAAAATTCCATATTCTTTAGAATAACTATTAAAGCATAAGTGGATGGGCAAAGAAGAACGTCAGTATATAATATACCTATGCAGCCATGAAAAAACTACTCCTGCAACACTAGCCATAACGCTGACGCATAGATGACAAGTCTTTGAACTAAGTCAGAGCCTTCACCCTTCACTTGTAGTTTAGCATACAAGGCACAAGAGTGGACAGGGACGGCGCCACCAGGCGCGGACAGGGACGGCGCCACCAGGCGCGGACAGGGACGGCGCCACCAGGCGTGGACAGTTCAGTCTCTGCCTTCACTGCAGTTTATCAGAACCACTATTAGTCCTCATTCAGGCAGGTACATTACAAATGTACAAATTCGGGTAACACCAGGAAGCCACAGGGCTTTACCAGGCCACATTTACAGAACCCATAGGGATCTACTGTGAGGCTTCAAAGCACAAATTATTAACTAGAGTTTTACACTTTCAAAAAAAATTTTTGTTACCTCATTAAGTAGAAATGTTGTATTTTGCAGGATTATCAGCCTACATATACAGATTATTTTTATACAGAGATCTATATAAACAATACTGTCAACAACAACAACCTCCCAGTACCCACTATAACCTACAGTAGATATTGGCTCCCAAGGGCCAGGCTGCTATAGTAATATTAAAAAAAAGTTAACTTTTTTTTTTCATTCTGCCTTACATTCTTTACGATAAATTATCAGTTTACGGAGTATCACAAGGAAAATAGAAATGACGATTAGCCTAGATCTGTAATGCCCTTCCTGTGCCTCTGCAACTATGGAAAAACTAAGACTCCCAGTGTACCCTGACAGCTAAGAACTGTAGGTTAGTAAAAGCTGCACCACCACCGCATGGGGATCGCTGCCATAGTCTACACCACCGCATGGGGATCGCTGCCATAGTCTACACCACCGCATGGGGATCGCTGCCATAGTCTACACCACCGCATGGGGATCGCTGCCATAGTCTACACCACCGGATGGGGATCGCTGCCATAGTCTACACCACCGGATGGGGATCGCTCTCATAGACTACACCACCGGATGGGGATCGCTCTCATAGACTACACCACCGGAGGGGGATCGCTCTCATAGACTACACCACCGGATGGGGATCGCTGTCATAGTCTACACCACCGGATGGGGATCACTGTCATAGACTACACCACCGGATGGGGATCACTGTCAGGCTACACCACCGGATGGGGATCACTGTCATAGACTACACCACCGGATGGGGATCACTGTCATAGACTACACCACAGCATGGGGATCACTGTCAGACTACACCACCGGATGGGGATCACTGTCATAGACTACACCACCGGATGGGGATCACTGTCATAGACTACACCACAGCATGGGGATCACTGTCATAGACTACACCACAGCATGGGGATCACTGTCATAGACTACACCACCGGATGGGGATCACTGTCATAGACTACACCACCGGATGGGGATCACTGTCAGACTACACCACCGGATGGGGATCACTGTCAGACTACACCACCGGATGGGGATCACTGTCATAGACTACACCAAAGCATGGGGATCACTGTCATAGACTACACCACCGGATGGGGATCACTGTCATAGACTACACCACCGGATGGGGATCACTGTCATAGACTACACCACCGGATGGGGATCACTGTCATAGACTACACCACCGGATGGGGATCACTGTCATAGACTACACCACCGGATGGGGATCACTGTCATAGACTACACCACCGGATGGGGATCACTGTCATAGACTACACCACCGGATGGGGATCACTGTCATAGACTACACCACCGGATGGGGATCACTGTCATAGACTACACCACCGGATGGGGATCACTGTCATAGACTACACCACCGGATGGGGATCACTGTCAGACTACACCACCGGATGGGGATCACTGTCATAGACTACACCACCGGATGGGGATCACTGTCATAGACTACACCACCGGATGGGGATCACTGTCATAGACTACACCACCGGATGGGGATCGCTGTTATAGACTACACCACCGGATGGGGATCACTGTTATAGACTACACCACCGGATGGGGATCGCTGTTATAGACTACACCACAGCATGGGGATCACTGTCATAGACTACACTACCAGATGGGGATCACTGTCATAGACTACACTACCAGATGGGGATCACTGTCATAGACTACACCACCGGATGGGGATCACTGTCATAGACTACACCACCGGATGGGGATCACTGTCAGACTACACCACCGGATGGGGATCGCTGTTATAGACTACACCACCGGATGGGGATCGCTGTTATAGACTACACCACCGGATGGGGATCGCTGTTATAGACTACACCACAGCATGGGGATCAATGTCATAGACTACACCACCGGATGGGGATCACTGTCATACTACGCCAGCATGGTGCAAATTATGATGCTACAAAGACTCCGTCCATACTGAAAACTGACCATTGATCACCAACCTGTGACTCTACAGCTATGGCACAACTACATTTCTTCCTAGTACTTTTTGCGACCTCTTGTGAGCCACAGGTGGGGGAGTCACTGCCCTAGACTATGCCAACAATTGACATTCATGGATTGTGCCCATACCGAAAACAAGCAAACCAGTGATCCCCCACCTGTCACTCTTCAGGTATTGCATAACTACAACAGCCAGCATGGACTGGAAGGCCGGGAGCTAAAGCTCTGCAACAGCCGGATCACAGTTTTATACGATATCAAAGATGATGATGGGACAAGGGTTCTGCACCAACTGCAGAGCCACAGTTTGGGGATCGCTGCCCGAGACTACACCAACATGTTGCAAATTTTGGCGATACAAGGATTTTGCCAATACTGCAAAACACAGACCGGCGACCTCTGACCTGTAGCAACTCCCAGCAATCTAGGGTATGCTAAGCACAGCGGTTTTGTAACAGTCTCAGATTGGGCATCACTTTCCTAAACTGATGCAAATTTTGACAGTCTAAAGTACAATTCTTCTCATACTGCAAACAACGGACCAATGACCTCCAAATGATGGCTCTTCAGCTACTGCTAAATTACAACTACCAGCATGTTGGGAGTACACCCACATGGTGCAGATTCGGACAGCAGTTATTCTGCCAATACGGCAAACCAGACTGGTGATCCTCATCTGGTACCTCTTCAGCTATTGCAAAACTACAACTCCCAGCTGTCAGGGCATGCTGGGAATAGTAGTGTTGTAACAACCATCAAGATGCAAATTCTTACAGTCCAAGCATTCTGCAGAGAAGCAATAGCAAAGTTATTCTCCGCCGCCATGATGGAAACATTACTACAGGGGCTCAGAACATATCAATTGGGCAATTATTGTTCCATTGTGGGAAAGAAGAATATTTCCAAGATTTATATAGAAAAGAAGAATATTTCCAATGATCTGATCTCCAGTGCACTGGGCTGGGAGGGTAAGGGTCACCCACTGAAGGGAAACTAATGTGTCATGTGGAAAAGTGACAGGTCATGGTGTGAGTGACAACCTGCTTTCTCCTTGGGTCAACCCATTTCCTAGAAAGACGTGAAGTTTCCTATCAGTGTGACCCAGAGCTGCCAGGCCGAGCACCCATGTGCGACTCCCAGGAGTCATGACCCTGACAAAGGCAGCAAGGGCAACAATGTGACTGAAGGAGACATGTGCAGCACATGGCCGGGTGTCATGTTGTGTCGTGTTATGCCCCAGTGCAGATGGTGCGGTGCAGAGGAGCGGCCGCACTCACCTCCCAGCTGCGTCCCAGCAGCCCCGGGCGGCCGTGAGACTAGGACAGAATGGTGACAATACGGCCGGCCAGGAAGGTGCTAACTACACCCTCTCACAAGCCGGACAACTCCAATTCGAAATACGTCAACTTCTAGCCTCGCACCCCTTTAAGTAGTAGGACATACTAACCTGCTGAATAAGCTCCGCCCTTAAAACATTGACAAGTCAGCCACCCAATCGCCTGACAGTTATTTTAGACAGACAGCTTCTTTACCCAATTACATTAAGCACCACCTCCGCGAGGTTACCGCCTCAGCTCCGCCTCAAAACAGAACTAGCGGATGATTGACGCCCGCTCTAACCAATCCTAGTCCGATGCGGTGACAGCACCACAAACGGGATTGGCGAAGCCTCCGAAGGCATCAAGCAAAGGGGCGTGTCGCGGGCGGAGAGAAAGGAGGGGCTAGCGGTGGGCGCGTCTCCCGATTCAAGCTGGGCTGCATCGCAGCGCATACACTACAATGGCTGCTGGAGAGAGGGGAAAGCAAACAATTTCCAGGCCCGCAGCGTCCAGGCAAAAATATGGGAAAAAAATTATTAAAAAATCGGAAAGGCACCTAAACCCCGGAAATCGACCGCAGGAAGGATGTTAAAGCTCCCGCGGTGAGTTTGCAGGGGGTTTGGACTGGCGCAGCCACCTCTGAAGCATAGAAAATCAGGGTTATTTAAATTATGGGAAAGGGGGGGACGAGAAGAGGAGGAGGAGGGGGGAGAAGGAGAGAGGAGGAAAAAAAGTTATTGGAAATCACCCCCTCCTCTCCTCCCGGTGCACGGACTCTATTGGGAGAAAATCCACCGGGGAAAGTTTCTGCAGAAAAGTCCGATTTCTGTGTAATTGCCGATTTCTAAATAAATTACTGGGATCTGGCATGAGGGTCTGCACCAATGGCTGGGGGGGCTCCGGTGCTGCTGCTTCTAGGGGTCCCCGCTGCTTTATGGGGGGGCTGGAGTCAAATGGAAGAAGTTTGGGAAACTTGGGGGGGGGGGAAGAAGTTTGCAGGAAAGTTTTCGTTTTTCTTTCTTGCACTTAATATAGTGACAGGAGCCGAGCAGGGAGCGGGGAGAGGAGGGGAAGACATGAAAGCCAAGGGAGAGCCAGCCGGGGAGCAAAAATACGGGCGGAAAATCGGCAAAAATCACCCGCTCACCCCAAAGCCTCCAAAACTCCCCCAAAGTGACTTCAGGGGCTTCCCCTCCCCCCGGTGCAGTGTAATGCCGGATCCCGGGGCTCCCTGCTCTGTTTCCATGCTCCTGTGTGGAGGTGGGTATATAGAGCAGGGGTCGCTGCCCCCCCCTTCTCCTCCCCATCTTTTTATAAAGGGGGGTGCACTGGTTTCAGGGATCCCCCCAGAAAGTGGATGTGTGCCTGGATTCTGGCAGAGGGGATGGAGGACGGGTTCCTGGGACAGCTTGTTGTCAGGATCATAAACAACCAAAATGGAGGGAGTATAGAGGCAAAAAGCAAATAAAAAATCCGCAAAAATCCCCAGATGGCTTGTGTGCGACGTTTTGTGAATGGGTCAGGGTCCCGGTGCCCCCTGCAGCTCTGGAGTGACTGTAGGCTGGACTTTTTTTTTTTTTTTTTTTATTTACATTTTTTTTCCTGCAACTTTCATAAAGTTTTTGTCCTGACACCAGGGCTGCTGCATTGGCCTTGCTGGGGGGTTGGGGTTAAATCTGGGGATCTCTGCTGCCTTTTAATGTGTGTTTTTTTTATATATATATATATACATAATCTGTACCCAGCCTGGTTGGACAGGGTCCATGCATGGGGGTTAGCCTTAGTGAATGTGTTTTTATGTGGTTTTTGGAGGTGATGTAAATTATCTCCCTTGTCACTTTTCTACAGGCTAAAAAAAAACTTATCTTTGCAAAGCAAGCTCTTGCCTCCCCCCACCCCCCTGCTGCTGCTGCTGCTGTGAAACCCTCAGCCATTGCATTGCAGGGCTGCAGCCTGTGTTCTTCATAGTGGAGCTAGGGGAAGTAGCATCTTCAAGTGTTTTGCTTTTATGTTGCCTCTTCAAGTGTTTTTGCTTTATGCTTCTACCCTTGCTGCATGTCACCTGCTGCAGGAATCCTCTGCCAGTGTCTAGGGAGAGAGACCCATAGAGGATTGTCTGCAACTGCAAGGAGATGTAATGTTGCTGATGTTGCTCCCACGTGGGATTTGGGGGGGGGGGGGGGTATTCTTCACATTATATAAGCTCCCATGTTTCTGTGCAATCCCAGACAACAGGCATGCTGCAAGGCAGATGTTGCTTTAAGTTCCATGTGTGCTGATATGAACACCTACAGATGTCATATTTGTTACAATGCATTGTGTGCAGTACATGTTTTATGTTTGAGTGGCAGTGGGGGGCAGCAGCATGGTTACTGTATAAAGTTACTGTGTGCTTTTTTATGTGTTGCATTGGTCAGGGATGCCATGTAAATGCTTAGCGTCCCTCTATGGTGGGAACCCAGAGACAGAGGTATGACCTCAGTATTCCCTAACCTGTGGCTTTCCAGCTGTTGTAAAACTACAACTCCCAGCATGCACTGACAGCTGAAGGCTGCCATTGCATGTTGGGAGTTGTAGTTTTGCAACAGCTGGAAACCCACAGGTTATGGAACCGTTTTTGTTTTTTGTTTTTTTGTTAAAGAAAAGCATGTAAAACTGGTCAGATGTGCTGCTTATAATATTTCAAAGTAAAAATGCTGAAATCTGAGCATGTGGCTGTTAAGAGCCATGGCATTGTTTAGCAGTGGTGACCTCAATGACAAATGCATTGTACTGTCTCTTTAAATGACCCATGAGCATTCACAGTGCAGTTGTTTTGTATGTAAACAGCAGCGTTATTTTTAGGGTTTTGTGTCCAAAACAAGTGATTTATAATGTGACAATTCATGAGCAATCTGTTATTTCATTGCATATTCTGATAAAAACTTTACCTGGGTTCATAGTTCATTTGGTTTCCAAGTAGTGTACCGATTATCCTATTATAGGGCTGTTGTTTTTAAGAGCCTTTGTGCTGTTTGCAGTGCCAGCACTTGTCACTAAATGGTTAATGTTTGCTACCTTTAGTATTGTTATTTTTACATATTAAAACTTCTGGCTGCAGATTACCAATTCCCTTGATGAGAGGATACAGAATATCCTGCTGGGATGTAATGTGTCCACCTCTTTGGGTCTGTGCTTTGTGTTGACTGAGTGACATGTTTTAAACATCCATGTGAACTTGGGCCTGTTCCAATGTGTTCAACTGCAACAATGTATAAGTGACCTGCATTACAGTCCCCATAGCTGAATGCAGGCGGGAAGTATTGCATTGTTTGGAAACTTGATTACAGCAAAAGGTTTAAAAACATTGTTGCCAATTTTTTTTATGTTTACATTTGTTATTGTAAATATTTTGTGGTTTTGTATTCTTATGAAAAACATGACTCCCCAGTTTGCTGGAGGATCATAAATTTAGTTATTTGTTTACTAAACTAATAAAATCTATAGAACATTGCACACACTATAACTATATATATATATATATATATATATATATATATATATATATATATATATATATATATATATATATATATATATTTCTCTTACTGTAACCACGCTGAGATATCCCCTATAGATATAGTATAGCTCAGCTTCCCTTTTGTAAATAAGTCTCTTACTGTAAGCTCACTGAGATATCCCCTATAGATATAGTATATCTAAGCTAGCACTTTATGATTTCCCTGTTTTATAGGTGGTGTATATGAACTTTGAGATGCTGATGATTAAACATTTACAGCCTATCCACTTCCTATAGATAGCTTTATTACCTGCATCTCATGGGTTAATATTGCATCTATCCTAAACAGGGATTTTCTCTGTATTCTTTTGCTTATATTTTATATCTAGTTTATATATAAGATATTAGGAAATGATTAACTTTTAGGTTAATATAATCTTTCTATCATTTCAAAAGTATTCAAATCCAAATGAAAAAAAAAATTCAAGGGATCAATTTTTTTGCTTATTAAATTGTTGTAAAGTATTAATTTAATGTACTATTACGTTTACGTTGATGATTAATTGACTTAATGGTGTGTTCACATGTTCAGGTTCTTGATTGCAATTCACGAATACAAAGCCAGGAATGGAATTTAGAATAGGAGAAGCCATCTTCTGCCCTTTATAAGTGTCTTCCATGTAGGATCTCGTTCTGGTTTAATAATCTATAGCGTAGACGTGTGAACATACTCGAAAGCAATTGGATTGTGCAAGTGGCACTAGAAATAATGAAAAGTATACAAATATTTCTCATTTCCTTTGTTTTATTGAAACAAATTGACTTTAAAGGGTTTGTACATGAACAGTATATGTTTTTAATAAGATTGTGAATTGACATGCTCTATATTCTGGTGAGATATATTGTGTGCTTTGAGCTACTGTGTATTGCTAAACTTCAATATCTGAGGAACCGGTGTTGTCTCAGCTCTGATCTGATTGGTGCATTGTGCACTTCAGAGCTGCATTCTGTGCAGCCAACTTTGACCAATCAGACAGCGATGTGAGCATTGTAATCTGACACTGCTGCAAACATGGCAGAACAAGAGAAGTGCAGGGCAGATACACTAGAAGTTAATTCAGTTTCATTGTGTTTATGTAAAGTTACATTTCAGTCTGGAAACCAGAGATGTTACATGTCAAGCTTGTAATGGTCACCTCTTGTCCTTTTACTGTACATGTTTAAATGAATGTAATTTTACTAATAAATGTAGCCGTCGATTGCCATACACTATCATTATTCTCTGGCAAAGCAGCAATTATCTTATTACTGAGGTAAATAATATATTCTTGTAAAGGAGAGCGACTCATCCTTTATTGCCCTGTAAAATAGCTCGGTGGCTTGTGTAGCATTGATCATTCATTATTACATTATATATATTTCACGTCTTTTCTACTCTATGTACTCTATTAGTTTTAGAACCTGCCATCTAATGTAAAGGGCGAATTAAAGTTTTTATTGGAAAAAAATTTTCTAAATGCATGTAATTATATTTACTTTATTCATCGCTTGAATCATTGCATTTAGCTTTTATATGTGTGTATTTATTTTTACTAATTGATACATTGCATTAGTATTTACAGTTTGAAGTTTACTGTCTTTGTAATTTTTGTTATTGTCTACATCTCTGGATAATAGATATTTGTAGCAATCATGGTTGTATCCTACGTTTTTGTTTAGGTCAAGCGATAAGACATGTATTTACTAAAGTACTAGTGTAGGCAAGATACAATTGAGCACATATTTGTGTTAGAATGTATAGATATAGATAGATTGTGTCTTTCTGTAAGGGAAGCAAGTTTATTCTTCTTAACATTAAGAATTTTATAGTATCCTCAATGGAAGAGCTGATACAGTGCACAAATTCAGTATCCCCCCAGACAGGGAAAACAAACCAAAAATTCAAGCCCTTTAAGACTTATAAAGGTGTAGTAGACTGTGTGTCTATGGGAAATGCTGAAAATGATTTCCTCTGGCAGAAACAAGCATCTTCACTATAATTTAGTTCTAAAAATACTATATATGCAAGTAAGATAGTAAGTTCGGGAAACATATTAAAGAATAGAGGATTGTCTTGGGCGGCTTCTTTATTGCCGAGAATGTTTTCTAGTAAACTAATATGGGTTTTATGGCTTTTTTTTCAAACCTCTTTACAGTGGGTGCCAAGTTTTAGCAAAGGAACCCAGGAAGAGTAGGTGTTTCACATGGAGGTCCTGAAAGTTTGCATATGGTGCCCATAATATCAGTGCAGTGAACTCTTGTTCAGAACAGGGAATTCTTTTGATGGTATTTTCCTTGGTTGATCAGTAAGAAGTTGTAGGGCTATAAATCCACAAATTGTAGACGTTGTTTAGAGTTGTATATGAAGCGTACAGTACTAGATACTATATTAATTTATTTCTGCAATATTGTCTGATATATACTCCTCTCTTTTTAATATGTGATGTTACTTCTATTGGAAATCATGTGAATAAAACTTTAAAGTGATACTAATGTAGTATTTAACTTAGTAGATCTGATCAAAGAGAATACTAGTCATCCTATAAGTCATTGACCTAATAGCCAATGTATTAATTTATTTAATTAAGTGAATAGTGTGAATATTTGTTGAGAATCTGGTAAAAGAAGATTCATTGGTTGTATAAAGGAGCAGTGTGAAGAACTGTCCAGAGTTACATAGTGTGACTTGCCACCATAAACTATAGCCTACAAAAATGGTGGAGGGGTCAGGCATAAAGCATATCGGGAAAGACTTAAGGATTTGGATCTGTATAGTCTGGAGGAAAGAAGGGAAAGGGGGGGACATGATCGTAACCTTTAAATATGTTAAAGAACTAAATACGGTTCAGGAGGGAAGTTTTTTTAATAAAAAACTGAACACAAGAACAAGAGGTTAATTGGGGGGAAAGATCCGAAGCAACGTGAGAAAATATTATTTTACTGAAAGAGTAGTAGATGCTTTGAACAAAGTTCCAGCAGATGTGGTAGGTAAATCTACAATAACAGAATTTAAACCTATATCTATCCAAAGATAATAAGAAGGGAAATACTAAAAGGGCAGACTAGATGGACCCAGTGGTCTTTTTCTGCTGATGATCTTCTGTTTCTATAGGTTTCTATAGCCATAGTATGATTTGTTACCATAAACTATAGTCCATATAGAAAGGACACAGCATTTGCTTTTATTTAGGGCACTTTGCTTTGAATTTTATGGGGTTTTGGGACCGCTTACTTGTCTTTGCTCCTGCCTTTTGTATATCTACACTCTAAAACATTACTTCTCATCCCCCTATGATAACATTCTTGTAATCCTATGCAAAGACAGTTTTTAGCTCCATTAATAATTACATACATTAAGTTTCTTCAGGGAGGTCTACTGGTACTGTCATCCCTGTGTTGCTCTTCTCTGTTGCAGCAGGTCCAGACACTTAATTTAGTAGACTGGTTAAAGGGGAAGTTTCCTCAGGAAATGACCAATTGTTTAAATAAAGTTTTTAAGTTAAACATCTTTAAGAGTAACTTTCCCCCCTACTTTTTCTGTGGCACTTTTCTTTATTTAAAATCTTGGAGTTTTTACAACATGCTAACACTTCCTGTTCTGTGGAGATCAGTTATTTCATTCTCATCACAGACAGGATTACAATTATAGGTAACTCCCATACATAGATGCAGGATTTACCATTTACAATAGGTAAAGATCACAGCTCCCCTCCTCCAACTTCCCTACACACTGACCTCTGCACAGGTCATAGAGCACTCTCTCACAGGAGTAAGTTTCAGACTACATTCATCTATGGTGCATGTGGCTGCTGGAAAGCAAATCTCCAAATGCTGTTAAGAGCAGTTCATGCAATATAGCTGCCCTCATAATAGCATACAGAAAATATAATGGAAAAAATCTAGAATCTGAAAGCAAAAGCAGAAAAAGAATATGTACTAGTAAGAATAAAAATAGGTGATGTAATCCCTTTAAGAATTCAGTAGCTAAATAATAGGAACCTCTATGGGGACAAGGCTAATTCAACAATCAAATGTCATTACAATAAGTTGTGATTTGTATGAAAAAAATCTTCTATTTCCTATTTATGACCTCCGTTTGAATCTGTTTTTTAAACTTAACAGGAGTATAGGATGTGTTTTGTTTTCTGTAATCTATTCTATTTCCAGTCTATAGCTGGTTTTTATAGATAGCAGTTTTATGTTCCTGATAGTGTCCGCTATTATGTGTCTCTACTTGTATCTGCATCTTTCTACCTGCACATTTGTTCTGAAGCATGGCAAGGAGGGCTGCAATTTCCTGCAATTACCTATAAACTTTATTGAAAGTTTTGCTACTCTATGAAAAACCTTTACTGCTGAGGACACTTGTCAGGATGGGCTCATCATTTAGTGACTCTTCAGTTAAAGTCTTTGTTTTGTGTTTTATGAGGGTTAAGGGAGGTTTTACTGATTTGTTTAAGGATTCATTGATCTATTGATTCCTTTTCTATTGGGGATTATGAAAACAACCTCTCAGCAGGTCTGGAAGACAGCGTCAGCAAATAATAGTGTGAAATGAAGATACTGTATCTCTGTTATAATATGCAGCTTTTGATATAATAAGCATGCCAACTAGGATCTTACTGTAGGTTTGTTCTGTTATTTGGTTACACGTTTATAAGTACATAGAAGAAACTTTTGAAAAGCCAAAATTTTAAACCTAAGCATCATGAATAGGACCAGGTCCTATATTTTGGTATACAAGTAATCCTATCAAATCAAATTTACCTGCACTTGAATGAATGCAGATCTTTCTGTATTAGTGTCCTTCAAAGACAAGGCTGTGCAAGTGTTCACTTATGCGTATGACTTTTAGTTTCTACGTTTAGATTTAGCCTTGTTGAGGAAGTTGAAAAACGGACATTAAAGTTTATAAGGATCAGTTACTATAGCTGACATGTCTTGGACATCTTTTCTTATAGCTCTGTGTTGTGCCCAACACTAGAAATCTAGGAATAAATTGACAACTGAATGTTACCAGTTGTGTGTGTGTGTGTGTGTGGGGGGGGGGGTTCTCAAAATACTCTTTCCCAAGGGCTTCTTAGGTTCTGGAACTTATCATGCAGTACAATGCATGGGCACTCTTTTCAGCTGGATTCCTTTTAAAGGGGTTATCCAGCAAAAATATTTTTCTTTCAGATCAACTGATTTCAGAAAGTTCTATAGATTTGTAATTACTTCTATTTAAAAATCTCAAGTCTTCCCATACTTATTAGCTGCTGTATGTCAGGTAGGAAATGTTTTGTTTTCAGTCCAACACAGTGCTCTCTGCTGACACCCCTGTCCAAGACAAGAACTGTCCAGAGCAGTAGAGGTTTTTATGTGAATTTGCTGCTGCTCTGGACAGTTCCTGTCTCAGACACAGTAGTCAGCAGAGAGAACTGTGTCCAACTGAAAAGAAAACTACATTTCCTGCAGGACATTCAGCAGCTGATATGTATGAGAAGACTTGATATTTTTAAATAGAAGCAAATAAATGTATATAACTTTCTGAAACCAGTTGATTTGAATGAAAAAATATTTTAGCTGGATAACCCCTTTAATCACTATCTTGTCATTAACAAACCGGATTTAGGGGCCTATTTTCTACTCTGCACATTTTTAGGGCTGGAGAAATAACCGGAACCATTTACACAATTTGCTTAGACTTTTTTTAGGGTCAGTAGTCATTTTTAAACTTCATCCTAGAGTCTATGGTATCTTGTCGAACCTCTGGTGTAGGGCATGAAAGACAGTAGATGCAATGACCTACTGTGATTCAGCCTGGCTGTCCCAACCATGTTAGGCTCAGGAACATGGATTGCTGACTTATCCTATGATGATAATGTGAAGTATTCCCCACTTCTTTTATTTGATATTTCAGATGAAGCTATACATAAGCTATAAGCTATACGTTTGCATTGCTATGGGATGTAGCAGCTCCTTAGTATACCTTTTGGATATGACTTTCTGTATAGTTTAGGATTTAGGAGGTAATGATTTCTAAATCTGCGCTAGTAAACCATCCAGTAATATGATCATTCAGAGCTAAAGATGGCGACTAAAAGAACAGGCTGTCAGGGCAGTGAGCATGCATGTCTGCTGGAACATAGGTTTAATAGATGGGGTCTAGTTAGAAATCAGCTGTTTAGATGTCTGTGATGCCAAACTTTACCTCACACAGTGATATCGATGTTAAGTGTTTAAAACATTGTATTGCTGTATTGCTCCAGACACCAGAAGTATACTTACATGATATAAAAAGATACATGTATACATGTTTTCCCCCACTATCTAACATGACATCAGAATAAACCTTTCCCATTTTAGGTCTATGGTTTACCAAAATTATTTATTTTTACCAAATGCAAGAATAATGAAAGAGAACATTTTTAAGGCATTTGTATTTATTTCTGCATAGTCAAAACTTTACATACATCTCATTAGTATTTGGTACCATTGCCGTTATGACTGGGCACTGTTTGGGATATCCTTCCACAAGCTGCTTTGTAGGAATTTGGGCCCATTCCCCCTTACGGAACTGGTGTAACTGGGCCATGCTTGTAGGCCACCTTGTTCGCACCTGCCTTTTATAGCTTTGCCCATAAAGTTTTCAATAGTGTTGAGATCAGGGCTTTGTGATGGCCACTCCAAAACACTGACTTTGTTATCCTTAAGCCAATTTGTAACTAGTTAGGCTGTATACTTCAGGCCGTTGTCCATTTGGTAGACCCATTTGCACCTAAGCTTTAACGTCCTGCTTGATTTCTTGAGATGTTGCTTCAGTATTGCCACATCTTGTTCTTTCCTCATGATGCCCTCTATTCTGTGAAGTGTACCAGTCCCTCCTGCAGCAAAACAACCCCACACCATGATGATGCCACCCCTGTGTTTCACAGTTGGAATGGCTTACAAGTTTCTCCCTTTTTCCTCCAATCATAATAATGGCCATTATGGCCAAACTGTTTAAGTATAGTTTCGTCACACCACAGGACATGTCTACAAAAATTAAGGTCTTTGTTCCTGTGTGCATTTGCAAACAATAATCTTGTCCTTTCAGCCCATGTCGATACAGTACAGACAAGAGTCAAAGAGTCACGCTGTCTCTAAAAGTGGCCGTGTTTTACCAATGTTGAATAACCCCTTTAACAAGGTCTTTTGCGGGGTTTTTTTTTTCTTCTTAGGTTGATATATTCACAGGTGTGTCTAAGATGTTGCCAATAAACCTATTAGAAGCTTCCAAAGACATGGTATCATCATATGGGCTGTCCTAAATTATTTAAAGGCATAGTAATCTTATAGTGTATATAAACTTCTAGAAAGTACTTTGTAGAAAGTAATAAAAATGCCCTAAAAATACAATGCTACATACAGCCTATATTCTAGTTTTGATATATAGATGGTGACCCGTTCTGGGCCACTTGGTCTCTACTGTATGTGACTGATTACTTTGCTTTTTGGAATTTTCCTGTTGTCTTTTATATGTTTATATTGAAAAACCACTAATAAAAAATTACATTTATAAAAAAAAAAAATGCCCTAAAAAAATCTCTCATTATTCTGGCATTTGGCAAATCTAAATAATTTCGGTAATCCTAACTGATCAAAAAAAAAAAAACACAGGAAAAGTTTATTTTGATTTTGTCAGTGAGAAAAACATTCATTTGTGTCTTTTTATACAGTGTATGTAATCTTCAACTGTACTTTAATGTTCTAGATTTGTGTTTTAAAAGAAACTAGTATTACTTAAAGGGGCTATCTAATATATTATAAATGAAAGTACCTGTAGATGGTAAACATCAATGTTATAAGATAACAGACTAACCAATAGTCACCTGTCAGATCCAGCTCCTGTGGTCCTCAGAGGTTTTATCTGAGTGTTCTGTAGTGATGACATCACAAATGTATATGTGACTGCCAAGCCAATGACTGACCTCAGAGGTTTATCTGCGTTCTCTGTAGTGATGACATCACAAATATATATGTGACTGCCCAGCCAATGACTGACCTTAGAGGTTTCTCCCAGACAAGGATTGGCAGTCACAAGTATGTACACCATGTCATTGCTAGAGGAAAAGTAAACAAAGACAAGGGGGTAGCATCAGCGCTAGATGTTACTAGTGAGTAAAAGTTGGCTTAATATTTTGGTCAACCCCTTTAATACGCAGTTATTGATATTGAGAAGGCATTAATGCACAGTTGTCTTTGTTCTGCTCCATTTCACCTCTAATTCAGTTGATTAAATGTACAAAGATGTTCATCAGTTTTAGATTAAAAAGCAATTGTGCTGGAAATGTGTTTAGAAATGAATGTGATTAGTATAAATAAAGCTTTAGTGGTGATTAAGAAAATAAAATGATTGAATTTGGACAAAGCTAAACATGCCTAGCACTGGCGAGTCATGCATCCAGCCAGACTGGATCTCCTTCTCCTCCTCCTCCATCTTTAGTTGATGGTGACTATTACTCTGGTTGCTACAAAATGTGTTAATTTGAAAATAGGTGTAATAGCCCTTTAACAAGGTTTTCCTGCTTTCTGTAAATAGAAGTTATCCCACCCGAGCCTGAGAAAGTTCTCCGGCTATAGCCATGACTATTGGATTGTGCATCAGCACCCCACCTGTGATAAGTGGCACCAGAGGTGTCTGGCAGCTTCTCGCCCCTCATGTTCCATGGAGATTAATATTCCCGTTCTGCTAAACGTGTTAATGGAGTGAGAGCTGATTGAGGAAGGTCATTTCTGGCCAAAAACACCTTTATAAAATTGTAACATGCATCCAGGGTTCATGGACATACAATCGAGCTAAGTTGGGGATTACCTGTGACCTGTTTATGGTATTTGAGACAATTTGTGGCTGTCACTCCAATGGTCACCATCTTGGGCAGATCAGAATTATTTTTATTTTTTATGGTGTTTTATTCACCTAATGTTACCTGTGTCACCTGAAGTTTAAATATATATATGTATACATGTATATATACATATTCTGTGTCTTGTCAGACTTCACCAATTGTTAACTAGAACCAGGAGGAGCACTTAGTGCAGCACTTCACTCCCCATCTTGCTGCAGGAGACTGCCTCTGTTGAAAGTGTATAGAGAGCATCTCTTGCAGGGCTTAGCCAAGTGCTTCTCCCGGCTTTGTCTAGAATCTAGACAAAGATCTTGGTGTTTAGACCCCAACCATCTAGACTCTAGATGGTCAGGGTCTAAACACCAAGATCCAGAGTGACCAGAACTTTTGACATATCTCTAGGACATTCCTAACAATTGTTTCTTTTTGTGCCTTATATTTTGGAGACACCAATGTTGTCTGAGATGCTGCAATAGCAGTTTGAAAGATGTACTTTACAGCAGGCATAGGAAAATAGAGTAACTTTTGGGCACACTCTGTAACAAATATAGAGAGAGTAGCTGAACTATTTACGTAATCTATTGTCACTGACAAAATCCCATGTTCTCTCCCTCCAGGTTTAAATAGTACCTGCCACTTACAAAAACAACTTTTGACATGCTCTAGGGACATGTTAGAATTTTAATGGTTGGTGTCTAAGTGTTCAAACCCGACTGATCAGTAAAACAAGCAGGGAAAGCAGTGAGGTCCCACACACTCTTCACAGACCTGGACAACCCCATGCACTTGCCTTTTGGGTCTGATTAAGTCATGTGACACAGAACCAGGAGGGAACACACTAAGCGAGTACTTCTCCCTGCTCACCTTGTTGGTTGTTAGGTTCTGAACATTCAGACCTTGACCAATTAAAAAAAAAAAAAAAATTAAAAATAAACATGCTGCATGTAGCATTGCTTACATATCTGGCGTGGTTCTGAAACTATAAAAAAAAAGCATTAGTTTTCGGGGGGGTCTTATATTAAAATAAAAATTTTCAGAATGTATTGTTGTCCCTCTGCTCTCCATCACTGTCTACTCCCTCCCATGTTTCACAAAAATATAATCTTAGAATCGCTTGGATAAGTTAAAGAGATACTCTGCGCTGGTGTTATTTTCAGTGTACGGCCCGGGAGGGGGTGGATATAGAAGCCCCCGGTCACTTACCTCCCCGGTTCCAGTAGTGAAGTCCCAGATCGTGCCGTCCGGCTGCCACTTCTTGGTCTGAGCTGCGGCTCGAGATGTGACGTCTCAAGGCAGCTCAGCCATACAGTGGCCAAGGCGGGACTCCGCTACGACCGCTGAATGGCTGCCTTGATACATCATGTCTCGAGCCGCAGCTCAGACCAGGAAGTGGCAGACGGACGGGAGAACAGGGCGACGCAATCCGGGACCCGACACTGGAACCGGGGAGGTAAGTGACTGGCAGCTTCTATATCCACCACCTCCCCGGCCGTACACTGAAAGTAACCCCAGCCCGGAGTACCCCTTTAAAGCATCCCAAACCTAAAACCACATAAAGTATTTAAAAAATGGACTCTGGTTCTTAAGAACCTCTACAGAACAGAAAGTGTCAGCTTACTGTGAGGTCTTGGTGGCCAATATCAGTCAAAAAAGCGAATCTATCTAAAGTATAAGATCACCTTTTGGGTATAGTTAAAGGAATTATTCAAGAGTAAAAAAAAAAAAAAAACATATCTGCCACAGTGCCATGTGCTAAGCATGTCTGTGGTATTTCAGCTTGGTTCCATTAAAGTGAATTGGAGTCAGGATGGATTACACAAACTTAAAACTGGTATGGGATGTTTTTCTTGGAATCCTTTAAGCCAGATTCGCACGTACCAGATCCACAGCGGATTAAAAGCTGCAAATTTGCTGCGAAATCCACTGTGGATCCCTTGCCTGATGTTTTTATAAGAATACATACTATTGACATCTCGCTGCAAGTATTAGCAAAATATGCCATTATCTGCATTTAAAAAGCCTTTTTCCAGGTCCCCCCCCCTCCCTCCTCTTTTCCATCCACTGCAAAAAAATCAGGAAATTGTGACATCAGACGTACCCAGTCTGTTCTATAGAGAGGGGAGAGGGGAGGAGGGAGGGAGGAGGGAGTTAGCCGACAGCAGAAAGCAGATAACAGAGGATTACAGGCACGGAGCTGGGGGACAGCTGTAATCAGAGGTCAGAGAGGTCAGTGCTGACTGTCAGAGGAGATAAAAGGCGATGTGTTTGTAGATTAACTCTTTGTTGTCCTGTTTTGATCTTTTATTTAGCTCTCTCCATAGGAGAACAATGAAGACAGGGGGGAGAGCTTCAAACTGCTTTTTCATGATAAAAATGCATTTTTCAACTAATAAACCCAATTCCAAAGTTTCTTAGAATCGCCTGAATTATTGACTATTGCCTGCTAGGAGTGTGGAAAGAACATTGTGGACTCATGGTTGTGAGTCTGCTGTATTCATGAAGAAAGTGCTTTTCCCCCACCCACTCCTATCTGCGGTTACTGATAGCCTGATTAGTCACCGCCTTGAAAGACTGGAGTAGCGCTCCCCTCATATATACAGTGGACTCATAACTCAGAGTCTGCTGTGTTCTTTAAAGCGTAACTGTCATTTCAGGGTCATTTTTCTGAAAACAATAAATATCTATAGTACAAGCGATTTTAAGAAACTCTCTAAGGGTAGCTTCACACACACCGTATCACAGCGGATTTTCCACAGTGCATCCGCAGCAGATTTCATCTAAATAACTAAACACAGTATCAAATCTGCTGCAGATCCGGTGTGTGTGTAAAGGCACCCTAATAAGTTTTATTTACCAAAAGAGTTTCCTTCTGTACTGAAAAAGCTGTTTTCCTAGCTCCCCCCTCACTTCAGAAGAAGGATTTCGGTGTCTATTATGTGTCTATGGAGAGGGGAGGGGCTGAGAGGAGTGAGTGAGCAAAGAGCAGTCCTACGCAGCACAACACCCTGCAATCTTCTCTCAGCAAGTTCCTAGATAAGCACTGACCTTTCTGACCCCTGAATTCAGTGTTTTATGTTCCCTGACAGTCTACAAACAGCTGACCATGTCTTCTCTTCCTGCTCACTCAACTCCCTTGGCCCCTTCCCCCACCATAGGATATAATGGACACAGAAGAACCCGTCTTTACTGGCTTCTCTGTAATGAAGATGGATTTGCCTGATAATGCACAGATAAGAAGTGAGGGGCGAGGCTGGGAGAATGCTTTTGAGTACAGAAAGAGGATTTTTGCCTAATAAAAACTATTATAGAGTTTTTTAAAATCGCTTATACTACTGATTTCTGCAAAAAGAAAAATAAGTGTCGCTGTCGTGAATTTTTTTTTTTTTTTTGCAGAAATCAATAGTCCAGGTGATTTTAGGAAACTTTATAATTGGGTTTATTAGCTGAAAAATGCATTTTTATCATGAAAAAGCAGTTTGAAGCTCTCCCCCTTGTCGTCATTGTTCACCTATGGAGAGAGCTAAATAAAACACCAAAACAGGACAACAAAGAGTTAATCTACAAACACCTCACCCTTTATCGCCTCTGACAGTCAGCACTGACCTCTCTGACCTCTAATTATAGCTACCCAGCTCAGTGCCTGTAATCCTCTGTTATCTGCTTTCTGTTGTCGGCTAACTCCTTCCTCCCCCCTCCCCTCTCCCTAGAACAGACTGGGTACGTCTGATGCAACAAGTCACAATTTCCTGATTTTTCGCAGTGAATGGAAAAGAGGAGGGAGGGGGGGACCTGGGAAAATGCTTTTTAAATGCAGATAATGGCATATTTGGCTAATAAACCCAATTACAAAGTTTATTAAAATCGCCTGGACTATTGATTTCTGCAAAAAAAAAAAAAAAACACGACAGTGACTCTTTAAGGCTTCTTGGTCTATTTTGAGTAGTAGGCTACATACAAATGATGATAATGTTGTTTTCAAAATATATTAAAGTGTTACTATGATTTAAAAAAAATCACAAGGTCAGAAAATTTAGGTTAGACAGGGTCAGTAGAGGCGCTCCTGGTGCAGAAGACACATCCTAAAGCAAGTCTATAAAGCCCATCTCCGATAGAAAGACTGGGGAGAAATGCCCAGCCAAGCTATCTGTGCCATTTTTTTTTCTTTCTCTTTATCTACCATATCGATAGAGCAGACAATAGGAAATTTTATTTTGGAGGCTGAGCTCTCCTGGGGCCAGTTTGACTAGAGGCCAGTAGTAAGATCTTTCTTAGACATCAAAACATTAGGCATCAATAAAACTATTCTGGGCACATTGGCTATCTAGCTGCTGCCGTTTCCCCTGTAAAACCTGGGTCTGGCCCTGGGATGAGCATACATGACAAATTGCAAAGTCCTTTGTGGTGAGTGAGCTCTTTACCCAAATTTATGACCTTTGACAGTTCAAAATTTTCAAAGTCAAAATATCTATTCTTCCAGGAACTATCTTCTATGCTTGTCATCTCTGGTATTTCTTGACATACCGATTCTGTAGCCCATTATGGCAGGAAGTACAGCATCATTGTCTTGCACTGTGGCCCATTTTCAGCCCTTTATCATCTTGCCTGTGGCACAATTCTCTAATAGAATGAGGAATGTAGTAAGCAGCACCTTACACTCTGGTGGCAATTGTTGGGAGGTAAGCAAACAGCAATGATGTGTTATGTGCAACGAGGGTAGTGGTGACCTGTGTGTATTATTTATGAAGGCCTAGTTTGTACGCAAGGTGGGGATTACATGGCTTCCACCACCACGCACCACCCAGAAGAGGCCTGTACCCTGAGCTGCTTCATTCATGTATACAATGGGGTTAGGAGTATTCATTTTTTGGGGGAGGCAGTGTTACTATGATGGAATTTTTAACTGGTTATAGGGCACTATAGCTCTCCTCCTAAAAAAAATTAAGAGCTTGCTCTTAAGTGCCGCCTTTTAGAAGTAGCATCCTGGCAAGTCAGTGCCTGACTCGGACAAAAAGAAGCCTCCACAACCCATGACATACAAACATGGCATGGGCTCTGGATCCAATCCTGTGTCTTCCCAGGAAGGTGCCAAGTGCAATCTGCAGCTGACACCTGTCGGTAATGACCTACATAGGAGATCATTCCAATGTCAGTCATTTAACTGTTAAGATGCGGTGATCACTATATGGGTACCATGGTGACTGCACTGCTGAAAGTGCAGTCACCTAGATCAAGCAGTAAACCTAGATCAAGCAGTGCATATGCATTTCATTAATTTGGGTGAGCAGTTGACTGATTGCTTATAATAAGCCCCTTGATGGGCTAAAATGTGGTATAAGGAAACGCTTTTAATAGTGCATTCACACCTACAGGATCTGCAGCTGATTTTCTGCAGCAGATTTCATTTAAATAACTGAACACAGCATCAAATCTGCTGCAGATCCTGTAGGTGTGAACGCACCCTTAAAATGGTTTTAAAATATAAATGAAAATCCTTTGCCTAATAAAAATATAAATGACCAACCCTCCTTGTCCCATTTTTATATATTACATGTCAACTCTAACCTGCAGTGAGTTTGAATTGCTCTTTGTTCCCTACAAATATATATCTCCTTTTTATTTCCTAGCTTCATAATACTTTATATGGTATAATAAAGGGTAAAATGGGGGAAGGGGGATCTTGGGTCTTGAAAGATAAGGAGCATAAAAACATAAACCACCAATAATAAAAATTTGGGGTATTGAAAAGGAGTTATAAGGAATGTATCGTCTACATTCATTTATTTATTTATGTATATACATATTTATTTATTCATATATATATATATATATATATATATATATATATATATATATATACTGTGTGTGTGTGTGTGTGTATACACATATATATCACAAATACTGATTGAGGTCAGCTCACCTGCCTTGTCCACTCACGGTGCGCGGCAAAGCCCGGAGCCAGGGCAGTAAATGCAAAGGAAAAGTCCAGCACCAGTGTAGCGGATAAAATTATAAACGTCCTTCTTTATTATCAAAACTTCACATAACAGGAAACAAACATGCGATTGTTGACGCGTTTCGGCGTCTCTCACGCCTTGTTCACAACATAGTATACTGTATACTGTTCCCCACATCATTATATGGGCGGTATCAGACATCACATGACACTTAATTAAAATCACAAACACATGATTTAAAAAACGCAAGTTGGGTACAGAATATAAACCGCAACAGAAACAAGAGGGATATGGAACAATGATATCATTTATAATACAAAGTGTGATGTAAACAAACATAATTAATGGGCAATACTCAACATTTAATACGTCAAAATAAGATCGTGTCTAGAGTTTAAACCACCAGGAGATCTGCTTCCCAACCTAGAGATCCAAAAGGAGACTCTGTTTAATAGTTTTCGTCTTAGGGAGCCCCCTCTTTTAGACGGATATATTTTTTCTATGCCCATTACTGTGAGAAATTGCACATTTCCCCCATGCACTTCTCTAAAATGTTTTGTCAGGGATGACACATTAACCACCTCATTCCTACAATCTGAAATATGTTTGCGTATTCTAGCTTTGAGGCTGGTTGATGTGCATCCCACATATTGCAGATTGCACTGTGTGCACATAGCCACATATTGTAGTGTTGCAGTTGATGTAGCTATGTATCTTGTATGTATTCCCATTAGAACATGATTTAATGTCCTTGGATACCGCAACATGTGAACAGGTTAGACATCGTTGATGTCCACACCTGTAGGATCCCTTGACATCTAACCATGTTTGTTCTCTCACCTTATCTCCTGTGTACAAAGATGGAGACAGGGCCGTACCCAAAGTGGGCGCTCTTCTGGACACAACCCTGATCCCATCTCTGGTCATCTTGTGTAAAGTCTCATCTTGCCACAAAAGTGGCAGATATTTGTTAATAATGTGTCTTATTTGTGAAAACTGTTTACTGTATGATGTTACAAAAACTGTCATTAGCCCCATTTTTATTTTTATTTTACGTTTCTTGTGATGTCTCCCATTATTAGTACGTTCGGCCAATAATTCCTCTCTATTGACCCTAGATATTTTCTGTACAGCTTGATCAAGTTGTTCCTGTTTGAATCCTCTTTCCCTAAACCTTAGTTGTAGTTTGTCCATTTCTGAAATATAAACGTCCTCTCTGCTACAGTTACGTTTTAGTCTTAGGCATTCACCATAGGGTATGTTATTAACCACATGTGGTGGATGACAAGATGTGGCCATGAGAATACTATTCCCAGGGTATACGATCCTGAGTTCAAACAAGAATGGGAAGCCGCACTGTCTGAATGCTCCAAAAAGATAATGAATCTAATTATAGACAGAGAAAAGAAATATCTTACATCTCTGGCTAATGAAATCAAAGAGACTCGGACTTTGGTCAGTCAGTTCCAAGATGTGACGGGCTACGATGACCTGAATAAGTCCCTAAAAGACAATGTGGAGAAATTGGAGAATGAAATTGTAACATACAAACGGAACAAATTCCAACGTGATGTCAGCGACTATGAGAAAAAAGAAGTATATGATTGGAGGAATTTCCAGGAGAGTGGCGACCAGGACTTTGGTGGGGATACGCCACGATCTGTACTAAAAAAACGCCCTTACAGAAAATATCGACACAATAGAAACACAACTGACAAACCACATGTGAGTTTCTCTGACTCTGAGGATCAGCGGGGACACTCCTCTGAGTCAGATTCATCAGTTGCGGGACCATCCACAGCCAACAAAAATAAAAACAAAAAGATGACTGTGAAAAAAGTAAAGGCTTCAAAAAATGGAGAAGAGCCGGCCGCAAACACGGCGGCAAGAAGGTACCCAAAACGCAACTAATACCTGAACTTTGTTATAAATATGTCTAGTTTTATTAATTCTGATGATCAGTTGTTTGTATTGCAAAAAGGGCTTAATTTTTCCCCTACCTGTGATTTTGACCTATATAAAACTATTCTTGATGTAAATAAATTTTCCCGCAACTTAACAGTTAAGAAACATTTTTTCAATGTACAAAAACCTGAATCCAGTTCAGTAGAGAGTCATGTTGGGTCCGTTCATGCTTGTACTAGCTTTCCTGAACAAATGTCAGTGTTAAACTTGCAGGACCTTGCCTCTGAATCTGGTTCAGGTGAGAGTTCACATGGTGCGTCTTTCAAGACTAGTAATCCTGGTTTCTATCCTTTATCCTCAAGGTGTGAGGCTCTTGATAGATTCCAGGAACTAGTAGAAAGGGATCTTACAGCCTTAGAATCAGCGGAACCTCTGCATCACAGTACAGGTAATTTAACCAAACAGGAAAAAACTGCCTTGTTGGAACTCAAAAATAATAAAAATCTTGTTATCCGCAATACGAATAAAGGTGGTGCAGTGGTTCTGTTAGATGCGGGCCTCTATGAAAAATTAAATTATGAAATGTTGTCAGACATGAACACATATCGTAAGCTTCCCTCTGACCCCAAAAAAATGTTTGTTTCTAAATTAAAAGTTTGTTAGAGGATGGTGTAGTTATGGGGGCTCTGGATCAAAAGACAGCAGATTATTTATACATTGATGATCCTGTAACTCCCGTATACCATTCTTTACCAAAGGTCCACAAAAGGTACCTTCCCCCCCCCCCCCCCTAAGACCCATTGTGGCCGGGATCGGCTCTATGGGAGAAAGATTGGGGGCTTGGATCGATCACTTTCTCCAACCCCTAGTGGGTATAACCCCTTCCCATATTAGGGATACTAAACATGTTCTCAATATTGTAAATAACATGGGATGGAAAAAGGATTGGAAATTGGGGACATTAGACGTTATAGCATTGTACCCGTCGATCCCCAAGCTAGTTGCCATCTCCTCACTGGAATATTATTTGTCTAAGTTTAGCTTATACTCAGCTCCGGAGATCGAGTTTCTTATTATGGCCACAGAATTTCTGTTGAATCATAATTATTTTGTTTTCAATGATGAGTTTTTTTTACAAATACAGGGAGTGAGTATGGGAGCTAAATTTTCACCGTCGCTCGCTAACATTGTTATGTCGGTTTTAGAGTTCAAATACATATTCTCAGAGGATAACCCCTTCTCAGAATGTATACAATGGATAGGTCGGTATATAGACGATCTGGTGATTGTTTGGAGAGACGGTGAAAGTTGCTTCCAAAACTTTGTGGACTACCTTAATGGCAATGAATTTGGGCTCAAGTTTACTGCACATTTTGGTTACAATGAGATTACATTTTTGGATGTACGATTTGTGGCCAATGAGAGCAAAGGGTGTATAGACGTGCTACCATACAGAAAGGAATGTGCTGGGAATAGTATTCTCATGGCCACATCTTGTCATCCACCACATGTGGTTAATAACATACCCTATGGTGAATGCCTAAGACTAAAACGTAACTGTAGCAGAGAGGACGTTTATATTTCAGAAATGGACAAACTACAACTAAGGTTTAGGGAAAGAGGATTCAAACAGGAACAACTAGATCAAGCTGTACAGAAAATATCTAGGGTCAATAGAGAGGAATTATTGGCCGAACGTACTAATAATGGGAGACATCACAAGAAACGTAAAAAAAAAATAAAAATGGGGCTAATGACATAGTTTTTGTAACATCATACAGTAAACAGTTTTCACAAATAAGACACATTATTAACAAACATCTGCCACTTTTGTGGCAAGATGAGACTTTACACAAGATGACCAGAGATGGGATCAGGGTTGTGTCCAGAAGAGCGCCCACTTTGGGTGCGGCCCTGTCTCCATCTTTGTACACAGGAGATAAGGTGAGAGAACAAACGTGGTTAGATGTCAAGGGATCCTACAGGTGTTGACATCAACGATGTCTAACCTGTTCACATGTTGCGGTGTCCAAGGACATTAAATCATGTTCTAATGGGAATACATACAAGATACATAGCTACATCAACTGCAACACTACATATGTAGTATATGTGGCTATGTGCACACAGTGCAATCTGCAATATGTGGGATGCACATCAACCAGCCTCAAAGCTAGAATACGCAAACATATTTCAGATTGTAGGAATGAGGTGGTTAATGTGTCATCCCTGACAAAACATTTTAGAGAAGTGCATGGGGGAAATGTGCAATTTCTCACAGTAATGGGCATAGAAAAAATATATCCGTCTAAAAGAGGGGGCTCCCTAAGACGAAAACTATTAAACAGAGAGTCCTTTTGGATCTTTAGGTTGGGAAGCAGATCTCCTGGTGGTTTAAACTCTAGACACGATCTTATTTTGACGTATTAAATGTTGAGTATTGCCCATTAATTATG
Organism: Dendropsophus ebraccatus; assembly: GCF_027789765.1. NCBI lineage: Eukaryota > Metazoa > Chordata > Amphibia > Anura > Hylidae > Dendropsophus > Dendropsophus ebraccatus. Next base: position 55,529,811 of record NC_091455.1, read on the forward strand.
TTTGTTTACATCACACTTTGTATTATAAATGATATCATTGTTCCATATCCCTCTTGTTTCTGTTGCGGTTTATATTCTGTACCCAACTTGCGTTTTTTTAAATCATGTGTTTGTGATTTTAATTAAGTGTCATGTGATGTCTGATACCGCCCATATAATGATATGGGGAACAGTATACGGTATACTATGTTGTGAACAAGGCGTGAGAGACGCCGAAACGCGTCAACAATCGCATGTTTGTTTCCGGTTATGTGAAGTTTTGATAATAAAGAAGGACGTTTATAATTTTATCCGCTACACTGGTGCTGGACTTTTCCTTTGCATATATATATAATTTTGTGCCGGATTGTAATTAATTCAGACTTTTATTTCTACATTATAATGGGGGCAGCCATATTGCCTAAGCCAGTGATTTTCAACCTTTTTTGAGCCGCGGCACACTTTTTATACTTAAAAAATCCCGGGGCACACCACCAACCAAAATGGCACAAAATGACACTAAAACAGTAAATATTATACATATAGTTAATAATATAGATTCTAAATGTATTTATACTTACTCAGTGTGAAACCTGGGCCTGTTTTCTTCTCCCCCCTGTGCTTCTCTCCACTATACTTCTCCCCCCTGCTTCTCTCCTGTGCTTCTCTCCACCATACTTCTCCCCCCTGCTTCTCTCCTGTGCTTCTCTCCACCATACTTCTCCCCCCTGCTTCTCTCCTGTGCTTCTCTCCACCATGCTTCTCTCCTGTGCTTCTCTAAACCATACTTCTCTCCACCAAACTTCTCTCCCCCCTGCTTCTCTAAACCATACTTCTCTCCACCAAACTTCTCTCCCCCCTGCTTCTCTCCGCTGTTTTTCTCCCCCATTCCCAGGTTTCTCTCCCCCCCCCCCCCTCCTTCCTCCTCACCTCCTCCGAGATGGTCGCCGATGCTGTCCGCCTCATCTACTGGCCGCCCGTAGGGCCCAGACGTGCTCCTCCAATCAGCGGAGACCGGGAGCGTGGTACGCTGCAGCGGGCCGTAGCGCACACATTGATTGGATGCGTGCATCACGGCCCGCCGCAGCGCACCACGCAACCGCCCACATTATAATCCGCCACTGATCGCTGTGCATTGCCGGGGGAACAAAACACAGGGGCACCATAGTTTGGGGAACTTTCCCCGCGGCACACCCGACCATGTGTCGCGGCACACTAGTTGAAAATCACTGGCCTAAGCTATTTTACCACCAACAGATATGTATTACAGTACCAAAGGATAAAATAGATATGACTTGTTTTGATTGGTCGGGGTCTGAGTGTTCAGACGTGTACCATTTAGGAGAAGACCCCAAGTGCGGTCCTCTACCGGCTCTGTGTCAAGTGAAGTGTCTATGGAGTCCTGCTCCTTTTTTTTTTTTTTTTTTTTTTTTTTTTTTTTTTCTTCTCACACAGAGCATGGATCTTATTTTTCATAATGGAAGTCAATAGAAAAACAGATCAAAACTGATGCACACAATACATCCGTTGTTGTTGTTTTTTTCATCCCTTTTTGTGGGATGAAAAAACGGATTGCAAAAACGCAGTGTGAACACAGCCCATTTTCTGACTACACACTCTGGGGGTTGGTGAACAGCCTTGGGCCTATGGTAAAGTTAATCCGCCCCTGACAATGAATGCCCCTAGAACATTTGAGAAAATGTTCCAGGGACATTCCTAATGAAGAGGAGGGCTGGGAGAAGGGACAGAGGGGTGTTGCAATCCTAGAGCATGGGTACTCTAGGCCACGCCAATTTGACACAGGGCTGCAAGTTTTAAAGTTGATTTTATAGGGCAACAACTGCATCACCTGCGGAACGGACCTCAGGAGAGATCTTGGATTAAAAGCAGCTATCCGAAGGTACAAGCGGTTTGGGGGGGACAGATTGTGGTTACAGAGTCGCTTTAAAATACGGACATGCTTATGTATGTGTTAAAGAGGATGTACCACCAGGTATGTCCTCTTTAACCTGACACAGGGATAGAACTGCGCCGTCACGGGGAAGCCAGTGCTGCGGTCCGTTTTTCAAACCGTGGCCCGGTTCCCCTGTACGGCGCTGTTCTTGCCACGGTTACCAGCCGGTGCTCAAGCACCGGAGGTAGGTCGGCCCGCCCGCCCCCAGTGGGAGGCAATTCCCTCCCCTTTATGATGCGGTTTCATTCGAATCAAAGGAGCCGCGTCATAGAGGTGTGTGATGTCACTCCAGGAACAGGAAGTGCTTGAGCCTGGCTGCAGTTCCTCATTGTGTTTCCAGACTGCAGAGAGAAAGGAGATGTACGTTAGGCAGAGAGGGAGAACACAAAGATTACATATCCAAACAACTGGATAAGTACAGGGAGAGATAGAGAAGGAGTATATATTGTTTGTGAGAGAAGCAGGAGAGAGGAAGATAAAAAAAAAAAAAATTGTGATAGATAGGGAGAGAAAGAAAAGAAATAGGGAGAGAAAAGTGAGAAGTGTCACTCAGGACACGTAACATTGAACCAGCTACTGTTCCGTGACAGAGAGAAGACGCTAGACGTTGCTGCTCTGCTGGGTGCCGTTAACCACGTACAGCCGCAAGCAAAAAAGTTCACAAACAAACTTTTTTTTTTTTTTTTTAAAGTTTTTTTTAATCAGCTGTTCTAGGTGACGCTAAGTCAGCTCCCCACAAAAGCTGTCCATTTGTGCTCTGCTGGTTGCCGTCAAACCCGTTTAGCCACCCGCAACCAAAAAAGAATAAATAAAAAAATTAAAAAAAAATTTACATTTCTGCTTTGCTGGGTGCCTCCAACCCACAAAGCAATAGTCACTGAAACTTTGTGCCTTCTGGACAATAGATTATTTCTTTTTCAAAATTTACACCAACCAAACAACTATGTCCAAGCGTCCTACTTCCAGCACTTCCCAGGCAAGGACTGCAACGGCAGGCGGTGAGGGTAGGAGAAGTGGCAGCACCAGGCCCGGTGGCAGCCAGGGCAACAGGCGTGGCAGCAGGGTGCAGCTACCCCAGATGCCCACGGGCCATGTAAGAACCACACAGCCAGCGGTTCTAGATTGGCTTACCCAATCCTCCAGTTCCACTGCCCAAAGCTCCCAAACGAGGTCAGCTGGATCATCCGGCACCACCCTTACATGTCCTCTGCCCCGTCCCTTGTTATTAATATGCCACTCACCTTTGGGGCACCTTCTGCCAGGGAACTCTTGGCAAACCTTGATTTGCCCTTGGAGTCTCTACCACTTTTTAGTGATGATGAGGAGGAGGAGGTAGTAGTCCCCCAAAGGCAGCAGATGGAATGTGCAGAGACTGCAGAGGAGGTGTTGGCTGTAAGCAGTCAACAGAGTCAGGGACGGGCATCCAGTGCCACACCTGAGATCCTGTCCCAGCCCCTGGAGGAAAGTAGCGGTGGTGATGATTATGTCGCTGATCGGATGTGGCGCCCTCAAGCAGCATTATCTTCGGCGTCATCAGGGGAGGAAAGTGAGGTGCTACCAAAGCAGCAACATCCCACTGGTGCAAGGAAGCGAGGCACAAGAGGGAGGGGTAGAGGACAACCTACCAGGCAGAATTCATCAATACCTTTTAAGCCTTGGTCCTGAGAGGGGACCCTCAGGCAGCGGTGGCAGTGAACAACCAGCAAGACCCCCCGTGGCTGGCAGCAAACCACGGTCCTCTGTCGTGTGGCAGTTCTTTCGGCTGGGGACAGATAAGCACATCGCTCTGTGCCTGCTGTGCAATGAGAGGGTGTCCAAGCACCTGAGTGCTGATGTCTGGTCCTCTAATTATGGGCATGGGCAGTACATGTCCGTTACTGCCCATTGGGTCAACATCCTCCCAGGAGACCATCAGAAACTTGGCCCATTCTTGCCACTGTCACCTCCACGGTGCTTTAGGGGGCCAGCAGGGGGTAGCACAAGTTTTGCCTCCACCACCACTGCAGTCCAACCTGACCCAGTGTCTTACCACCGATGTCAGGCCCGCCGCTCTCAGGCTGTCCTCCATTTGGTGAGCCTGGGTCAACGAAGCCACAGTGGGCAGGAGCTCCTCCGGACCCCACGTCGACTAACGGTGGGAAGTGTCGTAGCGGACAACGGGAGGAACATTGTCTCTGCAGTTCAGCGGGGAGGGCTGACTCATACACCTTGTACGGCACATATGATCAACCTCATAGTGCAGAGGTTTCTCCGATCATTTCATGCACTACATGACCTTAGGATGTCACGTAGAGTGTGCAAACATTTCAGCCACTCCTACGCTGAAAGGAACACCCTGCTCAGAATCCAGAGACAGCGCGGTATGCCCCAACATCAGCTAATCTGCGACGTGCCAACCCGCTGTAATTCTGCCCTCCATATGCTCGACCGCCTGTACGAGCAAAGGTCAGCCGTAACAGACTACCTCATGGGGCAATCAGGCAGCTTCACGCCACACTGCGACTTCCAAGTAACACACTGGCAGTTAATGCGGGAAGTCTGCTAATTGTTGATCCTTTTTGAGGACGCGACTCTTTGTGAGCAGGCAGGACTATGGGATCAACGACATCATCCCACTCCTCCATGTTCTGGAAAGTGCGCTGACCAACATCATCAGCGAGGATTCCCAGGCCACAACTCCAAGGCTGAACATCACCTTGAGCCCAGAGCTGGATGAAGTGCAGATGGAGGTTGAGGAGGAAGATGTCTACGCCCAGCCATTCCACACACCGCCACCTGGCTTCTCTGCCTCTCCATCACAGGAAGAGATGGAGGATAAGGTGGTAGAGGAAGAGGAGGAAGACCCCAGCAGACCCTGGAACTATACCGAGGACAGTGGAGAGGAGAGGCGCTCATTGTCCTTGGTGCAGATGGCAAGGTGTCTGCGCAATGATAGCCGGATTGTGGACATCCGCCAGAGGGACCAATACTGGCTGGCCACCCTGTTGGACCCTCGCTTCTGCTGCAAAATGGCAGAATTCTTCCCGCCATCACAGAGTGACGCTAAACTGGTGTACTACAGGGACATGCTCACCAGTCAGTTGGTCTCAACTTACCTGCGAGACCAGCCAGGTTCCCAGACAACATCCTCTGGGGGGGAACCAGCACGCTCCATTCCCACCACCACTAGTGGAGGCTTCAGAAGTCGCTACAGCCTGCAAGCCCTCATGAGCGATTTCATGGAGCCAGCTGGTGAAAAAAGGACACAGCACCGGACTCATGGCGTGGACCAGCATGAGCTCAGCCACCAGGTCACTGCCTACCTTGATTCCACCCTGCCCCAAAGTGTCACCGACCCCGTGCAGTACTGGGCAGAAAAACTGGAGATTTGGCCTCAACTGGCAGAGTTTGCCTTGGCTCTACTGTCCTGCCCAGCCAGTAGTGTGGTGTCAGAGAGGGTATTTAGTGCGGCGGGTAACATCGTAACACCGCAAAGAACGAGGCTGTCTTGCCACAGTGTGGAGATGCTCACTTTTGTTAAGATGAATCGTGCCTGGATTACATCGGATTATACCACTCCCCTGCCTGATGTGAATGACTAAGTCATCAGTCAGCCGTCTTGCATGGCAATCCGTGTGTCCAAGAAATTGACCTTAATATCCTAAATATGTGCCCAACGTAAAAATCCGTAATTTAACTTAAGTAATGTTCCCCCCCTTAGACCCCAAATATTTTTTTAAAAATCAACTTAAAAATTCCCAACTTAATTTGGATACATTTGAAAAAACAGATCCCCATTTCCAAATTTGATGCCCATGGTGTGTTGGCCATTTAACATCTCCACACCAGATTAATGCCTTGCACCAGTGCACCGTCAGACCCATACCCCAAGAACAGTAGCAACCCTAAAATAATCCTCACGACTATGCTTCAAAAAGTGTGGATTTCACCTTTTGTGAACTATAGCCGTGGGGTTCTATCCCTGGCACCCATGCCTAGGAACACTACTCACCGTTTTGTGAGCGGGTACTAACTGTTCTTGAGGTATTTTTTGGATATCATGAGAGTAGTGAAATCTTGCACCGCAATTCCCAATGGGGTTCTTCTGTGTGCAAATTATTTCACGCCTCTCATGCAGTCACGCGTGTAATAAGGCTGTCTATGGGGTATATATCACGGAGGCTGCTGTCCTTCAACACAGTTAGTTACAGCAACAAACAGTTGCTGAAAGGCAGGTTATCTTGCCTTCTTTACGGGTGCCTTTAAAATAGGAGGCTTTTTTGTGGTTCCCTGCTGGCTAAAATCCACAGCGCGTCGTTGGCTGATTTTATGCCACCTTCAGTACTATGGGGCTGGGCGCAAATACCCAGTTCAGCGCAGAAATGCGTATGTCCGGCCGGCACCCTAGTACTGAATACCATTTGGTGAACGGTATAAAAATGCCCTGTGGATTTTACTCAGCAGACCCGCAGCCACATGTGAAGGTACCCATAGGATGAGTTTTTTTGGGAGTGACAAAAGCGAGAGTGGGAGGTCACTCCCATACCCCATCAGGGGTTTTTTCCCTACCCACTTTAAAAGATAAGTCCAGGCAATCAATAACTTTCTGTACCCTTACTTGACCCAGAAACTTATAAATTGACCAGACTTATCCTTTAAGCCAGCTGGTGACAGCACTTAAAAAAACACAAAAGCATACATCCATTGGATTGGACGCTACATTCGGTTAGGACATCAAACTGGTGTTAAGAAAAAAAAAATACACACACACACATATAATATATATATATATATATATATATATATATATATATATATATATATATATATATATATATATATCGCCAACAGCCATAGGCCCAGATTCAACAGGTTTAACACCAGAGTAGTTGTGTCAATTTGTAAAGCAAGTGCCAGTGAGGTGTCAATTTAATGAAAATTGGACACGTATTTTTGGATAATGGAACTGGGGTAAAGCCTTCTTGAATCTGTGCCTTTTTAAATGTCCTTTCTTCACCTCATGGATTCTGTGGGTGAGGTTCTCTGTCTATTTTACCGTATCCGTATCCTGCTAGACTAGGTGTAATGTTAGTTTTGTTTTTTGTTTTTTAACGTTGACTGTCCTGTGCTGAACTCTACATCAACATGTCATGTTTAAAGAATGATTTTTACAAACGTGCATATCCTTAGCTTCAAACTTCAGTTGTCTGTACTAGGTCCTTCTGGGTCCAAAAGAATACTACTCCTACTAATGCCCCCACCGTCAATTGTCTATTTGGAAACATACTGGGTGGAATCAAGAGCTGCGGAAGCTGCCATCTCAACTTGTCTGTTTTTAACAATACTGGCCTGAGAGCCATCAACTGCTGCCTTCTTCTGCTCCTCAACTGGTCTGTTTTTAATAATACTGACATTGAATCAATCAACTGCTGCCTCCTCCTTCTCAAGTAGCGTGTCCTCGATAATACTGGCCTGGAATCGATCAACTGCTGCCTCCTACTCCTCAAGTAGCCTCTCCTCGATAATACTGGCCTTGAATCGATCAACTGCTGCCTCCTCCTCAAGTAGCCTCTCCTCGATAATACTGGCCTGGAATCGATCAACTGCTGCCTTCTCCTGCTGCCTTCTCCTGCTGGTGCTCAAATAGTCTGTTTTTAATTATACTGGCCTGGAATCAATCAACTGCTGCCGCCTCTTCCTCAAGTAGCCTCTCCTTAATAATACTGGCCTGGAATCGATCAACTGCTGCCTCTTCCGTCTCCTCAAGTAGCCTCTCCTCAATAATACTGGCCTGGAATCGATCAATTGCTGCCTCCTCCTGCTCTTCAAGTAGTCTGTTTTTAATAATACTGGCCTGGAATTGATCAACTGCTGCCTCCTCCTCCTCAAGTCGAATCTCCTCAATAATACTGGCCTGGAATTGATCAACTGCTGCCTCCTCCTGCTCCTCAAGTAGTCTGTTTTTAATAATACTGGCCTAGAATCAATCAACTGCTCTGCTGGCAGAGAAACTGCAGATTTGGCCTCAACTGGCAGAGTTTTCCTTGGCTCTGCTGTCCTGCCCAGCTAGTAGTGTGGCATCAGAGAGGGTAATCAGTGCAGCGGGTAACATTGTAAGACCGCAAAGAATGAGGCTCTCTTTCCACAGTGTTGAGATGCTGACTTTTGTGAAGATGAATCGTGCCTGAATTAATAATACTGGCCTGGAATCAATCAACTGCTGCCTCCTCCTCAAGTAGCCTCTCCTCAATAATACTGGACTGGAATCAATCAACTGCTGCCTCCTCCTGCTGCTCAACTTGTCTCTTCTCAACAATACTGGCCTAAGAGGCGAGCAATCTGCTGCCTCCTCCTGTTCCTCGACTTGTTTCTTTTCAACAATACTGGCCTGAGAGGCAAGCAGAGACAAGTTGAGCAGCAGGAGGAGGCAGCAGTAGATTGCTCGCCTCTCAGGCCAGTATTGTTGAAAAGAAACAAGTCGAGGAACAGGAGGAGGCAGCAGTAGATTGCTCGCCTCTCAGGCCAGTATTGTTGAGAAATCTGCTGCCTCCTCCTGTTCCTCGACTTGTCTCTTCTCAACAATACTGGCCTGAGAGGCGAGCAATCAACTGCTGCCTCCTCCTGCTGCTCAACTTGTCTCTTCTCAACAATACTGGCCTGGGTGTAATCAAGTGCTGCCGCATCCTCCTTGTAAGCTTTTTTTTTCAATATTTTTTGTCATTATTTTGGCACTTTTATTCACTATATTTTATTAATATTATTCCTATTTTTTTTTCCTCATTATTTTTGCACTTTTTTCCCCCACTTATTTCATTGTAATATCAACTGCAACTAAACGAAACTATACCCTATCACACTCCCACTATTGTAGCTGCAATTATTCAGCCGTTAGAGCAAGGTTCGTTTTCAGTTCGGTTCGGACCGATCCGAACTTCATGAAAGTTCGCCGGATCGAACCGAACCGAACTTTTCAAAAGTTCGCTCATCCCTAGTTGGTGGCGCTGTAGTGAAAATTACCAGTCCTGACAGATAAGCCTTGTGGTTTGTCAAATTTACTCTGACTCTGTGCCTTTTCCTCTAGAGACTGCTGCATTTATGTCATAGAAAGAGCTTTGCCCCCAACATTTCCTTTAGCTCATAAAATAAACACTATATTAATCCCTTTGCAGTATAATAGGCATGATGTATTTGAAAGTCCGCATCATGGAAAGCCACAGTAGAAAAACCTTCTATGTGTGAATAAACTTTTGTAAATTTCATCTTGAAAATGTCTGGTGAAGAATTTACACCACAAATCTGTACCGTCCATACCCTAAATCTGTCTATTGTATTCAGATCCACAGTTGTCCATCGTAAAATGTTTTGATGTGCTTGTAACTGGTGCCAGTTGTGGTGCTCAAATTCACTTGGGAAAACATCAAATGGATCCATAAAGGCCCTTTTACAAACACTAGCTAGATCAGCGCTGGCTTACAGAGCCTATTACACGGCTCAATGATTGTGGGGCTATCAGCTGCACATCTTCTATTACACAGGGAGATGTGCGGCTGATGACATATTAGCTAATGCTCCCTCATTGGTTGATCACTGGCCTTATTACATGGGGTGATATGTGCCTGGTTTTGCAGATAATTGTGCATGCCGGGCCTATGGCTGTATCCATGTTTCCTCCGCATCCTCCCTCATGGCGGCACCATAATGGAGGATGCCCCTCCCATCGTTGTAGGGACAGGAAACAGAGTTTAAAAGGCAGCCCCTCCCCAACCACCTCAGTGTTTTTAAATTTCAAGGTGATCATGTGTGTTTGGACCAGAGTTACACAAGATACTGGAGTACGCAGCGGACAAAAAGGAGGACTTTTTGTTTGAAGAAAAAAAAAAAAATCCCAGCCCTTTCGTAAAAACACGGGGAAGACCGAATATAAGGGGAAAGGCAAGTCAGGGCAGGTGGAGCTACCCCAAGGGTGGTAAAGGAAAAAAATTTATCCTTAAAGGGGTTGTCTGGGATTTTTGCAATAAACTAGCATTGCATTGACCTCTGTGGGTCTTGCATATTCTACATACACTTCTATTTTTTATTTAGAGCGCTTACTGTGTTCTCAGACTTAGTCACATGACTACTCTGCCTGTGTTTTCTTTACTTCCTTTACTTTCTTGTCCTGTTCCCTTTCTGTTTCCTGTGCCTGCCACTGAGGGAACAGTGAGTCATCAGGTGGGTGGAGTTATGCATCCACATGGATTTAGCCACACCCCTAACATCTAACATCTGCGCCCAGAAGAAACTGCAGCAGTAAGGGCAGCATGACAGACTACAATCTCTGTACAGCACTGCAGCATAGGTTGGAGCTATAAACAGTAAATAAAGGAACTATGGGGGTGATTTATCAAACCTTGTGCAGAGGAACAGGGAAGCAGTTGCCCATAGCAACCAGTCAGATTCTAGGTTTCATTTTCTAAGGCCTTTTTAAAAATGAAAGATGCAATCCGATTGGTTGCTATGGATAACTGCTCCCCTGCACAGGCTTTGCTAAATCTTCCCCTATATTGTTACTATTGTAGTGTAAAGATGTACAGTGTTAGGGCAGTGCTGCTGCTGTGTGCAATATGGAGAGGAGAGAGGCTGCTGCTGTGTGCAATATGGAGAGGAGAGAGGCTGCTGCTGTGTGTAATATGGAGAGGTGAGAGGCCGCTGCTGTGTGTAATATGGAGAGGAGAGAGGCCGCTGCTGTGTGTAATATTGAGAGGAGAGAGGCTGCTGCTGTGTGTAATATGGAGAGGAGAGAGGCTGCTGCTGTGTGTAATATGAAGAGGAGAGAGGCTGCTGCTGTGTGTAATATGAAGAGGAGAGAGGCTGCTGCTGTGTGCAATAAGGAGAGGAGAGAGGCTGCTGCTGTGTGCAATAAGGAGAGGAGAGAGGCTGCTGCTGTGTGTAATATGAAGAGGAGAAATCATACTTCACCTCATGGCAGTCACCATTCTATCTATTTCTTGCTGAGGTAAACCTGCATCAGAATCTTGCCTCATAGAACCCCCCACCTGTAGGATGGCGACTGTAGTATATGTAATCCAGGACTACAATTCCTATCATGTACATGTGTGCTGGGGTTTGTAGTCCTACAACAGATAAAAGAGGGAAAAAACTAGTTGATTTGATAATATAAGTAATTGGCAGACGCTGAGCCACCATGCTGCTCAAAGGACACTTGTAGTAATACAGACATTTCCTGCCTATAGGTAGAGTGGGTGGAGCTATATTCAGAGAGGAGGGGGTGGAGCGATAGGCATGCAGAGCTGTGATGTCACTGCTGATCCCTGTGACCTGGAAGTTCTTTATGTAAACAAACACAAATCCAAAAAGTAACAACAGAGGAGGAGGCCCAGAGACACAGAGGAGAAAAGGTGATAGAAAACCACTAAAGGAAAGGGACAGATTACATATTATTCACATTTCCAATAAGAAAAAAATGTTGGACAACCTCTTTAACTCCAAATATAGCTCCAGCTCCAATACCAACACCGATACCAACACCGTAGGTGCAGTGGTGCCGGTACCTCAATCTCAGTTGGAAACCGGTCATTACTCCACCTTATTCCTAGTGGAAAAACCAAACGGGACACATCGAACTATAATAAAACTGAAGTATCTGAACCATTGGATACTTTACAAGCGATTCAAAATGGAATCCATCAGGAGCATTGTCTCATTAATTCCTCAACGGTCAGTAATGTGTTTAATAGATCTCAAGGACGCGTACTACCATGTTCCCATTCAGGAATGGAGTCAGAGGTTCTTGAGGTTTGCAGTGGAGATGAACGGGTCAATAAAACATTTTCAGTTTCTTTGTCTACCACTCGGGATCTCTTCAGCCCCAAGGGTAGTCTCGAAAATCGTCATAGAGATAATAGCATATCTCAGGAGGAGAGGAATAGTAATATTCGCTTAGCTCGACGATTTTCTACTGTTCAAGCCTGTCAGGACCAACTCAATCTAGTCCTGGACTTATTCCAGGAGCTAGGTTGGATTATCAATTATCAAAAGTCAGATCTGAGATCTGATTCCTTCTCCTCAGAAAGTTTTTCTAGGAGTCATGATGGACTCAAAGAATCAGATATCTCTTCTGCCGCATCAAAAGAAGTTTAAATCGGATTCAAGAATTCAAAGTCTTAAGGAAAAAGAATTCCGTATCAATAAGGGAATGCATGAAAATTCTAGGATTGATGATGTCATGCATCCAGTCGGTAGCCTAGAGTCAGGAAATCTTCAGAAGTTGATGCTCATGGAACAGGTCACTTCTGTCACTAGACAAGACTATAAAACTAACAATCCAAGTCAAGTTGTCAATAGCATGGTGGATTAACCCCAAGAATCTCTCTCGAGGAGTCAATTGGGTATTGGAACCAGCCCTACCGTTGACAACAGACACAAGCATGGAGGGTTGGGGTGCTCACATTCCAGGCAAGATGTGTCAAGGGACTTGGCCCCCAGAAACACGGGCAAGATCGTCCGACTTTCGGAAGCTCCGAGCAGTCTGGGAAGCCCTAAAAAGTATGAACAGCCACCTTCAGGCGCAACACATAAAAGTATTCTCAGACAATATTAATGTTGTAGCCCTGTTTAAAACATCAAGGGGGCACAAGACATCCTCACCTTCAGTCTTTAACCCACAAAATCATGAGTTGGGCAGAGAAGTCGGCCTTCTCCCTTACAACAGTACACTTAAAAGGAACGGAGAATCAAGTAGCAGATTACCTCAGTCTCGGGTGGATCCGAGGGAGTGGGAACTGAACCCAGAGGTTTTTCAACCGATCGTGAAAAGATTGGGAGTTCCAACAATAGACCTCTTTGCAAACTCAAAAAAACAAAAAAAGTTCCCAGATTCTACTCGCTGAATCCGAAGGAATATCCAGTAGCGGGAGACGCACTATCCCAGAGTTGGAAACAAGACCTGTGTTATGCATTCCCTCCATTCCCTCTGATTCCGGCAGTAATAAACAAGACCAGACCTTCTACTTCAGGGTCTCCTGCAATTCCCAGAGGTCCAGAAATTGAACTTGACCGCATAGATCCTGAAAGGGTAATCCTAAAGAAGCAGGGGTTCTCAGATGCAGTAATCTCGACTATACAAGAAGGAAGGAAGTCCTCAACAAATAGCTGTTACTTGAGAATTTGGAAGAAGTTCTGCTCATTGTCAGGTAACTGAACTCCTAATTTAGATTCCCCTGACATCCTGTTAATCCTTAGTTTTCTGCAGGATGGCCTGGACCTTGGTCTGAGCTGTAGTTCCATCAAGGTCCAGGTTTCAGCCTGATCTAGTTTCTTTCAGACATCTCTAATGGACTCGCCAGTAGTCAAAGATTCATCAGAGGTGTGAAAAGGATAAGACCAAGAGTAATGGCCCTATTCCACGGGCCGTGTAGAGGAGCAACGAGCGCTCTGTGCTCGTTTGCTCCTCGTTGCCCGCTCGCTGCCGCCGCTATTCAACGCGGCTGCAGTGAGTGCGGGGCTGCCCGGGTGATTGCTGATCGTCCGGGCAGCCCATAGGATACAGCAGCGTCTGCTGCCGCCGCTCCTATTCAACAGAGCGACGGCAGCAGATCGTTGCTGTATCAGTCGCTTGTTTTTCAACATGTTGAAAAACAAGCGACTGCAATGATCAGCCGACTTGAACGATGTCGGCTGATCGTTGCACTTTATTCCACAGGACGATTATCGTCCATAGCTGCCGATATCGGCCGAATACAGATGATCGTTCCGTGGAATAGGGCCTTTAGATCCCAGTATCCTCCTTGGGATCTTAATACAGTATTGTCAGGCTTAATGATAGATTCATTCTAACTTTTGTCTGCATCAGAAATCAAAGTATTAACTTGGAAAAAAGCTTTCCTGGTGGTCATTCGACCAGAGCTATTTCATCATCCTGGGCTGAAAGAGCTGACGCTTCTCCAGACAAAATGTACAGGGGGGCAACATGTCCTCAATCCATACGTTCGCCAAGCACTATCATCTGAATGTCCTAGCTGCCACAGACGGGTCCTTTGGAAGGAAAGTCTTGCAGGCAGAAGTCCCACCCTAACCTACTAATCTGCTATGTCTCCATTCTGGTGCTGCTGTGAGGGAGGATGCGGAGGAAAGCTCGAATTATGCTCACCGTTAATTCGGTTTCCGCAAATCCCTCATGGGCACCACCGTATATCCCTCCCTAATTATTTGGTGGCGGTTTATATATTCATCTCCTTGGTTATTTGGTAAAAACACTGAGGTGGTTGGGGAGGGGCTGCCTTTTAAACTCTCTCTGTTTCCTGTCCGTACAGCGATGGGAGGGGCACCCTCCATTCTGTTGCCACCATGAGGGATTTGGGGAAACCAAATTAACGGTGAGCATAATTCAAACTTTACAAAGACTCCCTAGGGTTGCATCTAATTTCTCCAGCCGTCAGTAGTCAAATGCTGATCAGTTCGGCCAACCTCCATTGAACAAGAGTGCGAATCCTTCTTTTTGGCGCTGTTCTTAAAAAAATTGGCGCGGTCCTTAAAGGGGTTTCCAGGATTTTTCAATAATATAGCCTTGCATTGACCTCTGTGGGTGTTGAATATTATGCATACATCTCTATTCTTTATTTAAAACGCTTATTGTGTTCTCAGGCTCAGTCACATGACCACTTAGTCTGTGTTTTCTTTACTTCCTGTGATGTCACATTCCCTTTCTGTTTCCTGTTCCTGCCAGTGAGGGAACAATGAGTCATCAGGTCGGTGGGGTTATGCATCCACATTTCTTTAGCCACACCCCTGTAGGATCTGAGCTCATTAGAAACTGCAGCAATAAGGGCAGCATGACATGGAGGAGAGCAGGAGCTGATAGCCATGTTGTGGGGGGCGGCACAGAGGTTAGCCATGTTGTGGGGGGCGGCACAGAGGTTAGCCATGTTGTGGGGGGCGGCACAGAGGTTAGCCGTGTTGGGGGGGGCACAGAGGTTAGCCATGTTGGGGGGGGGCACAGAGGATAGCCATGTTGTGGGGGGGCACAGAGGATAGCCATGTTGTGGAGGGGGCACAGAAGTTAGCCATGTTGTGGGGGGGCGGCACAGAGGTTAGCCATGTTGTGGGGGGGCACAGAGGTTAGCCATGTTGTGGGGGGCACAGAGGTTAGCCATGTTGTGGGGTAGCATAGAGGTTAGCCATGTTGTGGGGGTAGCATAGAGGTTAGACATGTTGTTGGGGGGCACAGAGGTTAGATATGTTGTTGGGAGGCACAGAGGTTAGCCATGTAGCTTTGTAGTGTTGGGGTCCTGGTATATCCTACGTTTCTCCTAAAGGTTTTTTATATACAATAGTTCCAAGGGACACTCAACATTTACGTTAGCCTTGGTCTCTGCCTAGCAGAGTTAATTCACCACAAGTACATCCCACAATATATCAAAATAGCTTTACCATCAAACAATTACACAACACAAAGCTAGATTCTTAAATATTAGCAATTTTTATTAACATGATTAAATAACCACATAAAAAAGTTTTGTGCAAAAAGGGATCCAGTAATTAAAGAAAACCAGGATTGTAGAAAGTCACATGATCATACCAACATGTATTATGTAAGCGTCCAAATCATTTATATATGGTCATGCAGTGTATCCACATGGCCTCCTAGATAACCTGCATCTGACTATACCCAAACAATGCGGTATCCAAAGAATTATAAAGCACGCTTACCCATCGTGGTATCAGTACTAAAATATCTTGTGGGCACCAAGACTTGGTGAAAATATGAAAATCTTATTTGTTTCATATCTGGGGAAAAAAGTAGGAGTCTCCAAATACTCTGTTGCCTGCTGGATCGAGAATGATGTCTGTGAAAATGTTCACATTCATAAAGTTTTAAAAACCCACTGTATTGGGGCAATTGTAGCCTCCTGGACTATTAAGTCAAGTACATGATCTGATCTGTAAAGTGGCAGTAGGGTCTTCTTTGTATACTTTTGCCAAGCATTGTTCCTTGTCTGGTGCTCAGTAGGAAGGTGCATGAAGCCCAAAATGTAGTTATTTGACGTGTGTGCTGATGGTGCTGTCAGGGAACATGATTGACGACTCAGTTTTTAGGAGTAAGGACTTATTCACACGTCCCGTAAACTACAGTTCTGTATTTCCGTATTCAAGTTAGTGCAAATTGATGTCTATTGAGCTATTCACATGATCAGCAGATTACCAGGATGCAAACCAATGCTAAAAAAAAAATAGGACAGATTTTTTTAATGATCCTCTCATAGAAATCAATGGGAGCCGCTATTTGTTACGGATTGTAGCCTGTTTGGCATCCATATTTCCTTAAAAAAAATACGGATGAGTTATAATTGACATGTTGGGGGGGGGGGGGGGGGGAAGGATTTACAGAAATTCGGATGTACCACCAATGCACCACAAATGCCCAATCCATAATCTTTTAGCAGATAGTGGGAAGAATCTACGGAAAATACTGAACGTGTGCATAAGGCTTTAGGGTATGGGCACACTAAGGAATTTGGGCAGACATGTCAAGAGGAGTCTGCATGGCGTAAAGGGGTATACCCATCCGGGACATGTATGCCATATCCACAGGATATGACATAAGTTTCCTTTAGATGTGGGTCCCACCTGACATGTCATTTCATGTGACATGTCAAAAGTTATTTTGGGTTGTACCACATTAGAAAAACTTAGCCTTTTTTCCCCAAAAAACTTTACCACACGTTCACAGGATGTGTGCTATTGTAGCTCCCTCCCATTCACCTTTTTATAGAGCTGAGCTGCAATGTCTCACACCCCTTCAAGTACATATCTAGTAGTTGAGCAAACTTTAAAGGGAACCTGTCACCCCCCGTACCGGGGTGACAGGCTCCCGACCCCCCGTTAGAGACCCCTATACTTACCTCATCCCGCCGGGTCCCGCTTCTGGATTCGGTCGGGTCCCGGAGATCTCAGCCACTGCAGCCCGGCGCGCGCGCTGACAGATGAGTTCAACGCTCATAGAGAATGACGGAGCGCTGGACTCTCCTGTCATTCTCTATGGGTGTTGGACTCATCTCTCAGCGCGCGCGCCGGGCTGCAGCGGCTGAGATCTCCGGGACCCGACCGAATCCAGAAGCGGGACCCGGCGGGATGAGGTAAGTATAGGGGTCTCTAACGGGGGGTCGGGAACCTGTCACCCCGGTACGGGGGGTGACAGGTTCCCTTTAAACACGCTCAGGTTCGCACATATCTAAGTGTGCACTATTTGATTAGCAGTGGCTGCTGAAGTTGGATGTAGCCCTTGGGAGTCCTGGAAAACATGGATACAGCCTAAGGGTGCCTTCAAACGTACCTTATCGCTGCGTTTTTAACACTATATTGATTTTTACATGATTTTCATGTGAAAATCAAAACGCGCATGTAAAAATCGCACCAAAAACGCAGCGATAAAATTGCAGCGTTAAAAACGCAGCGATACGGTATGTGTGAAGCTACTCTAAGTCTTAAATCAACTTTTAGGCTGGGTTCACACTACTGGATTAAAAACACAGAAAGGATCTGTTCACACAATGGTGAAATTGAGTGGATGGCCGCCATATAACAGTAAATAACTGCCATTATTTCAATATAACAGCCGTTGTTTTAAAATAACAGCAAATATTTGCCATTAAATGGCGGCCATCCACTCAATTTCAACATTGTGTGAACAGATCCTTTCTGTGTTTTCAATCCACTCCTGGTTTTGGTTGCAATATGAGGACCACAATACTGACTGAAATATACGTAGTGTGAACCCAGCCTCAATATGTACACTTTTAAACATTTTTTTTTTTCTGACTTTCCATTATACTATTTATATAACAAAAGGTGACACCAGTAGCCAATATGAGCTCAGTCTCTCTGTTCCTGTAGAATAACCTCTACACAGGTCATTGAGGTTACAGAGTATGCTTACATACACACCCTGGGGGAGGTTTATCAAGCATGGTGTAAAGTAGAACTGACTCAGCTGCCCCTAGCAACCAATCAGATTCCACCTTTCATTTTCCAAAGAGTCTAAGAAATGGAAGGTGGAATCTGATTTGTTGCTAGGGGCAACTGAGCCAGTTTCACTTTACACCATGTTTGATAAATCTACACCATGTTTGATAAATCTCCCCCCTGTACAAAGAGTAGGAGAGAGTTACCGTGTCTATATCCATGATAATCAGAAAATAGAAACCTACTAGAACATTTGTGCCATCTATGAGCATTACAAGTCACTTTGAGGTACCTTTAAAAAAACGTCTCTCCAGGACTGACAGCTGCTGCTGTTTTCCTCTGCTCTATACAATACTATGTAAAGCTAAAGAAATAACTTTGACTGGTGCACATGACTGGGATCGTGTCATGGGGAGGGTTCACAATGACTTCTAGTCATGCTTGCCCTCCTCCCACCAGTCCAGCTCAATTGACAGTCTTAATGCAGGACCTCTCCCTGTGGTAATACTGTTCATTTCACCAATCAGGTGCATTAGGCCTGTCAGGTTCTCTTTAGCCACTACTCAGCAATAGATCTAGCATTGCTTTCAATTGGATTTGAGGGCTAATCATGACAAAATTGTGGCCAACATAGGTGTTTATTAAAGATTAGAGAACATTAAGCACGCTTTGGTTCAGCATTTGATTACCGTTTACTGAAGAAGTTGAATACATCCTATGGCTATGTCTGCATCCATGTTTTACATGCAGACTTAGGGCTGCATCCAACTTTTTCAGCCACCAGTAATCAAATGCTGCACACTGTGGCTCGGACGAACACGAGTGTGCCTGAGGTTCGCTCATCTCTAGCGTTTATATTATTGGCTTAACCCGAATGGCTTTTTTTGATGGCTATTGTTTTGCAATTAGCTCTGTACCCCCCAAGACATGAAATAGCTTTTTTTTTAATGTGATTTTTTTTTTTTTTTAACCAAGGAGGAAGCTATGGTGGAAGATATCTGCTAACCATACACACAGAGCCCTCTGTAATCTTTTGTTGTAATAAATGTACCTTTTTAAAGTGCTCTCATTGTGCTTTACAGATCTAAGAAAATGGGAACTTCTAAAGTCTGGTCTCCTCCAAGAAGTGCTAGTGGGACAGGTTAAGACCAGAAACAAGCGAAAGTGAATCCAGGTGTGAAACCCTCGGAATCTATCCAAATACAAAACTTTAAGTATGACTTTTACTTTTCTTAATAGGATAGTATTTTATTACCATTAAGGATTTTGTTACCTTCTACCATAAGGGTAAAAATAATCTCCACTAAATGTTTATAATCTAATGACAAAATTAGCCAGTTTTTAAAAAGTTTAAAGGGGTACTCCGGCAGGGGGGGGCTTTTTTCCAATCTGGCCGGGGAGGAGGTGGCTGAGGGCAACGACGTCCACTTACCTCCCCGGTTCCAGTGATGGAGGCGGGAACCCACCTCCGTCACTGACTGGCTGAGCGGACCAGGAAGCGGCCGGGCAGCGGGGACCGGAGCGCCGCGATATGGGACCCGCCGCTGGAAACGGGGAGGTTCGTTGCCCTCAGCCACCTCTTCCACGGCCAGATTGGAACCCCCCCCCCCCAGAGTACCCCTTTAAGGGTGTGTGTGCGCACACATGCAGGTTTTCATCAGGCTTTAATATGCAGATTTCAAGGGCAGGTGTGGTTTACACTATTACCATTTCCATATGGAGATGCTTTATTTCAGTCACGTTTTCACTGTGATTCTTTCGCATGGCAACCAATCACAGCTCTGCTTTATTTTATGCTTTAAATTACTATGCTTAAATGAAAGATGAGCTGTGATTGGTTGTGAAAAAATCAGACCATTTTTTAAAAATCTGGGCGATTCTGCTGCGAGTATGAAAATGTCAGCCCCCTAAGTTTCCCCGCTCCCGGAGTTCCCATACAACCAATCAGTGAATGCAGCGGGACCGTGCACTGATTGGCTGTGCGGGACCTAGGGGAGATGGAAGCCTCATAAGAAGCCAGAGCGTGGACCAGGTAAAGTATGCTCTGGGTGGCAGCAGGATAAGGGGGCCAGCATTTACATACTCGCGGCAGAATGTAAATTCCGCTGTGAATATGAAATTCCATTCAAACTGACAGTAGCAGGAATCGCAGCAGATTTCGCTGCAGAACTCGTAGTGTGAAATTCGCGCAATTCGCTATGTGTGAAGCTGACGTTTGGTGGTAGAAATCAGTGGTAGTCAGAGCTTATGGACGTCCTCATATTCTGTTAAATTTTTCAATATATAAATATTCCAATCCCATAATAACAGTTTAGATCCCCCCCCCTTCTTTTCCCTATAATTAAAACAAAATATATATAATAAACATATTCGGTATCACCACATGCAGAATGACCCGAATTTTAAATTATCACATTCCTGATCTTGCATGGTACAAGCTGGAGTGTACAATTGATTTTTTTTTTCTGTTACATCCCAGAAAAAAAAAAATTATTTAAAAAAATCACATATATGCAGGTATTGAACTGAATAAAAACTACAAATAATATGCCGCTAAAAATTATCCCTCCACACAGTTATACAGACTGAAAAATAAAAAGGTTAGAATAGAGCAATTTAAAGCACATTTATTCATTTTAGGTTTTAATTTATTTTAAATAGTAAAATTATATACAAGCTTTTTTTCGATTTTGAACCATATTTTATAGAAAAATTAAGCAGTCATTACTACAAAGTACAAAAAATAAGACCTCATGTGAGTCTGTAGGTAAAAAAATTAAAGCAATATGGCCTTTAAAAGAAGATAAAAAAAAAAAAAAACATGCCAAAATACTGTTGAAGGGGTTCTCCGTTTAAAAGTTGTCCCCTATCCACAGGATAGGGGACAAGTAAAAGATCAAAGGGGTTCGTACTCCTTGGCCCCCGTACTACCCGGCGATCTCAAGATTGACCCCCAGCTCCTTTGTTTTGAATACAGCCATGGGTATTCATTCTCTATGGAGCCGCCAAAGAGAGCCAAGTACATCACTTGGCTCTTTCGGGCGGCTCCTAAGAGAATGAATAGAGACACAGGTCACGTGCTGACCCGCGCCTGTGTTCGAAACAAATGAGCTGGGGGGGCAATTTGGAGATCGCTGGGGGGCAGAGAGGTCGGACCACCCCCACAGTCTCCTTTGAAAAGGGATTGAAGAACCCCTTTAATAAATTAACTAGCCCTAGTACCAGCTACAGCAGTTTAAAAACAGAGCAACTAACCATATTCAGACCAAGTCTACAGAATTTACTTTTTATTAACAAGTTAGGACTAGAGATGAGCGAACCAGCCGGCATTGGCTGTATCCCAGTTTTCCAGGTGTTCCTTACGATGTATCCACCCGCTGCACGGAGGGAACAGACAGTGGGAGTCAGCCGCCGAGATTTCAGATTCATACGAACCAGAAATCCGGCTGGTTCGCTCATCTCTAGTTAGGACATGTGGACATCTAACTAATATTTTTTGTTTATATTCTGCAAAACCAGGCAAACCATTTGCCATTGTATACCACAGCATACCTGAATCAGATCTATTGATTTCAATAGACCTGGTAGTCTTTTATAGTGGCTTGTTCTGCCCATTTTTAAGCAGATTCTTTTTTTCTGCATGATTCAAAAAGTTGGATACTCTTAAGGCTCTATTATACAGAGCAATAATCTGCAGAATCGGGCCAATTTGGCAGATTATTGCTTTGTGTAATAAATACAGTGATCAGCCAAAGAGCTGATCATCGGTTGATTGTTGACTTTTAAACATATTTAAAAATTATCAGCCACCAGCCGCACATCACTATGTGTAATACCGATGCGTGACTGATGGCTGAGGAATGTGTAAATAAAATAATAGTTGTATACTTACCTATCCACTCTCCCGAGTGTCCTTCTAGCTTGTCACCATAGCTGCCGCTGGCATGCCTGAAGCTGTCTTTGCAGCAACAGGCCACTCAGCCAATTACTGGCCGTGGCGCTGTCCTACCTTGGCCAGTGATTGGCTGAGTGGCCTGTAACTTCAGAGATGGCTTTAGACACGCCTGTGGTGGCTGCGGTGAGTGGGGAAAAGCTTTAAAGACACAGGGGAGCATGGAGAGTTAAGTAAACTTTATTATTTTACACTTTCAAAGCAAGAGCTGCACAGACATTGCTAACAATGTCCGTGCAGCCCTTGTGTCATGATCATTGAGCCATGTAATAGGCCTATTAGCCTATCTAGCAGATCGGTGCTCCCTTACATTTATTATTGGACCCTTAGAAATGCAGCAAACATAGTAACTAGAGATGAGCGAACCTCGAGCATGCTCGAGTCCATCCGAACCTGATTGTTCGGCATTTGATTAGCGGTGGCTGCTGAAGTTGGATAAAGCTCTAAGGTTGTCTGGAAAACATGGATACAGCCAATGACTATATCCATGTTTTCTACATAGCCTTAGAGCCCTATTACACGGGACGATTATCGTGCGAAAAATCGTTAAATCGTTCGAATTTAAACGATAATCGTTCTGTGTAATTGCAGGCAACGATCAAAAAATCTTCATATGTCGTTGATCGTTTATTTAGATCTGAACCTAAAATTATCATTAATCGTTCGCTGTAATTCCACGTTCGTTCGCTCAATTTCCCTATTTTTTTCACTAATCGTTCAGTGTAATTTCACATTGTTCATTGTTTTTCTGGGATCAAAAGGAATAAACGATCATAGTAACGATCGCAATAACGATCATAGTAACGATCGTAACTAACGGTTATCGTTCTGTCTAATATGGTGAACAGTTTCAGGTTAACGATAAACAATCTAGTGTGCAATCTTTTATCGTTAGTCGTTAACCTTTAAAAATCGCTCAGTGTAATAGGACCCTTAGGGCTTTATCCAACTTCAGCAGCCCCTGCTAGTCAAATGCCGAACGATCGGGTTCGGATGGACTCAAGCATGCTCAAGGTTCGCTCATCTCTAATAGTAACTATTAAGACTGCATTTGGTAGCATATTCAGAAAAACCGTAGCTACTTCCAAAAACAACACCAAAGTTTTCTTGGAAGAAAGCAGCTTTTTTTTTTTTTTTTTTTTTTTTTTTTTAATTCCAATCATGGATAACCTATTTAACTTAAAATGGTCCAGGGTAGGTACAATGGGGTTTATGTTGGTTTACTATGTGAACATTTTTATCACAAAATATGTGTTGGAATAGATGTGATCATGTCCTAATAGACTATGGGCCCTATTACACGTCATATCGTCATATCCTTCGATTTCAATCGTCATATACTTCGATTTGTTTAGTGTATATGCAGCCAACGATTAAAAAATTGTGTGGCGTTGATAGCATCTTTTAAAGGAGAAGTCTGTCGGGACAACAAAACTTCCCTTTGGGAAGGGAGTGGGGAAAATACACAAAAGAAATGATATTCACCGCTCCCCTTGCCCACGCTGCATCATGTCCCACTCCAGGGGCACCCACCGACACTCTTCAGCTCTCCCATGTCATTAACCGGTTAATGGATGCCCCGCTCGGCTGGTCAGTTGTGACATTATCAGAACTCGGGGAGGGGGATTAGCGAACAATCAACCCCTTAACAACACGGGGCGTACATGTATGCCCTGGTGTCGTTAAGGTTGGTCAGAGGGGGGCTGCACGGCGACCCCGCTCTGGACCGCCACAATCCCGGGTGCTATCTGCAGCCCGGGACCACGGCAACTAGCGGGCATGGTCCGATCGCCGTGCCTGCTAATTAACCTTTTAAATGCAGCTGTCAAAGTTGACAGCTCCATTTAAAAGTCTTCTTTTCCCGGTGGTCTAGTGGGGGGGTTGGCACCTCACACTGCCCCATAGACCAAAGGATAAATGCACTATAAGCATGGTAATAGAGCAATTTTAAAGAACATTTATTTATTAATAAGACATAAAATAAAAGTTACACAAGTTACATATCGTTGTAATCGTACTAACTTGAGGAACATGTATAGCAAGTCAGTTTTACCCTAGGGTGAATGGCGTAAACACAAAACCTCCCCAAATAAAAATGTTTTAATTTTTTTTTTCAATTTCACCTCACTTTTTTTCCCCTGGTTTCAGCATACTTTATGCAAAAATTAAGCCTGTCATTGCAAAATACAATTAGTGGAGCAAAAAAAAAAGGGCTCATGTGGGTCTCCAAGTTAAAAACTGTAAGCGCCATGGCCTTTTAAGCACAAGGAGGAAAAAACGAAAACGCAAAAATGGAAATTGGCTCTGTCCTTAAGGGATTAACAATGATTTTATGGTCACCTCAAAAGATGCGATCAACAACATACGAATGAATTTGCGTTAGTCTTTGATCATTGTCTATATACACGAAAAGATTATCGCTTAAATTTGAGCGATATATTGATTTAAATTCGAACAATATATTCATTTGCATGATAGTCTTTCTGTGTAATAAGGCCCTTAGAGTCCATCTGCTGCTGAAAGACTAGCAGAAAAGAACTTTACTTATTCTAGCGACCAGCGGGGGTCTAAACAACCAAACCCGAGGGATCAAAACTTTTCACATTTCAGTTGCTGTGTAAAGCATCCATTTAAAGGGGATCTGTGAAACTCTTTACACTGTTATATAGCTGTTAGGTCAAGAAGACACATGGGCTGAGATTTATCAAAGGGTGAAAAATATAGACTGGTGTAAACTGCCCACAGCAACCAATCACAGCTCAGCTTTTATTTTACCAAAGATGAAAGCTGAGCTGTGATTGGTAGCGGTGGACAGTTTACACCAGTGTATATTTTTGCACCCTTTGATAAATCTCACCCATGGTACCTTTCACAATGCCTCCATAGCTTAGTACATTGCTTTTATTATTCTGTGCAAAGCGTCAGAGGCTTTTCTAAGCCCTTAAACTGATGTAACCTGGAATGCCTCCTCGCTCCTCCTCCCATTCTGATCCTGGCTTGCTTGATTGACAGCTAGAAGCTCATCCCTAAGCAGGGTCTGAGATGAGAGGTAAGTAAGGAGGCTTTAGGGCTTAAAGTACTTCAGGAGCTTTGGAACCCCTCTGGTACTTTGCACCAGGGAATAAAAACATTTTTTTTTTATGTTATGGAAGCACAGATGGATGGATAAATGAAAGGTAACATGTGTCTCCTTGACACAATAGCTATCTAATAGTGCCTGCAGTTTGGGACCTGAATTGCAGCTGACAGATTCACTGTAAGGGTTCACACTAGGGAATCCGGGCGGATGACCCGCTGCTGGCTGGCCCGCCCTGCACATCTCCACCCGTGCCATAGACTCTTATGCACAGGGGATTACGTTGTCTGCCCGAAGAATTAACTGGTTTATTCTTTAGGCGGACAACGTAATCTGCCTGTGCATAGAATAGAGTCTATGGCACGGGCGGAGATGTGAGTGGCTGGTCATTCCCCCCCCGGATTCCGTAGTTTGAACATACCCTAAGGGTATGTTCATGCTGAGAAAAACAGGCGGAATTATGCAGTGGAGGCGCAGAAAGTTTCCCATTAACACACTGAGGCAGGCAGGATTCTGCAGTGGGGGCTACGCCGTAGAGTTCCGCCAGAGTTTCCGCCTGTTTTAGTGTGAACGTACCCTAAGAACCTTTAAATACAAATATTCTGCTTTGTGTTTGTGCATTATTTTTTATTTATTTTTTGGTTAATGCTTAGTGGCATTGTTTTATTTAATTTAGATTGCAGCTCCATTATATCATAGTTATTTTATATCATTTTTTTTTTCCAGTCCCCTTTTGTTTTTTTTTCGACCACATGGAACTTGCGAAGCCACCAAAAACGCTGTCACTTAGTGGAGTTGGGCAGTTGCCAGTTGTCCAACAAGAAGGCCTGGTTTAGGCTGCGATGGCCACTGTCATTCCCGGTGATTTGTCAGAAGTAAGAGATA
Source organism: Dendropsophus ebraccatus (assembly GCF_027789765.1). Lineage (NCBI taxonomy): Eukaryota > Metazoa > Chordata > Amphibia > Anura > Hylidae > Dendropsophus > Dendropsophus ebraccatus. The sequence continues at coordinate 55,555,596 of NC_091455.1, forward strand.
CCCAGAAAGTCCCTTCAGGGAAGCGTAAACGTGGTGAAACAAAACCAAGAAAAAACTTCCCTTGCCAACTGTGTGACAAGGCATTTAACAGTGTTGAAAAATTAAAAGTCCATTCATACACTCACACAGGAGAGAGGCCCTACAAGTGCACGCAACAAGACTGCACCAAGGCCTTTGTTTCTAAATACAAATTATTAAGGTATACATTCTTATTTATCTTTCTGCTTACATAAAACAAAAATCTGAATTAGAATTAAGTGCTTCCTGCATCCCTAAATCCCTAGTTCACATTTGGGTGCTGTATTTTGTTCATGTACTAGAACCGGGGTGCCAAACTCAAATACAAAGTGGGCCAAAATTTAAAAAGTGGACAAATTTGCGGGCCAACCTAGATAATTATTGAAGTGCGAATGCAGCAGTCCTGGCACTGTCAGTGGTGTGCGTCTCCCAGCACTGTGCACTATGATAAATTGCTATGATATGATTAAACTTCATTCCATGTAGTAGCCAACCCAACCAAAATTGCCCCACATATTAGCCAGCCCTCCCAATAGTGCCCAAATAGTAGCGAGCCCCCCAAGTGTCCCATATAGTAGCCAGCCCTCCGCAGTAGTCTCTTATATAGTAGCCAGTCCTCCCCAATAGTCTCTTATATAGTGGCCAGCCCTCCCCAATAGTCTTATATAGTAGCCAGTCCTCCCCAGTAGTCTCATACAGTAGCCAGCCCTCCCCAGTAGTCTCATATAGTAGCCAGCCCTCCCCAGTAGTCTCATATAGTAGCCAGCCTTCCCCAGTAGTCTCATATAGTAGCCAGCCCTCCCCAGTAGTCTCATATAGTAGCCAGCCCTCCCCAGTAGTCTCATATAGTAGCCAGCCTTCCCCAGTAGTCTCATATAGTAGCCAGCCCTCCCCAATAGTCTCTAATATAGTAGCCAGCCCTTCCCCATAGTTTCTAATATAGTAGCCAGTCCTCCCCAATAGTCTCTTATATAGTAGCTAGCCCTCCCCAATAGTCTCATACAGTAGCCAGCCCTCCCCCATAGTCTTATATAGTAGCCAGCCCTCCCCAATAGTCTTATATAGTAGCCAGACCTTCCCCATAGTCTCTAATATAGTAGCCAGACTCTTCAAAATGGTGCGGCACTCAATGATAAGTGATTGCTGGGTGCCAGCCGTTACACCCTGACCCACGGGTGTATTTAAGTATAAAACAAAATATAACTGCAGCACTCCAGTCTTGTGATAAACAAAAGGTGAAGATTTATTCCATAAAGAAAAAAACTTGGAACAGCAGTAGCTTTTGCTACTGCTGTTCCAAGTTTTTTTCTTTATGGAATAAATCTTCACCGTTTGTTTATCACAAGACTGGAGTGCTGCAGTTATATTTTGTTTTAATATAGTAGCCAACCATCCCCAGTAGTCTCATATAGTAGCCAGCTAGAGATGAGCGAACCGGGTTCGAGTCGATCCGAACCCGAACGTTCGGTATTTGATTAGCTGGGGCTGCTGAACTTGGATAAAGCTCTAAGGTTGTCTGGAAAACATGGATACAGCCAATGACTATATCCATGATTTCCACATAGCCTTGGGGCTTTATCCAACTTTAGCAGCCACCGCTAATCAAATGCCGAAAGTTCAGGTTCGGATGGACTCGAGCATGCTCGAGGTTCGCTCATCTCTATAGCCAGCCCTCCCCAAGTCTTTTATAGTAGCCAGCCCTCCCCCATAGTCTCATATATAGTAGCCAGCCCTCCCCATAGTCTCATATAGTAGCCAGCCCTCCCCATAGTCTTATATAGTAGCCAGCCCTCCCCATAGTCTCATTTAGTAGCCAGCCCTCCCCAATAGTCTTATACAGTAGCCAGCCCTCCCCCATAGTCTCATATAGTAGCCATCCCTCCCCAATAATCTCATAGTACCCAGTCCTTCCCCATAGTCTCATATAGTAGCCAGCCCTACCCAGTAATCTCATTTAGTAGCCAGCCCTCCCCAATAGTCTTATACAGTAGCCAGCCCTCCCCCATAGTCTCATATAGTAGCCATCCCTCCCCAATAATCTCATATAGTACCCAGTCCTTCCCCAATAATCTCATATAGTACCCAGTCCTTCCCCATAGTCTCATGTAGTAGCCAGCCCTCCCCAGTAATCTCATATAGTAGCCAGCCCTCCTCAATAGTCTCATATAGTAGCCAGTCCTCCCGAATAGTCTCATATAGTAGCCAGCCCTCCCCAATAGTCTCTTATATAGTAGCCAGCCCTCCCCATAGTCTCATATAGTAGCCATGGGGGGCCAGATGTAATTCAAACTCTGAATTGCCTAGCGGGCCAAAAATAATGGCCCCACGGGCCAGAGTTTGACATGACTGTACTAGAATAACATGCATGGAATTAACACATTGCATATATATATTGTGTACCCACCCTCACTGGTGTAGCTATAAAAAGTTTAGTGGTAGCTGATTAATCTGTGTCCAGAGTCCCTAAAGGGCCCTTTGCCACATAAAAAAATGAAAATATTTTAAATGAACATGTTATATCAGGGGGGATTGTTCTGTTAAAAAATTTTTATATCAACAAAACACAGTACCAGAATGAATCAGAGTTTGGGGTGGGGGGGCACCTAATACTATTTGCAGAACTGAAGTTTTGAAGGCCAGAATTTTTCCTTTTGCACATTTGCAGCTTTTATTGTTATATAGTACCAGATGAATGTTTGAACACACCTTTTCATTCCATGTGGGGATTTTTTTGGATGTTTTTCACATGTAGATTCATGTTGAAGGCATGAAAACGGAAAAAAAAAACAGACTTAAATAAGTAGTAAACAAAAAGCATAAAACTAGCATATGTTTTATAGATTCTTCAAAGTAGCCCCCTTGTGCTTTAATGGAAGCTTTGCACACTCTTGGCATTCTCTGTCAACTTTGTGAGTAGTCACCTGGGGTGGTTTTTCAGTCTTTAATGAGTTTCTGAAGGTGCTGAGCACTTGTTGACTGTGCCCCCCTTCCCTCACTTTGTGGTCCAATTTGTCTCAAACCATCTCAATAAATTAAGGTCAGACTTTATCACACTCCTTCTTTTTTTTCTTTTTTTTTCAAAACCTGGCAGCATCTCTATGCCTCTGTTAACACTGTAGGTTGCAAGCTGCATGTGGCTTGAGTACAGACAAAAAAAGTGCAACAGCAACATACAGGTGCAATTGCTTACTGTATATACTGCCCCCAGCATGCACACAAAACCTGCCCTATAGATATTAAAAAATAAGGATCTTAGCAAGGTGTTTGATCAAACAGAGTGTACCATGTCACCACGTTAAGGTGTCCTTAGAGAAATCGTCCCTACTCTAGCATTCTCACACTAGCAATGGCCTCTCCTGGGCTAAATAAGCCTACAACTGGGCAGATAGGATCCAAATCTCTATTTATAGCACTCACAAGACACAGGTGGAGTGCCATTGCTAGTGTGAGAATGCTGGAGTAGGACCATGACTCTCATGTCTCTGAGGACACTTTAACGTGGTGACATGGTACACTCTGATCAAATAGTTTACTGAGATCCTTATCTTTTAATATCTATACAGCAGATTTTTATTGTGTGTACATTGGGGGGGGGGAGTAGGGAGTATGTACGGTAAGCAATTGCACCTGTAGTTTGTTGTTGCACTTTGTTTTTTAACTGTTTTTTTTTTTTGGCAGTATGCCCTTTCATAGCCTGAAGGTGTGTTTGGAGTCATTGTCCTGATGGCCCCAATAAGCACAGACCAACACGTTTCCATGTTGCTTTAGAATGCTATGTTATACAATCTGTGTAAGTGTGCCTTGAATTTTAAATAAATCCCCAACAGGGTCACCAGTAAAGCACCCCACTCCATGCCTTATAGTGAGAACAACGCATGTTGAAACCATCTGCTCACCTTAACTGCATCTCACAAGGACATTAGACTTAATGACCTATACATGTACATCATGGGACCTTAAGACCAGTGGCTCCATGTAGCGAGCTCAGAAGTGTAAGTAATCTACTGATTCCTTGTAGTAGCCCCCTCCCCGAATAAAAGTTTAAATCACCCCTTTCTTATTTTACAAATAAAACATGTAAAAATAAATATAATATTATAATAATAAATATTTTGTATTGTCCTTTAGGTCATACTGTATCCACCCCCCCCCCCCCCCCAAATGCTGGTACCATCCGTTTGATGAGAGTAAGTCCTTCCCGCCCTCCTTATTATTTGGAACATACCTGGCAGGATTTCTCCTATTTATTGCTTGTCCATACAGTGTACATGTGCCGCTTCAGATAGTTAAGGCACATGTATACTGTTTACACAAGTGATGAATAGAAGAAATCCTGTCTGGCACGTTTCTAATGATGGGGAGGGCGGGAAGGAAAAAGAGAGGCATCGCAGGCCTAGGGTACAGACACTTCTTCTTTTTTTTTTATTTTTGCAAACATTGTTTTGAAATTTTTGCCATTTTGACAAGATGAGAATAAAGTACAAGAATATTCACAGTACCATAGTTAATAATGAAAATATGCAAATGAATCATAAAAGAATAAGCAACATTTCAGCATGTGAAGAATAAATAAGATTGTCCATAAATAGAGTCCGAAACAAGAGTCCACTTGAGATGTAGGACCATTGTCCGTAGATGTAGAATTGCCGCGAAATATGGCTAAAATAGTATGGAAAGTATGCCATATATAAGATGAAATAAGCAATAATGAAAATTAGAACAATATATCACATAAAACATATAAGAAAAATGACAAACAGAGACAAAAAAAAGAAAAAAAAAAACACAGATCATGCGACCAGCCCGTCACCTCCCCTAACTAAAGTCAGAAAAAGGAGCCAAGGTAATATATATTTTTCAAAGCAGTTTTCAAAGCAGTGAATCAGGAATTCTAAGTTTATCTAATGTACCAGCAGTATCGGCTTGTAAGTACCATTTCGTGGTCTTAAAAGCGGACATGAAAATATAGATTTCAGAGGGAGACATAATCTCAGGTATTACCGGGTACAGACACTTTAGGCTACGCCACATTGACTCAGCTACTGGAAGGACTTTCTCACATGAAACCAATGGTACCAGCATTTTAGGGGAGTAGGTTGGTGAATACTCTGCTTGAAATCCACTCTTTTAGAAGATAAAATATAAACATATTCTGGCACAACACTTTTTGTTTACTACTTTACTCAGGATGATTTCCTCTGGTAGGCTCAAGATACCCCAGTCCGACACTGTATGTGTGTGTGTATATATATATGTATGTGTATATATATATATATATATATATATATATATATATATATATATATAATTACAATGTAGAAAAAAAAACCATGGAATGAAAAGGAGTGTACAAACTCTTGACTAGTACTGTACATTTGACAGCATTTCATTGCATATTTTATTTATAATTGTTCTCAAACCAAAAAACTAGGTGTGAAATGCTAATATACTGCTCTGAAACTATTTAGTTTCTTTTTTTCTTTTTCTTAGTTCTAGTTGTTTTACTTGTTTTTTTTTCTGTTTTTAAAGGCATATGGCTACACATTCTCCAGAGAAAACCCACAAGTGTAATTATTGTGAGAAAATGTTTCACCGGAAAGATCATCTTAAAAATCACCTTCATACGCACGATCCCAATAAAGAAGCCTTTAAGTGCGAAGAATGTGGAAAGAACTACAATACCAAGCTGGGGTTTAAACGTCACTTGGCCTTGCACGCTGCTACAAGTGGAGACCTCACGTGTAAAGTATGCTTGCAGACTTTTGAAAGCACAGTGGTGCTGCTAGAGCACCTAAAGACCCATGCAGGCAAATCTTCCAGTGGTGTTAAAGAAAAAAAACACCAATGCGAGCATTGTGATCGTCGCTTTTACACCCGTAAAGACGTCCGCAGACACATGGTAGTGCACACTGGGAGAAAAGACTTCCTTTGTCAATATTGTGCACAGAGGTTTGGGCGTAAGGATCATCTAACCCGTCATATGAAGAAAAGTCACAATCAAGAACTGCTGAAAGTGAAAACGGAACCTATGGATCTGTTGGATCATTTCACCTGCAGTGTTCCTATAAAAGATGAGCTGCTTCCCGTGATGTCTTTATCTTCCAATGAGCTGACATCAAAGCCATTTACAAACAGTTTGCAGTTGAACCTCTATAACACGCAAATTCAGTCCATGCAGAGTTCAGCAACAACACACCAAATGGTCGCTCCACCATTATCTTTGGGCATGCCATGCCCCATAGATATGGATCCTGTCCATCCTTCTCACCAGCTTTCGCTGAAATACCCACTTAATTCTACCTCATATGCAGTTTCAATGCCTGATAAGGAACAACCATTGAAAGTGGAGATTGAAAGTTACCTTATGGAATTGCAAAGTGGCATGACGCCCTCCTCCCAGGAGTCTCCGTCATCTTCATCTAAGTTAGGCTTGGATCCTCAAGTAGGGCCATTAGATGACAGTGCTGATGGAGTATCCCTCTCTAAAAGCTCTGTTTCCATTAGCGAACCTCTCAACGCATCTTCATTGGACTTTAACCAGTTGTTTAATTTCATACCAGCCAATGGTCCCCCGTACAGTACACCTGTATCAGTTGGGAGTTTATGCATGGGCTACTCTCAAGAGGAGGCCAGTTCATCCATGGCACAGCTCCCCCCACAACCACAGGATCCTCAAGACCCTAGCAATAATATATGTTTTGGTTCTTTACACTCACTATCCTCTGCTTTTACAAGCAACCTAAATACAACCACGACATTGCCACGATTTCATCAAGCTTTCCAGTAGGATTGAATACAATGGATTGCTTTAGATAGTTGTTTTTTAATCTTAGTGCCAATGAAAAGGCTTTCAAAACACCTCTCGTAGTCTATTCATTAACAATCTTGTTAAGCCAGTACATTTGTTAGCTTTTCACCTTTTTACAAGTGTCTTAATTGTTTACTTTGATATTAGATGCCTTACTATATGCGGTTGTATACTGCCAGCTGTGTCTTGTTTAAAAAAATTTTTGTTTCTACCTGTAGAAATAGATCTTCTATGGCTCAGCTTCCTATGAAATAATTCACAGCAGTCAAATTTCACTTAAAGAAGAACCGGTGGCTGAAATACTCGCCCAAATTTTGATGGTTTTATGTGAAAACATAACGTACGTTACTGTCAACAGTGATGGGTCAGTTCTATTTCTTATTCATTGGCAACATGTAGGTCATGTAATGTGACCTATGTGCACCTGCCTGTGTCCGACTGGCAAGCAACTTCAGTATTATGCAATACAATCGTTTGTAAAATGTTGGTTGCACTTTTGCATGAACCAGAATTGAAAATTCATTGTAAAAAAAAAATCATCACCCCAATGGTCGGCATTTAAGTTGCTGTGTGCTTTTTTTTTTTTTTTTTTTTTTAATACCATTTCTTGCCCGAAGATTGTATGGAAATGCCTCAACCTGTAGTATTTGACTACTACACATGTGCCTTCAATAAGCCAGTGTCCTTTATATCTATATATGTTATTTTATGCGACTTATTTTATGCGACTATCTGTTTGAATGGTTCCGTATTGCCGTTCAGCAGATACACGCTGCCAGCACTTGCAAATATATGTACTTGGTTAGGGGTTTTTTTTATTACCAAGATTTCAAATCCGGACTCTTTGGAGTTGCGTAAAAGCATATTGCTTACACCACTTTGCTTGGTAACCGTTGTATCTTGCCCCATCAACATGCTCTGCTATCTGTTAGGCATTAGGAAGAAAAACAGAGTCTATAGCTGAAGAGTATGGTTAATATATATAAATATATATAAAAAAAATAAATTAGTTATAATAATGCGTACCAGATGAAATGTGGCAGGGCATAAATATAAACATTATGGGAATTTAAAAGTTTCCATTTTATTTTCTTAGTAAGACTTTTTAGCTATTTTTGTGTTCCTGTAACTTGTAAATATTCATTGTATGTCTAACAGTATTTTCGTTTAAAGGCATTATATAGTAGGAATAGTATTTTTAAAATGCAAACTGCTTTTGTGTTTCAGAGTTAAAACATGAAAAAAAAAACACAAAAAGAAGAAATCTGTGCTTATGGATTGCACACACGGCTCTGATTTAATACTTCATCCTATAGTTTCTATGAAACAAATGAATGGCTTTCATTGAGCATGTAGTGTTCAACGTTGCCTTTTTTTTCTTAAAGTAACAATAAAATACAGAAGGGAATATATGAAATATTTGGTAGGAACCATTTTGCGGGAGGGTTTATTTTTTTATCGTTCTTGTGGTAATACGTGCTTATCACCTTTTGCTCATATTTTCATTTCTACATACTATACATTGACTTTTTTTTGTTGTTTAAAATTAACAGTTTTTGTGTGTGTGTGGGGGGGGTTCCGGGTTTTTTTTTTCACAAGATGGTTTATATCACAACTATTTCTGAATTTCAGACTTTTTATTCCCATATATTTTTAATCAAATAATTTGGCAATTCTCATAAAGATCTGAAAAGTATACTTCTCGATTATTGGTATTTTATGCCACCTTTTATGTAGGCTAAATCTGAATATTGCCACATCTCTCACATCATGGCCTTATATTGGATTTTGGAGGGTAAATAAAGTGCCATATATTTATATTATAATAGTATACAATGTCTCAGTTACTATTTGGCTATAGAACTTTTTAAATATTTGTATGTGTGTATATATATATATATATATATATATATATATATATAACTTGCGCCAATGCCCTTAAAGGAATAAATAGCCAAATTTAGCATTTTATTCTAAGAATTTTTTTTTTACTTTCAATGAATTGTATTCCATTCAAAACAAAAAAAGACAATATGCTGAACCTTAATAGGTCATCATGGCTTCAATGGGCTATAAAGTAACAGTTGTCTTACCCTGAACGTGAAACATATAAGCAATTCATTTCTTTTATGCCTTAATAATCAGCCCCGCTTTGTGCACCATACACTTATTTCTATCTTCCAATACCTATTGGCCACTTTTTACTTTCTTTTTTTTTTTTTTTTTAGTAGCGGACATGCATTCTCTAATACCCAGAGGAGCACTGGATGAGTCCATTACTGAAAGGGTTAATGTTTTATTTCTAGAAACATGCCGTTTAAAGTGTCACTCCAATGTTACTCTTCCACCCGAACCTCAGACTGGGCATGGAGAGTTGTGGCTTTACACTGGGTGGTCGGGTTGGAAAAGCGTCTGTACATCACCCAACGAGTATCATGCACTGGTAATTAGAATTGAGCTTTTTGCATGGTGCTTCCTGGGTGTCTTACAATGGTTTTGGCAACCTTACAGCTGTATCTCTCCTCGCCCAAAGATTGGGCGGCAGACCATCAATGGAGGCATACTTTAAGTTTCACATTTTCTTCTATGCTTGGTACATTCTGTATGTTTGTTGCATGTCCAACCTCTAATTTGTGGATTACAATGACTTAGTTTTAGCCAGTACTTACTTTTTTATTTTTTTGGGCGTCAACATATGCTGACTGATACATGAGCCAGAGCTGTTTGCATTGAGAATATGAATGTTAAGAAGACCTAATTTCAGGATCATTTACTAGTTAGCTTGATGTGTGTCATAAGCCAATATTTTGTAAAGAAAAAAAAAGAAAAAAAAATTAAGCTTGGTTGACCTCTATGTTACACATATTTTGAGATATAGCACTTTTTGGGAAAATTTGAAAAAAAAGCTAAAAACATTGAAACCTTTTATGGAGAAAATTAAGGTAATGCTTTTTATTATAGACTCTTTCTTAATAATTTGTGTTCATTTTTCCATTAGATGAAAAGTATGTAGGATTTAGTAATAATGCTTTGTGTACAAAATGATAAACCCTAGTTTTGAACAGGTACAACTTTATTTACAGTGTTTTGCTTATCAGTTTGCTATATTGCACAAACCAATGTCTCTATCTGTTTTCGTTGTTTTATTTTTATTTTTTTTCTGCTGCCAGAGATACTTGTAGAGTATTGCAGAATTTCACAGTGGATTCCAATCGCACAAGTGTCGTCGCTACTTTCGGTGGTTACTGAGTAGGTTTACACATTTCAAGACACGCTGCCTTCTTCATCAGCCAGAGTACAATAAAAACAGGCACGCACAAGAGATTTTTGAATGTAGTAATATCTTGGATCAATAGCACTCATCAGATTGTTCCCATTGCCTGTTGTGGCCCAGTTGCTGCTGTACTACATCCCCAGCTGGGCCCTTTTTCCTCTACAGTTTAGTATTTGCCCACCTCTTACAATAAAAACTTGGATAGGTCATCATTCCCATTTATTAAAATGGGTTGTCCCAAAAATCATTATCATACAAAATAAAATATTGACAGTGTTTCTAGCATATAAAAAATAGATTTAAAAAAAATTATTCCCCCCCCCCACACACACACACATTTATAACCTCCTGTTGGTGCTGTCACAAATCTGTGCTGCTAGGAACAAGTTCTGAGAAAAATCAGCCTCCTTCCCCTTCTGGCAGCTGACTCAATAGTCTCTTCTACCTTTCCCTGCATATTGGTATTGTAGGATGCAGATTAATGAAGGTATATATTGTGTGACATCCACAGTATGCACTCCCTTAAAAACATAGGGTCACTATGCAGAGACCCAGCTGTGGGGGACAGTGACTGAGCATGTGTGTCCACCGGTATTTAGCTTATTAGGTGGACGAGCACATTGCTATGCACTTTGAATAACAGTTGGCGCCATACTATGTGAGTAAATGGCATATGACATTTAATGGTGTGATAGCTCTTTTTTTTATGTACTGCCACTTAATCATAGTGATAAATTTTATAAATCCAGTAAAGTGAACTGTTTAATTCTGTATACTAATAAGCACCTGGACTGTGTAATACAATGGCCCTGTTTGGGCAGATGTCTTTAGATTGGGCGATCCCATACTTTTACCTTTGAGGAATTACAGGCACTTAATCCTTTCCCTTCTAATAAGGCTATTCATTGCAAGGGATTTTCTCCTCACTCATTGGAAAACCTTCCAACCTTGACATTTTCAGGTGCTTCTGATCATCAGAAGAAATCTTTCCCCTTTACATTGTCTTTGTGGCTAGCATTATATAGATTGCATTTATATGCTTTTTGTTCTATTAGTGCAATCATATGCTTTGTGCCCAAAATGCCCCCCCCCCCCCCCCACAACCCAACACAATACAAAAGCATAAATGCACACGTAATTGTTACCTGCCAGATGGGTATTTTGCCAGTTGGTATTTCCCCAAGCTTTCTCATACACATGCATGTATCATATGCCATTGGAGAGTCCGGCTACAATCATAAATATTAGATTTGTGGGGGCAACCACTGATGTCAAGTTGCCAATACACCTTTAGGCTGGGTTCACACTACGTATATTTCAGTCAGTATTGTGGTCCTCATATTGCAACCAAAACCAGGAGTGGATTAAAAACACAGAAAGACTCTGTCCACACAATGTTGAAATTGAGTGGATGGCCGCCATTTAATGGCAAATATTTGCTGTTATTTTAACAACGACTGTTATATTGAAATAATGGCCGTTATTTACTGTTATATGGCGGCCATCCACTCAATTTCACCATTGTGTGGACAGATCCTTTCTGTGTTTTTAATCCACTCCTGGTTTTAATTGCAATATGAGGACCACAATACTGACTGAAATATACTGACTGAAATATACGTAGTGTGAACCCAGCCCCAATAACATTCATTTGGCCAACAGCATTGGCAAGGATGAACAATCACATGTTTTTTAATGGAGAGGAGTAAGCCTCTGCCGGACAGGTCAGGTGATGGCTTCTCTCCAGACATGCCCCAATACTATTTTTCAGGGGAGAGTCATCAGGTCCCCATACACTTTAGGCAGTTGGCCAGTCCTTTTCACTAAATGTTATAAGAGACTTTTTAGGCTCTTCTACCTGTGATGATAGCTAATAGCGGGCCCCTTCACAATAGACACATTATTAGAGAACCTGAAAAGAGGCTGGGGTTGTCCAAACCAAAAAATCCTGTTTTAAAGCAAAATCTTATATATTCCAATGTCCCCCTTTTATATATATGTTTCTAGATTATTGCACATGTGGGTAGACGCTCAATAACCCCTGCCTACTATCCCTTAGCCCTACCGAGGTATGCACTTATTTTTAGTGTGCTGTATTAAAAATTAAAAAAAGAAACTGAATGCTGAAATTTCTGTACAGAATGATTTTCTCTGTACATAGGTTGTAACCTGTATGCCATAATGCATGTAAAAACTTTTTGGGTCATTTAAGAGTGCAACATCACCTTAAAAAGTAGTACCAACTTTTTTTTTTTTTTCTTCTTAAAGCTACATTTTTCCACTTTACCCTATGCCCCAAGCCGAGGGGCTAGCATATATTAATGCATTAAACCCTACATATTAGGAAATCACCAATCCAATACTTTTCTTGTCTATTGGTACGTACATTTTTCCTATTGACGAGCACCAGGCAAAGGGCAAACTGCATATGGTGGCCTTTAAAAAGCTGTTGTTGGTTTTTTTCTTTCCTAGGTCGAAGGCAATGTGTCTTGATGTTTTCTTGCCATGGAAGTGACTGTACTGTTACTAATCATGTGTAAACGCTTATCAGTAAAAGCTACAGTGGTACAATCCAACCAGAATGAATGTCTATCTTCTCAAAAACACTCCTGCAATATTGTTCTATTGGATCATCATGCTGCTAATGTAACTAGGGAAACCGTTCTTTAATGGTGCTACAAACCTTCCTGTCACTTACAGATGTATTTTTACCATAGAAAAAGGACTATTTTATTATAGCAATAGTTGTATGATATATTTTTATACTGTGATCTAGTTTACCCTTTTATTGAACTTTGTAAAACACCACAGCGTATTAATATGCACTTGCAGAATTTAAAAAAAGCAAAAAAATACAAAATAAAAGCGGCGAATGTGCTGATTTTTATATATATATATATATATATATATATATATATATATATATATATATATATATAATATTTTTTTTTTTTTTTTTTTTTTTTTTTTTTTCCCATCAAACACGCCAGATTTTTGTTCATTTAAATAAAAAAAATATATATATATACAATGAATGAAATGGATGTAATGTATAGTGTAGAGTGAAGATCGCACTGTATATTAGGAATTTCCATTTACATTTCTGTATTACTGTTAAAAAAAAAAAAAATAATAATTTTCGGGACATACAAATCTCTTCTGACTTCTTGATGAAATTATATTTTCTATCAGTGGGAAAAAAAAAACACGTTTTGGATTTACAAGTGCTGAAATAAATTTTAGTTTATACAATAAAAGGTTTTAAAAGTCAAAGTGGAAGAAATTGCATTCCAGACTGAATTTTATTGTATCTTGCATTTAAAAAAAAAAAAAAAGAATTATCAAGAGATATGGGAATTTGTGTTGCTTATCATGTAAATGTACTTACAATGTATTCACAAACTACTGTTGTATTTGTATAAATATAGACAAAAAGATTGCATATATATTTTTGTGTATAAGCTCTGTAAAATAGCAATCACAATACGAAGCTGCAGCAGGTTGTCATGTTGAGCATTTACATCCAAAGAGACAGACTATTTATTGTCCAGATTCTCTGATACTAAAAGATACCTTGCTGCTATATTAAACAATAGAGCTGCAGCTTCTCGAGGCCTACAGTGTTTGCTGTACAAAATATGTGAACTCCACAAAATCAATAAAATTGCAGAATGGTTTAGATAACATATATACACGTACTTGGCTGTTTAATTTGTGTATGTGTGGTGGATGTCTTTTAGTTATTGTTAACACTAGCACCATGGCTTCCATATATGATGCTGGCAATAGATTGTATACAGCGGAACAGATGCTCAGATAATGGACCTAAAGGTCAGGTGCACGCCCACCACTGACTTTTGGATCTTTTTCTAAATGATTCCCCCCTTTGACTTAAATAGAGGGGTCTTTTGGGGTTCTGTCATTTTTGACTACAATACTATTGCATGCCATGCTATAGCTGCTGTCAAAAGTGGAAGTCCCAAAGAATTGTGTGCATTTTCGGGTAATCACAATATTAATTTCTTTGTATATAGCACCATGTTATTCTGCAGTTCTTCCCAGTACTTAAATGTTACACACATTGGTCCCTGTCTCCAATGGGCTCAAAATGTAAATAAATATACACACAATAATGCACAGGCAGGTTCTGTCAGTGCAATAGACTGTTAAAAGAAATTTGTCAGCTCTGTTCCTGCAGAGCTGGGAAATAAAACCAATGATATCTGTCTCCCAGCTGATGGTTGTTTGCAGAGTTACAAAATCATGTTTTTCTTCCAAGCTCAAGTGTGGTAGAGGCTGGGCTGAGCTGTGTGATGCACACCTCCTCCCTCCCCCACTGCTCTGTATGATTTAATGTTATTTAAGCACTGAGCCTTATACATGTTCTCCCACTTTTCATCCAACTTAATGTTTGACCACCTACAATCTGGCTTCCATCCCCAATATTCCATAGAAACTGCCCTAACTAAAGTGGTTTATGATCTGTTAACTACCAAAGACTCACGCCAATACTCTTTGCTCCTTCTGCTTGACCTATCCTCTGACTTTGACACAGTTGACCATTCCCTCTTCCCTCAATAGCCTTCAAAGGCAACTTAAAGCATCACTTCTCTGCTTTTGACGAAGATCAAGTGTAGTATCTGTTCTTATCAGTTTGATATCTGATGCGTTTCCTGTCTGGGCGACCATATATTGGATAGATTTTTGGAACAGAGAGATGGAAAAGGAGCTTGCTCTGTCCTCTCCAGCCAATGACCCGGAATTGCAGTGCTTCCAGGTTCAGTGCACAAAAAAAGCTACTTGAAACCCCCCACATGTTTTCAGAATAATATGCAACATACAGTAAGGGCCCTATTACACTGGACTATTATCGTTCAGATTATCGTTAAATCGTTCGAATCGAACGAGAAATCGTTGATCGCTTTATAAGACCTGGACCTATTTTTTATCGTTGCTCGTTCGCAAAACTTTCGCAAATAGTTGCAAATCGCATTGAATAAGACGTTGTTCGCAGTAGATATGAACGCAATAGCGAAGAAAAAACTATCGCAAATACGATCATAAGTATCGATTATCGTTCCATGGAAATTAGTAAATTTTTTCAGGTCTTTCGCAATAGCGGTCGTTTGAGATCGTTAATCGTTAACGATTATGCAAACGATAATCGTCCGTTGGAATAGGGCCCTTAGATCCCTTACACATTCCACAGAATCTGCACAACAGTCCCATTAATTTGAATGGCCCCATTCACATGTTCCATGCGTGTTATGGGGACATGATTTGTGCCATGGGGGGGGGGGCAAGTCGCATTACTGACCCTACCATTTTCTAATGAATCGGTCTATGCTTTGCAGTCAAATACAGATGCACTTCTGCAATGCTGTTTGTGGCTATGGACATTCTACAGAACATATAGCCTTACTCTTCTGCCCCAAACTCCTATCTCCCTCCCCTAACCTTTTACATTGTAAGCCCTTGCTCGCAGGCTCCTCACTTCCTATGATGTACCTATAAATAATAAAAGTGTTTTGAAGTCAGGTTTTTTATATCAATTATGAATGGTCAGAAAGAAAAAAATAGGTGTGCATGCTACAGCTCAGCATGGCCTTTGTAACGTTTGAGCTTAGACGTAAAACATTATTTTATAATCATAAAATACAACCATCAGCTAAGAAAAAAGTTATCACTTGTTTTATCAGCTACTTGCCCATATCTGTGGGTCTGAGCATTGTAGACTCTCTTTAAATGAAGTTGCCTTCCATGTAAACTACTATCCTGTGGATAGGTGATAAATGCTTCTGGCTAGAATATCTCTTGAATTTCACTAAAATGTTGGAGTTGCATTTGGACATATAGTTACATATTGACAACAAAACAAAAACTGACATGATCTTTGAGAAGATCGCCCATTACTCAGAGATGATTGAGAACACAGCCTGTCATTGAAAACCACTTTTCAATTTAATTTTGGGTAATCCTCTCTAAGAGGTTTCACTATACTTCGTTAAAAGAAGACCTTCCCATCACATTTTCGGATCAGTTTCTGATAAAGAATGAGTGAATGACACAATTTTGATCAGTTTTACACAAGCCTAATATGGATGCAAGTCCCATCCTGACAATTAAATATGAACGTGATTCGAGCATGCTCTGATTGTTCAGCATTTGAATACCGGTGGTTGATAAAGCTGGATGCAGCCCTGGGGAGTCCTGGAAAACATGGATACAGCTATAGGTTATAGGCTTCATCCATGTTTTCCCAGACTCTCTAAAGCTGCATCCCACTTAAGGCCCTATTACACAAAGCAATTGATAATCACCTGTTTTATAGAAGACCACAATCAGCCGACATGCACAATCAGGATAGCAGCAATCCGCAGCAGACGCCGCTATCTTCTATGGGCTGCCCAGATCTGGCAATCACCCGGGCAGCTCCCCGCTGCCCCACAGCTCTTACCCGCTCGCTGCCAGTGCATGTAATAGAGCGGGCAGCGAGAGGAAAACGAGGAGCAAGTCGGCGCTTGCTTGCTCCCTCTCGTCGCCCCCTGTAATAGGGGCTTTAGTCAGCCACTGGTATATAGATGCTGAGCAATGCAACATGAGCATGCTCAAATCCCTCTCCTCTCCACTGCTCATGAGTCTGCTAAGCTGAACTCTCAGCTGTCCATTATACATTATTATTTATAACCATTTACCATAAGATTAGGCAAGTAGCCATCTTTTGAAAGCTGCCATAGTTTTTGCCACTGCTGTGTATTGGAAAAAAAACCTTTTACTTCAATTGCCTTTCCTCCCGGCGTACAAGTCCCCTGATTGTCTGTACAGACTTGGAGATAATAAATCATGTGCCAGGTTTTAGTAATGACTGCACATATATTTTCCTTATATTCTTGTAAAGATGTACTTACAATGCATCAACATTTGTATATCCTAACACACTGTAAAGCTGACTTCGCCTCGGTCATAGCTGGCATTGAAGTAAATGTAAACCAAAAGAGGAAACATTTTTCTTTGTTGCAATATACACACTGACCAACATAAGAGGGGAGAGTGTGTATATAAAGCCTTTGACTAGGTGGCTAAAGACTATTATGTTATCTGCTATAATGGTCTCAACTTCCTGTCTCTAGTTACAAAAGGAAGAGCACCGCCGGAGCACAGACTGCTGCTCTAACAAGTGAGAAATGTTTTCATAGATGGAGAATAACATGACTTTCCCGAACAGCTGAGATATTTGAGACAGTGAGGTAGCTTGCCTAACAGCTTTACTTCTACAATGGGGTTAGAAGACAATTGTTCCCTAGCAATTATTCTTTCTCCAATTACTTAGATCTTAAACTCGAGGCTATCTTGGCACCTAAAAGCATAAAGAATAAAATCTTCTCTGCATCAAACCATGTTTTTTTTGTTGTTTTTTTTGCAGTTTCCTATAGTTATCAGATTTTTGTGGAAATGTTGGCAAACACAATGTTCATATCCTCTTCATGACTCCCCCAGTTTAGTGTCCTCTTCTTAAACTATTATTGAATGTGTCTGTGAACTTCAACAATTAAAAGACTTCCAAGACTTGTCATTAGTACCATATACAAAGTGTGAGTTGTAGGGTTCTTATTAATGGGATGTTCCGGCCAGAATAATTTTTACATTAATAAATTGCCCACCCATAGCTTTTCATCTCTGTAAAATGAATTATGAGTTACGTGCTGTTTTTATGCATTTTACATGGACTTACCCCCTCTGAATGCAGAAATATAGCTAAACTAAGTCCTCTGTCTTGCTCCTGGCCCCCACCTTGCGAGACGTGGATGGCTGAGGTGCCAGGGATAAGGGTGAAGCGGAATCCAAGTCCCTCTGTCTGCTGACCCTCAGCTGTAATTACAGAGCAGATAGTCAGTGCCGCCCACTTTCACCCACATCGATAGACCTCTCACTAGCCAGCCAACACCCTGCTCTGCACTGATGAGGGGCAAAAACCACAAAACAGCTGTCTACAGATGGGTAAAATCTTTCCTTTTGGAGAGATTGTTTGGCTTGACATAAAATCCCCAGTCAATGTTCTAAGGCCCCTTGACTGAGCGAGACTTGACTTTAAGGGACATCTCTTTGCTCGAAAGGTGTAAGAGCTATTTTGCATATGCTTTCTTCCATGACAATTTGAAAAATTGCTGCAAAATTTTGAAGTCCTCTAACATCCTAAAAATTAAAAGGACGTTCACCAAATGATGTCGACATAAAGCAGACATGTTGTAGATGTTGCATTAATAATTAGTTCATGTGGCATACCTATTTTTCTTAGGAAAAAACAATTTTGAATACAAAGAAATGTAAATTTTTCAAATTTTTGCGTAAATGTGTTTTTTACAAAAAAGTGTATCAACCAAAGTATACCACAAAAATAAAAAGAGCAATATGTCACGAAAAAACAATTTCAGAATAACTGCGATAGTTAAAAGCACCACAGAGTTATCACTACATAAAGAGAGACAGGTAAGATTTGAAAAATTGGCCCTGGACATTAAAGAGGTAGTGCGGCGCTAAACATTTATTCACAAAATAACACACATTACAAAGTTATACAACTTTGTAATGTATGTTATCTATGTGAATGGCCTCCTTCCCCGTTTTTCCCCCCACCCATGCCAGACCCGGAAGTGTGATGCACTATACTCACCAGATTCGTGTCGACCCTCGTCCGCCATCTTAGGACAATGATGTCATCTTCGGGCGGCTGGCCGAACCGCTCCATTTGGATGGATGGAGCGGTTCAGCCGGCTGCCCGAAGATGACATCATTGTCTCAAGATGGCGGACGGAGGTCGAAGGGGGCCATTCTCCTTCATAACATACATTACAAAGTTGTATAAGTTTGTAATGTGTGTTATTTTGTGAATAATTATTTAGCGCCGCACTGCCCCTTTAAGGCCAAAACAGGTTGCAGAGGCAAGTGGTTAAAGGTTTTTTTTTTGTTTTGTTTTTTTTTTATGGCAGGGGCACAGGCGAAAATAATAAAGGGTACTATCTAACCCAGGGCCAGACTGGGACTGAAAATCAGCCTTGGCATTTCATAGCACACATTCGCCGCACGGTGAAAAGTTATGAGACTATATTGTGAGTGCAGCATGGCTACATGTTGTATCATCACAGCAATGACTGGAATTACAGATAATAACAGTAAATTGGTCAGAAGCTTCTGTCTCTGTACCGTGTAGCAGTGCTGCAGTTACAGGTAGTCACCACTACACAGTGTACAGAGACAGACTGCTTTCGTCCCCAGTCACTGTGCTGAGTTTAACACCACCACCACATACTGACTAATGCCACTGCATACTAACTAATACCACCACATACTGACTAATACCAACTCATGCTGACTAATGTTGGCACTGCTACTAAATAAAATCCACTTTAAAAAGAACAATATCACCTCATATAGTTACATAGAGGTAGACCCAGCTCTACACAGGTTCTGTACACCATATACATTACAGTGCAGTTATATCAGGTGACACACAGGGGGCGTCTTCTCAGATCCGAGTTCTTCCCTTTTCATCTTCTCCATCTGCCCTGGGCCATTATGAGAACTCCGAGTCACGAATCCACAGAATCTGCCAGACAAACATATTAGGCTCCTTACTCTGTCACCATTCACATCTGTATTGTCCCCTTTACACCCTCATTTAGTGGGTAGGCTGAGTTTATGCCCCCCCTTTAGTATATGCCCCCCTCTATGTAGCCTCCTTATAGATGGTCTTCCTCTGTGTATCCCCTATAGTATATGCCCCCCCTCTATGTAGCCACCTTATAGGTGGCCCCTTGTTCAGTCTTCCATATAGATGGCCCCCCTCTGTGTAGTCCCCCTATAGTAGATGACACCTGTGCATCCCCTATAGTATATGGCCCTCCTCTCTGTAGCCCTTCCTTATAGATGACCCCTCTGTGTAGTCCACTATAGAAGATGCCCCCTCTATGCATGCCCTATTATATACGCCTCCCGTGTAGTCCCCATTATAGATGTCCTCCTTATAGATGGCTCCCCCTGTTTTGTCCCCCTTATAGATGGCTCCCCCTGTGTTGTCCCCCTTATAGATGGCCCTCCTGTGTTATCTCCCTTATAGATGGCCACCTATGTTGTCCCCCCATGTTGTCTCCTTATAGATGCCTCCCTGTGTTGTCCCCTTATGCATGCCCCCCTATAGAAGGCCCTCCCCTGTTATCCCCCTTATAGATGGCCACCTATGTTGTCCCCCATGTTGTCCCCTTATAGATGCCCCCCCCGTGTTGTGCCTTATGCATGCCCCCTATAGAAGGTCCCCTGTGTTATCCCCCTTATAGATGGCCACCTATGTTGTCTCCTTATAGATGCCCCCCCTGTGTTGTGCCTTATGCATGCCCCCTATAGAAGGCCCCCCCTATGTTGACACCTTATAGATGGCTCCCTATGTTGCCACCCCATAGATGGCCCCCTTATAGGCTCCCTCTCCCCCTATGTTGTCCCCTTATAGGCCCCCTCTCCCCCTTTGTTGTCCCCTTATAGGTGGCCCCCTCTCCCCCCCTTTATAGATGGCCCCCTCTCCCCCCCCCCCCTTCCCTTATAGACAGCCGGGGCCGGACGGAGCGCTGTGGGCTGATCCTATCTTCTTCCTGGCCTGGTGACTCCTTTTCCCTACGGTAGGGGAAAGGAGATGCCAGGTCAGGAGGAGCACGGGACCTTCTGCCAGAAGTGCCCTATGGCCAGTCCGGCCCTGATCTCACCTCTCCCCTCCTGCTCCAGGATCTCCGGGACAGACGTTTCTCCCAATCACCCCCCCCCCCCCCCATTGAAGACATTGAAACCAAGATAAAAAAAAAAATGGAACCATATTATGACCAAAAAGCTACCCTTTGCCGTAATAATTGCTTTTTACAACCAACTCCATAATGTAGCCACCAGCAATGCTCTTTCAACAGTCTTAAGTAGGCACTGTCATGAAAAAATATAATCCATTTTTATTTTTTTGGAGAATGAGCTGAGAGAAGTCTGTGATTAGTAGACCCTAGAGACTGACAAGTGAAGTGTGCTGATATATGATTGGTTTGGGTGCAAATAAAATCCATGAACCCTCACAATGCCAGTATAGGTTTTATTATCACAACCATCATGCCAGGGCACATAATAATCAACTTTTGAGATGGGACATTAATGCAGCTTCTGTCCAGGGCCAGATTATGGGTGCCTTAGGAATGGACCCATTAACCTTTTAGTGTCCCCCCAAGTGGCAGTGTGAGATAAAATGGGATTGTTAAGCGCTGTCATTTAGATTTCAGCAGGTACCAGTCCTGAGACCTGCTACGATAGCCAGTTGGGAGCGGGTTAAATAAATCTAACCTGCTGATAGTTCCGTATTGCACACGGGGCAATAAGGATGAAGGTTACCCCGAGCATCAATCCATCCCCAGGGGGTGGGCCGAATTGGTGCTCTAGGAGTGGTAGCCCCACCCAAGTGCTCCAAACAGCCTTACCAGACACAGGATTACCCTATGTAAGACTCTTACCTTCATCCTCAGATCCCTGTGCACAGTAGCAAGCTATAAGCAGGTTAGATTCCCTTAAGGGTGGGCTCACACATACCGGATCCGCAACGGATTTCATGCTGCGAGTTTGCAGTGAAATCTGCTGCGGATACCTTTCCAGAGCTTACATACAGCGGGATGACAAGGTAAAAGTCAGCCCCCTTAACAACCCCCCCTGCGGCCCGTTGCATACATTACAGGTCCATATTCCGCTCAGCCAATCAGTGCGCTGGGAGACGCTGGGAGCTCCTGAAGCAAGCCGGAGCGCGGACCCAGTAGTGTATGGTATCTCATTGAAGTGACTGGGAAGATATCCGCAGCAGATTTTGCACCGAACTAGCAGCATGAAATCTGCTGCGGATACGGTATGTGTGAACCCACTCTTAAAGAGAACCTATTTGGTTTGTACTGGGTACAGAGCTGCAGATAGGTGATAGGGAGATAATACAAATGATGCCTTTTGTCTTTGCTGGGGGCCATTTGCAGAGTTATAAACATTTTTCCTTGAAAGCTGAAGTGCCAAAGAAGTGATGCTGAGCCACAGCATGCATGCCTCCTCCCTCCAACACCTTCCCCGACTTGACTTGTGTGTGTTTGGGTTATTGCCCTGTTGAAAAATGATGGTTCCGCTAAGCACAAACCAAATAGTATGATCAATTGCTACAGAATGTTGTGGTAGCAATGATGATCAGGTGCGCCTTCAACTCTATATAATATCCAAAAGTGTTACCAACAAAGCACCTCCACACGATCACGTTTCCTATGCGTCCTGATGGGAGCCACACACTCACACGTCTTCCTTTATCTTCTCTAACAAAGATACGTCAGATAGAGTCAAATATCTCAAATTTTAACTCAACAGATCAAAGGACGAATTTCCACTGTCTGTGTTTAAGAAAGTCTCCTTCATTTACTTGTCTACCTCAGAAGTGGTTTTCTAAGGTCTGTTTCACACAAGTGTGTTATATGCATATTTTTGTCTGTACTACGCAGTCTACTCTATACAGGTGCTGGAGAGATTTTGTCTGGGCTATGCTTCTCCTGTGCAGATGATTAGAAGCTTCCCTATGGGGAAATCCTCATTAAAATGTGTTTCATCAGAGGAAGCTTGCAAAGCTTTACACACTGGCTGCTCAGCATGAGTAATGATGGTTAGTCTCATTTGCTTTGTTGAGCTGTTTTGGTCAGATTGAAGTAATATTGTAGTTAAATAGTAATATCTAAAGGAAAAGAAAAATTTAACCTGCTGATATGTTGATATGTCCCTATTAAGCACGGGCCACTGAGGAGGAAGATACGCTTCTTACCTTCATCCTCAGTACCTACCTACTAGGAGTTTATTACCTATGCTAAGTAGGCATTTTGGTGCACTGGGGGCAAGATGGGATTTTGACTGCCGGAGACAGGATGAAGCAAATGCCATGTCAGGAAGCCGCTGCAGCATCTAAATGGTTAAATAGCCAGCTATCTGGCCATCTTATGGACAGAATCACCACAGGGCAGGACAGCATAGCCTGGAAGAGGGGAGTCTGATATTAGCTCTATGAGGTACACAGGGAGTAGCCGTGAGTACACCTACTAATAATGTACACTGAACTTTTTTACTATAAAGTAATCAAACCCTTTGAAGTTGGCAGAGAGGTCACCGAACGTCTCAGACTCCAGCCACTGGTGTGTGCCCACTGCAATTACTGACAGCAGCTCTCTGTGTACCTCATAGAGCTAAAATCAGATACCCTTCATCCAGGTTCACCATGCTCTGTGGTGAATCTGTCCATAAGATAGGCAGATCGCCAACTAGTTAACCATTTAGATGCCCCAAAGGCTGCCTGACATTGGCAATTGCTTCAGCCTGTCTCCTGCAGACTGAAGCAGCTATGGAGTGCTGTTTTGATCAATGCAGTACATATTTACAGCATTAATTCCTATGAGCAATCAGTGCTACCCCCCCTTTTTGTTAGTAAACATATTGGGTATTCCTGCATGAGGAGTCACCTAAATTTTTAAATTATCACATTGCTGGTCTCTATATCTATTGTAAACAGTGTAAGTGCAAAAACCCACCAAAATGCTAAATTGCTGATTTTTTTTTCTGTTACATCACATCCCCAAAAATTATAAAAAGTGATCACATAGGCAAGTGAGGCACTGAGAAAAAGATTTTGGTGCAAAAAAATGAGTGTTCACATAGCGGCATGGACCAAAAAATAAGATTGTTATAAGGATCTGAATATTTTAAGCACATTTATTTTATTTTTTTTGTTTTTAATTTCACCGCGCCAATAATAGAAAAGTGAAGTCATTACAATGTACAATTGGTGTTGCAAAAATAAGACCTCAATTGTGTCTGTGGTTAAAAAAAATTAGGAGGAAATAACAAAAGGGCAAAAATAAAAATTGGCTCAGTCACTAAGGGGTTAAGGAAAACGTCTACAAAAGAGCGACAGAGCCTTCATAGCAGTTATCTGCAAATTACACATGGCGCCTGCAGTGTAATAAATTTGTCACATCTTGACATGCTAGGACGTATTCGCATCACAACTGTGCCCCATGTGTCACATTTTTATCATCAGTCAAAATGGGATGCTAAGGTATATGTGCACATACAGTACAGACCAAAAGTTTGGACACACCTTCTCATTAAAGGACAACTCCGGCCAAAAGTATTTTTTGATATGTTATTACTTATGGAAAGTTAGACAAATTTCTAATATACACTAATTATGGGAAATGCACATAAAGTGCCATTTCCCTCAATTTAGTAGATCAGGCAGACTTCAATTTTTCTAAAAACCAGTAACGTCACGAACCGAACCAGAGCAGGGCTGGGTGTAATTCCTATGAAGCGTCCAGCAGGGGTGCAGTGTATGGAGAAATTCCATAGTAAGAATAACTACCACAAGTGCCAGCAGCCCCATCCACGGCACATAGGATGGGGCTGCTGGCACTTGTGGTGCAGCTGCCCCCGTGCCAGCAGCCCCCAAGCAAACACCCCCACCACTTAAAGACCCCCAAACTACCCCTATCAGAAGTGCCATCAGCCCCGTCCACCGCGCTTAGGACTGGGCTGGTGGCACTTGTAGTGCGGCTGCCCCCTCTTTCTTCCCTCCACTCCACAGGACAGTAGACCCCAGACCAGCCACCCACCCCCCCTAAAACCCCCAAACTTCCTTTTTCAGGAGTGCCAGCAGCCCCGTCCACGGCGCATAGGACGGGGCTGCTGACACTTGTAGTGCGGCTCCCGCCCCCCCCTGTGCGACAGCAGACCTCAGACCAGCGGACCCCCCCCCTCCAAGGACCCCCATAGCTTACCCCTGCACAGCCTCTTCCCCCGGTGCCCCCCGATCCGCACACAGAGGAGATACACATCCTCCTGTGCTGCGGCATCTCCCAGCTCTGTCTCCCGTACAGAAGAAGAAGAAGAGACAGAGCGGGGAGACGCTCTGTCCAACTAAATGATGGTCCAACTAAATGCAAACCGGATGGAATAGCATGCTGCTGCAAGATGCTGTGGTAGCCATGGTGGTTCAGTATGCCTTCAATTTTGAACAAATCCATAACAGTGTCACTAGCGAAGCACCATCACACCATCACACCTCCTCCTCAATGCTTCACAGTGTTAACCAGGCATGTAGAGTCCATCCGTTCACACGGTGGTTGGAACCAAAGATCTCAAATTTGGACTCATCAGACCAAAGCACAGATTTCCACTGGTCTAATGTCCATTCCTTGTGTTCTCTTCTGCTTGTTGCCTGTCCTTAGCAGTGGTTTCCTAGCAGCTATTTTACCATGAAGGCTGCTGCACAAAGTCTCCTCTTACCAGTTGTTGTAGAGATGTGTCTGCTGCTAGAACTCTGTGTAGCATTGACCTGGTCTCTAATCTGGGCTGCTGGTAACCTGCGATTTCTGAGGCTGGTGACCCGGATGAACTTCTTCTCCGCAGCAGAGGTGACTCTTGGTCTTCCTTTCCTGGGACGGTCCTCATGTGAGCCAGTTTCTTTGTAGCACTTGATGGTTTTTGCAACTGCACGTGGGGACACTTTCACAGTTTTCCCAATTTTTCACACTGACTGACCTTCATTTCTTAAAGTAATGATGGCCACTCGTTTTTCTTTACTTTGCTGCTTTTTTCTTGCCATAATACAAATTCTAACAGTCTATTCAGTAGGACTATCAGCTGTGTATCCACCTGACTTCTGCACAACACAACTGATGGTCCCAACCCCATTGGCAGGAAATCCCACTTATTACACCTGACAGGGCACACCTGGGAAGTG
The DNA here is from genome assembly GCF_027789765.1 of Dendropsophus ebraccatus. NCBI lineage: Eukaryota > Metazoa > Chordata > Amphibia > Anura > Hylidae > Dendropsophus > Dendropsophus ebraccatus. The sequence goes on from NC_091455.1 coordinate 55,581,522, forward strand.
ACAACCATTTCCGGTGACGACCTCTTGAAGCTCATCAAGAGAATGCCAAGAGTGTGCAAAGCAGGAATCAAAGCAAAAGGCGGCTACTTTGAAGAACTTTGAATATTAGACATACACTCACCGGCCACTTTATTAGGTACACCATGCTAGTAACGGGTTGGACCCCCTTTTGCCTTCAAAACTGCCTCAATTCTTCGTGGCATAGATACAACAAGGTGCTGGAAGCATTCCTCAGAGATTTTGGTCCATATTGACATGATGGCATCACACAGTTGCCGCAGATTTGTCGGCTGCACATCCATGATGCGAATCTCCCGTTCCACCACATCCCAAAGATGCTCTATTGGTTTGAGATCTGGTGACTGTGGAGGCCATTGGAGTACAGTGAACTCATTGTCATGTTCAAGAAACCAGTCTGAGATGATTCTAGCTTTATGACATGGCGCATTATCCTGCTGAAAGTAGCCATCAGATGTTGGGTACATTGTGGTCATAAAGGGATGGACATGGTCAGCAACAATACTCAAGTAGGCTGTGGCGTTGCAACGATGCTCAATTGGTACCAAGGGGCCCAAAGAGTGCCAAGAAAATATTCCCCACACCATGACACCACCACCACCAGCCTGAACCGTTGATACAAGGCAGGATGGATCCATGCTTTCATGTTGTTGACGCCAAATTCTGACCCTACCATCCGAATGTCGCAGCAGAAATTGAGACTCATCAGACCAGGCAACGTTTTTCCAATCTTCTACTGTCCAATTTCGATGAGCTTGTGCAAATTGTAGCCTCAGTTTCCTGTTCTTAGCTGAAAGGAGTGGCACCCGGTGTGGTCTTCTGCTGCTGTAGCCCATCTGCCTCAAAGTTGGACGTGCTGTGCGTTCAGAGATGCTCTTCTGCCTACCTTGGTTGTAACGGTTGGCTATTTGAGTCACTGTTGCCTTTCTATCAGCTCGAACCAGTCTGCCCATTCTCCTCTGACCTCTGGCATCAACAAGGCATTTCCGCCCACAGAACTGCCGCTCTCTGGATGTTTTTTCTTTTTCGGACCATTCTCTGTAAACCCTAGAGATGGTTGTGCGTGAAAATCCCAGTAGATCAGCAGTTTCTGAAATACTCAGACCAGCCCTTCCGACACCAACAACCATGCCACGTTCAAAGGCACTCAAATCACCTTTCTTCCCCATACTGATGCTCGGTTTGAACTGCAGGAGATTGTCTTGACCATGTCTACATGCCTAAATGCACTGAGTTGCCGCCATGTGATTGGCGGATTAGAAATTAAGTGGTAACGTGCAGTTGGACAGGTGTACCTAATAAATTGGCCGGTGAGTGTATAAGGGTTTGCCAAGTAATATAAAGCATAAAAATGCTGAAAATCTATACGCCTATAAATACATTTTGGTTTGCACACATATAAACCTATTCTATAGAAGTTTGAATTGCTTTGCTACAATGTGAATAACATTCGGCGTAACGTAACACTTTATTAGATCAGGAACTTTACGTTAATTTTAGTCGTTACACTGTAGACCACGCTGGAATATGTATTTTTATTTTCATGACAACACTAAGTTGACTTAACGTATTTGGCATTCCTCCTGTTTTACCATCTGCCACCTCTAATGGAAGTTTATTCTTGGGAGGTAACCCCCCCCCCCCCCCCCCCCCCATTAATGGTGAAGTAGCTCAGGACCTCATACAACTAAGCCCCCTCCCAATGGAACCCTTCTGTCTAAATTCTGCAGGGCATTGCATCAGGTTGCAGGGATGCATCTGTTTGCACTACTTTAGAGACTATTAAATGTGTGCGCCTTAATGACCATACAATCTATACAAATCTATGTCTTGGGATCCTACTAAGAACACAAAGCTAGAATAAATAGTTCAGGCGTATTTCATTCCCCTCCCCCAAAAATGTAACTAGAAACCATGGGAAGGTATTTTCTACACAGTTCATAAACTTCAAGTTAGGATCTAAGAAGGAATGTAGAATAGGGTTAGTGGATCTATTCAGAGCATGCTAGCAGATGTTAAATACCTTAGTAAACCTACAAAACATTACTTTGTCTCAAAGCACCTAAAACCAATATTGATGCTTCTTTTCCTGACCATCAGATAGGCTATGAAGCCATAAACGGAGGTGAGCATTTCTATATCTAGGGGAAAGGTGGAGATAAGGCATTACGCTACTGAAATTCTTCATGACCATTAAATTGTATGTATTCATAACAGGGTGTTGTATCATGTCAAGCCTCAAAAATAGGGATACAGCAATACACAATGGGTTGTTCTGTGCTTATTCCAGTGTGGAATTGTTTGTTTAAAACACATCCTTTAAATATATATAGATACTGTTTTATTATTTCTTTTATAATTTCATGTGAGTTTGAATTGAAAATATTTTTTTTCATTAATTTACATCACATAATGTAAATATATATTTATTTATATTTTTCCGTAATTGAATGGGATACAGCTCAGTTTGAATTGAAAATATTTTTTTTTCATTAATTTACATCACATAATTTAAATATATATTTAATTTTTTTTCCGGAATTGAATGGGAAACAGCTCAGTTTGAATTAAAATATTTTTTTCTCGAATTTATAAGTGGTTTTTGTGTAAGTTTTGGTGTTGCAATTGTTTGAGCATTCAAGTATTTGCAGAAAAAAATGCGACTTTCCCTGTGTGTTGTGCAAAAATCAGCCAATTATTTGACACAAATTTTCTGATTTAAAAAAAAAAAAAAAAGCATTGATAAATTTCCTCCATCAGGAAGGGATTCTAATTGTATGTTCTTTCTTACATCTTATTTTATGTATTGTATCAGTTTTCCAGTTCCTTTAGTAGAAATAAGGCTGGGTTCACACTACGTTTTTGCAATCCATTTTTGCAAAAAAAAAGATGGACAAAGGGTTGCATTCGTGTGCATCTGTTTTGATTCATTTTTTCCATTGACTTACATTATTTAAAAAAAAAGCATCCTTTTTTAACGTACACAAGAATAAAGTTAAGTACGTTAAAAAATACGGAAGTGTTTTGATCCATTTTTTTAAATGGAAGTCAAAGGAAAAACGGATTAAAACGGATGCACACAATTGCATCCGTTTTTGCATTCGTTTTTTGCAAAAACAAATGAGAAAAAAGGTTGGAAAAACTTAGTGTGAACCCAGCCTAAGTGTATTGAGTAAGTATTACACTTTCTTTAAATATCAAGTAAAGTGCATTAAATAATTTTTATTTATTCATTTATTCTCCACACTTGGTATTGTATTTATTGATCATATGGAGGGGTGTTAAACTTGTGGCCCTCCAGCTACTACAATTCCCATCATGCCTGGACAAATAACGCTTTAGCTTTGGCTGTCCAGGCATGATGGGAATTGTAGTTTTGCAACAGCTGGAGGGCCGCATGTTTGACGCTGCTGGTCTATAGACTATTTTTAGTGACATTTGCACTAAAATTCAGTCGAAAGGTCAGTCTAGTTTAAGAGAAGTACAATTTCATCAGTCCCTATAGTCAAACAGCATGAAGGAAATTACTACATCCACTATAAAATCTGATTTGAACATTTGTGGACCTTGGTGTCATGTCTAAGGAGTTGCATGTGACTTTTTTATGCTACAAACTTGGAATAAATAGATGATAGATTCCCCCCTATGTGTGAACTGAGACTGAGAAAAGGATTTTGTAGAATTACCTCACAGGGGGAGATTTATCGCGCTGTCCGATAGTCAGATTCTCTTTGTTGCCCATAGCAACCAATCTGAGCTCAACTTTTATTTTACCAGAGCTAAGTTAAGAAATAAAGGCTGAGCGGTCATTGGTTGCTATGGGCAACAAGGAGAATCTTATTGTATGACAGTGTGATAAATCTCCCCCATAGGAGTTGAGATATAATACCTCGTGCAAAGAATCTGAGAATCTGTTACCCATAGCAGCAAAACAGATTGCAGCTTTTATTTTTAAGGCCTATGAAAATAAAGGATGGAACCTGGGCTCTAGATTTAAAGGACAACTCCGGCATCCCCCCCCCCTTAACTAACACATATTACAAAGTTATATAACTTTGTAATGTGTGTTAGTCATCTGCTGGAAGCCGTTCCGCCTCTTCCCCCCCCCCAGAAGTAAAATAAAACAAACTATACTTACACATTTACTGTCGACCCCATCCTCTTCTCCCGCCGCCATATTGTGATGATGTCGTCAAAAGCAGGGGGCGGGTCTAGTCTTCAGCTTCTTCCTTTCAAATGAATGGGAGTGAAAAGGCTGCCGATGCGCGTGCACACCAGCAGCCTTTTCTTTGGCTGGAATGCATCACATGGCTTCCAGCTTGCTCAGCTCTGATTGGCGATCCAGCCAATGAAAAGGCTGCTGGTGTGCACGCGCACCGGCAGCCTTTTCGCTCCCATGCATTCTAAAGTAAGAAGCTGAACTTGCATGGTTTGCATGACCCTATATCAGGCCCTTATACTACATTTTCTCTTTTCTGTTCTTATAATACTTGATCTTTCTTTGATGCAGTCTCTGACTCCCTACATGTTGTATGGTTTTAGAGTGTTTCTACAGTATATCTATATTTCTATTTTATCATAAGAACTGAAAAACTAAAATGTCAACTGTGCAGATCTGTCACATGACGAAACCCGATGGGCCTTATTTACAATAATGGGGTCTGTCATTTTACCAGGAAAATTGGTACCGCACAAAGGATACTGACAACACAAATAACACCACCTTTACAACAACAAAGAGAACATTTATATATGCTTATGAAGGATGCCGAGGGAGGAGGATAGTCATATGAACCTCCATGGTTTGATGGGATCGCCATACAGAGCAATGAACAGGTCTTCTAAAGGGATTATATCACATTAACTTTATAATACAGTAATTGGAAAAAACTACTATAAAGCGGCTAAACCCTTGACCAAAAGCAGTTATAACATGTTATTGCCCCTTGCAGGGGGAATGCAGTATTACAGTGATTCAGTATGTCCTCGAACATTGTGGACTGTGGTATTGCAATAAAATCAATAAAGTAAAGAAAGTCAGAGAAAAGGTTTATACAGTGTGCATAAAAGCAAGAGGAATATATTCTGTTTGGACTAGATGCATCAGACTGTATGACTTTTTTTTCCCTGTGCACGCGACTAGTTGTGTTTTTGTTACATACCATTTTACTAAACATATCGGTTATTGAATATTTTAATAACATTTTTAGAAAAATGCTGATGTTTGAAAAAAAGTGATTATTCTCCTTTTCCTTTTAAAATTTTTTTTAAATTAGCTATGCTTTAACATTGTAGAATTATACATAGACAAGACCTTCAATGGCCTGTGGAAGGTCCCCTTATAAAAGGTACTGGTGTACTGATCACATCAAACATCATCTCTATGATCCTATCCATGATTCTTCCCTTATATGTTACAGTCAGCTTTGATTGTAGGAAAACAAAGGGTCAGAAAAGAGAGATTAGAGATTTCTCAAATCTTAGTGTACAGAGCAAGATAGTGACTGCATCTCACTTCTGAGCACACAGGTATAGTGGCAGAGCCCATGCGGTCAGTGTGCCATAGCAGTAACTTCTCTCTATTATTACAGCGCTGGTAACGAACAGGGTCACTCTCTAATACTACTATTAGTGCTATTATGCCCACTTAAAGGTATCCTGAGCATTTGCATTCTATGTATATTAAAGTGTCCCTCATCCTGATAAGCCTGAGGGCACCATGTTTACAGCTATTGCGCATCGATTACATTCACTTTAAATTCATAAACCAACGAGGGATTTAATGCGCCACCTGCTGATCTATTTCCTTTACTGCATCTCTTAAGGCACTTTTACACAGGTCAGCAGTACGTATTCCTAGAAACGCACATTCGGCCAATAATCGGTGAGTGTAATGGTAACAACGATCAGCAGATAAGTGGGGAAACGTTCGCTCATCAGCTGATCGCATCTTTTGCTCTGATCTAAAAATGTATTGATATCTGCTGGAAATGACGCTTCACATATTGCTGTTTCAGGGTGCTACCATCATGGCTGTCTGACAGTCCCCACGTGTTACATCATCTACTGTGACATCATCCGTGAAGACACATCAGACAGAGCATTCTCCTGCCAAAGTCCCTGAACCTACCAATGATGTCATCCTGCTCCAAATGAAGCTGTTTAGTGGTGAATGTGCAGGGCGACCTCTCCTAGTAATATCACTGCCATGCCCCTACCTGTGACATCAGCACCAGATCTGGGAGTTTTAGGGGAAATATAAGGAAATATCTCTGACGTCAGCACATTAACTATAGCTATGTGGTGCCTTTTGCCAACTGTATCTGGGCCAATGAGCGTAAAGTTATACCATTGCTATTGCCCCCCTGTGACACTGACGTCCCCTCCACCTCATTACATGCTGCCTTTTCTTTCACCTCCAAGCAACAGGTTCTCCATCTAATAACAATAGCATACTCTATCAATGCCTCCCAGCAGCACATTCCTTCTTCCCACCATTGTCCCATTGCCTTCTGTAGCACATCATCTACTCCCTTCACATGCACATATTATCACTAGTCTGTCAGCAGCACCTCCTTCCCTTCAGCAGCATCCCTTACCCCGCAGAGGCAGGTTATATCACCGACATCATGGACCTGCCTTCTACCTTTATCCTCCCCACACCACATATCTCACACTCTCACCTACTGCAGCATCTACTATGAGGTCTCTTATACTGTACACAGAGTAATTACTATACACCATTGCTTTTATCAATGCTCCCTACTTCCATAGAAATATATTACCTGTATATACCAATAATGCCATAACAACCCTAATGTTGTGTAGGATCCATCCCTGTGTTTCCACCCCTGCATCAGGGTACCATTTCAATCACATAGCATGATTTCCCTTTAAAACCTTGGCAAATTTGTAGTCCACTCGTAGTCAGACTACGGAGTCCGCACTTCCCGCAGATTCCGCCATTCACCCCCGGGCAATCCCGCTTGAATCCCTGCCGGTCCCATAGACTCCATTCTATGCTCGGGAAGATTCTGGTGGATGGTAGGATCTGCCTGATCATAGAATGGAGTCTATGGGACCGGCGGAAATTCACATGGGGGCAAGCTGCAGAATCCGTGGGAAGTTCCCTGCATGGATTCCGTAGTCTGAACATGCCCTTAAAGAGAGCAGTGTGCAGAACTGCCAGAAGCACCACAGACTTGCCTTGTAATACTCTTATAATGTGAGGCTATTGCACTTCCAGCAGTTCCCTATACTGCTCTCTTTAGGAGCAGACTACTAACCTGCTGGGATTTTGAAAAGGTACCCTGCCGAGTGATCAAAATGATAGGTACCCTTTAAATTGCCACTAAAGATCTGACTTGTTTTCCATTACATCTCCCAGATGCTTGATCATATTGAGATCTGAGGTATTTGGAGACCAAGTCAACACCCTAAGCCGTTTGCCTGGTTTTTACATTTTTGAACAATTTTACAGTGTGGCCAGGCATCATTCTGCTGAAGGGCCATTAGAAAATATCACTGCCATAAAGGAGTGTAATTGCTCTGTACAATGTTTAAGTAAGTGGTTTATGTCAAAGCAACATCAATATGAATGCAAGGACCAGCTGTTTCCCAGCAGAACACTGTCCTGTGCATCACTTTGCCCTGTTGGCTTGCCTTTGGCCCCTAACTACTTGATAGGGGGCAAATATGAGATTGTGGGTGGTCTGACCTTCGGCACCCCAGATCCATTGTTTTGAATAGAGCTGCAGATCTGCGCATTAACCACATCTCCATTCATTCTGTATAGAACTGCTGGAGATAGCCAAGTACAGCACTCGCTTCTTTCTGGTGGTTCAATAGAGAAACAATGGATCTGCGGGTCAGGTGTTTACCCGCAGCTCCATTCACACCAAAGGAGCCAGGGTGCCAATACAGAGATCCCTGGGGGAGCACGGAGGTCGGAACCCCACAATCTCATACTTGTCCCCTATGCTGTGGATAGGCAACAAGTAAGGTTAAATCGGAAAACTGAACACAGGGGGACACAATCTGAGATTAGTTGGGGGAAAGATCAAAAACAACACAAGAAAATATTACTTTACTCAATGAGTTGTAGATGCTTGGTACAAACTTCCAGCAGATGTGGTTGGTAAATCTACAATAATTCAATGTAAACCTGCCTGGGATAAACATATATCTATCCTAAAATAATAAGAAAGGAAATACTAATAGGGCAGACTACATAGACCAGGGGGCTTTTTCTGCCAACAATCTGTGTTTTTATGAGAAAAGTTTGTTAAATTAATGTATTTGCAAAAATAGAAAACTTGCCAAACCTTACAAGTTTGTTACAACTAAATAATTTATGATGGGAATACACCTTTAAGGCTGGGTTCACACTATGTATATTTGAGGCTGTATTTGTGAGGCTGTATAGCAACCAAAACCAGGAGTGGATTGAAAACACAGAAAGGCTCTGTTCACATAATGTTGTAATTGAGTGGATGGCCATCATTTAATGGCAAATATTTGCTGTTATTTTAAAACAACGGCTGTGGTATTGAAATAATGGCCGTTATTTACTGTTATATGGCGGCCATCCACTCAATTTCAACATTGTGTGAACAGATCCTTTCTGTGTTTTCAATCCACTCCTGGTTTTGGTTGCTATGAGGACCTGACATGAGGACCAAATACAGCCTCAAATATACATAGTGTGAACCCAGCCCCCCTGGGTTCACACTATGTATATTTGAGGCTGTATTTGGTCCTCATGTCAGGTCCTCATAGCAACCAAAACCAGGAGTGGATTGAAAACACAGAAAGGATCTGTTCACACAATGTTGAAATTGAGTGGATGGCCGCCATATAACAGTAAATAACTTCCATTATTTCAATATAACAGCCGTTGTTTTAAAATAACAGCAAATATTTGCCATTAAATGACGTCCATCCACTCAATTACAACATTATGTGAACAGATCCTTTCTGTGTTTTCAATCCACTCCTTGTTTTGGTTGCTATACAGCCTCAAACATACAGCCTCAAATATACGTAGTGTGAACCCAGTTAGGGTAGCTTCACACGTACCGGATTCACAGATTTCACACTGCGAGTTTGCAGCAAAATCCGCTGCGAATCCATGTACCGTGAAGTTGAATGGGTCACATACCCACAGCAGAATTTTCACTCCGATGCCAGTATGTGACCCGGCCCCCTTAAACCCCTGCCGCTAGCGCCTGGAGCATACTTACCTACTCGTAGGACATGTGAAAGTGCATAATCCACTGCCAGTGTCTGACTGGAGTACCTTGGGCCAATCAGGCATTTTAATTCTAGGGGCCCACCCTACATATACCAGATATAACTGGCTTTAAACCTTTCACAATACTATAGTGACTTTGCACAGAGCTGTGTATGTGACCAGCAATGCTAGCTCACTGCTAGTAACTTGTCAGTCACTATATGCAAACAGCATAGAGCGCCACTTAATATTCTTGAAAGTAGAAGTGTCAAGAAATGAACAAATCTCAGGCAGGGTGGGCGGTGCAGAAACATAATAATAAAAGTAAACCTACCTGTCTCCGTGTCCTCGTAGTGCTTCCTTATGGATATGTGACAGAATCTGGCCTCCTCCAGGCAAAAATGACTTCTGGCAGCTGGGAGAGACCCGAGAGCAGCACTATGGGGCACAGGGACTTTCACAATACTTCTCCTTTAGGGAATCTGTCAGCTGTAATTCATGTTCCAAACGTCTGACACTGTTATGCTGCGTTTACACTGAGCGATAATTCGCCCAATCGTACGATTAACGATTTCGAAGTAACATTTTTTTTCTATAACGATCAGCGTTTAGACGGAACAATATATTGTACGGAAAAATCGTTTTGCGATCGCTTAAGCCTATCTCGCACATTGGTTAAATCAGTGAACATAGCACAATATATGCACAATATATACACACATCATACACAGATATAAAGAAATGCACATTACCTATATGCATACATAGTACACACACATGCACGATACATACATAAAGTCCTTAGGGATTCGATGAAACATATACGATGTATATGGTGGTGTCCATGTTGCTATGATATGCTATGATTGGTGTGACCTGTCACTTGAAAAAAACTTTTGACAAACCTTGAGAATGTAGGTATAAACCTTGTAAAGCATGTTTTTTCTTCAAGATTTAAGTGCCCCTTTAATCCAGGGATATGCACATACATGCAGGAGTTCTACTATCCACTGCTCCATCCTACTTGTGCACATTGTGCAGGTGATAGTTCTGTGTAGCAGACAGATGTCCAGCTTTATGACTCTGCAATATGTGATGGACCCCCAACTCCCAAGAATAATAAGTTAAACCAAAGAACACAAAATAAAGACACAACACATTGTAATCAGGTGTCAAAGGGGCCAATTTTATTTAAAACTACATGACACTGAAAATGGCAGACCCCTGACTCACGAAGAGTCACCCTCCAGCACTCAGGCGAGGAAAAAACCCCTGTGGGGGAAACCTCGAGGGAGCCATGGCTGGAGAGTTGCCCCTCCCCTGGGCTTAGAGGGTAATACCATACTATAAATACAATAAACTGGATGTAAAAGAGATCTGGCTGCAATGTCTGTCACCTTATTGATGGCTAGGCGGACATATCTCTTCTCCATTACAGATCCAGGTCCACTTCTCAGGAAGGTGGAGACTCCATGAAGGGGTAGTCTAAAGCAGACCACCCCTTTTCCCCTGCTAGAACCTCCAAATTACATCAAGGGTAGGGGGCAGTAAAGTCAAGCTCAAGGTCCTCTGGCGCATCCAAGATGGCACTGATCAGGGCGCGGTGCATTGCTTTATGGAACCTTCTTTATGACATAAATCATACCTCCCAACTTTTGTTTGGAGGAAAGAGGGACAGTCACGGCAATGTGCCACGCCCCTATGACCACGCCCCCATAGCCACGCCCACATTAACTATTACCATTATATAGGAAACAAATATTCCCACCAGATCTTCACCGCATAGTGACTTATCCCCCCCATACTATTACTGCATAACATCCACTATACACAGAGCAGTACTCCCCCTCAGCACTGACCATATAGCGGTAGATTAGACTGTACACCTGCAGACCTTATAGGTGATTATAGTGCAGTTATTCAGTGACTCACAGGGGACGTCTTCTCTTGTTGATCACTTTTGTGGTTCTTCGCCATCATGCACGGCCATCTTGAAAACCTCTCCGGCCATCTGCGAGACAAACATTTTAGGCTCCTGTCTCCAGTATCATCCTCATCTGCTTCACAGTAACTCTCTGTGCCCCCATATGGTACAGACCCCTCTGTGCCCCCATATGGTACAGACCCCTCTGTGCCTCCATATCTCATTGTAGTAACCCCCATCTCCCCATAGAACACAATATAGTAACCCACCTCCCCCTAGGACACACTGTAGTAACACCCCTCCCCAGTTAATCCCACTGTAGTTACCCCCCTCCCCAGTTAATTCTACTGTAGTAATCCCCCTCCCCAGTTAATCCCACTGTAGTACCCCCCTCCCCAGTTAATCCCAATGTAGTAATCCCCCCTCCCCCAGTTAATCCCCCTGTAGTAATCCCCCTCCCCAGTTAATCCCAATGTAGTAATCCCCCTCCCCAGTTAATCCTATGATAGTAATCCCCCTCCCCAGTTAATCCTATGATAGTAATCCCCCTCCCCCAGTTAATTCTATTGTAGTAATCCCCCTCCCCAGTTAATCCTATGATAGTAATCCCACTCCCCAGTTAATCCTATGATAGTAATCCCCCTCCCCAGTTAATTCTATTGTAGTAATCCCCCTCCCCAGTTAATCCCCCTCTAGTAATCCCCCTCCCCAGTTAATCCCCCTGTAGTAATCCCCCTCCCCAGTTAATCATATGATAGTAATCCCCCTCCCCAGTTAATCCTATGATAGTAATCCCCCTCCCCCAGTTAATTCTATTGTAGTAATCCCCCTCCCCAGTTAATCCTATGATAGTAATCCCCCTCCCCCAGTTAATTCTATTGTAGTAATCCCCCTCCCCAGTTAATCCTATTGTACTAATCCCCCTCCCCCAGTTAATTCTATTGTAGTAATCCCCCTCCCCAGTTAATCCCAATGTAGTAATCCCCCCTCCCCCAGTTAATCCCCCTGTAGTAATCCCCCTCCCCAGTTAATCCCCCTGTAGTAATCCCCCTCCCCAGTTAATCCCCCTGTAGTAATCCCCCTCCCCAGTTAATCCTATGATAGTAATCCCCCTCCCCCAGTTAATTCTATTGTAGTAATCCCCCTCCCCAGTTAATCCTATGATAGTAATCCCCCTCCCCCAGTTAATTCTATTGTAGTAATCCCCCTCCCCAGTTAATCCCAATGTAGTAATCCCCCCTCCCCCAGTTAATCCCCCTGTAGTAATCCCCCTCCCCAGTTAATCCCCCTGTAGTAATCCCCCTCCCCAGTTAATCCTATGATAGTTAATCCTATTAGTTAATCCTAGTTAATCCTATTGTACTAATCCCCCTCCCCCAGTTAATTCAATTGTAGTAATCCCCCTCCCCAGTTAATCCCAATGTAGTAATCCCCCCTCCCCCAGTTAATCCCCCTGTAGTAATCCCCCTCCCCAGTTAATCCCCCTGTAGTAATCCCCCTCCCCAGTTAATCCCCCTGTAGTAATCCCCCTCCCCAGTTAATCCTATGATAGTAATCCCCCTCCCCAGTTAATCCTATGATAGTAATCCCCCTCCCCCAGTTAATTCTATTGTAGTAATCCCCCTCCCCAGTTAATCCTATGATAGTAATCCCCCTCCCCAGTTAATCCTATTGTACTAATCCCCCTCCCCCAGTTAATTCTATGATAGTAATCCCCCTCCCCAGTTAATCCTATTTTACTAATCCCCCTCCCCCAGTTAATTCTATTGTAGTACCCCCCTCCCCAGTTAATCCCCCTGTAGTAATCCCCCTCCCCAGTTAATCCCAATGTACTAATCCCCCTCCCCCAGTTAATTCTATTGTAGTAATCTCCCTCCCCAGTTAATCCTATGATAGTAATCCCCCTCCCCAGTTAATTCTATTGTAGTAATCCCCCTCCCCAGTTAATCCTATGATAGTAATCCCCCTCCCCAGTTAATTCTATTGTAGTAATCCCCCTCCCCAGTTAATCCTATGATAGTAATCCCCCTCCCCAGTTAATCCTATTGTACTAATCCCCCTCCCCAGTTAATAATATGGTAGTAATCCCCCTCCCCAGTTAATAATATGGTAGTAATCCCCCTCCCCAGTTAATCCTATAATTGTAATCCCAGTTCATCCCAATGTAGTAATCCCACTGCAGACCCATCCCTGACAGAAAATAATAAAAACTACATATACTCACCTAGTCAGGAGCAGTCAGATCCCAGCTGGCTGTCTGTCTTCTCCCAGCTGGTCACAGGTCAGGGACACTGCAGGAGAGAGGCAGCCTAACACACAGCTCCAGCCCCGCGGTATCTGCTTTCTTCTCTCCGACCTGTCCCTGACCTGTGACGTCACCAGCAGCAGCCACGGCAGCCTGCAGGAGACGGACAGGAGAGAAGAGGAATGCAGGTACCGCGTGGGGCTGGAGCAGAGAGCTTCCGGGGCAGCAGCTGAGCTGTGTGTGAGGCCGGCAGTCTGCTCCACAAGCTCCCTGCTTATGCAAACCGCGTCCCTGAAGCCACCTGACACTGTCAGCAGCCGCAGGAGCCGCTCACACTGTCAGATGGCTTCAGGGACGCCTGCGGGACACAGGGGAACCTTCCCGGGACAGCGGGACATCACCTCCAAATCGGGACCGTCCCGCTGAAACCGTTGGGAGGTATGCATAAATGCTTGTCATCACAGTGCATGGTTGCCATAGTTACTGCAGGTAAACACATCTGAAGCATTAACCCATTAATTACTGGCGATGCACTTTACTGCAGAGGTCACTAAACACACTTGTGACCAAGCAAATAGCTTATGGTTAGGCCACACTAAGAACACTAAATAATATGGTTTGATGTGGCCCATAGCAACCAATCACAGCTCAGCTTTCATTTCTCAAATTACTCTGGTAAATTAAAAGCTGAACTGTAATTGGTTGCCATGTGCAACTTAGATTAGTCTGACTGGCCCATAGCAACCAATCAGAGCTCAGCTTTAATTTTATAAGAGATTGTTAAGATATGAAAGGTGAGCTGTGATTGGTTGCTATGGGCAAATCAGACTGGGTTTTGTCTCTGGCAGGTTGATAAAGCTGATCCATTGCTGTAAAGTTTATGAGGATGAGGATGAAGATGACAGAAAACACATGACACCAAGATTCCCCATAATGCTTTGCAGTCAGCCCTTCCCCCATACCCCCCAACTTTTTGAAGGGACACTTGTGGTTCACAGACATTTCTTTACACTACAATTCCCAGCATTTAGAATCCACTTGTATACGGTTATATACAGCGGATTTGTTAACATGCAGGAGACTGCTGACAATTTTATTTAATTGTATGTTGAAAGGGCTGCCGAAGAGTTTTATAAATAAAGCTGTTGAATTAAATAGACAAGGCCGGTATCCCTACCGGGATATTTATGATGCCATTTGGTTGGTGAACTCCCAAGTCTCTTCCTTAATAATATCCAATAGCCACTGGCCTCCTGCAACGTCACATACTAGGCTCATGGATCACTCGCTCAGCCAATCACTGACTGGGGATGGACACCGCTGTAGTCATTGACTTCCTGAGCAGGCAGTCTATCAGCCGAGTATGTGACACTACAGCAAAAGCAGCTTGGGCTGTGACATACACGGAACCCGGTCGAAAATTATTGAAAATGACTTCCAGCGGCTGTGAGAGACGCAGGGGCACAGGAACTGGTCAGTATAGTTTCTTTATTATTTTGTCGCATCCCCCTACCTGCCTGCCATTTGTTAGTTTCTCAAGACTTCTCCTTTAACCCCTTAAGGACTAGAACAATTTCCATTTTTGCGCTTTTGTTTTTTCCTTAAAAGGCCATAGCAGTTGTACTTTTTCACCTAGAGACCACCATGAGCCCTTATTTTTTGTGCCACTAATTGTACTTTGCAATGACAGGCTTATTTTTTACATAAAGTACACTGCGAAACCAGAAAAAAATTAAATGTGTGGTGAAATAAAAAAAATAATAATTTTTTTTTTATTTAGGGAGGTTTCATGTTTACACCGTTCGCCCTGGGGTAAAACTGACTTGTTATATATGTTCTTCAAGTTGTTACGATTACCACGATATGTAACATGTATAACTTTTATTTTCTTTGATGTCTTTCAAAAAATTAACGCCTTTTTTAAACATATATGTTCCTTAAAATCGCTCTATTCCCAGGCTTATAGCGCTTTTATCCTTTGGTCTATGGGGCTGTGTGAGGTGTCAATTTTTGCGCCATGATGTGTTCTTTCTTTTTTTTTTTTTTTTTTTTAAATTCTAAATTTTATTACATTTTAAATTTTTACACATCGAGGGATACATTTGGCGCCTCGCAGGGCGTTGAAGTAATCATAGACAGACAGACAGTGCAAACATACCTAACCACGGCTCCCATAGAGTACACTCATTTGGCATATTAAACCTACATGAAGGATAGGGAGTGAGCTAACGCTCGACCTTAGAAAGGTCAGAAGACCAACAGAATAGGGGGGGGGGGGAGGGGGGGGAAGTAAGGGGGAGCAGGTGGGTAGAGGGGAAGTGCAGAGAGGGGTGGTGAAATGGGGGCAGGCTGCTCCTCACTTAGCCAGCAGAGACCTGTATTCAGGGGTCTCGGTGAACTTCTCCCAGTAATACCAGGTCTTAAAGAACCTAGAGTTTCGGGCATGAAGTTGAGCAGTCAGGTCCTCCATGTGTTTGATGTCCTCCACTTTCCGTATCCACAGTGCAAGGCTAGGGGGATCAGGTTGGCGCCATAAAGCGGGTATACAGGCCCGGGCAGCATTGATCAAGTGACGGAGAATCGAGGTACGGTAACTTTTGAGAGGGACGTCGGACACATGCAGGAGGAAAAGAGCGGGCGAGAAAGGGAGAGGGTAGTCAGTAAAAGTGGAGGCAATACGCCAAACCTCTTTCCAAAAAGACTCCAATCTGGGGCAACTCCAGAACGTATGGAGGAGGGAGCCTTCCTCGCCGCATTCCCTCCAGCATTGTGGGGACACCTCAGGGAAGATCCTGTGCAGTCGGACAGGTACCCGGTACCAACGGGAGAGGAGCTTGTAGCCCGCTTCCTGTATGCGGGAGGAGATCGAGGAGGAATGCATGCACCTGAGCTCTCTGTCTACCTGTACTGCGGTGAAGGATGTGTTCAGGTCCTCCTCCCAGGCCACGAGAAAGGGGGGAGAAGGTTGATCGGGGGGTGAGCCCAACATGGCATAGAGAATGGAAAGAGAATGTCGGAGAGGGCCGGAGCCCAGGCACAGGGATTCAAAAGGTGTGTGTGGGCGGGCAAAGCAGGAGGGCATGGGAAGGGTAAGTAGGAAGTGATGGAGCTGAAGTGATCCCCAGAACCCTAAGGGGGTGGGGTCATTAAGGGCATTAAGATCAGAGAGCGAGGGCCATGCTGTGCCCCTGAGAAAGGATTGGGCATGAAAGCGTCCATCCCGCGACCACATGCGGAAGGCAGGATCTTCTATCCCCGGGCGGAACGATGGGTTATCCAAAATTGGGAACAGAGGAGAAGGGTGTGGGGCCATGAAGCTAGCGGAGAGATGCTTATGACAGACCCGGAGTGTCGGGGCAATAGTTGGGTGGGAGCTCACAAGACTGGCGGAGGCCGGGAGCCAGGGAGCTGCCAGCAAAGACAGCGGTGCAACTGCCTTTTCCAGATCCACCCATAACTTCGAGGAGGAGTGGCGGTGCCAGTCCAGCACTCTGGACAGGTGGGAAGCGACATAATATTGATAGATGTTAGGCAGTCCAAGACCGCCCTTTGATTTGGGGCGATGTAAAACTGTCTTTGCTATGCGTGGTTGTTTGTGAGCCCATATGAATTTGGTAAGAAGTGAGGAGAGTTGCCTGAAGTATGACAGAGGCACCGTGACCGGGAGGGCCTGAAAGAGGTACAGTAAGCGAGGCAGGACGTTCATTTTAAAAATTGCACAGCGGCCAAACCAGGAGAAGGTGCCTCTGTGCCAACGAAGCAAGTCCCTCTCTATCGTCTGGAGCATAGGTGGGAAGTTCGTTTTGTATAGGTCAGAGGTGGAGGGTGTGAGCTGTACCCCCAAATACTTGAGGGAGGAGCGGGTCCAACGGAAGGGGAAGGACGCCTCGAGAGAGGAGGCTACCTCGGAAGGGAGGGATATGTTGAGTGCCTCAGATTTCTGGAGATTGATTTTATAGTTAGAGAGGGCCTGGTAGCGGGATAATTCTGACAGCAGATTAGGGAGCGAGACTATGGGCTGGGTAAGGAAAAATAGGAGGTCATCCGCGTAAGCCGCAACTCTGTGTTCCACCGGCCCCACCCGCACCCCAGAGATGTCCGGATTACGCCTCACATGTCTAAGGAAGGGTTCCAGGGTCAGGATAAAGATCAGTGGGGAGAGGGGGCAGCCCTGTCGTGTGCCATTCGTAATGGGGAAGGAAGCTGAGAGAAGGCCATTGACCGAAACCCGAGCCAAGGGATGGGAGTATAAAGAGCCTATCCACTCCAGCATGTGAGGTCCGAGACCAACATGCCGCAGTGTGGCAAAAAGAAAGGGCCAGGCTACACGGTCAAAGGCCTTCTCCGCGTCTGTAGACAGAAGCATGACGGGGAGGGAAGAGGAACGAGCTAGATGGGTGATGTTTATGGCTCTAATGGTGTTATCGCGGGCCTCTCGCATGGGCATGAACCCTACCTGGTCAGGGTGTATTATGGCTTGCAGAAAGGGGGTAAGACGAGCCGCCAAAATTTTAGAAAAGAATTTGAGATCGAGGTTCAGGAGGGAGATGGGACGGTAATTTTGGCACAATGAGGGGTCTTTGCCGTCTTTGGGGATGACGGAGATATGGGCGCGGAGGGCATCTAGGGGGAGGGGGGAGCCAGTGGGCACAGAGTTAAAGGCAGACAGGAAGTGGTCCCGGAGGAGAGGCCCAAAGGTTTTGTAGTAGGGCAAGGTGAACCCGTCAGGACCTGGGGATTTGCCCGAGGGGGACGTTTTAAGAGCCCATTCCCACTCTGAGGGTGTAATGGGGGATTCGAGCGCGGCGGCTTCCGTCTCCGACAACTTTGGCAGTCCCGATTCCGCCAGGTACGAGGCAACTGCCGAGTGGAAGGGTGGGGAGTCCGGCGAGGGCGAAGGGGTTGGCAGGCCATAGAGGGAGGTATAATAGTCCTTGAAGGATTCTGCTATCTGGGAAGATAAGGACTGTTTTGATCCGGAGGAGGAAGTGATCTGGGGGATGAAAGAGCGGGCTCTCTGTTGGCGCAGAGCCCGAGCTAGGGTCTTACCCGGTTTGTTGCCAAATTCAAAATAGTGACGACGGCATCGCGCTAGAGAGGCCTTGGCATTTGCAAAGGTGAGGTCTCTCAGCTTACCTCGCAGATCCGCTAGCTCCGACCCTGTGGCAAGATCCAGACTCGCTTTATGACGTTTGTCTAAGTCCGCAATGCGCGTTATCAGAGATTGTATCTTGGCCATTCTCTCCTTTTTAAGGCGAGTGGCGAGCTTAATAAATGTCCCCCTTATGAAGCATTTATGGGCCTCCCATACCACCAACGGGGGAGATTCGGGAGAAGTATTAACAGAGAAATAGGTAGAGAGGTCAGTCCGGACTTCGGCCAGGACCCCTGGGTCCCTTAGCAGGGTCTCGTTTAGACGCCAGGACCAGCTTCGCGGTTGGGGAGGAGAGAAAGAGAGAGAGAGTGAGATCAGAGCATGATCAGAAAAAGAGATGGGGTCTATGGAGGCCGCCGTTACACAGTCCAAGTTTGCATGAGAGATAAAAAGATAGTCAATACGGGAATATACGTTATGCGGGTGCGAGAAGAAGGTGTAGTCTTTATCGCGGGGATGAAGCAGCCGCCAGGTGTCCATAAGCTGATAGGAGTGAAGGGATTGTTTTGCCTGTCTTAAGGAAGAGAAAGAGAGAGCAGAGTGGCCAGAAGAAGAGTCCAGCCGAGGGTCAAGAGCCATGTTGAGATCACCTCCAAGAACAACCACACCCTCTAGGAAGTCCTCGACCTCCGCTAGATACCTCTCCAGAGAGGCAGCCTGCGCCACATTGGGGAGGTACACCGTGCCGAAGGTGCAAAGGACACCCGCCATTTTCCCCTTCACAAAAAGGAACCGTCCCTCTGCATCCGATCTCTGATCTAGGAATTCCCAGGGGGCTGTATGAGCAAACAAGATCGTAACCCCTTTTGTTTTAGAGTCTGGAGAGCAACTGTGGTAAGCATCCGGAAAGTGGCGGTTGGACAATCGTTGCATTTGGTCTCTGCGGAAGTGGGTCTCTTGGATAAAGGCCACCGCGGCCTTTTTAGCCCATAGAAGACGTAGCAGGGAGGAGCGCTTCTCCGGGACATTTAGGCCTTGTGCGTTAAGTGATACACAGAGCACTGTTGACATGACTCAGTGAGGAGCAAGCCTAGGTGACAGGAGAGAAAGAGGAAGAGGGACGAAGAGGAGAGGGGGAGGCTGGAGGAAGAGAGAACCAGAAAGCAGGGGGGGGGGGGATGGAGGGGGAGAGAGAAAAGAGAGCGAGATCTAAGATGGTAAGAAAAGGGGGGGGGGGGGAGGGGGGGGGGGAGGCTGAAGGGGAGTAGGGAGGCAAAAACCTTCCAAGCACTAGGGAGGATGGGAGTCCAAGGGACTACCGTCCGTAATAGGAAAAATGGATAAGTCCCTGTGCTGAGGACTGCGGGAAAAACGCGGGAGAGCAGGTCAGAGGACCGCGTCCGGGCCCCAAAATCTGTGGTAGTCCTATGAAGGGACTCCTTTATGGAGACGGGAGGGGCAGGAGAGACATAGGAAACACCGGTAAACGAACAGTAGTAATCAGACAAACAACAGGAGGGGTCGTGTATGAGACAAGAAAGGAAGGAGCCCCGCTCACTGGAGGTGAAGACTCCGCTTTGTTAGTAGGTCGGAGGTAACTATTTAGAAGAGCAAGGAGAAGGAAAGGTAGCGTGCGAGGTCAGTCATACAAAGGTAAGGGTAGAGCGATAGCGCCTTCTGGCGGTCCCCCGCATAAAGATAACTCAAACAAACAAATAAGTCAAAGAACATGTTATAACAATATTGGCCCATAGAATCAGGCTACACGCCCGGGTGTCCTGTGAGAGTAAGGGGGGGGTGGGGAGGGGGGAAGGGTAAGGGAGGGGGAAGGAGGGGTGAGGGGAGGGGAGAGGGGAAGAGGGGGAGGGGGAAGGGGAGGGAGAGAACGGGGATGAGAGGGGGAAGGGGAGGTGAGGAGAAGGGGGAGGAGAGGGAAGAGGAAGGAGGGGGAGGGGGAAAGGGGAGGAGAAGGGGGAGGAAGGGAAGGGAGGGGGGGGGAGGAAGGGAAGGGAGGGGGGGGGGAGGGGGGGAGGGGAGGTGAGGGAGAGGGAGAGGGAAAAGGGTGAGGGGGTGGGGGGGGAAAGACGAGGGGAGGAGGGGAACTTTGGCGGGACAAACAGTGATATCATGGCAGGCCCACCCGCGGCAGACTATAGGTCCATTGTTGCCAGTGCGGCTGAAGTCTCGATCAGACCCTGGTCCAGGGGATGGGCGACTGGGGAGAGAGGGGGGGGGGGGTGTCAGATAAGCACCTGGGTGGGGACTGCAGATGATCGTTGAATCCGTACCCATGGATATCGGGGGGGGGGGGGGGGGCGTATGACCAGGACTCATATGGGGGGGAGGACTAGGAAGAATCGGGCCTATCTTCCAGCTGCAGATGATGGGCAGCGACAGCGGCAGTTCCCATATCACGGCCAATTTGCTGCTGTCAACAGTCTTACTTGGCTGGCAGGATCCTCGGAGTTAGCATGGCGTTTCTGTGTGCTGCAACGAGCAGGAACTGGAACCGATCAACTGGATCGCAACGGCGATTACCCGAACATGGAGCCGACTTCAGTGGGGAGACTGCAACTCAGCGGGGCTCTGACTGGCGGTTCGGAGGCAAGCGGTCCCCTCCATGACGGGGGGAACGGGTGTCCCCACGGAGAGGAGAGCGGGATCTTCTCGTTTCCGGTCGTGGGGAACGACTCCCTGCAACAGCACCCGCCGGCAGAGGTGGGAGGTCTGGGGTCGTCCAGTCCGGCAGATGAAGCGACGGTATGCCGAGAAAATCCAGAGCACCGGGCAGGTCTTGCGGCGTACGAAGCAGGTAAGTGGTCCCGGCGTGTCTGATGATGAGGTGGAATGGATAGCCCCATCTATAGGATGCTCCCAAGTCTCTGATGGCATCCAGGAGAGGACGGAGCATGCGGCGCATAGCCAGGGTGCGCCGGGAGAGGTCCGGGAGGAGAGTGATCTCTGTCCCTTCAAACTGCATCGGGCCTCGCTCCCACGCACGTTGCATTATTGCCTCCTTTTGCTGGTAAAAATGTACCCGGCACAGGACGTCTCGGGGGCGGTTTCTGTCAGCCGGACGTGGGCCAGCTACCCTGTGAGTGCGGTCCATTTCAATGGGGGTGTCTGAGGGGTCTCCCAGGTAACAATTGAAGATGTGTTTAACTGCACGGGTGAGGCGGTCTGGCCCGATATCTTCAGGCAAACCACGGATCTTCACGTTATTGCGACGACCCCGGTTCTCAAGGTCGTCCACGTGTGCGATCAAGTCCCGCAGGATCACATCTTGGGAGTCCAGGCGGGGGGTAATGGAAGCGAGAGCCTGTTCTGTGACGTCTTGTCTCGCTTCCAGCCCAGACACAGCAGTTGTGATGGAGGATATCGAGGCTTTGATTTCCGCCATGTCCCCGGCACGGCACTCTTCCATGCGCGTCAGTTGGGTGGTGAGCTCCTCTCTGGTGGGGAGGGCCTGAAGCAGGGCTCTCACCTCAGCGAGCAGCGCGTCAGGAGTCACAGGGGTCTGGGGATCTTGCGAAGTGGTGGCTGAGGGCGACAGTCCATCTCCCTGCGGGGTACGCAGGATCTGCGGCAGGGTCTGGCTCAGCTCCGGGAATGCAGGAGCTGTCTTCTGTGTGGCGCGCCGTGTGGCAGGTGCGGCGGCCATCTTAGTGTGCTGTGAGGAGGACGGGGATCCACTCGCTGCAGACCGGACAAATCGGTCCAGGGAGTTACAGGGGTTGACCGACCTGATAGCGGGTGTCTTCCTGCCCCCAGTGGGCATAACGGTGAAGCGCTAGCGGTGTGTAAAGTCCCGGTAATGTATCGTAGGGCCCGGAGCTGCGGTCAAACGCGTCCTCACTCTGCCATGCTCAAGCCACGCCCCAGGGAAACAGTGTTTTTAGGCATGATGTGTTCTTTCTATCGATACCTTGATTGTGCATATGCGACTTTTTGATTGCTTTTTATTAAATTTTTTCTGGATTTGATACAACCAAAAATGCGCAACTTTGCACTTTGGAATTTTTTTGCGATTACACAGTTTACCGTGCAAGATCAGGAATGAAATAAATTAATAGTTTGGGCGATTACACATGCGACGATTCCAAACATGTTTATTTATTTTTATTTATAAAATAGGGAAAGGGTGATTCAAACTTTTATTAGGGGAGGGGATTTTTTTTTTATAATATTTTTGTTTTTTTTGTTTACACACTTACTAGAAGTCCCCCATAACTACACTGATCTCTCATTGAGATCTATGCAGTATAGATATACTGCATAGATCGATGAGATCAGTGTTCTATTGCTTTCGGCCGCTGCAGCCTAAAGCAATAGAATGCCAAGCCGGGATCAGCGCCATTGCGGCGCAGACCCCGGCCCAATACAGATGCGGGGATCGCTTTTTAAATGCAGCAGTCAACTTTAACAGATTCCCTTTAACTTTTTTTTTTTTTTTTTTACTACACTAGTTCTTATGTAGAATTTGATCAGATAGTCTAGGCTTTACTTCCAATGCACAACAGTGAGCTTTAGGAACTCATATCCCTGTTTAGGGTACGTTCACACGTACCGGATCCACAGCGTGAAATCGCGAGTTAGCAGCGATAGCTGCGGATCCAGTAGTGAGAAGGTGAATGGGTCCCATACACGCAGCGGATCCGCTGCATGTATGGGACCCGGCTCCTTTAACCCCCGTGCCGCCAGCCGAAAGCCCATCCGCAGCAGCTTTAACCCCCGCGCCGCCGGCTGAAAGCCCGCCCGCAGCCCCTTTAACCCCTCGCCCGCAGCCCCTTTAACCCCTCGCCCACAGCCTGCACCCCACAGCGGATCCGCTGCGTGTATGGGACCCATTCACCTTCTCACTACTGGATCTGCAGCGGATTTTGCTTCTAACTCGCAGCGGATCTGGTACGTGTGAACGTATCCTTAAAGGGGTTGTTCACGCAAAGAAAATCTCTGGTGCCAGAGATTTGTATTTTGCTTCTATTAAAAAAAATCTCAAGTCTTTTAGTACTTATCAGCTCCTCTATGTCCTGCAGGAAGTGGTGTATTCCTTTCAGTCTGGAGAACATGAGAGGTTTTGTATGTGGATTTACTACTGCTTTGGACAGTTCCTGACAAAGGTGGAAGCAGAGAGCCCTGATAAATACTGTAAAACTTGACATTTTTTAATAGAAGTAAATTACAACTCTTTGGTACTTACTGGGACCAGTTGCTCTGAAAATCTGAAGGGAAAAAAATGGTGAACAACCCTACAGCTCACATATTATTTTGTGCCTTCACACAGGACGGAGCCACAGCGGATTTCTCGCTGCGAATCCGTTCCCTGTCAAGTCTATGAGAAGGCATACTCGTAGCGGGTTGAACATCCCACCGCAAGTATGTCAGGAGACTGCCCCGTAGACCCCCCGGCCGGCCGGAGCTTATACATTACCTTCCGGCTTGCTTCAGGGGTTCCGGAGTGCACGTCCCGCTCAGCCAATCAGTGTGTCTGCCCATAGACTTTACATGGCAGGAATTCGCAGCGAGAAATCCACTGTGGATCCGTCCTGTGTGAAGGCACCCTTAAGCCACTTTCGGTAGGTACTGACTACTGCATACCAACATATCATCATACCAAAAAAATACTCCACTAGACCTGCCCTTTTGGAAAGGTTCTCACACAACAATGACAATTTTATTTTTTACAAAGTTCACATCCTTCGCCCATTTATACTGCTTTCAAAAAGTCTAAGGGTGCCTTTACACAGAGAGATTTATCTGCCAGATTTTTGAAGCCAAAGTCAGTGTCTTCATTGCATTACTGCATGTGTGAACACAGCCTTTAAGGGGTTATCCAGTAAAAATATTTTGCTTTCAAATCAACTGATGTCAGAAAGTTATATAGAGTTGTAATTTACTTCTATTTAAAAATCTCAAGTCTTCCCATACTTTTCAGCTGCTGTATGTCCTGCAGAAAATGTTTTCTTCTCAGTCTGACACAGTGCTCTCTGCTGACATCGGAGACAGGAACTGTCCAGAGCTGTACAGGGTTTCTATGGGGATTTGCTGCTGCTCTGGACAGTTCCCGTCTTGGACAGATGTGGGAGCAGAGAGCGCTGTGTGGAAAGAAAACACCATTCACTGCAGGACATACAGCAGCTAATAAGTACTTGAAGACTTGAGATTTTTAAAATAGAAGTACATTACAAATCTATATAACTTTATGAAACAAGTTGATTGGAAAGAAAAAGATTTTCGCTGGCTAACCCCTTTAACAACTGACTGTTCACTAACTACCTATCCCACACCTTGACAGGCGCCATTAGCACAAGACAATCGATGTTATTGAGTCCACCTTTCAGTAGTTTTAGGTTATGGTGCGTTTACACAGAGAGATTTATCTGACAGATCTTTGAAGCCAAAGCCAGGAAGAGACTATAAATAGGGAACAGATCATAAAGGAAAGAGAGATTTCTCCTCTTTTAAAATCCATTCCAGGCTTTGGCTTCAAAAATCTGTCAGATAAACCTGTCTGTGTAAACCCTGACTCTTATACTCATGGCTGCCAGCTGCAGCCAGCCCTTGTGGTCCTGAGATGCTGTTGAGACCAGGACTTGCCGCTTTAAACAGTGGGAAGCCCAGGTGCAGCCATCAAATTGGTGACTTGCAAGTGCTAGCTGCTGATTTACGGCTCATTACAGTAACAAGAGTCATTTTGTAGATGTGGAAAACTCTAGACCTACAAAGTTATACCGTACATACAAAGTAACTTTGTTACTGCATTGCGTGTACTAATCCTAGCTACAGCCTGTATGAGGCTACAATCACACCCTGTACCTGTAGCAGTCTGTGTTGGTGTGGGGCCAGCTGCTAGATCTAAGTGATGACTGCCGCCGCCTCCTCTCATCTGCATGTATGTAGACGGGAGCCCGGTTATATAACTGCGACCGGAGAGCTGAGCTCACAATAGTCAGTTCTGTTATGTGCCGTTACTTGCACTGAATAAAAAAAGACAAACTTTATTGGTGAGCACTGTAATTCCCCCTGTACTTAGGATTTTATGGACCATGAGCACTAAGCACCAGCAACCATATTACCAGGTTAGAGTGCCAGCATGTCTTCTCTTTTGCTGGAAATAAAATAACTCATAACAATAGAGCCTTTAAAGGGGTTACCTTTTTCTTTCAAATGAATTGGTTTCAGAAAGTTATATAGATTGGTAATTTACTTCTATTTAAAAATCTCAAGTCTTCCCATACTTATCAGCTGCTGTATGTCCCGTTGTTTTCTTTTCAGTCTGACACAGTGCTCTCTGCTGATATCTCTGGCCGAGACAGAAACTGTCCAGAGTGGCAGCAAATCCCCATAGAAAACCTTTCCTGCTGCTCTGGACAGTTCCTGTCTTGTATGGAGGTGGCACCAGAGAGCACTGTCAGACTGAAAGAAAACAACAGGACATAAAGCAGCTGATAAGTATGGGAACACTTGAGATTTTTAAAAAGAAGTAAATTACAAATCTATATAATGCTGCGTTTACACGGAGCGATAATTCGCCCGACCGTACGATTAGCGATATCGAAAGAACAATGTTTTTTTTTTAGAACGATCAGCGTTTAGACGGAATGATATATCGTACGGAAAAATTGTTTTGCAATCGCTTAAGCCTATCTCGCACATAAGTAAAATCGGTGAACGACTGTTTACACGGAACGATCTGTGAAGTTTTGTGAACGACGATTTAAGAACATGTTGTAAAATCAAGATGAACGATTTCTCACTCACCGTTTGATCGTTCGCTGTGTTTACACGTACGATTATCATTTTAATTCGATCGTTATTGTGCAAATTCTAACGATAATCGCTCCGTGTAAACGCAGCATTACTTTCTGAAACCAGTGTTAAAAAAAAAAAAAAGATTTTCACTGGACAACCCCTTTAACTTCAAGGGTATATGGGAAATAATAAGTTAAGCAAAAGGGGAACAGAATGATGTCAAACGTTACAGTCATCCTGCTCCTACATGCTTATAAGTGTGAGCCTCATCTGCATGTCTAGGTAGGAATATTTTGCACCATCACTTTTAGGTGAATCTACTTTAACCCTTAGAGGACCGGGCCAATTTGAATTTTTGCACTTCCGTTTTTTTCCTCCTTGTGCTTAAAAGGCCATAGCAGTTGCATTTTTCACCTAGAAACCCGGTGCCGGATGTAAGGATCACCCCTCTCGTCCTATCCTGTGGACGAGAGATAAAGATGTGTGGAGAAGTAAAGGCCATTCCTGCTGCTGGGACATCTGGGAAGAATGGATATGCAAAACAGCTCTCACATTATATACTGTAGCAATCCAGAAGGTGGGAAAAATGTAGTTTATTCATCCATGAAGCAAGCTATTACTATAGTGAAATATATATGAGCAAATGTTTACAGTCCTCCAGCACATCCCCACCATGTCATGTTTACAGTCCTCCAGCACATCCCCACCATGTCATGTTTACAGTCCTCCAGCACATCTCCACCATGTCATGTTTACAGAACTCCACCATGTAATGTCCAGTCTTCAACCATGCCATGTTTACAGCCCTGCACCTATGGTGTATACAGTCCTCCACCATGTATTGTATACAGCCCTGCACCATGTATGTGTATAAACCTGCACCCTGTATTGGGTATCCAGTCCTCAGCATGTATGTGTATACAGTCCTCCAGCATGTATTGTATACAGCCCTGCGCCATGGATTGTGTGTCCAGTCCTCCAGCATGTATTGTATACAGCCCTGCACCATGGATTGTGTGTCCAGTCCTCCAGCATGTATTGTATACAGCCCTGCACCATGAATTGTGTGTCCAGTCCTCCAGCATGTATTGTATACAGCCCTGCACCATGTATGTGTATACAGTCCTCCAGCATGTATTGTATACAGCCCTGCACCATGGATTGTGTGTCCAGTCCTCCAGCATGTATTGTATACAGCCCTGCACCATGTATGTGTATACAGTCCTCCAGCATGTATTGTATACAGCCCTGCACCATGTATGTGTATTGTGTATACAGTCCTCCTGCAGGTATGTGTACAGCCCTGCACCATGTATGTGTATAGCCCTGCACCATGGATTGTGTATACAGTGCTCCAGCATGTATTGTATACAGCCCTGCACCATGGATTGTGTATACAGTGCTCCAGCATGTATTGTATACAGCCCTGCACCATGTATGTGTATAGCCCTGCACCATGTATGTGTATTGTGTATACAGTCCTCCTGCATGTATGCACCATGTATGTGTATAGCCCTGCACCATGGATTGTGTATACAGTGCTCCAGCATGTATTGTATACAGCCCTGCACCATGTATGTGTATTGTGTATACAGTGCTCCAGCATGTATTGTATACAGCCCTGCACCATGGATTGTGTATACAGTGCTCCAGCATGTATTGTATACAGCCCTGCACCATGTATGTGTATAGCCCTGCACCATGTATGTGTATTGTGTATACAGTCCTCCTGCATGTATGCACCATGTATGTGTATAGCCCTGCACCATGGATTGTGTATACAGTGCTCCAGCATGTATTGTATACAGCCCTGCACCATGTATGTGTATTGTGTATACAGTGCTCCAGCATGTATTGTATACAGCCCTGCACCATGGATTGTGTATACAGTGCTCCAGCATGTATTGTATACAGCCCTGCACCATGGATTGTGTATACAGTGCTCCAGCATGTATTGTATACAGCCCTGCACCATGTATGTGTATAGCCCTGCACCATGTATGTGTATTGTGTATACAGTCCTCCTGCATGTATGCACCATGTATGTGTATAGCCCTGCACCATGGATTGTGTATACAGTGCTCCAGCATGTATTGTATACAGCCCTGCACCATGTATGTGTATTGTGTATACAGTGCTCCAGCATGTATTGTATACAGCCCTGCACCATGGATTGTGTATACAGTGCTCCAGCATGTATTGTATACAGCCCTGCACCATGGATTGTGTATGAGTCCTCCCCCTGCTGTGGATGCGGCACCGTGCTGCACATGTATATACAATGTGACCGCGCTGCAGCCAATGAGCGGCTCCGCCACAGTCCCCGCCAGCTGCACGCAGTAGTGATAGCCGGTAATCCGCACGGCGCTTTCGGATTGATGTGACAGCCCCTCCCCCAGGCAGCAGCAGTAGTTGTAGCGCAGCTCCCGTGCGTTGGATACACCCCGGCCGCAGCATGCCGTCCCCTATCCCTGTGGAGCGCTTCCTGCCCCGGGACCTGTCCCCGTCCATAGACCTGCGGCCGTGCAGCAGCCCCCTGGAGCTGAGCCGCAGCAAGCCCTGCTCCCTCCTGCCCTCCGCCTACCCCCGGCGCCCGGCCGTGCCCCGGCTGCCCCCCCGCCTGGCCTGGTGCAGCATAGACTGGGAGCAGGTGCGGGTGCTGGAGCCTCTCGGATCCGGGGGCTTCGGCTCCGTCTACCGGGCCACTTACCGCGGGCAGACCGTGGCGCTGAAGAAGGTGAAGCGCTGCAGCAAGAACCGTCTGGCCTCCCGGCAGAGCTTCTGGGCTGAGCTGAACGCCGCCTGTCTCCGCCATCCGCATGTGGTGCGCATCCTGGCGGCCAGCGCCTCGTGCCCCGGGGACCCGGACAGCCCGGGCACCATCATCATGGAGTACGCGGGCAGCAGCACCCTGCACCGGCGCATCTACGGCCGCGGCCCCCCGCTGGAGAAGGCCTGCTGTGTCCGCTATGCCCGCCACATCGCCGACGGACTCTGCTTCCTGCACCGGGGCGGCGTGGTGCACCTGGACCTGAAACCGGCCAACGTGCTGCTGGCCCCGGGAGACCTGTGCAAGATCGGGGACTTCGGCTGCTCGCAGCGGCTGCGGGAGGGGGAGGACGGCGAGGACCCGTGCTGCACCCAGCTCCGCCACCTGGGGGGCACCTACACCCACCGGGCCCCGGAGCTGCTGCGCGGGGAGCCGGTAACGGTCAAGGCGGACATGTACTCGTACGCGGTGACCGTGTGGCAGATGGTGACCCGGGAGCTGCCGTACACCGGGGACCGCCAGTGCGTCCTGTACGCCGTGGTCGCCTATGATCTCCGCCCGGACATCGGACAGGTGTTCAGCGGCACCGAGGCCGGGAGAGCCCTCCGGGACATCGTGCAGAGCTGCTGGCTGCCCCGACCGGAGAACCGGCCCAGCGCCGAGCAGATCCTGCAGCAGCTGCACACCGGGGACTGCTGCTCCACATCCTCTGTGCTGCTGGCGGAGGAGCCCGGTACAGCGGACGGCTCCTACACCTGACAGCGCACACCGGGAGGCTCTTAAAGGAACACTACATCTCATGTCGTCTCTGCTCAGCCTGAGGACATGCTGAGTGTAGTAGTCCCCCAAGGAGGATGTTCAGAGACCTGGAGAGGGGGAAGCACCTGGGTGACTACTTGGAGGCGGCAGGGAGAGTCCCTGTGTCATGTGACTAGTGATGGGCACTGGTGGTGGCAGTCAGCACTGGGTTTGATACTATATATATATTTATGTTCTGTGTTTTTATGTATAGAACTACAAGACGCTAGTTGTTTCAATAAATGTTATCTGGAGAATATTGGCCACAGGATTGGATCTGCACAGTGGTCATGTGATCTATGACAGCTCTTCAAGGGGGACTCCATATACATAGAAGCATCACAAGGAGCTGCCCAGTCTTCTGTGAATTGTCCATAAGGATGTACAGCGCTCTGCTGGCAGTCATTGTATAGTAAGACACGGCCTGGTCTAGTCCTGTCCGCACTGCGGAGGGGTTGTTACAGTGTGTCGGTACAGAATGGGCCACTCCTGTGTGTATCTCCTAGTTGTAGCCTCCATGGGATACATCGTCTAATATGGGTATTGACTACATTTCAGTCTTAAAGAAGCATTCCATGGGGGAGATTTATCAAACATGGTGTAAAGTGAAACTGGCTCAGTTGCCCCTAGCAACCAATCAGATTCCACCTTTAATTCCTCACAGACTCTTTAGAAAATGAAGTGGATCTAATTGGTTGCTAGGGGCAACTGAGCCAGTTTCACTTTACAGCATGTTTGATAAATCTCCCCCTATGTGTTTTTCCTCTCTCCCGCTGCAGGCTGGCACATATACTTACCATTGGTCGGAGTCCTGTGACGCGGCTTCATTCCGGTCCTATGGCGCCATTCAGATCACACTGGCAGTAACGTCAAGGCTTTTCTGACCCTCTTCTTCTTTCTTCAGGGCTATTGAAGACTGATAGTCAGGGTCTCCAATTCCTCTCTGAGAACGCCCCCATAGAGATGTATTGGAGACCCTGACTTATGGCCTCTGAGCTGCAGACCAGTCGGGGAAGCGGTCACATGGGCGCCTGCAGGATTTGAACAGTGCCGTAGGACCGGAATGAATCTGCACCACAGGCCACTGATCATCTATGGTAAGTATATGGGCCAGATATAAAAAGATGATGTGGACTGCTTCTTTATATAGCAAGCAGAGATCTTCCAAATGGTAAGGATGGAAACGCATGGTGCAATGAAAAGTTCTTTTAAGGAGTTCTCTCAAGATCTAAACTACTTACCTGTTTACAGTAGAGATGAGCGAACCGGGTTCGATCCAAACCCGAACGATCGGTATTTGATTAGCGGGGGCTGCTGAACTTGGATAAAGCTCTAAGGTTGTCTGGAAAACATGGATACAGCCAATGACTATATCCATGATTTCCACATAGCCTTAGGGCTTTATCCAACTTCAGCAGCCACCGCTAATCAAATGCCGAAAGTTCGGATTCGGATGGACTCTAGCATGCTCGAGGTTCGCTCATCTCTAGTTGACAGGGATAGGTAACAAGCGTCTGATCGATGACAGTCCAAGCACTGGGATCCCCCCCTGCTTATCATAGTGTCTATTGTCACAGATCTTGGGATCTTGTTTAATGTTTGATTAGTGGGGGGGGGTCCAAGTGCAGGATTACAATACCAGGGGTCCTGAGCCTTCCATCTGAATAGAGCTGCAGTCACATGTGCACCTCCGTTCCACTAACCCTGTGGGTTTTCAGCATAGGCTGAATGGAGCGGTGGTGCACACTTATGACTGCTTACTCCATGCAAACAGAACCTGTGTAGGGCTTAGCAGTCAGTCAGACCCCCCCCCCCCCCCCAAAAAAAAAAAAAAAAAAGGGAATCAATTGCTCGTATATTTGTGGAGCAATCACTTTTAAAGGGCCTATCCACCCTCTGAAAAAACAGGAGGCCTTAAAATAACAAACCCCACAGAGATCCAGCAAAGCGGTTTCGGTGGGCACTCTGGTTTGGCTGTGGTGGTCCCATGTCTGTCGTAAGTAATTGGTGGCCATGTGCTGTACTGCCGGCTCATATCATGGCTTCCATCGCTGTGTGAGGATGCCGCTAGTACTGCATAGCACCGCAGAGGCCATAGATTACTTCCGTCAGTACGTCACTGCAGCAGACAGACCAGGGGGCCAACCGGAGCTTCTGCCTTGGATCACTGCAGGATCCAGCCAGGTGAGTAAAGGTTTGTATGTTGTTATGCCATATGGGTCACTTAGTTACAATTTTCCAAAGAACGGAGAACCGCTTTAAAGGGGTACTCCTGCAGTAGAAAAGGTTTTATGTGCTGTTGCCCTATTAGAAAACATAAAGATGCTTAGCCCTGTGCTCCCCTGGTGTCCTGCTGAGGCGTCTTCACCAGGGCTGTGGAGTCGGAGCTAGTTTTGGATGGAGTTGGAGTCGAAAAAAATTTACCGACTCCAGCTTAAAAAAATTTAGAATTGAGTTTTGATATAAGTTTTGCTCATGAATATATATTATGAGCAACATTCTAATAGGACACTGGCTCTATTACATAAGGGTGGTCGAGGAAAAGTTGTCGGTCACTATTTGGCAGTTTGTTTCTGACCTGGAAGAGTCCATTGTGTAGGGGGAGATCTGTGCTCTCTTCCTGGACGCTAGATGACTGTATATGAGCAGCAGTGTAATATGAAGATATCCTGTGTAATATAGAGGAGGAGGAGGAGAAGACAAAGTAGTGTAGCAGTAACCTCTGTCCTCAGTGTGGTGTTTTCTCTCTGGGAGAAGATTGTGTGTATATGCGTATATGCTATGGCTGCAGCAGGCAGTGTGTGTATATATGCTATTGTATAACAGCAACAGTCCCTTTAAGTAGTAAGTTGGGTGCCAGTGCAGAAGGATTCCTCAATCCCGTAATATATGTAGACAGAAGCTGCACTTCCAAAAAGACACTGCACTTCCAAAAAGTTGTATGCCTGTGAACATTTTTTTATTCAAATGAGAAAGTGTCACAATCCAACCAGATCAGGATATAAGTAAGCGAAAAGGTAATGCTACTGGCCAGTAACATTACGTTTTCGCTTACTTTCTTATATAATTTTTCAACTTTTTGGAAGTGCAGTGCTTCTGTCTACATGTATATATGCTATGGCTGCATATATATATATATATATATATATATATATAATTATATGCGCTATGGCTGCAGCTGTGTGTGTACGTATGTGTGCTATGGCTGCAACAGACTGTGTGTGTGTGTGTGTGTGTGTGTGTATATGCTATAGGTGCAGCAGGCTGTGTGTGCGCTTTGGCGTGACTCCCCTGTATATCACTATGGCTGACATCTCTATTACAGGTATCTGGCATTAGCAGTGTTTCTGTGTGTATGGTGAATATTAGTTAGACACATAGAAGATTGTCAGCAGAAAAAGACCACCTGCTCCATCTAGTCTACTTCTGAGTTGTTCAGGATATAGAGGCTGGAGACTGGCTGCATCCACTGCACACACAGAGGAGAATCTGTTTTATATCTTTCCTTATTCCCCCAGGATCATGTAGGACATTATGCAGAAGCTGCTGAGCCAGTGTGATAAATAACTCCCCTGGTATATGACCGGCCATTTATGAAGGAACAGGAGTTGGGAGTCTGAGTCGGTCCTGATAAAATTCAAGAGTCTGAGTCGGAGCTGTGGCTTACTGACTCCACAGCCCTGGTCTTCACTGTCGTCTGCTGGCTGTAGTTCTGCAACCTCTGAGACTGACTTGTCTCAGCAATGACAGCCTGCTCAGCCAATCAGGGACTAAAACAGGAAGCTGCTGTCATTGCTGCGAGGAGTCACGCTCAGAAGTGTCAGGGCTGCAGTTAGCGGAGACCCCACAAAAGGACACCAGGGGAGCATAGGGAAGCAGAAGATATTTTTTTTTTTAATAGGACAGCAACATATAAAAAGCTTTCTACCATGGGAAGACCCTTAACTTTCTATTGTACAAACATTAGCTGCTTCTATTCAAAATAGCTTGATTTTATGCAGTATCCTTTTATTGTTAAAGGAGTAGTGTAGCGCTGTTTTCTTTTATAATCTATCACCACAAGTCAGATAACTTTGTCATGTGATGCTGTGAACTCTCTTGGCTCATGCGATCATCCACCCGTCGGAAGCTCATTAGTCGAAATCTTTAAGTGTGTTGACACATTGGCCTGGCAGCCATTTTGTATCAACTTGTGTCTGTCCCCTGTTAAGCCAGCTGAGCAAGCTGCAGATCATGTGACCGGCTAGCCCCCAAATTGTCACAGCATGACACGTTGACACAGGGTGGCTGCCGCACCAATGTGTCAACACGCTTGAAAATTATTTAGGCTAATGGACTTGAGGGGGGAGGGAGTGACCCAGACAATGTGGATCCTGGCAAGAAAGGTAATGGCACCACATGAAAGTTATATAACTGTTGTGCTAGATTTAAAAAAAACTACAGAACTATCCCTTTAATTCACACACAGGATCTGCTGCAGATTTTATGCTCAGTCATTTAGTTACAATATCCGAGTCAAATCCTGTATGTGTGAATGTACCCTTATAAGACAAGTGTAAAAACCCCTTCACTGTGATCCTGTAACGCTGAAACAGAATCCATCGGAAACAATTCACATTCCAAACAGCTGACGATGCTAGGACAAGGAGACACATGGTACCTTTCATAGAGCCATCTGTGCTTTCAGAACCTAGAAAATGCCTTTTTCTACGTTCTGGAAGCACAGCTGGATGTATGAAAGGTACCATGTGTCTCCTTGTCCTGGCAGCTATCTAACAGTGTATGCGTTGTTTGGAACATGAATTGCAGAACAGTCTCTTACCCCCAGGGTAATATATAATGTGATGTGTGAGTTTCCTTGTGCGTTATTTTTATAGTGTGACATTTGTATTCGTTTTCTGGTGCTTCTGTACCTTTGTGGTGTATTCATCAGACAAATTTTGTATGTACAATATAGTGGCTATATGTAAAGCAGAGCACCATGGGATGGTTATATTGTCACCCAATGTAAAGGGTTTCAGAGGGTGCTTTAATTTTCAGAAAAAGAAGGCTTTGTTCTAGTTCCCTCCCCAGGCCTCTGTACTGAGGGGAAGGCTTTGTTTACTGCAGTACTGTCTATGGAAAAGTGATCTGCACATTGATCCCTATGGATGTATCCATAAGGGTATATTCACACGGGCGGGCTCGCAGCGAGATTCTCGCTGCGAGCCCGGCAGGTCCTGTCAGTTCCCATAAACTACATACTTGCTGCGGTCTAAACGACCGCAGCGAGTATGTAATTATACCGCGCTTAACCCCTTCTACTCCCGCCGGCTCCCCCGCTGTAAGCAGCATACATTACCTGTCCTTGCTGCACGGGTCTGGCCTCCTGCTCTCCCGTCCGGCCAATTAGTGGCTGTGGCTGGGCAACACACTAATTGGCCGGACGGGAGAGCAGGACGCCGGACCCGTGCAGCAAGGACAGGTAATGTATGCTGCTTACAGCCGGCGGGAGTAGAAGGGGTTAAGCGCGGTATAATTACATACTCGCTGCGGTCGTTTAGACCGCAGCAAGTATGTAGTTTATGGGAACTGACAGGACCTGCCGGGCTCGCAGCGAGAATCTCGCTGCGAGCCCGCCCGTGTGAATATACCCTAAGGGATCCAAGTAGAATGGAACTTTTCCAAAAGGAAGTCAATTCTCTTTTCAACAATATGTGCTCTTTCTTTCTCGGACGTCAATAAGTTAAAGGGGTGTTCTGGAGAAGAATAATTTTCTCCTGAATACACATTTGTAAATGTATTAATATTAAACAAAAAAACACACTGAAGTCTTCCAGTACTTGTCAGCTGCTGCAAGCCCTGGAGGAATTTCAGCAAGTTGTGTCCTATTCAACACAGCGCTCTCTGCTGCCACCTTTGTCTGTCTGGAACAAGAGAGGGTTGATCTATGTCAAGGATGGGGAACGTTCTGCACCCCAGCTGTTGCAAAACTACAATTCCTATCATGTCTGGACATGATAGCTTTGGCTATCTGGGCATGATGGGAATTGTAGTTTTGCAAAAGGTTCCCCATCCTTGACCTAGAGCAATCCTCTCTTGTTCCAGACCGTTCCTGACAGACAAAGGTGGCAGCAGAGAGCGCTGTCAGGTTTCGAGCACCAGGAAAAAAAAAATTGTCAAAGAAACTCTGGACATATTTTGGCCCTTTGGGAAGGATGAGGTTGTGTGAATCATTTAGACTGAATGTGCTAGGGTACAACAATATGCCGGTTAAATTGTCTAAAAAATTTTTCCTCAGTGGTAAATTCATGCGCCCCCACCCCCCTTGTCTCAGAGGGTATTCTTCCAAGATGATGGAGGAAGTGAGGGTCGGGGAGCAGAACTGGTAATGGCAGGGTAGAGGAATAAAAAATAAAAATCAGTATACCCATTCCTGCTGCTTTGGTCTATAACCGCCCCCCTCCCCCTCGCCTGATGTGCTGTAATGAGGTCCCATATACTGAGGGTGTACAAGCCATAATAAACCCATAAAAAAAGCAACGTGAGAACACTGCCTTATGGTGATAATTAGACAGCAAGACCACCAAGCTGCACAGGTCTCTTAATCCCCTTCAGTTTGGTTATTACATCCACCGTCACATCATATAACAATGTAAGATTGTCCTGGTTTTCATTTAAATTGTAGTGTTTGTGGTGGCAGAGAATTGGGCTCTTCCCTTTGTAGACGCTGTAGTGTCTTGTGGCTGTTTGTTAAAGGAGTTGGACTCTAACCAATGTATTTAGTGTTGTCCCTTGTAGTTCTTAGTGAGTGGAAAGGCTACGATTTTATAGAAGCTAGACCATAGGGCATTTGCGTTTCCGTATGTATGTGAGACCTGATAAAACTAATACAACTCTACAAATTACTGGTCATTCTGGTGTTTATTATTTACATAGTATGGATTGTAAGAGAGTGTTGGACCATGTCAGCTATCCATGAAGGTAAGGACTGTGGGAGTGGGATACCTTATTTTCTGGGGAGCTGTGGGAAATCTTTCCTTCAGGCCATAACCCCTTTAAGGACTTTTATTGATTTGCCATTGTCATCTGCAAATCATGCTCCCCCTTCTTACCCTGTCCCTTTTTAATTGACTGTGACCTTCCAGTGCTGAGCTCTGCTTTCCAAATCATTGCATCTGCACGCACACATAATGGGAGATTTATCAAACATGGTGTAAAGTGAAACTGGCTCAGTTACCCCTACGAACCAATTAGATTCCACCTTTCATTTTTCTAAGGTCTGTGAGGAATGAAAGGTGGAATCTGATTGGTTGCTAGGGGCAACTGAGACAGTTTCACTTTACACCATGTTTAAAAAATCTCCCTTTATTGTGCCCTGGTGCAAGATTTGAAGAAATGTCTCGGCTTCAAGCTTTTCAACAGCGACGGGGATGTATGCCCTGCCCAGTCTGACTCTGTGCTGCCACCTCTGTCCATATCAGGAACTGGCCATTGCAGAAACAAATCCTATAGAAAACTCTCCTGCTCTAGTGCCTGACACAGACAGAGGTGGTGGCAGAGAGCACTGTCAGACTGCAAAGGATATGCCTCTTCCTGCTTTAAAGTGTGCTTTAACCCCTTAAGGATCGGGCCTTAAATGGCTTTAAGGACCGGAGCAAATTTTATGAATATGACCTGTCACTTTATTCATTAATAACTTCGGGATGCTTTTACCTATCCGGCTGATTCTGAGATTGTTTTCTCGTGACATATTGTACTTCTCATTTCTTGTAAATTGGAGTCGATACTTATAACAAATCTTTATGAAGAAACCCCAAATAACGAGAAAAATTGTGAAAAAATGCATTTTTCCAACTTTAAAAACTTTTCTGCTTATACAGAAAATGGTTATACCACATAAATTATATATTAAATAGCATTAGCAACATGTCTACTTTATGTTGGCGGCATTTATTAAACTATTTCAATTTTTTAGACAATAGAAAGTGTAAAACATTAGCAGCAAATTTCCAAATTTTCAGTAAAATTTCAAAATCAAATATTTTTAGGGACCTGTTCAGGTTTAAAGTGTATTTGAGGGGACTGTATGTTAGCCCCACAAAGCACCCCATTTTAGAAACTGCACCCCCCACACTCTGCAAAAGCATATCCAGAAAGTGTTTTAACCCTTTAGGGGAGTCACAGAAATAAAAGTTAAGTGTGTAAGAAATTTGAAAATTTTAATTTTCTGTGTAGAGATTTTATTGTAATCCAATATTTTTCATAATTATAAACATATTCCCAGAGAAATGCACCCCAATATTGATTGCCCCATTTCTGCAGTTTATAGAAATACCCCATATGTGGCCCTATTGCGCTGTTTGACACAACCACAAGCCTCAGATATAAAGAAGCGCCCAGGGAATTTCAATGGCTCCATTATATTTGGTCATTTCTGACTGTACCACTTCAGGTTGGCAGAGGCTCTGGGGTGCCAAAACGTAAAAAACACCCCTAAAGAGACACCATTTAGAAAACTACACCCCTCAAGGAATGTAACAAGGGGTGCAGTGAGCATCTGGACCCCACAGGTGCTTCACAGATTTTCCGAACAATATGGCGTGAAAAAAGACAAGTATTTTTTACACTAAAACGTTCTAGCCTTCAATTTTTCATTTTCACAAAGGGATAAAAGGAAGAAAAAAAACACAATGTGTAGCGCAGTTTCTCCCGAGTACGGAAATACCCCACATGTGGACATGTGGCGCAGGACGAGCCTTCAAAGGGAAGGAGCGCCAATTGGCTTTTGGAAGCTAGATTTTACTGGAATGGATTTTAAGGGCCACGTCGCATTTACAAAGCCCTTGTGCTGCCAAAACACTGGAAACCCCCCACAAGTGACCCCATTCTGGAAACTACACAATCTAACAAGGGGTGCAGTAAGCATATGGACCCCACTGGTGATGGGCAAAAATGTGATGTGAAAGTAAAAATTTTCATTTTTTTTTCACTTTCACGGCACAAATGTGCCAGTCATCAAGGAGTCCATATCTTCATTGCACCCCTTGTTAGATTCCTTGAGGGGTGTAGTTTCCAGAATGTGGTCACTTGTGGGGGGTTTCCAGTGTTTTGGCAGCACAACGGCTCTGTAAATGCGACATGGCATTCATCATCCATTCTGGCCAAATCCAGCCTCCAAAATCCAAATGGCGCTCCTTCCCTTTGGAGGCTTGCCCTGTGCCCACATGGTGCTTTATGTCCACATGTGGGGTATTTACGGATTTGGGGGAAATTGCTTTACACATTTTGTTTTTTTTTTTTCTCTTTTAACCCCTTGTGAATATGATAAATTCAAGGCTAGACCAACATTATAGTGTAAAAAATGTAATATTTCCTTTTCACGCCACATTGTTTCACATGTTTCAACTGTCTTGGCAACACAGGGGCCTTTTAAATGCAACATGGCCCCTCGAAATCCATTCCAGCCAAATCCAGCCTCAAAAAAAACAAATGGCGCTCCTTCCCTTTGGAGGCTTACCCTGCACCCGCATGGCGCTTTATGTCCACATGTGGGGTATTTCCGTTCTCAGGGGAAATTGCTCTACACATTTTGTGTTTTTTATCTTTTAACCCCTTGTGAAAATGAAAAAATCAAGACAAGATCAATGATATAGTGTAAAAATTTTAAAAAAATTACACAATGTTGGTCTAGCCTTGATTTTTTTCCATTTCCACAAGGGGTTAAAAAAAGAAAATAAATGCAAAACATGTAGGGTAATTTCCCCTGAGTACGAAAATACCCCACATGTGGACATAATGTGCTATATGGGCACAGGGCAAGCCACCAAAGGGACAGAGCGCGATTTAGAGGCTGGAATGGAGGGTGGAGGCCATGTCGCAATTACAAAGCTCCTGTGCTGCCAGGACAGTAGAAACCCCCCACAAGTGACCCCATTCTGGAAACTACACCCCATAAGGAATCTAACAGTGAGCATATGGACCCCACTGGTGACTGGCACATATGTCGAATATGTGGTGTGAAAATAAAAAATAATTGTTTTTTCATTTTCACGTCCCAAATGTGGCTGTCACCAGGGGGCCATATCCCCACAGCCCCCCGTGTTAGATTCCTTATGGGGTGTAGTTTCCAGAATGGGGTCACATGTGGGGGATTATACTGTCCTGGCCGCACAGAGGCTTTCCAATTGCATCATGGCAAGCCTCTAATGGGAATGGGGGCCATACCTATTTAGTTGGGGAAAAGGGACAATTCAAACTTATTTGGGGGTATTATGCCAATTATTAGTTTATAAGGTTGAAAAGGACAGAAGTCCATCAAATTCAACCTGTGTTGATCCAGAGGAAGGCAAAAAAAACCCTCGTAAGGCAGACGACAGTAGCCTCATCATAGGGAAAAATTCCTTCCCGACTCCATATTGGTAATCAGAATAATCCCCGGACCAACGTGACCCCTGAAATAGGAAAAAGGGACAGAATTTAGATAATGTAGAACTCCAATGACGTGTGGTACGCCTTGAAGCGATCCAGTATGCAGAGGACGGGGGGATCAGGACAGGTGTCACACTGGAAAATGGTGTCCTTCCTGATCCCCCTGTTACGCCTCACTCTGCACTTCTGGGGTCTCCTGTTTTTCAGTGTGCGGGACGTCACCTGGAAAATGTCCTGGTGCGATCCGGAGTCCTTCATATCCAGAAGCGCTGGGTCCGCTCCATGGCTGCTAAATATTAGGGCTCTATTACTGCTTCTGATATGTTCGGATCGTGCCACAAGCTACAGTAGCTCGGGCAGCGAGGGACCGGAAGAGGGGGATGCTGGTATAAAAGTTATCCCCGTACAGGGGGTGACCTTTATCCAGCAGTGGGAAGATCAGTTCCTGAACGATCTTCCCACTAACTCCGAGGATGGGGGGGGAATGTGGGGGCTGGATTCGGGTGTCCCTTCCTTCATACACTCTAAGGGTACGTGCACACTGCGGAATGGCGAAGGATAACCCTTTGTGCATTCCGCAGCTGGCACCCACCGGCAGACTAATGCAGGCGTGCATCTTCCCCCATGTCATAGACTCCATTCTATGCACGGGCGGATTCCGCTCTCCGTCCAATGTGTTCATTCTTTGGATGGACGATGGACCATCGTCCACCCAAAGAATGAACACATTGGACGGAGAGCGGAATCCGCCCGTGCATAGAATGGAGTCTATGACATGTGCGGAGACATGCGCGCCCGCATCAGTTCGCCTGTCGGTGCCAACTGTGGAATGCTCGTAGGGTTATCCTTCGCCATTCCGCAGTGTGCACATACCCTAAATCTGTAAGTGTACCCTGAGGTGCTCTCACAGAGTTCGTAGAATTTCACGCCATACTGTCATCTCTTATTGGGACGTACTGGCGGAAAAGACGTGTCTGGGGGGCAGCGTACGCTACGCTACCCCCAGACACATCACTGGATGATGAGGATGAATGGAGGAAAAAAGGATCCCCCATTCATCCTCACTGACTGTTTCGGTGTCGTAGGCAATAATAGCGTATGCGTCCGACACCGAAAACGCCCTGGGGGCCATTTTTATATAGGGATTGGTATATGGGGTATGTAGTGGTGTAGTATAAAACTTTATTCAATGTAGTGTAGTGTAATGTAGTGTTTTTTACGTTTTGTTTACATTCAGTTTAAAAAAAAAACCTACGCCAAAAATTGTGTTGCTGATAAATGCCGCACTTATGTGCAGCACTTATCAGCAGCCCGTGGCAGTAGGATATAGAAAACAACACCCTACGCCAAAAAGGAGGCGTTGTTGATTAGCAGCGCACTTACGTGCGATGCAGATCAACACTCAGCGGCGTAAGGGTGCGGAAAATACAAAAAAAAAAAAAAAAAAAAAAAAACATTTACTACATGCTGAACATCCCTATAGTAGCTGCTGATAAGTGTATTACAGCAGAGGGGCCGAAGTCCTGAACAGAAGAAGATGACGTCACGGAACCCGGAAGACACTGATTGGGACCCCGGGATCCAGTGAGTATGGCCAAATACCTGCTCTGGACCCCTCAGCTACCTAGCTGAGGGGTCCAGAGCAGGTATTTATTACTTTTGGGGACTTTGATTGCCGTGATCGGGACGTGGCCACCATTACTTTTAACAGTAATGGCGGTCGGTGCTGTCTCGGACAGCACCAGCCGCCATTATTTTCCGGGTCACCGATGGCCCGGAAAGTTTCCGATCGCTGCTATTGGCTGATTTGAACTGATCAGCCAATAGCAGCGATCGTCTGCATGGGGGCGATAACAACCCCCCCATGCCGACAGGGAGAGATGGCCTGCAGTGTATTTCAGCAGGCCATCTCTCGCGATCGCGTACCGGCCGGCCACGGCGCCCTCTTAAAGGACCCGCGTACCGGTACATCATGGGTCCTTAAGTGACAGTGATCCATGACGTACCGGTACGTCATGGGTTGTTAAGAGGTGTAAAAAGTGTCACTGTTTCTTTTTTCTTTTTGCAGAAACCAATAGTCCAGGTGATTTTAGGAAACTTTGTAATTGGGTTTATTAGGCAAAACATGCCATTATCTGCATTCAAAAAGACTTTCCCCAGGTCCCCCCCCCCCCTCCTCTCTCTCATGCATTACTCAAATGTCAGGAAATCTCGACTCATCGACTTATATCAGTCGGGCCCTGTCTGTTCTATAGAGAGGGAGGAGGGAGATTAGTCGCCAGTAGAGAGCTGAGAACAAAGGATTACACAGCGGGAACTGTGTGAAAGCAGATATTGAAAGGTCAGTGCTGACCTCAGAGGAGAGAGCCTAGTGATGTAGCTGTTAATTAACTCTTTGTTGTCCTGTTTTGGTGCCTCATCTTCCTCCTCACCTCTCCATAGAGAACAATGAAGACGGGGGAGAGCTTCAAACTGCTTTTTCATGATAAAAATGCATTTTTAGGGCAATAAACTCAATTACAAATTTTCTTAAAATTGCCTGTACTATTGATTTTCTGCAAAAAAAAAAAAATGTAAATGACAGTGACACTTAAAGGCTTGAGTTTTTTCTTTCTGTGCCCTAGGCATGTTACTCCTCTACTTCTTTCTTCTCTCTCCTCTCTCCCCCCCCCCCCCCCCCCCCCACTCCTCTGTGTCACTCCCCGGCTTGTAGTTTGAATCGTCATAGAGTTGTCTTGACACTGAGGCCACATGCTAGTTGCTTATGTACTAAACTAATGGGCACAGGTGGCAGTTAGGGCACCCCTGAGATCCTTCGATAGCCCATCTGCCCGTACACTGTAGAATACTTTGGTGTGATATATCTATCATATTATATGTATGATAAAAGAAGGTATGTTTAGCCCTGATCAAAGCTTTCACGGTGAAAATAAATGATCTTGGAGAGACCCAGGGTCATACACCCGCATCAAGCAGAGTCCTCTTATTGTCATTCAAATGGCTAATAACTCTGTGTCAAACAGCTAAAACGTTTTGCGTTGTAAAAAGTCTAAGGGCATAGAGAAAAGTATAGCAATATGCCTAGAAGGTCACACATATGGGCAAAATAGTAATTGTGGATCCTCCATGCTATGTGAGAATCCATCCCAGCTTATAAAACAGCAGCATAATCTCGAGCTCTATTAGCCCTTCCTGGTATCTTTCACCAATGCTAGATACCCTCTGGGCGCTTTCAGTGTAGTTTTTCCTAAAAATGTGGTATCAATTATACATTCCCAGGGATCATAGAGGCCATGGGAACACACATCACGTTTACTATGTTACTATAGACATGTACTATACAATCAGTGTGACACATGCAGTCTTATACATTATAATGCATTTTCCATTGCTTTGTGTCTAGTTCTTGCTGTTACAGTTGTCTGTCTGAACCCCTGCTTTGTATATTATATGACGTTCCTGAAGTCGGCATGTCAGAGACTAACGCATGCTTCCTTTTAGTGACCTTTTACTGACCTTAGTCTTGACCTAAGGAAACATTATTCTCTCTGGAGGAAACACGTTATTTACAGACCCCTATATCTTTTAAATTTCCTCTTTCCTGAACTCAACTGCCTAATTTAGCTGGCACAATAAAGGGAACTAAATTTGTGCCGCTCAGCCCCAAAACCTACTTCTTTGTTTCCATGCTGAATAAAAAAATACGTTGGACATAGAATACTCTCAGAGGGTATGTGCGCACTACGGAAGGCGACCGATAACCCGTCACGCATTCCGCAGCTCACCCCCCCCCCCCCCCCCCTGTGGTGGGCGCGCGTCTCTGCCCATGTCATAGACTCCATTCTATGCACGGGTGGATTCCACCCTCCATCCAAAGAATGAACCTGTCCATTCTTTGGACTGACGATTGAATCCGCCCGTGCATAGAATGGAGTCTGTGACCCGAGCAGAGACGCGCACGGGTGGATGCAAGCTGTGGACTGCGCAAAGGTTTATCTGTCGCCTTTCCGTAGTGTTTAATGTACCATCTGATAGAGTTTTTATTACAATTTTTCTGGATTTGA
Organism: Dendropsophus ebraccatus; assembly: GCF_027789765.1. Taxonomy (NCBI): domain Eukaryota; kingdom Metazoa; phylum Chordata; class Amphibia; order Anura; family Hylidae; genus Dendropsophus; species Dendropsophus ebraccatus. The sequence continues at coordinate 55,625,830 of NC_091455.1, forward strand.
TGTGACAAAAAATGAGCAATTTTGCAGTTTGGTGGGTTTTTGTGCTTACCCCAGTTACCATGCGAGATCAGGAATATGATAATTTAATAGTTCGGGCGATTATGCACCCGGCAATACCCCCATTTATAAAATGGAGAAAAGGGGGTGATTCAGACTTTTATAGGAAAGGGGATTTTTTATTAATAAAAAACTTCTATTAAGTGTGTAAAACTTTTTTGAAAGTTCCCCTGGTGGACTTCTAGTGTTCCTACACTAATCTCTTATTGAGATCTATGCAGTATAGATCTATTGCTGTGGCTTGCTGCAGCCAGGAACCATTATGGCGCAGACCCCCAGCTGGCTCAGATGTGGGAACCGCTCCTCCGCGATTGCGTCTCGGGGGGTTGGGGGTATGATCCCCCCCACACACACACAAGACCACCAGCCATGGAGAAAACAGCTTTTTGAATACAGCTGTCAACTTTGTCAGCTGCATTTAAATGTCTAATTAGTGGGCACAGTGATCGGGGGGGTGCCCGCTAATTGCCACGGTCCTGGGCTGCAGATAGCGCGGCCTCTCTCTGAACGCTTCTACCGTCGCCAGGGCTCACATGTACACCCTGTGTCATGAAGGGGTTAAGGAAAACAAATTAAGCACTGAAGTTGTCTTTTAAATCCTTTTTAAAAAGGTACTCTGGAGACAAAGTTATTAATATATTGCTTTAATAATGTTATATTGCTTTGTATTATAACCTATACTAACTAACTAGATGCTAGCAGTGATCTGTAATACAGACATCTAGAGAAGGCACAGACAGTTCTTCATTTGGTAACACAGTGAAGGTGGTCAGTGGGTTTTTTTTTAGCAATGGGAACAATTGATCATGGTTCACATGTTCAGGCACCTGGGAAAGCAGGGTCACACTTTTTATAGACCTGAATGAGATGTGATGCTACAATAAATGTAAATTACAGTTGCTCCAATACTATAAAACATACATACACATTCAGGCAGTCAGTATTGCAACCAAAACTAGGAGTGGATTAAAAACAGAAAGGATCTGTTCACACAATGTTGAAATTGAGTTGATGGCCACCATTTAATGGCAAATATTTGCTGTTATTTTAGAACAACGGCTGTTATATTTAAATAATGGCAGTTATTTACTGTTATATGGCGGCCATCCACTCAATTTCAACATTGTGTGAACAGATCCTTTCTGTGTTTTTAATCCACTCCTGGTTTTGGTTGCAATACTGACTGAAATATACGTAGTGTGAACCCAGCCTGTCACTGTCCATGCAGGTATTAAAGCAAATGGGCTCTAAGCCGTGATTCTTTCCTTGAAGTTCTAGTTATGGGGGTGGGCTCATAGAAAAATATCTGCCGTTTCCCTGCCAAAGATAGAACAGAAGGGGTATTTCTTTGGCGGGAAGATGTCTGGTTTTATGACTCAGCAATATGTGATGGTCCCCCTACTCTCAAACAAAATAAATGAAACCAAAGAAGGCAAACAACACAACACATTGTAATCATGTGTCAAATGGTCACAATTTTACTTAAAATAATATGACACTGAAAAAATGGCAGTCACCCTCCAGCACTCAGGCAAGGAAAAACCCACTGTGGGGGAAACCTTGAAGTAGCCATGGGTGGAGAGCTGCCCCTCCCCTGGTCTTAGAGGGTAATACCAGTATATCATAGTTTAGACATTTATACATTTACCTGATTTACAGACAATAACAACAAAAAGGGTAGGGGAGAGTGAAGTAATCAAGCGTAAGGTCCTCAAGATGGCACTGATCCAGGCAGCAGGCCCTTCTTTTATGGAACTTTCTATATGACATTGTTCACAGCTCACAGTATAGAGCTGATCAGATGTATACACCCTATAATGACTGGCGATGTGCTTTAGCAGAAGTAACCAAGCAAGTAGCTTATGCTTAGGGCAGTAGGAACACTAAATAAAAGCTCAGAGATTAGAGGTAGTTGTAGATGTGATATGACAGAGACGGGCCCTGTAACCAGCACATACCTCCTAACTTTTTGGATGACCAAAGAAGGACACATAAGGTGACTACACTAAGGTTACTATTACACGGAATGATAATGGTCCCGATTACAACTATCAGCCGATGACAACGATCGTTAATATAGGTTTGAACCTATAATTGTTGGGCGCCGACCATGCATCGCTATGTGTAATAGCGGTGCGCGCACGGCGACTGAAAATTTACATTACCTATCCAGGCTGCAGGGCTCCTCTTGCGGTCTTCTCCCCAGGTCCCGCGCGCTCCAGCTTCAGAGCGGCCTGTCTGAGCTGACAGGCCGCTCAGCCTATCACAGGCCGAGTCTGCCACGGCCAGTGATTGGCTGAGCGGCCTGTCAGCTGATACAGGCCGTTCTAAAGCTGGAGCGCGCGGGACCTGGGGAGAAGACCGCAAGAGGAGCCCTGCAGCCTGGATAGGTAATGTATAAAGTAAAAGCAAGGGCTGCAAGAACATCGGTAACAACGTCCCTGCAGCCCTTTTATTCGTTAATCAGGCTGTGTAATAAGCCCAGTAAACGAGTGCCAATCTAGCAGATCGGCGCTCGTTTCAGTTATCGGGCCTTCATCGGCTCGTGGAATACTACCATAATACAACCAGCACACAAACGTGGTAAAATGAAAACTTATGCTTAAATAGGTGAGATACTGCATGAGTAGATATGCACCACACAGGGTGCTGTACTGTACCAAGAAATGGTTAGTTACGAGCCCAACAGATCAGGTATATGTTCAGTCTCTGTGTTAGAAGGACTACAGATTCCTTAATGCACATTCCTAAGCAGACAGTGATGCGTCCATCTCATAAAGGTATGTAATGCAGGGTTTACTATAATTCAGTAGTGCTTCAGCAATTGTTACCAGTTCTGTGGACAGTCCAACGCGTTTCCTGCGGGTAGTATTCATCGGGAGCGATGTAGACGGAGTAGTGTCAGTTCATATCTTTATGGCTCTGATAACGAATGTTTCAGTATTTAGCTCAAATCAGCAAAAATAAAGAAAATTTAGGCGATACCTTCCCATTAAACCCTGTATTGTGCAGGTATGTCCACTAAGGGGCTGTACTATGCACTTATACTGTACCCAGGGATTGTAGTTTCTCCTATAACGGGCACACTGGACAGTTGGTGTGTAACTGACCTACTAGCTAGCCCTATTATCCATGCGGCAAACACAAAGCACTGTATACATATACCTTGTTTCTCCCTAGCTTGATTTTGAAGCCTTATATTTTAAGCCTACTCAAATAAGTCCTTGTTCTAGTCAGCGCCTTTAGCACTAGGTTATATCACATGACGTCAAAGAGACCGAGAATAGGCATACTGTAGCTCCCAACCGTTCTCGACAAGTACCCTGCTCACCCACTTTCTGTAAAGTAAAATCATAATTGACGAATATAATAATAAATGTTATACTTACCTGTCCATGCTCCCCTAATGTCCTGCAGCGTTATCCCCACATTTTCTGCTCACCTCAGACGCTGCTGACACTTCTGGTCCCAGATCTTCAGTGACAGGCCGCTCACCAAATCACTGGCCACAGGACTGTCTTGTCTCGATCAGTGATTGGTTGAGCAGCCTGTCACTAAAGAGCTGGGGCTGGAAGTGTCAGTGGCGGTTGTGGTGAGCAAAGAATGCTGGGAAAAGGCTAAAGGGCACTAGGGAGCATGGGTAGGTATAAACGTTATTTTCTATGTAAAAAGCAAGGGCTGCACGGACATTGCTTACGATGTCTGTGCAGCCCTCATGCACATGTATAGGCTTGGTAAGCGAGTGCCGATCTAGCATTGTAATACAGCCCTAACTGGTATACGATATAGGTATGGTACACTTTTACCCCCAGACAACATGAGTTAAAAAAGAAAAAGCTACTCCATGGAGTAGAAGAAAGGGATTGTTGTTCATTGGATAAAATAGGACCTACCCCAACTATAAGCCCTAGTGCTTTTTTTTCCCAGAGAAAAAAATAATATAAGACCCTTTCTTATTTTTGGAGAAACACAAGTAGATGGAACCTATTGAAATCAATGCTCTAATATGGATGTCGCAACCCGCTCTTTTAATTTTGTCAGGTAGTGTACATGATCAGGCATGTGGTGTTCATTATATGTATTCATATACATAAAGTCTTGATTTTAACAGGAGAGATTTTATTAAAATTTCTTTAGAGGCGCACTTTATTTAAAGACCAGTATTTTGAGGCTAATTATAGCCAGATTATTTTTTATATATCCGTTACTTCATTTATTTTCATTTGAACTGCCAGTCGTTCAGGACTAATTGATAAAATGTGGCAAATGCAGTATAGCTGGAATTCTACATGAGAAGCTATTTTAATTACGTTTAGATATTTAATCCAGAATTTTACTATATTTTCTTTTAAAGCCACATTTTCCACCAGCCTATATCTCTCCCATACTTTTGTGCAGATTTTTAAATCTTACACGGTAACTATATCCAAAATGGACAAGCTCTGGCAAAAATGATGGAATCGCCACACTTCAAGGATAATCACCTACAGTAGCTTGTTTCCTTTTGTAGCAGACGCAAATATCACAGAGATGACACAGATTTTAAAACATTTTGGCTTTATGAAAAACACTGAACTATAAATGTAACCTCAAACAGGAATGGTTTCTAAAATCTAACTTTTATTTGCCTCATGTGAAACACACGATAACAAAAGAAGCACTCCAGCATTTTTTTGTGCTTATATAATGGAGCATATACCATTATTTTAGACGTGTGTGGAAGTGGCATGAATGGATTGTCAGCCATCTTGCTTTTTATTTCCCCTCTAATATGGCTGTTCACATGTGCAGCAATAGATCAGTCCTCTGTCTCCCACTGTAGCGTGTAATATGGCTTTTGAGGGTTTTTTTTCCCAGTTACCGCTTATAAGTGGGGGAGCAGTGTACTATATCACTGCTCTCCTCCTGCTAACCTACTATATCATTGCTCTCCTACTGCAAACCTACTATATCACTGCTCTCCTGATATCTTAGATAGGGCAGAGATTCACGCTGTGCATGAAGAAATATGCAGATAGAGCTAGGGAAGAAGGGAGGGGGGACATGCCAGGAAGGATCTGACAAGTAATGATGCATTCATTTAGTTAACAGAAAGTCAGCCCTGCTGAATGTCAATGTAAAAAAAAAGTACATGTTCTTTAATAGTTATATAGCTTTATGAAAGAAATGTAAAGAAATTATATATTTTTTATTCCTGGAAAACCCCTTTACTTGAAAAAGTACAGTATCAGTATTGTAGTAAATGTGCTTTGTGCTCAGTGTCCCACATTGTGAGCTTAAAGCGACTCTGTACCCACAATCTGAGCCCCCCAAACCGCTTGTGCCTTCGGATAGCTGCTTTTTATCCAAGATCTGTCCTGCGGTCCGTTCGGCAGGTGATGCAGTTATTGTCCTAAAAAAATATCTTTAAACTTGAAGCCCCGTGCCATAGTGGAGTATCTGTGCCCTAACTTTGCACAACCTCTCTGTCCCTCCTCCCCACCCTCCTCATCATTAGGAATGCTCCAGGCAGATTGCCTCTTATTCCCCACCTGTGGCAGCCCGGCACATGGGCTGGATCGTTAAGGACCTGAGCAATGTTTAGCATGGAGAAAATGTTTCAGTGGCATTCCTAATGATGAAGAGGGAGGGGAGGAGCGACGGAGGGGTGGTGCAAAGTTAGGGCACAGATACTCCTGTTTGGCAAGGGCTTCAAATTTTAAAGTTTTTTTTAGGACAATAACTGCATCACCTGCTGAACGGACCACAGGGCAGATCTTGGAATAAAAGCAGCTATCCAAAGGTACAAGTGGTTTGGGGGGGACAGATTGTGGGTACAAAGTCACTTTAATCCCAGTTCGCCTATGGCCTGACTGAACCTGTGCTGTCCTATCCATCTGTTTGCCTCTTCCTGATCATACCCTTATGCTGTTGGCTCAAAATTTCAGACAGTACCTGGACACGTCTCTGCGTGGTCTCTCGGTGCCTCACACACTCTTGGCCTATTAGGCTAGCTGTTCAGGACCACTTGGACCACCCTTAGACAATGCCCTAGGGATTCCCCCGCAGTTAATCTCCTTAGATGGCACAATGGGCACACACCTGTTGCCTATTACAAGATAATGGATGTGTTAGCTATCATTTGTCAGGTCCATAGACAATTAATGGACAGTCAGAGTGTATGTGTGACTAGGCTCTTCTTACTTTAGTGCAATGGAGGTTCCTCCCTGTTCTCAAGATGTTCCTGTGAAGTCAGGACCAGGATATGGGATTGTCCCATAATTAGAACTTATCCCTGACCTCCAGGACCAGTTATGTGTCTGACTGTGGCAGGACTGACTGCAGGGACCTGCGGAATCTGTAGAACAGTATTTGCCCATCACAATGGAGTGGTGGTCAAACATGCGCATTACCGCTCCATCCGCTTTCTATGGGAGATGTTTTTAGCTATCTCTGGTAGTCCCCACATAGAATGAATAGATTATGATGAGCATGTGAGGCCCACAATCCATTCTGTCTGGGTATGCTGAGGAGTTTTACAACTGCTAGTGAAGCGCATTTTAGAGTTTACGGCCACATACATATCCATCATGTTTTCTTAATAGATGTATACACATGTCCACCACAAAAAAAACAAACAACAAGAAAACCTAAAATGGGCGTGGTCACATAATTTAAGGGCGAAGCTTTAAGCAACCGAGTGTAAACTACAACAGACAGCTAGTAAATGCAGGGACCTAGTAGATAAAGCACAAGACAAAATAATATTGAAGAATAGTCTCTACGTATCCACGTGATGTGCAGTAGCACCGCTATACTGAAGTGAGGGACGCACGCCCTGATTAAAGATGGCGGAACCTGCCGCCGTGTCCCGCAGCGATGACGCACATCCGGTAGGCCGGGAGCCTGGGCGGTATAAATAGCTGGCGGGCGGGCGTGTTCGGCCTCTTTGAGTCGCGCCGCTGTGGTGTCCGCACGCTGCTGAGCGCCTGCTCCTGGCTCACCGCTGTTCGCTCTCATAGTACACGAATAAGTCGGTCAGGAAGGTGATCAGACATGGTGAGTGTGCTGCGGTTCCGGACCGGGCGAGCCCATGCGGGCACCCCACTAGGTGTATACTGTCTGCTTATCCTGTAGCGTGTGCAGCTGTGTGTCACTGGTGGTCTGTCATATAGGGGAGATCCGCTTCACCTCTTACAGTCCTTATGTTCCAGCAGATAAGTTAGCCCCAACCTGTCTCTCCAGTTGTGAGACTACAACTCCCAGCATGCCCGGTCAGCTCACTGCTGGGATGTCTAACAGCTGGCGAGCCACAGACTGAGGAGCACTGCTGTTATCCTGGAGGACCATGGCCTAGCCCTGACTGCTGTACCCTCCCTGCTGGCCTCCTCTCTGCTCCCCACACTGTCAGCCTGGCTTAGTTTGCCCCTTGGTGGGTGTATTGCCCAGCTCCTCTCATTCTGTCTGCCATGACACAACTTGTCTATACTAATGTGTTGTAATGCAACAGGTTTCTGACAGGTTTTTGCAGCCAAAGCCAGGAATGGACTGTCAACAGTTCATAAGGGGAAGACATGAACATATCTATTCCTGGCTTTGGCTGTAAAAATCTGTCAGATACCTGTTGGTGTAGTGGTGCATTTAGTGCTGTATCCTTGTGTGGATGTAGTTGTGCATGGGGGATGCCTCCCTGCCCTCACCTAAATCTCTGGCCTAAAGAACTTTATTCAAGCTTTTGATATGCCCAGTGATCTGTACTTCCTGACTAGTGTTCTTCTCTCCAGGCATTTAAAGATACAGGCAAAGCCCCTGTTGAGCAGGAAGTGGCCATTCATCGCATCAGAATTACACTCACAAGTCGCAACGTGAAATCATTGGAAAAGGGTAAGTTGCTTGATGCAGTACTGAACTTGGTGGTGGTTGTAGTGTATTCCAGAATATGGCTTGGGGGCCTTACCCATGTACATCTGCACCAGACTTAATGTTTCAGATATCATTGTGACTAAATGACAGAACACAGCATCAGATCTACTCCCCATCCTGTATGTGAATGGAGCTCTAGGGATGTATTTAGTAGTGATACATTCCGGATGTAGTGAAGCTTGTCACATATGGCTTTAGCCATAATGTGCCATATACCAAGCTGCTAAAATGTGCCAGGTCCAAACCTCAAACACTTTGGTGTCATGATGTTTTGACACTAATGTGCTTTATGGTTATTTACTGGGAGTGTTTGCCCTTCATCCACTGGCTTACTGAATATACATATACACAGAATCTGCACTGGTTGGCAATGAGGATGATATCTATTTAATGATTTAAAGTGATTGACTTTTACGCTATTCTGAGCTGACCTGTGAGCAGATTTGTCTGCATATTTAGTGACATACATGCAGGTAATGTCGTGAGGGTTTTTAATGGCTTGTACTTTGTCTTTTAGTCTGTGCTGATCTGATCCGAGGAGCAAAGGAGAAGAACCTGAAGGTCAAGGGACCTGTCCGAATGCCCACCAAGGTAAGGCATACTATAGCTTTAACTGCCAACTCATCTCCCAGCTCTGCTGTATATCCTAATGCAGTAAGAAACTGCAGAAATGTGTTGTCCAGCAGGATCAAATTAAGGGGAATCTGAGCAATCAGGCCTTACCAGAAAGTTTGCTTTAGCTGGCAGTCCCCTAGTCTCCTGTAATGAAGAGTCAGTAAGGAGTTGTGGCTGTGTTTGCCTCTCTGGCACACCTCACCACTGCTTCCTCTGTTTGGAGCTGTGCTCTAGGGGTAAATCACCTGTCTAGAGACCAGCAACAGTTTTCTTTGGTTCTATTTCCATGATGGAACTGAAAGTTGTTTATATTTGTCTCATTATTGTATCATTTTTAAAAGTGCAAAGAATTCCAAATCTGGTTCAAATTATTTAAAATGTGATTTTCAACATGATTTTTTTTCTTTCTCACATTAAAAATAGACTAATTTGAACCTGACTTGGAATCTGTAATCTTCTGGGCCCTACCCGGGTGCTGGCAGTCCCCTAGTGAGCATGGTCCTTTTTGGTAATTGGTCTGTGCTGTAGATTATGCAATCTCAGGTCTCCTACTGTAATGAAGTGTCAGAGGGTGGCTTGTGACAGTCTGGCTGCCTCACCACTCCTTCCTCCTCCCTCTTCATGAACAATCAATGCTGCCTGGCCTCCTGCTTGCTCACCTCTCTGCCATTGTCTGATTGCAGCTTGGTCTTCTGTAGACTGTCTGAAAGAAACACTTGCATAAAGTTGAATCTTTGAGCCCAAATGTATTGAAGCTGTGGTTTAGATGAACTTGCCTGTCTACAGACCGGCCAGCAGTTCATATTTTGGTTCAAATCCCCTGATGGAAATTGAAGAGTAGATTGAACACAAAAAGGCTATGTTCACACACTGTTGAAATTAAGTGGATTGACACCATTTCATTGCATATAACTGCCATTATTTCAAAACTCCTGTTTTAAAGTAATTGCAATTGGCCATTATTTGGCAGCCATTCACTTAATTTCAACAGTTTTTTTTTTTAACATGGCCTTTGTGTGTTCAATCCACTCCTGGTTTTGTTTGCAAAATACTGAGTGAACATAGCCTTACGAATATTAAAGACCTATATTTCCATCAGAGCATTTGAGCCAAAGAATGAACTGCTGGCAGATCTCTAGACAGGGGAGTTACCCCTAGACCACAGCCCCAGTACATCTTGGTTTAGACTTTTTACCCAAAAATCTGACAGATTTTTAAATCCAAAGCCAGGAATGGATTTGAAGAGGATAAATCTCTGCTGTTCCTTTATGACCTGTTCCTGTTTAGTCTGTTCCTGGCTTTGGCTTCAAAGATCAGTCAGATAAATCTGTGTAAACGACTATAAGAGGGAGTAGTGAGGTCAGTTATGCTGCGTTTACACAGACAGATTTATCTGACAGATCTTTGAAGCCAAAACCAGGAACAGACTATAAACAGGGATCAGGTCATAAAGGAAAGACTGGGATCTATCCTCTTTTCAAATCCATTCCTGGCTTTGGCTTCCAAAATCTGTCAGATAAATCTGTCTGTGTAAACGCACCATTAGACCCCAGACTGTGCAAAATCCACTCAAGACAAATTACCAAAAAACATGCTCACAAGGGGACTGCCATGTACAGCACTGTCAGCACCAGTGGTAAGGCCTGGGTTCTTAGACTCCCTTTTAAATGGGAAAAATGACAAAATATAAAATCATAACTTGTGTCTGACAGACAAGATCCCCATGCTACCCACCTCTAGTAAAACAAACTCATCAAAATGATAGGTAGTTCATATCATATTGCACTGTACAGTATATACTCACACCAGGTACCATATACATTATGAACAATACAATATCTAAGTAAATATTAGACAGCCTGACTACTTATGTAAGAAAGTGCTGATCTGCTAGATCTGTGCTTACTGAGCCTATGGGTATGTATCCTTGCTTCTGTCCACCGCTCCACTAAAACTTCTCAGCAAACAGCATTGTGCATTAGAGAAACGACTGCTGCAGTGCATCCCTGCTGTGACTGTCCCCTTTATTAGACCAGTGTTCATAGACGTTGGGTCATTTAGGGTTAAATACTTCAATAACACTGCTTCTGTTTTTCAGACTCTGCGCATCACAACAAGAAAAACCCCCTGTGGTGAGGGATCCAAGACATGGGACCGCTTCCAGATGCGTATCCACAAGCGTCTGATCGACCTGCACAGTCCCTCCGAGATTGTCAAGCAGATCACCTCCATCAGTATTGAGCCTGGTGTAGAAGTGGAGGTCACCATTGCTGATGCATAAATGAGACACTTCCTGAATAAAAGATCTTGAATAAAATGTCTCTTGGTTGTGTTCAGATTTTTTATTTTATCTAGAAAATTCAACAAATCACAAAACATTTTACAATATTTCCATTTCTCCAATGATATCCTCCCCCCTGGACAGAGCTGGGGAAAATAAAAAAAAAACACACCTTAAATAATTATATACCTTTTCCAATTCATAGCTTTCATAAAGTTCACATTGCTTCCACTCATTGATATTTGGGGCCTTCTCAGACATCCACTTTACAATTTGCAGTCTAGCGATAAAAAGCAATTTACTCAACCGAGCCTTTTTTTCCTATTGCATATAAGACTAGAAGCCTCCCCTAAAATTATAATCTTTGGATCCAGAGGGATACTGATATTTAAGGAGGAATGGATTTCCCTTACTACACTCCAAGTAACTGCAGTTCAGGGCAAGACCATAGCATATGCGGCCATCCTGCTGGCTCTCTACCACATCTCATATAATTAGGCGACTCTTCCTTATCCTATGCAAAAGACGGGTTTATTAAATGCTATTAACCAAATTAAATTTTATTCTATGATTATTAATTTGTGACATGTTTTTTAATACAAACATCCATTGATGGTCTGTCATTTTCCCCAACTCTTCCTCCCATTTTCTATGACTTTACCTGCATACCTTCATATTTCACCTCAGACTCCTGTATATTGGTAATCCCTTTCTTTTTTCCTCTGTAAATAACAATTTTATTGTAGCTGTGGTCTCCTGTACCATAAATATCTTTTAGTTGTAATATATGCATGTTAGAGGTTACAGTATTCTAACCAGCCATTGTCTGATACAGTTTTTTCCTCCAACACTTGCCAGGTTTTTATCTCTCCCATTCACAAATAAATCACTTATTTGGTTTATACCCGCTTTATGTTCCGCTAAAATGTTTAACTGATTAAATTCATCCAAATTTATAGTATACCAAATTGGCGAAAAACTCAACCCCCTTTTTATTTTTAAAACTTCTTCCCAGATCTGAGACAGTAAATATACCGACGGGAGCAGTCTCCACTTTTTATTTTTTAGTTGGCCTGATTGTAAGAGCTTTTTGTTTTTTGGTTGTGTTCAGATTAAGTGGTAAAGAGAACTTTTGTGACAAATTGTCAGTGTGAAATTTGCTGACTACAGACTGAGATGAAGGAATATTGGGGGTGAAGTTAAAGACTTGTCTGCATTCTGATAAGTTTAGTGGAATGAGAGCATGACTTCCCTCACAACACCTACCATAACTCACTCCAGAAAGTTCTACAAAACTATAGCTGGTGGGTTTTTGGCAGTAAGACCAGCACCAATTAAAACACCTAATGGGATATTCCACTAATAGCTGACTTGATATGTTGCTGCCCATGGTGGGGGGGACTAACAATTCATTACACACTTATCCAGTCTCCTTCCCCCAGTTCTGAGCTGCTGCTTTCTGCTGAAAACAAATCTGTGAGTCTGTCTTTCCCACTCCCTTCTAAGATGGCTGATGTAAAAAAGTCCCTGACTGGCTTTATCTGCAACATTGTAGCTTTTTTGTAATCCTGTGAGGGATATTCTGAGGTCTAGTTTCTAATGAAGACACTGACTATCCCTCCCAGCATTACAAAATTGCTGATAACTGCGCCAGTCAGGGACTTGTTTTTACCTCTTAGAAGGGAGGGGGGAGATGGAGGCTTGTGCAGATTTGTCTCCAGCAGAAAGCAGCTGAGAACTGGGGGATGGAGACTGAATAGATAAGTATGGAAGGAATTGTTAGTCCCCTATGGGCAGCAACATACAAGAAGTTTGAGTGGAATACCCCTTTAAAGGGAATCTGTCAGCACCCGGGTGATACCACCACTCCTTCTTTCCTCGATGAATAATCAATACTGCCCGGCCTCCCGCTTGTTCAGCTGTCAGTGGTTTTTTTTTTTTTAATTCATTTATGGAGGAGGTGAAGCAACATGCCCACCAGGCCCCCAACATAACATCGAAATACAATCCTGTGCATAAGCAGCCAGTGTCTGATTGCAGGTCAGTCCTCTGTAGGCAGTTTGTTGGAACAAAACACTCAGGGTGGGTTCATACTACGGAATTCTCGCGGAATTCTGCAGTATGTCCGCGCGCCTTTCCCCCGGCTCCATAGACCCCATTCTATGGGCCGGCGTTTTCCGCTATCCGCCGAAAGAAGTGACATGTTACTTTTGAAGGGCACTACGATACTTTAATAAAAAATTTGGCTGTACTTTTAATCGTGGATCTTGTTTGGTAGGTCTATGCCCCTGATGGTCAGTGCACACATACCGCCAAAGAAAAGTGAAAAGCACGCTAATAAGGTGTTGAACCTGTGGCGCTCCAGCTGCTGTGAAACTACAATTGCTTAAAAAATAAAAAAAAGGCCTCTTGTCTTCCATGGCATTTCTTCTGGCGGAATCTGGCAAAGCCTATGCGAGCTGCGGAATCCGTGGCGGGTGATACGCCGGGATTCCGCAGTGTGCACATACCCTAAATGTTGGCCTCAGATGTCATGTGGCTAGTATCACGTCTCCAGTGGCCACGTAATGCTGATTTATTAATGTCCATGCAGTATTGTAGCAGTTGGACTGACTGTGGACTGATAATGGGGAGATCACACATCAGGTAGCTCCAGCATACACCTAGCCATCTATACACTCACTGAGTGACGACATCCTGATGTGCCTTATCTGGGTAAAAACACCAGGGGGGAGTTATTAAAAGGCTAAAATCCTTTTTTTTTTGTTGCCGATGGGCCCGATTGGCGTAAAAATATTCACAAATGGTCTATTTGCACATATTTCATTCGCATCGGGCCCATCTGCGCCAAAGGGACGGGGAGGGGGCATTACAGGGGGTGTGGCAGTATGCAGAGGGGCATTACGGGGGGTGTGGCAGTATGCGGGGGGGGGGGGGGGAATTACAGGGGGTGTGGCAGTATGCAGAGGGGCATTACGGGGGTGTGGCAGTATACAGAGGGGCATTACAGGGGGTGTGGCAGTATGCTGAGGGGCATTACAGGGGGTTTGGCAGTATATGGAGGGGCATTACAGGGGGTGTGGCAGTATGCTGAGGGGCATTACAGGGGGTGTGGCAGTATGAGGAGGGGCATTACAGGGGGTGTGGCAGTATGCTGAGGGGCATTACTGGGGGTGTGGCAGTATGCGGGGGGGGCATTACTGGGGGTGTGGCAGTATGCGGGGGGCATTACTGGGGGTGTGGCAGTATGCGGGGGGGGGCATTACTGGGGGTGTGGCAGTATGCGGAGGGGCATTATGGAGGGTGCGGCCTCTGCGTGCACTGCATTTATCATTTTTAGGGCTGGCATAGATTTCAATTTATTCGCACGGACGGGCTCAGTGTGCACAGGATTTATGTACAGGCAGTGCATCTCTACATAAATCCTCTAAGCTCCGGGACATCTGTAAGCCCGGCGTAAAAAACAACTGGACTTAATAAATGTCCCCCCAGGAGTATAAATTAATTTCACCCCCACCCCAGTGGTTTTAACCCCTAGACGACCCAGGACGTAACTGTACGTCCTGGGTGGTTCTCCCGCTATGAAGCGCGCTCTGGAGCGGAGCGCGCTTCGTAGGAGGTGGGGGCCGGCTGCAGTGAGCAGCCGGGACCTCACCGGTAATGACACGCTGCAGCGATTGCGCTGCCGCGTGTCATTAACCCCTTAAACGCCGCGGCGCGACCACGGCGTTTAAGTGTAAGTGACAGGGGGAGTCCCCTGTCACTTACCGATCGGGTCCCGATCATTGAAACGGACCGCCGGAGGTCTCTCACCTGCCTCCGTGCGGTCCGATCGGCGATCTGCTACACTGAGCCTGCACAGGCAGGCTCAATGAGCAAATCGCCGATAACACTGATCAATGCTATGCCTATGGCATAGCAATGATCAGTGTAAAAACCCAAGTACTGGATGTAAAAGTCCCCCAAAGGGACTTCAAATGTGTAAAAAAAAAAAAAAAAAAAAAAAAAAAAAAGTTCAAAACACTATTACACTACCCCAAAACCCCTCCCCCAATAAAAGTTGAAATACCCCCCCCTATCCCATTATATAAATAAAACATATAAAAATAAATAGATAGATAAACATATAATATATCGTAGCGTGCGTAATTGTCCGATCTATTAAAATATAACAAGCGTCATTGTGATGGGTGAACGGCGTACACGAAAAGAGGGAAAAAAGTGCGCAGATTATTGATTTTGTTACATTATATATTTAAAAAAATCAATAAAAAGTGATCAAAACGTCCGATCTTCACAAATATGGTATAAGTAAAAACTAGAGATCATGGCGGAAAAAATTACACCCCATACAGCCCCGTAGGTAAAAAAATAAAACCGTTATAAGTGTCACAATAGTCCCATTTTATTAATATTTAATTGCCAAAAAAAAGGATTTCATAAAAAAATATATAACATTAGAGAATCTGTGTAACCTGCATATGGTTGTGTTCGGGCTGACCTATAGAATAATAGTGTCATGTCGCTGTTACCATATAGTGCATTACGTAGACACAGGAACCCCCCAAACGTTACCATATTGCATTCTTATTTACGATTTCACCTATTTATATCTTCATAAATAATATATTTGGATTCCGTCATACATGTTATGGTAAAATGAAAGACGCCATTACAAAGTACAACTATTCCTGTAACAAACAAGCACTTACATGGCTTGTAGATAGAAAACTGAAAGTGCTGGAGCTCTTAGAAGGGGAGGAGGGAAAAACGGAAACACTACGATCAAAATTTGCGCGGTCCACTGGGTCATTTTGGGCCTGGTCCTCAAAGGGTTAATACCTGAGGAGGGTGAGCTCAGCCACTATGTTCCACACAAGTCTGTGCACCTGGAGACCTCTTCATCCACTTACACCACAGCCAGGCCCCCTAACCATCAGATGACAGCAGCACACCATAGCCGCAGTGTGTGATCCCTGCCCTATCAGAGTGCCCGGTAATTCATGGCTGACTAGCCTCCTGGCTTTGTAGGGATTTGCAGGTACTTCCTGAGTACATTGGGGGAACAGATTCCAGTTTGTAGGGTGAAAAACTATAAAGGATTGTCCTGGCGCTCACCTCACAGGCTACCACCAGGGGGCGCACATACAGCGTACATACTGAGCGGCGGCTCCAACACCAAGCAGATAGCAAGAAAGCGACTCACAAGCCAATCAGCGGTCTAGAGTCAGAGCTGGGCGGGGACAACCACAGCAATCCTGACCGGCGGAATCAGCGTCCAATAGGAACGTTTGTGACCCCGATCACATGAATGGCGGGAAGTATGAAGCTGACGGCTGACAGTCTGCCTCACTAACTACTGACCGGGTGTGACCAGCGTCCTGTGCTCTCCGCAGACAACACTCACAGTATGTTACATTGGGACTATTTATTGTTATGCGGTTTATGTTATGTTTTCTCCTG
Source organism: Dendropsophus ebraccatus (assembly GCF_027789765.1). Classification (NCBI taxonomy): domain Eukaryota; kingdom Metazoa; phylum Chordata; class Amphibia; order Anura; family Hylidae; genus Dendropsophus; species Dendropsophus ebraccatus. Next base: position 55,642,148 of record NC_091455.1, read on the forward strand.
TGGAATACTGTAGGCTCGTGTAGTGCTGCCCTCTAGTGGTGGAAATACACGGAAGAGGAGCCTTGTCTATGAATTTTATTCATGTAATCTGGTGCTGCCCGAAGTGACCCATGGCTCTATAGTGTAACACTGCACTGGCTGTGTATATCTGTATCAGCCACTCCCAACCGGCAGCTGCCGCAAAACTACAACTCCCAGCATGCTATTGGCTGCAGCTTAGCAACTGCTACAGTGCCACAAGTGGGTGAGCAGAGATGTGCAGGTGTATAGGAGGCCCCCCGAGGATGTACAGGCCTATAGGAGGGGGGGCCCAGTTATATACAGGCCTATAGGAGGCCCCCCGAGGATGTACAGGCCTATAGGAGGGGGGCCCAGTTATATACAGGCCTATCGGAGGGGGCCCCCCCTGAGGATGTACAGGCCTATAGGAGGGGGGGCTCCCTGAGGATGTGCAGGCCTATAGGAGGGGGGGGCCCCCTGAGGATGTACAGGCCTATAGGAGGGAGCCCAGTTATATACAGGCCTATAGGAGGGGGCCCCCCCGAGGATGTACAGGCCTATAGGAGGGGGGGCCCCCCGAGGATGTACAGGCCTATAGGAGGGGGGGCTCCCTGAGGATGTGCAGGCCTATAGGAGGGGGGGGCCCCCTGAGGATGTACAGGCCTATAGGAGGGGGGCCCAGTTATATACAGGCCTGTAGGAGGGGGGGCCCCCCCGAGGATGTACAGGCCTATAGGAGGGGGGGGGCCTCCTGAGGATGTACAGGCCTATAGGAGGGGGGCCCAGTTATATACAGGCCTATAGGAGGGGGTAGGAGGGGGGGCCCCCCCGAGGATGTACAGGCCTATAGGAGGGGGGGGCCCCCCCGAGGATGTACAGGCCTATAGGAGGGGGGGGCCCCCCCGAGGATGTACAGGCCTATAGGAGGGGGGGCCCCCCGAGGATGTGCAGTCCTATAGGAGGGGGGGGGGCCCTGAGGATGTGCAGGCCTATAGGAGGGAGCCCAGTTATATACAGGCCTATAGGAGGGGGCCCCCTGAGGATGTGCAGGCCTATAGGAGGGAGAGGGGACCCCCTAGGATGTGCAGGCCTATAGGAGGGGGAGGGGACCCCCGAGGATGTGCAGGCCTATAGGAGGGGGAGGGGACCCCCGAGGATGTGCAGGCCTATAGGAGGGAGCCCAGTTATATACAGGCCTATAGGAGGGGGGGCCCCCCGAGGATGTGCAGGCCTATAGGAGGGGGCCCAGTTATATACAGGCCTATAGGAGGGGGCCCCCTGAGGATGTGCAGGCCTATAGGAGGGAGAGGGGACCCCCGAGGATGTGCAGGCCTATAGGAGGGGGAGGGGACCCCCGAGGATGTGCAGGCCTATAGGAGGGAGAGGGGACCCCCGAGGATGTGCAGGCTTATAGGAGGGGGAGGGGACCCCCGAGGATGTGCAGGCCTATAGGAGGGGGCCCAGTTATATACAGGCCTATAGGAGGGGGCCCCCTGAGGATGTGCAGGCCTATAGGAGGGAGAGGGGACCCCCGAGGATGTGCAGGCCTATAGGAGGGGGAGGGGACCCCCGAGGATGTGCAGGCCTATAGGAGGGAGAGGGGACCCCCGAGGATGTGCAGGCCTATAGGAGGGGGAGGGGACCCCCGAGGATGTGCAGGCCTATAGGAGGGGGCCCAGTTATATACAGGCCTATAGGAGGGGGCCCCCCGAGGATGTGCAGGCCTATAGGAGGGGGAGGGGGCCCCCCGAGGATGTGCAGGCCTATAGGAGGGGGAGGGGGCCCCCCGAGGATGTGCAGGCCTATAGGAGGGGGAGGGGACCCCCGAGGATGTGCAGGCCTATGGGAGGGGACCCCCGAGGATGTGCAGGCCTATGGGAGGGGGAGGGGACCCCCGAGGATGTGCAGGCCTATGGGTAATGTGGGGCCCTGGGTAGTGCCTCTTATGTGACACTGGATCTTCTTTTCCCAGGCTGATTCCTTTCCTGATGGACACCAGAGATGACAGTGCCATGCTGTCCACAGAGCAGAGCTCTCTGCTGGATCCCACCATGTGCATCGCTGGCACGGACACCATTGCTTCTGATTCCTCAGTGCTGGTAAGTGCTCTGCTGGATGACCTGAATATGACCTAAAGGAAGGTTGTCTGAAGACAGGTCCAGGTTTCTCCATACCACCACAAACAAAGGGCTATGGTGGCTGGCTGTCAATGGCAGGACATGTAATGGCTGCTGTGATGCAATTTCTTTCACTAAGCACCAGGAAATGGTCCAGGGAGAGACAGGATTGTGTAAAAATGGTGCTCTCTGGATGGTGGGCATTGAAACTGAGATCCTCTCTACTTGTGATCTGCCTGATCCATCCAGAGCTGTTTGCCATGTGTGCCCTCACATAACCACTGTATCCATACTTCCTAAAGATGGCAGGCAATTCAAATAATTGGCCCTTCTGCTTATCTCCGTCCGGTGATGTGCCCAACAACTGGGCAAAATGCTTTGAGCGAGAGGTAGAGCCATGTCTAGCGGTCAATGATCTCAACAAAAGGTACACTACCTTTTAAAGTAGCCTTGAAGTGTTTTTTCATATGAGAAGCGCCCTTATACCCTTAAGTTTGAAGACCCAATCTCAAATTAGACCCCCCCCTAAAGTAATTTACATATCTACATATCTGAGGTTGGAGCTTGATAAAGGCGGCAGTACATTGCCGAAACGCGTTGCTCATTAAACCAATTTTATGAATAATTCTGGAGAGTACATCTTGCAAGTCCTGCGCCGAGGCTATATCAGCTATCTACAGTCTATCTTGTATATACATAAGTATCGGCATCTAGACGGGGGCCGACCACTACCACTGTTTGCCTGGCTGCGGACTTCTGTGTTATATTGGGCTCTGCTAGTGCTGTGCCTATCGTACGCACAACACGAGAAGGTTAGTCTACAACTTGCTTTTTATATTGGAAATTCCACTCCATTGAGCTACTACACTATATGAGCGCTGCCCTCTGTTCATGTTTGTCCGTTCTTCTATACATATCTGAGATGTAACTGCATGCCAAATAATTTGTGTGCTATGTCCACTTTTCCTTTTTCACAGAGCACTGAAGCGTCACATCCACTGAAAGTGTACCTGAGGGTGCGACCTTTTTCAAAGGCAGAACTTTCTAACAATGAATCCCAGGTTGGTTTCCAGAGTATGAGGCTGAATTCACACGTCCCATGTTCTGCACAAAACACTGATGTGGAATGCCTGTAACAGAGTACCTCTGTGATAAGATGCTGGGAGCGGGGCACTGCGTGAATATGTGCTGTAATGAAGCAGCCGCATATTCATACAGTTCCCCTGCTCCCAGCATCTTAATGCAGATGCTGCCCCGCGGGGGAGGGGACTCTGTTACAGGCATTCCCCGTCCGGAACGTGTGAATGTGGCCTTACTCTATTGTAGGGCCCTGTTTACACTGGTATCTAATGCTTTTGTAGGAGCTTTGACTAAAAACAGACTACCTGTAAAAATAACTCTTGACTTGTCATCAAGTTATTGATTCCACCATTTCTCACAGCTGAGCCTTGCTGCTATCAGGAGATATAACAGGGGAGAGAGCCATCCACTGTCCGGTCACTTGCTAATTCTGACAGTGTAGCCTCATGGACTTGGTGTTCTCTGGTTTTTGGTCTGCGCGGTCTCGGTCCGTCTGTGTTCAGTATGGGTTATTTACCAACTTTTATAATAATACCAGTGCAAAAGGAGGATATTCAATTTTATACATCTGCCGGCATTGTTCATGAGACATCTATATTTTCTTGGTGCATAATATTTCTTCTTCTTTTCTTTTTCTTTTCTTTTTCTATATCTATACTCTCTTTTTTACACAGTCATATATATGAATTATATTTGTTTAGCACTTGCACTTTGGCGCACGTTTGGCACTTACACTGAGCACTAGCACTTTATTTTTGGCATTTTCACTTCACATCATCATTAATTGCTGTGTATATACATATATTCATTCATATTGTAGCACTTTGTCACTTTAACCAAGTATTTAGGTAATGCATATATTGTATTGGCTGTTTTTCTATCTTCATTCTGTCCTTATATAAATTATTATTAGCAGCCCACTTGCTTGCCCTCTTTCAAGATGGCGTCCGCATCGGGTGCGGCCTAATGCGCATGTCCGGGCCGGCTGGCGGATCACGTGATCGGGACCGGATCTGGCGTAGGGCGCATGCGCCTCGCGTCACTTCCGGTTCATCGCGCGGCCCGCGGCTGGCACTGGCGTCCGCACGAATGGCCGCCATGTAATACGGTGCAGGTGTGAGTATTATAGCCATCCAATAGGGCATCAGGGCGTACTATATAACATCCCTCTGGTCTCCCCCTCACCACTCCCTGAAGAAGCGAATAGCGAAACGACGTTGGAGGAGTGTGAGGTGGGAGTCCTGAGGGGCTGGGAATCATATCCCTGGGTAATGTTGTTTATGTGCACCTGCCTATACCTTGCTAGATTTAGTTATGCAGCTTGTGTTTTTGGTCATGTTTGAGCACTTGCACTTTATAATATGCTTATAACCGGACTGCATACTGAAAACTTATGAGTACTGTATATATGCACTTGCACTTTATTTTGTAAACATATACCTCCCCTCATGCTTGGTCTCCCACCTCCCAGGTCTTTGTTTGTTTTTATATTTAATTTTTTCTTTCTTGTCCTTATTTGTTGTTGCGATATTTCTCAATAAAGTTCTTTTGTACCAATTCATTTGATATTTTTGCTCAATTGCATATCGGATGGGTCTTATAGGTGTTTAGTTCTGTTTCCATTACCATTCGGTTATCTTTCCCCCCCCCCCCCCTTATCCCTGTTTTCTTTTGGGGTATAGGACGTTTATCACAAGAATCCAGAATTTATAGGTGTTTTTCATGGACTTGCATTGTCTGCATTAGCCAATGAGGAGATACACCTGTTGAGTGGATGGCATGGCTGCTGGGATCTCTCCCCAGCTATATCTCCTGGTTGCAGCAGGTCTCAGCTGAAACCCACTGCCATCAATAACATTTGATATATCTATGTGGAGTGCTGCAGAATCTGCGTGCGCTATACAAATAAAAATATATCTATTTTTTATATATTTAATGACTGGTACACTTTTTTTTTTTTTTTTTTTCTAATCCAATCCAAAAGGTTCTGCTAACTTAATAGGATGAAGTTCTATAAAAAAAAAAAAAAAAGCAATATTTGCCTTTCTGATCCCTTGCTGCTGTCATCCAGAAGCTGCCCTGTGCCTACTACTCGCCAATCAATGGCAGAGACTAGTTACAAGTGCGGTCAGTGATTGGCTGAACAAGCATGTCTTTACTTCAAGGTGGAGACCAGGAGGTAGTGAGCAGCAGAATTGAGTACTGTCTGAATGGTGACTGCAGGGAATCGCGGCAAGATAGTGCGGATAATCCGCACTTTCTAATTTACCCTGTACTGGTTTACTTAAAAAGGTTGTTTAACGGCGAGAGATTAAAAACCCCAGCAACCGTCAGCGGAGAATGCAAGTACATTGTTCTCTAACGTATCGTTATTGTTTCTTTAGGATTGTGTGACTTTTGAAAACTCTGAGATTGTGTCTCTGCGGGCTCCTAAAGACTCCTCTACTATGAAAAACTGTGAGCGAGGCATCGGGCAATCTGTGCATAAATTTACTTTCACAAAGGTAGGTGGCGCCACTGCACTTGGTAGGTCATAGTCATGTATGCTGCTTCACGTTATTTGCACAAATGCTTTATACTTCACAGATCTTTGGTGAGGATACAACACAGGCAGAATTTTTTGAAGGCACAATGAAAGACCTGGTGGTCTCTTTTGCCAATGGTCAGAATGGACTTGTCTTCACTTATGGTGTCACGAATGCTGGGAAAACATTTACCATTCAAGGTATTAGTATGGCTTATAATTTATAAGCCAACTTGAATGTTGTGTTTTTTTTGGCAAATACTAATGTTTCATGCTGTCTATGAATACAGAAATAACTTTTTTGTTTTAACCCCCAGGAACACCAAAAGATGGCGGTATATTGCCCAGGTCACTGGATGTTGTCTTTGATCATATTAGAGGTCGGCAGTATGTCAAGATGAATCTCAAACCCTATCTTGGCAATGATGTTATGAAACTGGATCCTGCTCAAGTGAAGCAAGAAGAGTCCATGAAGGCGTCTCTCTTTTCCAGCCTAAAAGAGGTTGGTATTGGAAAACCTGAAGTATCCCATGCAGTTTTGGGTTTTCATTTAATAGATGTCCACTAGATGGCAGCAAAGGAGTTCTAGATGCAGCAGTTACTGTGTGTATAGCTGTATGAATCATACAGAATATAGATATAGACTTTGTAATGTGTTTATCTCTATATTAAGGTGAGTGAACAGATGGAATAAGCACTAAAATTGCATCTACTCGTAATACACCTTATCTAAGGGTATATGCGTGATGTTTGTTTTATGCAAGATCACATCTGTCTGTGTATAGATTATATAAAGTTTCAGATGCTTCAGCTCCTTAGGACTCACTTTGCAGGTGCGAACAATCGATCAGCAGTAAATGATCACAGAACCCAATACTTTATTTCAGGATGGTATGAAGGCTGTTGTAAGTTCCAGCAATCTGCGAAGTCTGGCAGCTTGTGAAGAAGCTTCACCTGATCACGGTAAGTTATTAAGCTGTAGGCTATATTTTTTTTTTTAGATATTGATCCATAGTTTTGTGACTAATTCTAAGGACTGCTAGGTATTTCTATCTATAATACTCACATTTCTAGCAGGTAATGAGCAGAATCAGTTCTCTGCTTGGGTATCCTTCTTTGAAATCTACAATGAGTATGTGTACGACCTACTGGACCAGTTCCCTACAGCAAAGAACCAAAAGAGGCCGGCGCTGAAGATCTGTGATGACCAGTTAGGCACGTCCTATGTCAAAGGTAATGTCCCTTGTTCTGCTCTATGCAGGGGAGAGAGTCTGTATATCTTGTATCCATTAACCTACTGTGTATCCTGCAGGTAAGTGATGAGTGGTGTTGGTGCAAAACCTCTTTGAGCATATACTGTGAGACTATACAGATTTTCTTCTTGGATTCAATCCTACGGTGGTAACCAACTGGGTCTTTGACTATTCTGCATTCTGCTTTAGCTTGGTGTAAAGAGATTATGTATAGTAATTTGTACAGACAGTTGTCACGTGACATTGGCGACTTTATATAGATATAAATTTAACCTCTCTATATATAGATTTGAAGTGGTTTAATATCACTAGCACAGAGGAAGCGTGCAAGATACTGCAGATAGGCAACAAGAATCGAAGCTTGGCATCAACTAAAATGAATCAGCAATCCAGTAGAAGGTAAGATGTTAACAAGACTTGTTGGGGGATGTTTGTCACTGCTACTTTTACATTTGATTGTCAGTCTACTTATACTGTATAGTAGACACCTCAGCTGCTGCAGAACTTCTTTGTGATGATGGAGCATGTATGGTAATGGAAGCTTATTTTATTCAACAGGTGTGTATACAGTATGTGTGTATTGCTACATGTATCATCTTGTTGTCTTTGTATTTTTAGTCACAGTATTTTTACCATTCGACTTCTCAAATTAAACCATGGTGACGACCCTGGTGTTCTTGGCGTGTCAGAGTAAGTAATATAGCAGGTCATTTTGAAAGATATGAAGTTATGTTTTAGGAGTTTTATTACATATTAACCACAATATCTAGTCATCTTTCAGGCAGGCGCTGTATTATTCTGGCAGGTGCAGTGCACACTTTACATCCATGTCTTTCTGTGTCCTTGTGCAGAATGTCTTTGTGCGACTTGGCCGGATCTGAACGTTGTAATAAAACACAAACTGTTGGCGACCGACTGAAAGAAGCTGGAAATATTAACAACTCTCTGCTCATCCTTGGCAAATGCATTGCAGGTCTGAAGCAGAGCCAGAACCCAAAGTAGGTGAAGACACGTGGTCATACCGCACTACATATATGCATATGCTCGGCAGTTTGTGATGCTCTATCTAAAAGTTACTGATCTATTGTATTTCCACCTCCAGGAAAACTAACTATGTCCCATTCAGGGAAAGTAAACTCACCAGACTGTTTCAGCCCTTTTTCTGCGGGAAAGGAAAAGCCTGTATGATTGTGAACATCAACCAGTGTGCGTCTACCTATGATGAAACACTGCACGTCATGAAGTTCTCTGCTGTGGCTAAACAAGTAAGTATAATAGAAAGTACCATCAATTCACTAATACAGTAAATTGTATGTGCAATGTCAAATTTTTTTTTAAAGGATTTTTGCGTACCTTTTTATAATATATTACAAATGAATTCCATAACCTTTTGATCTGGTTATAGATCTCCTTAGATTGTTCAGGAGAGAGCTGCAGACAGGCATCTCCTGTAATAAACTACACTGTGGACTGAATAGAGCAGTCTGCACTAAATAAGAACAGAAGAGAAGGCAACAATTACAAAAAATAGTATTAATAGCCTCGAAAGGTGTATTCCAGGAAAGATTTACTTTTCCCCTATTTACAGGATGGGAGAAAAAGTCTGTCCGACCTCTGTACCCCCTGCCGATCTCTGTATCAGGCCCACCAGCTCTGTTACGAACAGAGCCGCGAGTATGCCGCATGACGCGTGGCTCTAGTCACTCCTGTGGAGCGACGGAAATAGCAAGAGTATGCCGGAAGAGCATTGTACTCTGCTCTTTCTGGCGGCTTCATAACCGAGCCTGCGGAGCCTGATACGGAGATCGGCGGGGGGTACAGAGGTTGCCCCTACTAAGCAACAATCTACTGCTGTCACTCTGCGGAACAGGAGCGGTGGCAGCAGACCGCTGCTATCTACTATGGGCTACCCAGACGATCTAGCTATCACCCGTGCAGCCTCCCCGTGGCCCCCTGGCTCTTACCCGTTTGCTGCCAACGTGTGTAATGGCAGCGGTAGCGAGCGGGGAATGTGGAGCAATCAAGCACTGACATCGCTCATTTGCCCCTCTGCATCTCCCCTTGTAATAGGGGCTTTAGTCTAGCTGTAAGGAAAATTGTGGGGGCAGCAGCAGATTTTGCTTTACTCTGAATAAAGGGGTTATCCCAGATTAGAAGATTACTGCACTGCTATGGTCTTCACTTTCTTGTATGTTCAACTTTTAGGTTGTTCAGACAATTCAACCCCGAAACTTTGATTTCATGAGCCCAAGAATTGTTGGAAAGGATGGCAAGATTATAACAGAGATTGATGCTAACATGTCAGTGGAGGACCTTCTTTCTGAGGATGAAGATGAGGAACTGGATATTTCAGTTGTGAGTGCAGAGGTAACTATTCTGCATGATGCTTTATTAACACCTCCAAAGCTTAGTCATATCCTTCACATATTCCTGATATGACAAGGATTGACTGTGCACCCCAGTCCTCATGTAAATTGCTAGTAAACAGACTCCTGCCACACACCAGTATCCCCTGAATGTGAAGGAGGTAGAAACATTCTAAGTGCTTCAGATTATACTGTGGATGTTTCTATAAATGTTGGATTTGCTATAGGCAGTTTCTGAATCTGTGAACGTACCCTTAGGCGATAGCCTCAAACTGTATTCTCTACAAGGTTATTTGCATTTTCTACTCTGTTTAATCTTACAGGATCTTCTTAAAAAAATTGAGGAGCTGAAGGAGAAACTGATGTCTGAAAGGCAGAGCAAACTACTACTTGAAATGCAGATAAGAAAAGAGATGGGAGAAGCCATGTACCAGCAGATGGTGCACCTGGATGAGACTTGGAGGTACATAGTGGTGTTTGCTTTCCCTGTAGTGTACACTAATGCTAAATACAATGATGCAAATGTGTTTCTGTAGACTTGACTAAAGTCATAGTATAATATCATACTGGCAGCATAATCGGGCCTGTGAGTCAAATAGAAGCTATATACTAGCTATTTCTTCTCTTTTCATTGTGAACTGCAACAAGTATTCTCATGAAAAACTAAGAGGTGCAAATTTATAAGTGCCTTTCAGTGTTACTGTGATGCACGCCAGGACAGAAATAAGCCTGTAGTGCTGTATAAACCTTCTGTAATGAGTGACATGTGAGCCTACCCTTTAATAGTTTATATACTGTGACTCTTACAACTTATCCATATGTTGCCAGTAAGCGATTTGAGGATTACCAAGAAACTACAGAAGAGCAACTGGAGAACAGGCTGGAAATGTACAAGAAAGCCATAAAAAACCATGCCTATCGTCAAGCAATGGAAGAACTGGAAGAGGATTATGTTCCTCTAGAGGAGTTTCAGGCAGAGCAAGACAAAGTTGAGGTTGGTTGGGATGAGCGCCTATACCCTACACATTGCTAAATCTCAAGCGTCGACGGTCTGTTTGTTACATCTAGGAAAAGCAATTCTGATCAATGATCGGAGCACTTGGAAAGCTAAACTATCTTTCTAGACAAAACAAATCAGCAGCTAATGCTGGAGATCTGGATTTGGCAACCTGTACTGTAAATTTGCTTTACTAATGGCTAGACATTGTTTGTCCTGTAACACTAGGTCTTTATATGTATTAGTATGTTTTACTGGTAGCTGAAACTGACTTGTGTACAAAAGATGTAAGGGTCCCTTACCCAGCTGTCAGCTGCCCCCTCCCCTAAAAAGTTATGTTATGTTATGTCAAATGTTTTTGTTTCTTGCCAGTATTCTTACTACAGGCCAACCATGATGTGCAATCTGCCTTTGTAAATCTTAGAACATGCGTGAGACACACAATGCTTAGGAAGATCTGTATATCTGTTTACTATGTTAAGGGGCAACCTGACGTGAGAGTAAAAATATTAGGACTAGAATGGTTAGGAGTACATTTTTCCTGCTGGGGTATTTGAAGTCTGAAAATCACTCTAAAGCTACTATATTTCTACAGGAGAGAGACCGAAGAATAGAAGAACTGGAGATTGCACTTGGTCTGCTGAAGCAATCAGGTGATAATGAAGCAGGTATGTGGCTAACTTGGTGTTGGCATATATTCTAATTAATCCAAGTGTATCTGGTGCTACTAAACTAAAGCCAAATGACAAGGGCATCCTGTTGTCAAAGAGGCAGGTATCTAGAATAAGATAGTGGTTTTGTCCAAAAACACCATATTTCCCTTAGAGAAAAAGCTGCGGCCAGATGTTAGCTGGAAGGTAATAGGCTGGTGGCCTGGTTACGTGTCTGGAGACCCAATCTGACATTTGTAATACAGATGTGTAGAAACATTTGATATACTAATGTACAGCCAACTTAGAATAGTGAATATGGGCCAATGTATTAAAAAAACATGTCAGAAGTAACTTGCTAATGCTTCTCCCTCCTCCATCACCAGATTCTACTTCTGGGGTCCTGGATGCGTTGACCAAACGATGCCAAGATAAAGAAAAGGTAAAAGCTATTTTTTAAAATTCTACACAAACTCCTCTCAACCTAAAATGACCACCTGGTATGGCTGCACTATGTTACTCCCAGGGACTTGGGAAGCTGGAGATCATTTAGTAGGGTTCACATGGTTTCCTCTCTGCCTGCTTATGACATGGAGCCAAAACCAGCTTTGTGGGCTGTTGGGTTGTGCATAGCTGCTATTTCTACCGTAAAATAGTTACTTTTTTACATCCTATACAGCCAAAATCTATGCTTTTGTGTGTCTGGAGTTTCTTTTACAAAACTGTATCTCAAAGTACTCGATGGTGTTTTTTGTCTATAAAAGGCTCATAAAGGAAAATAGGGGGGACCTCGAATTTCTGATACTAAAGTTTTATAAATGTAGATCACTACCACACATGACAAACTAATCTGTCACCTTTTGGATTAGATGGAGGATATATATAATATATATTTATATTATATCCTCTATCTAATCCAATATCTTTTTTTCTATATAAATCCCTCATTATGGCATTATTCGAAATAAAAAAATACTTGGTAGTACAGTCAACTCACTGTGTTGGTAAGCACAGTGTGTTGATATGCTCACTAGCGCTGTATACAAAAAAAATACTGCTAGGTGTGTGGGGGACGCCCTATATTCACCCAATTATACAAATCATAGACTGAACATATAGATGCACCCAGCGCACACTATTAGTGGGTCAGTCAAGATTGTATAGGTGACAAATACCTGTTTAGAAGAAAGGGGAATATAACACTTTTATTGATGCCGATATCGGTGTAGTTCAATCGAAGTCCACATCCAGCTTTTGCGCAGTGTAGAGTAGTTGATCAACAGGGAGAAATCTTCTGAACTAGGCGGATGCTCTGGCCGGTAGCACTGCACATAAGTTCATAGTCCAATTTACCGTGGCAAAAGTGGGATTCTGAGTGACGTCACTCTCCTTAGGTATGGATCCTAATGCAAGCCAGAAGTTATCCTATGCATTTCGGTGTACACTGACACCTTCATCAGGGATAGGGCTTAGGGATAGGGATCAGGGATCCAAGGAAAAGCCCTATCCCTGATGAAGATGTCATACCCTGTGTATAGCTGCCTAATTTGCAGCACAGGGTGTATAAGAGCAGTACAGTGTAGAACCAGATGCTGCACTAAACGAAGACTATATTCACCTTTGCTTACCATTCTTCTCCAACAGATCATAATTGGCTTGAAGGTGCAGATACAGAACATCAGGGATGAAGCTGATTTCGATAGGAGGAGACTGACTGAAGAAAACAACATGCTAAAGCAGCATCTAAAAATCAAGGTAAGTACATGGAACTTTTGTTTTGATGTTTTATCACTGTTGGGAAGAATATTTATTAATCTCTTTCACAGGAACAGGAAAATCAGGGTCTCCGGAGTCTGACAGAGAGGACTATACAGCTGGAGGCTTCAGTGGCAGAACGTCAAGAGAAGCTGGATGAAAGTAAGAAGCATGTGTCTGCTGTGGATATCAGTGAACCAAAACCCAAAAAGGGTTTGTTCTCTAGTCTTAAAAATACAATGACTGGTACTCCAAAGAAATCTAAAAGTGTAGAAACACCCGGGGGAGCTACTGGCTTGGCCAGGAAAAAACCGCTGGCTCGTAAATAAGGGGCATGTTTTTAACTATTTGTATGTGTAAGTGGGCTATTAAACTTATAAATGAGCTATTTATTTTTATGTAACTTAAATAAAAGACTTCTACTTTCTTACTTTGCTGAACCCTTGTCCTATTCTTTTAACTTTCATTGCAAATCTCTTGAATTCTACTATTTTGGCTTCCTGATAGAGAAAATGTAGGAAACATCAGAGCTCAGATACATATCTATAGTAAACAAAGATGTGAATGACCATAACAATGGTGTGATATGGTGAAATCATCCAACAACTATCAGTGTTTAGTAAGACAATGGTGAACATTTCAACTGAATGGTTGTGAATTATTGGTGAAGCTGGGGGACAGGGGCTGTATTTGGCACATCTCACTTGTTGAACAACAGTAGGTGTTGCTTTTCAGTTGACAGCCCCAGTGTCTTTGCTTTGCTATAACCATGATGCAGGCTTTCAAGCAAGGTCTTTGGTGGTCAAAGTCTTGGTCCTTTTACACACACAGATTTAACAGCTATTTGAATCCAAAGCCAGGAATGGACTATATACAGAGAACAAAACTGAGATTTCTCCTCTTTTCAAATCCATTCCTGACTTGGGCTTCAAATCTGTCAGATATCTGTGTGTAAACAGATATCTGACAGATTACAGGCCCTATTACACCCAAAAAAAGTCAAGCTGAAGAAATATGTAAAATCTGTCAAAGCCAGGAATGGATTTAAATAAGACAGATTTCTCACCTTTTTTTCTTTTTTTTTACGACCTGTTCTGACTTTGACTGAAAAAAATCTGTCAGACATCTTTTAAGGTAATAGGGCCCTCACCCTCTTGCCTGTTAATGTAATCTGACAAAAATTTCCACCACCATGAATTTGGCCTGAAGGTCTGATTTCCGTCCACAAGATGGCATCGTCACAAAGGATATCTGGAATATGTTAGAAAGGGGTCTTGCGCTGTTCATATCATCGCTGGTGTCATTCATTAGGAGTGGTTTCTGCTGTGTATGGCATAGGCTCAGTTGCTGAGCTCTTGCCATACACTCCTTTCCCTGTTGACATCTATTAATATAGCTAAATCCAAAACCAGTTCAGATCCTAAACCTAACATGACCTCCAAATAAGAAGGTAATAGAACATATGGATGCCTGTGGATGTGAAGCAGTTGCACTGTGCTGATCTATTTGTTATGTTAGCATTGCATGTTACATGTCTACAACAGGGAGGGGAAGTGGGAGGAAAGCTACCACAGGACATCATAATATCACATCAGTTGTCTGTAAACTAAACCAAATATTAAAAAGCTGAACTGAATCTAGAAAATAATACGACAGTGTTATCTGAATTTCTATTCATCATAGACACATTCTGTGTAAGGGTATGTGTACACTACGGATAATGATATTCACTAGCGAATTCTGCCGTCTGCCCAAATTTACGTTCATTCTTTGGACAGCTGAATTCACGGGCGAATATCAATGAGTCTATGGGACGGGCAGAACATCAAGCGGAGGCTGTGCAGCAGAACTAGCTTGAAGTCTTCACTCATAGTCTATAGTGTGCACATACCCTAAATGTGCAATATACAAACTACTTGCTGCTTGATATGGATTTATTATCAGCTTAAAGTGACACTGCCACCATGTACCCACCGCCCCCCTTCTGCTGGTAGCATGTGAAAGCCACATTCATATGAAGCCTGTGGTCTGTTTACATGCTGACTTTTTTTTTTTATATATATATATATTATCTTTATATTTTCCATGAAAAAAAAACTGACCACGGGGAAGGGCTTGGATTGAATGTGGCTTTCAAACTTTACTTTATTTACTCTTGTGGGTAAAAATAAAGTCCTGGTCATGTGATTGACATAATGATAATTACAGGTACAGTAACCAGAGCTGTGTCTCCATAAAGAATTATACAGTTAACACACTCAACCCACAGACTCCCTTTAAGCAGTTTAATACAGGGTTTCTCAATTGCAGTCCTCATGGCCCACCAGCAGGTCATGTTTTGAGGATATCCCATACCAAAACACCTGTGATACATGATGCATTAAGTATAACTAGATTTGCATTTCCAGGGAAATATAGAGTGCTTGAAAAGAGCGCCTCTTTACCAGTGACTTCCTTTTAAGAGAAACTTTAATCCTGGGTGCCGTCCCTTTAAGAGCGACTTGGGTCCAATCCCTTTAAAGCGTAACTGTCTTGTTTTTTTTTATCGCAGAAATCAGTAGTATAAGCGATTTTAAGAAACTCTGTAATATTTTTCATCAGCCAAAAAAGCCTCCTTCTGTACTCAAGAAGCAATCTCCCAGCCTCCACCCGGACTTCTTATCTGTGCGTTATCAGGCAAACACGTCTTCATTACAGAGAAGCCAGTGAAGACGGGCTCTGCTCTCTCCATTGTAAGCCTATGAAGGGGGGGAGGGGCCGAGGGAGATGAGGGAGCAGGAAGAGGTGACATGAAGGTCAGCTGTTTGTAGACTGTCTGGGCACCTAAACCGCAGGATTCTGGGGTCAGAAAGGTTAGTGCTTATCTATGAACTTACTGAGAGAAGATTGCAGGGTGTTGGTGCTGTGCAGGACTGCTCCGTGCTCAGTCACTCCTAACAGCCCCTCCCCTCTCCATAGCCACATAATGGAGACAGAAATCCTGCTTCATTTGATGTGAGGGGGGGAAGCTGGGAGATTGCTTTTTCAGTACAGAAGGAAACTTTTTTTAGTACATAAAACCTATTACAGAGTTTCTTAAAATCGCTTGTACCGTTGATATTTAATGTTTTCAGAAAAATGACCCTGAAATGACAGTTACGCTTTAAGAGCAACTTGGCTCCCGTCTCTTTCGGAGCGACCTGGGTCGCTTTAAGAGCGACCTAGGTCCCTTCTCTCTTAAAGGGGCCCAGGTCGCTCTTAAAGGCACCCAGGTCGCTCTTAAAGGGACATTTTGCTCTTAGAGGGACCCAAGTCGTTCTTAAAGGGAACAATTTCACGCTTAAAGGGAACAATTTAACTCCTAAAGGGACCAATTTCACGCTTAAAGGGACCCAGGTCGCTCTTAAAGGGACATATTTCGCTCTTAAAGGGACTCTGGTCGTTCTTAAAGGGACCCATTTAGAGCGACTTGGGTCCCTTTAAGAGCGACTTATGTAATTCCCCTTACACAGAGACTTGGGTACCGTCCCTTTAAGAGCTGCTTGGGTACCGTCCCTTTAAGAGCAGCTTGGGTACCGTCCCTGCTACACGCCTGCCTCAGCTCTGCTATTTTACTGACTGAACTCTGCTACTTATAATGGTAAAGATCATTGCTCGGTTACCATGACAATCTTACTCATGTCAGTGAGACAAAATCGTTAAGGACCTTCCATATATTACATCTTCTTTTGGCCAATAGTGGACATGTGACTGTGGATGGTGTGATACATTGCCTGACAAGACCTTAGAGTTCCTATTGGCTGCTATATTTCAGCTATTTGCATATGTGCTGTGATTGGTTGTTAGCGGTTAGAGTGTGGCCACTATTTTCAATGGGCCATTATTTTCTATGGGAAATTTGGGGTCTTTAAACGTAAATTTCTTAAAAACTACAAATCCGATCAAAACGACAAATAGCACATCTCACACCGCCGAGGGCTTCGAAACACAGTTTTGAACCAAGTGTGTGCGCAAAGCGGTTCGGGCAGTATTATGCGCAGAAAAATGGCTGGAAGAAACGGAAGAAGAAGAATACGGATTACAATATAGTGCTTTTCAAGCACTATAATTATATTACCATACTAATGTTGTATCAGAAGACCTGCACGTTGGTACATGAGGCAATATGGTTTGGCCAAATTATATACTAACTTCTGATGTTGGTTTTAAATGTAGCTAAACAAGCTTTCGTGTCAGCCATGGGTGCGATGTGCAGCCATTTCTGTCTTTTTGGCTTGTGCATATATTACCATACTAAGGCTGCATTCTCATTGATGTGGAATGCCTGTAACGGACTCTCCCCTGCCCGGGCAGCATCTGTGATAAGATGCTGGGACCTTGGTACAGTTCCCCTGCTCCCAGCATCTTATCACAGATGCTTCCCGGAACGTGAGAATGCAGCCTTAGGAAATCCTTAAAACATGACATATGACCTGTTGGTGTGCCGTGTAACTCGAATTGAGAAGCACTGGTTTAACAGGTGGGGCACATGTATGGCGGCATTGGTAATATTTCCTGGGAGTACTGGTCAGACACTGATGCCATTACTAAAATTTCATTTGAAATTATTAAAAATTATTTTCCGTGATTCTGTGTCCGCATCATTAGCTGTGATTGGCTGAGCACAGTTATGCTCAGCCAATCGCGGCTGAGCAGTCGATGATGCGGCAGAGGGGGGCCGGCTGCAGCAATTCGGCCGGCCTCCCGAAGATTACGTAGTTGACAGAAGATTGGGGACAACGTGCGTCAGGTATGTATGGTACACTACACTTCCGAGTCCACGTGCGGGGGTGGGGGAACACAGGGAAGGGGGCGATTCACATACATAACATACATTACAAAGTTGTATAACTTTGTAATGTGTGTTATTTTGTGAATAATTTCTTAGCGCCGCACTACTCCTTTAAGCTTTATGTAACATGAAACTGAAAATCTGTTATGTAGATTGGACTAAACCAGTGCTTCTCAATTCCAGTCCTCCGGCCTCACCGGCAGGTCATGTTTTGAGTATTTCCTTAGTAGTGCACAGGTGATATAATTATACTCAGTGCATCAGGTATTAGCACAGGTGTCCTTTGTATGGGATATCCTCAAAACATGACCTGTTGGTGAGGCCTGAGGACTGGAATTGAGAAGCACTGGACTAAACTACTGTACAGACAATACAAAGAGGGTGGACACTCCAGATATGGGTCCATCACTTATAGTTCTCCACTCCTGTGTAGCTGTCCTGTGTGTGCACACATGAGGGGCAGTACTATTTCTGGCATCTTAAGATAATAAGAAAAGGAAGCATTTTTATCAAGATATTTAAAATTTTTCATTCTCTTGTAGAATTGACCTGTGCAAAGTTTGTTAAAAAAAGAAAGTAGTACACCAATGGAAAAAAAGGTTGCAGTGACGCTGATCCCGGCTCGGTGCTCAATTGCAATGGGCTCCAGTAGCTCACTGTAATCGAGCATTGATGCAGTGCTATATATGTACTGCATTTATCTCAATGAGAAATCAGTATAGTTATAATAGAAGTTCCCCAGAGGGACTAAAAGTTACAGTAAAAAATAAAGTTAAAATTACCCCTCTTTTCTCATTTTATAAACAAACATATTTAGTATCACTGCATGCAGAATCACCCAAACTATTAAATTATCATATTCCTGATCTTGCACGGTAAACGGCCAAAGCAAAAAATTACTGATTTTTGGTCACATAAAAATCCAAAAAGTTGCATACAGGCAAGCTATAGATACAAAAAAAAAAAAAAAAAAAAAAAAAAAAAAAAACAGATCATGACGCAAAAAATTACACTTCACAAAGCTCCATAGACCAAAAATTACAGCATGGGGCTGGGTTCACACTATGTATATTTGAGGCTGTATTTGTGAGGCTGTATAGCAACCAAAACCAGGAGTGGATTGAAAACACAGAAAGGATCTGTTCACATAATGTTGTAATTGAGTGGATGGCCATCATTTAATGGCAAATATTTGCTGTTATTTTAAAACAACGGCTGTGGTATTGAAATAATGGCCGTTATTTACTGTTATATGGCGGCCATCCACTCAATTTCAACATTGTGTGAACAGATCCTTTCTGTGTTTTCAATCCACTCCTGGTTTTGGTTGCTATGAGGACCTGACATGAGGACCAAATACTGCCTGAAATATACATAGTGTGAACCCAGCCTTATAAAGATCGTAATAGAGCAATTAAAAATAAAGTTAAAGACTTCTAATTTTTTTAAAACAGCCAGGTAAAATAAAACTTATACCTATCCTTACCTATCATTGTAATCATACTGACTTGGGGCATAGATAAAATGTCCCCCCCTTGGTTTTGCAGTATACTTTATGGAAAAATTAATTCTGTCATTGCAAAGTACAATCGGTATCACCAAAAATAAGGGCCCATGTGGGTCTGTAGGCGGAAAAATGCAAGTGCTATGGCCTTTTAAACACGAGGAGGAACAAGCAAATGTGCAAAAATTAAAATTGGATTTGTTTTTACAAATGAGACAAATAGTGGTGGTAGTGACATTCTTTACGGCAAGCCCTATGAACATACTACTGTGTAAATGGACCCTATAGTGAATCTATCAGATGCAAATCATGTTGCAAACTGCTGACCCTGATCGTAGATGTTAGGTCAAGGAGACACATGGTACCTTTCATATATCTGTCTGCACTTCCATAGCATAGAACATGCTTTTATTTCTCAGTGCAGAGAGGCTTTTCTAAGCTTCTGATCCGTCCGGAACACCTTCTCACCCAACCCCGACCCTACTTGGAGCTCTGCTTGCAGCTGACTGTCAATCAAGCAGGGTCAGGTATGGGAGGAGCAGTTAGGAGATATTCCAGCTTGCAGCAGTTTAGGGAAGTTTATTTGACACTTTGCACTGGAGACTAAAGGCATCTTTCTATTTCCTGGAAGTACAGTTAGATATATGAAAGGTACTGTGTCTCCCCTTGTCCTAACATTTCTGTCAGTGGTTTAAAACATGAATTAGCTCTGACAAATTCATTTAAAAAAAAAAATCTGCACCTAAATTTCAGCGCAACCTGTCACATTGTATCCCATTTTACACCACACCCCATGTTAAGAAAGGCACAAAGGGGGAGATTTATCAAACATGGTGAAAAGTGAAACTGGCTCAGTTGCCCCTAGCAACCAATCAGATTCCACCTTTCATTTTCCAAAGAGTCTGTGAGGAATGAAAAGTAGAATCTGATTGGTTGCTAGGGGCAACTGGAACACTTTCACTTTACACCATGTTTCATAAATCTCCCCCAAAGAGTCTAAAACCCATAATAGATAGCAAATAAAATTCACAGACTGTTTTCTTTTTAATTAATCGAACAAGCCTTTTATACAGCATCATGTATACAAGAATCACATGTAAAATAGTTACTTCCATAACAAAGTTCATATTTCACAACATTCTATGAAAAACATTATACACATTAGTTTGATGTGAAGTCTAGAAAAGCAGAGACTGTGATTAATTCAGATAGCTCACAACCTAAAGCAAAAACGGTATAGTAATGAAATACAACCACAGCGGTCCTGGAGGAACTCGTAAGCTGCCACCACTGGGGTGACACACTATTCATTCTAAGGGTACAAACACACACGAAATCCGCTGCGAATCCCTTGCCTGTGGTTTTCAATGAGAAGACATACTCACAGCGGGATGTCAATCTCATGTCTTCTCATTGAAAATCACAGGCAAGGGATCTGCAGCGGATTTCACAGCGTGAAATCAGCTGTGCATCCGGCGTGTGTGTTTGTACCCTAAATGAGATGAAGGGCAACGTTTGCTGGCAATTGTGACCTGCCAATCTCTGCGGCAGACCACCCCATTTTGTTCAGGCCCTTTTACACAAGCCGATTATCATTAACATTCCGAGGAACGCCCATTCAGTTGATAAGTGGCCTGTGTAAAAGTGCAGACAAGCAAGCGAAAACCCGCTCGTCTGCTGATTTCATCTTTTGTGCAGCTGTAAAAATCACCATCATCAGCCATTGTGTAAACAGATGTGCGGCCGATAACAATGCATTTGAATTGATGCACGATTGATCATGCCTTGTAAAGGCACTGCTAGCGAGCACCGATCTGGCTTATTAGCGCTCATATGCAACCTTACACAGCCAACTATTAGGAGCCTGACACAAAGAAGGTATTGTAAAGATTGACTTGGAATATTGGAAACCTAAAGATGAATAAAAAAAAGAAAAAAAAGAAAAGAAACTCGTGATGGCGCCTGTACAGCTCTGTGAACAAAATACACATAAGACACGTATATATGGTACATTATACATATTAGGCATAATTCATCTACTGCATAGTTATATCAAAGTTTTATAAAAGTTATATCAAAGTTATATAACTATCAAAGCAAATGTACCATCAGGTATATCGCTTTAAGGCTTATACATAAATAGAAGGTGCCGCTGGCCTTTTTTTTTTTCTTTCCCACGGCCATATTCCCAAGCACTGGCCTGGCCTGAAGCACTGGAGGCAGGCCCGCCTTCCCTTCTGTAATGTGGCAATGGACCCTCATCACAATGGGGGCAGGAGGGCCCTCCTCCAGTGCTTTAGGCCAGGCCAGTGCCGTGCGCAGGAACTGGGCCGTGGTTCAGTAGGACAGGAGCACCAGCATCACCGCATCGGTGACAGTCTATTCATGTAAATACCTTACAGCAATGTACCTAATAGTACATTCGCTTTAAATGACTAAGTAGCTTAACATTGCAAGTCTTGTTTAGTGGAAATAATATGAAAGGTAAATCATGTAAGCATGTGTCACTCTAACCTCGGTACATGTGTGACAAGGAACTTGTGATCTTATTGCTCAGTCCTCAGTTACTTTATCACCTGACCTCCTCCGCAGCAGCCAGTATGAACAAGTAGAGCTGCAGTGTAAAGTAAGAGGGAGGAAGCTATGGCCTCTGTTTAGAGAGGTAATGTATTTCAGACTCCCACTGCACTGTGCAGCTAACCTGTGTTTTCTGATCATAACTCTAAGGCCCCGTTCACACGTAGCAAAACTAGCGGAATTCCGCGACGGAACGCAGTTAGCCTCCCTCTCATATTGGGAGTCTATGGGAGGCGCACGCTGCTGTTCTCACAGCGTCTCTCTGCGCTGAAGAATAAACATGTTCAGCGAGGGGAGAGCAGCAGCGCACGCCTCCCATAGACTCCCATTATGAGAGGGAGGCTAACGGCAATTCCGCTAGTTTTGCTACGTGAAAATGTAGCCTAAGCGTGTCAAGACTAAAAAGCAACCAAGATCATCATAAATACTGGATTAAAAAAAATATCCAAATATTCTAAGCCACATCTGGACATCCCATTTAAGTGCTTCCTAAGTCTAGGAAGAATAGAGACGGCACTAGTTCTGTCATCAAATCTACTGTGCTATACTGAACGTATTATGCCGTCATAGAGTGCACACCAGTTCACGGATCACGTCAGCATATCAATGATGAGAAGACTGATTTCCTAGATGGTTGCTCAGTTTGGCAAAGGCTGCATCCTGCAGAACTACTTACACTGTTGTCCTGGTTGGCTTACAGCACCAGCCATTGGTTTCTGCATAGTAACTTTACATAGAAAACTATGAACTATAGGGCTAATTCAATAAAGTGAAATGAAAAACACATTAAAGAAGATCTGACCTCCCACTACTAGACTTATGGGTCCTATATAGAGATGTCCCTTTAAGAGAGCCTGTATATAGAACAAATATTGGTACCAAAAGCAAAAAGAAAATAAATCATGATCAGTGGGACTGTGCACCTTAAAACATATGGCCCGTGGTGACGGGCAGTACCTGAACATTTGGCCCCAAGTTTTCCAAGGCACTTGCTCTTATCTGCATACTATAAAACACATTAAGGGCCATTTCTTCACCGCTGCCCAAGCCCATCTGACTCCTAGTGAAACCATTTACTCTACATTGAGCTATTCCCATAGATTTGGTCACAGGCTTGAAAGGAAATGTTCTTTTTCTAGTACAGTCCCTGAGAATATAACAGTAAACTTCATACCTCTATACTAAACATGTACATATATAGAAGAGATGAGTTTGTCACAACTCACTGTGATCTCACTATATGTAATGAATAGCCTTACATAGGACTGCAGGTAACCTACTGCATACGTGATGTGCCAAATTCAGCTCTGCTACATCACTAGATGGACGCACACAATGCTCTTGTAATTCCAGGAAGGACTTTGTTATATGTCCATGCTATGTGCAGCAGTCGCCCCATGGACATACATATAACGCGTCACATGTGTGAACAGTTCAGCTGCCTTGGCAACCCTTGGCTGTTGTGGCACACACACACTTTTACATACACCTCCACTTTCCCACACTAGAGGAGAACCCGCCGCTTACCGATTAGCAGGTGCTGGTCATGTTAGCGAAGAGTAAATGGCACATTACATTATCATGTACATTGCAACAACCCATATAATGGCTGCACAGTCTGTGAAATGGTAACGGGTGGTAATTCACAGCTGGAGCTTAAGAAATATTCTTAAATATAGAAAATGTAGTCCATTATATACAGAAGGATCAGATGCTGACGCCTGCAGGTACTCCTGTACCCTCTAAAGCTTCAGGAATCAGATGCAGTCATTGTAGGTGGATATTCCTCAAGGAGGGAACCTCCAGCCTGCTCCATCAGTATCTGCACAGTATCTAGAGGTCCGGGCCATGATCTATGGCTGCTGTTGATATTGCACTTCTGTTGCTGTGTAGAAGTCATCCAAGACGCTCTGTAAGTAATCGAATGTAGGTCTCTCTTCAGCTTTCTCCCTCCAGCACTGTTTCATGACTTCATACAGTTCCTCCGGGCAGTTTTCCACACGTGGTAATCTATATCCGCGTTGCAGTGCGGACATCACATCTGCGTTGCTCATTCCTAAAAATAGAAAAAGTTACACAATAAGAATTCGGCATCGTCATCGCCTGCAGGGGATTCTGAACTGCTTGTACCTTATTAACAGGTAATATGTCATCCACTCTAAATTTTCATGTATTGGGTTGTCCTGTTGGTTCATAGAGAACTAACTTTCAGCCGGAGTACCTCTGGGGTTACTCCTGACATCAGGGAAAACCCCTAGTTGTCTTTTCAGGATAAGCTGCCTTGTTTCAGTACATTAGGAGCAGCACTATTAGTGACCATTATATACCTTGTATATATCATTTTTCCACCAGCTTGGCCTCAACATGTAACTATCTGTTTTCCCTGAGAACAGCTCAAGAGTGAGAGCAGACTAGCCTTTATGATGTCTCCCATGCACAAACAGAAGCAGCAGTGGCATGGTGGACATTACATAGCAATAATGAGCAGTCTAAACAGTGAATACATCTAGCTTTGGGGTAAGCCAGTAGAAGCTGAAGCAAAGTGTCACTCGAAAAGGGGGAAGTCTACAGGGCCATCCAGGTGTCACAGACACAATTCTACTTATTGGTATGGGTCTGAACATCCATACCCTGACCGATAAAAACTTTTGACATCTCTCTAGGACATGTAAAAAGTTTTTATTAGGCAGGCTTTATAAGAGCAGTCTACGGATTTTAATAAATGTGCTAGCTCCTCCAGACACTGTCTTCCACAGATATCAGGGCTTACGGTATATCTGAATGGGATACATCTATGTATGCTAATAGCAGACTTCACACAAATGCTTCTAGATGTATTACTTGTACTTAAAGTGTATCTATCATTCAAGAAAACTTCTGACATGTCAAAGTTACATGTCAAAGGTTTGTATTGGTCGGGGTCCAGATGCAGAGACCCTTACCAATAGCTAGAATGAAGGGGCAGATGCATGTAGCAGTGCGTGCTCTGCTTCTTTATCTCTGTATCCCTACTAAAGTCGCAGTCGACTGAATTATAATGGAGCCATATGGAACAGTACAGTACAGCGATTAACGGAAGTTCCATAGGGCTCCATTGTTATTCCGTCGAACAGAGACAGAGATGAAGAGGCAGAGCGCTCCCTGCTGCATGCATCTTCCCCTTAATTCTAACGATTGGCGGGGGTCTCGGCCTCCAGACAGTGAACCTGTAAACACTGCAATACCAGGTCAATGCCTGGAGAGGACAGAGCAAGCTCTTTTTCCATCTCCTGTTCTAAAAATCCATTTAATATATGGTCCCCAGATAGGGACGTATCAGATATTAAACTGATAAGAACAGATACTACACTTGATCTTAGCCAAAAGGCCGAGAAGCGATATAGACAAACTTCTGATATGTCACATTAGAAGTTTGTTTAAAGGTATGCTGCTTCACCACCAACACTAGGAGGCATATTTCTGCTATCTACTCTGTCCTGCTGTCCCTGCCCTCTGAAAGCCTACCACACCACTCCTATATGTTAAAGGGGTTATCCGGCGCTACAAAAACATCGCCACTTTTCCCCCTACTGTTGTCTCCAGTTCAGGTGTGGTTTGCAATTAAGCTGCATCTACTTCAATGGAACTTAGTTTCAAAACCCCACCCAAACTGGAGACAACAGTAGGGGGAAAGTGGCCATGTTTTTGTAGCGCTGGATAACCCCTTTAACCCATAGCTGCACCAGGACGTTACTGAACGTCCTCGTGCCGCTATGGACTGCCGCGATCCCGGGTGCCGCATGTGGCCCGGGATCGCGGCTATTAGTGGGCACGGTCCGATCGCCGTGCCCGCTAATTAAGTACTTAGAAGCAGCTGTCAAAGTTGACAGCTGCTTCTAAATACTTGCTCATATCCATCCCTGGTGGTCCAGTGGGGGGATCGCCCCCCTGCGGCGCAATTGCGGGGGGGGGGGGGGCGATCCCCGCATCTCCCGGGCCGGGGTCTGCACCGTAATGGCGCTGATCCCGGCTCGGCATTCTATTGCAGCAGCCAAAAGCAATAGATCTCATGGATTCATGCAGTATAACTATATATATGAGAGATCAGAGTGCATATACTCCCCAGGGGGGCTTCTAGTATATGTGTAAAGTAAAAGAAAAATGTATTTTTAATAACACAAATCCCCCTCCCCTAATAAAAGTCTGAATCACCCCCCTTTCCCCATTTTATAAATAAAAATAAATAAATAAATTAATAAACAAACATGTTTGCTATCGCCGCGTGCGTAATCGCCCGAACTATTAATTAATCACATTCCTGATCTCACACGGTAAACGGCGTCAGCGCAAAAAAATCCCAAAGTGCAAAATTGCGCATTTTTGGTCGCATCAAATCCAGAATAATTGTAATAAAAAGCGATCAAAAAGTCGTATATGCGCAATCAAGGTACCGATAGAAAGATCACATCATGGCGCAAAAAATGACACCTCACACAGACCCATAGACCAAAGGATAAAAGCGCTATAAGCCTGGGAATGGAGCGATTTTAAGGAACATATATTTTCTTTAAAAGGTTTTAATTTTTTACAAGCCATCAAATCAAATAAAAGTTATACATGTTACATATCGTTGTAATCGTAACAACTTAAGGAACATATATAACGAGTCAGTTTTACCCCAGGGCGAACGGAGTAAAAACAACCCCCCCCCCCCCACAAATAAAAAAAAACTTTTTTTTTTCAATTTCACCATACATATAATTTTTTTTCTGGTTTCCCGGCACATTTTAGGCAAAAATTACATCTGCCATAGCAAAGTACAATTAGTTGCGCAAAAAATAAGGGCTCATTTGGGTCTCTAGGTGGAAAAATGCAGGCGCTATGGCCTTATATACACGAGGAGGGAAAAACGCAAAAATGAAAACTGGCTGTGTCCCCTAAGGGTTAAATGACAGGTACACTTTAATGAGATGTTTCTCCTTAGATATAGCAATATATCCCCAGAAAAAAAAGAAGCTGGAGATCGTACCAATGACAATTATATTAAATATACATTATAATGTCATTGTTTCACCCCCATAATAAAGCCTGTACTTACCTGGATATGGTATCTTTCCGTATGTTATAATTTCATACAGCAGAATTCCAAATGACCACACATCTGACTTAATTGTGAATGATCCGTAGTTGATCGCTTCTGGAGATGTCCATTTGATGGGGAACTTTGCACCTGAAAGAGCAAATACACCAGTCACAACCTAATCTTTAAGACAGAAGAGAGCAGTGTCTAAGACGTTGCTCCATGTGTGCTGATATATAAAATACTATATATTTTATCCTTTGGGAATCACTGAACTACACATCGACTAGAAGAGACGGGGAGAACTAATACATGTTTTTATTCTATAGACCTTCTAGGGGAGTAAATTGCTTGGTTCATATTAAGATAACATTAATCTGTCTTACAGCCTAATATACAATGATATACAATCTGTATATATATGAATAGCAGGATCTTACCTTCTCTCGCTGTATATTCGTTATCTTCAATAACTCGGGCCAGACCAAAGTCTGCTATCTTACACATCAGAGACTCGGAAACCAGCACATTGGCTGCCCTCAAGTCACGGTGGATGTAATTCTTTCTTTCTATGTAGGCCATGCCTTCTGCAATCTGTAAGAGAGGTTATGAGATGAAAGAATATGCCAGGCCTATATAGTCTAGGTGTCACATATTGCCGAATGAGAATGTGTGACATACTGTAAAATACTACATTGCTTTTGTTAGTCTCTTATTTTAAATGTGGCTGTGCTATTCCTGACACCACATCACATTATATCCCCTGGCACATTGCAGAACCTGACCATCACTAACATCATATTTTTATGTCCTGGGTTATCTGGTAAAACACGTACATACAGCAAAACATACAGTAACTACAAGCAGCAGTTCAGAAGGTAAAGACTGTACACTCTACTTTCATTGTGGCAGATCCAGACACTTTCTGTGCAATCTGCTGACAAGGTACTGTATATGCCCACCCAGTGGTCCCACAATGGTAGGTAGACAGTGAGATCAAGCAATCAAATGGGAAATGATCTGATCCTAAATTTGTTTTCTATATTTTAGGTGTACATCCACATCCCACTGAGAAATGTAAGTGCTTCACGTATCAAAATAATAAGAATACAACAGCAACAATTCCACCTATATTTTCTATATGGGCTTAAAGAGACTTTTGTCAGCAGGTTTATGGTGTCCTATCTCAGGGTAGCATAAACTAGTGACAGAGAAGCTGAACAGAATAATGTATCACTTTGTTCTGTGCAGCTGATCCAGAGATATCCTCCTGAATAACATGGAGGATAAGTAGCCTTCTCCATAATGTGCATGAGTCCAGTAGTCCTCATTATTCAGGAGCACCAGCAAACTCCACCCACCTGCGTCTGTTTTCCATCCATGCACTGTATATAACAGTCAACTGTCAATCAGCAGCAGGAGGGCAGGGAGAGGGAGGGGTGTGGCAAGAATCCTATTCTCCTGCATATTAGGAGAATGGCTGAACAAAATGATGTAAGTGATATATTGATCTGTTCACCATTTCTGTTACTAGTTCATGCTGCCCTCATTTAAGGTGGCATAAACCTAGTGACAGATCCCCTTTAAGTAGAAAAAACTGGACTATGACTGACTACTACTGGTAACTCCACCTTTTGTTTTTACTACATTTTATACCTAGGACTCTATGGAGTAAGTGTGGTAATGCAAGACATCACACAAAGGATCACCTCAAAACACAGCATCAGGGGAGCAGAGAATCTATGATAGATAGATAGATAGATAGATAGATAGATAGATAGATAGATAGATAGGAGATAGATAGATAGGAGATAGATAGATAGATAGATAGATAGATAGATAGATAGATTTTCAGCTTTTTGCAGTTCTGCTTCAAGCTCCTGTTACTTCCCCTTCCTGGGCTGCTATACAATACTATTCACATGCTGACCATGAAGATTCTCAGTTCCTCTTTCTCAAAGCTTTTTTCACAGTAACACAAACCTAACATGGTGAACAAGACAAGCTGTTAACATTACTTTTTTTATACTATAAATCTTCTAATCTCCATCAAGCAAAGATGGCTACCTATTTATCAGGTCAAATTGCCACCAAGTGTCACCAAAGAAAAGATAATAAAACGTGTCACACAAAGGTGCCCAGGCAAAAAGTCTAAATTGTATGGTGTCCTCACAACAGACGAGAAAAGGGTCAGGCATGTTGGATTTTTTCCACCGAGCCCTATTTTTTGGGGGGAGAGATAAGGCAGTGCCAGAACTGTCTGGTTGCAGATTACCCATTCCCTTTACAAGGACAAATTACTGCCACAACGGCCGTGATTAATTCCAAATAAGCATTGCGCTGAAATCAATGGAATCCTGTCGGGAGTGTATACACATAGTATACACTCCGTCCGGAATCCCTAGCGGCCACAGCGAAAACTGCCATGTCAATTTTGTGCGGTGGCTATTCATTGAATAGTGGCTTCACAGAGCTGTCAGTTCACACAATAGCGGCTGGGATGATCTTCACTGACACTGGCCGGGTCACAGAACGGCCAGTGTTTTACAGTGTGTGAACCAAGCCTAAAAGTGAACACTGGAGAAGGCGTCTATAAATGCAGATATAGCAGAGACATCAGCTGACCGATTACTTACACAACACTGCACTACTAATAGGTTATTGGAACCAACGTGGATCAATAGCAGACAATCATTAACCTGAGCTAATTTGCTCATAAATACAGGGAGTGGACTTCATTCCTTCCCACCTGAGCTACTGCTGATAAAGGATCAAGCTCTCATCCAAGTTTTATCAAGCCTCAACATTTCTGTAGGTCATCACCCATGAGATTTGCATACCTATCGCCACTTCCTAGTTTAAAAGAAATCCCTCTTTGTCTGAGCCTCCGTGTGTTCTCCTTTACCTATAAACAGTCTTCTTCATGAGGGCATAACACAAGGTAGCCCACAGCCCATGTACTGCACAATGACCCATTGAATGGGAACACAAGCAGAGGGTTTAACTTTGCATCCAAGGTTTATGTAACATGGTGTATAGGAGCCAAAAACTGACACTCACATTTGCATCCTCTAAGAAAAGACCAGGCTACGGTCATCTCTCCAATAGGTATGTGTGTTATTTTTACTGTACACAGCTTCCTGTACTGTAAACAACGGGCAAGGAATCCAGCAGTCAAGGAAATCATGTTTCTTCTGTCAAAGGAGGTCAATATAACACAAGGAGCTTAAAGGGGTATTCCCACATGACCTACTGCTATCAGACTTCTGGAACACCAAGAATCTTAAGAGTTAAGGGGCCAGAGCAGGGATTTAGTTGCAGCTCCTTCACAGTCTTTCCCTGCACAGCAGTCACTTGGCCAGCCATTGGGCATAGGAATTACTGCACAGTATCGGGCCTGGAGTGCTACGGTTCAAGAAAAAAAAGAAAAGGTGACCACAATAGATCCATTCTCAGGAGTTGTTGAAGTAACAAGGAACCTCTCTAAGTAGAAAGTGATTGTATATCCTATTGATCCACCATAACTATCAGTTGGATGATGCCCCATTAACATCCATAAGGAGATAAATCTTGGAACTATACATGGTTGTCCAGCTTTATGATATTGCCCTTTGCTTTGACAAGCATTTCCTTATCTTATTATTTCCAGGTAACTGTGTATACACCTATTAAAGGCTTTGGCAGGGCATACATTTTTTTTAATATTTTGCTAGAGGTGCTATAAAAATACAAAAGGCATACTCACCTAACTTGGTCTCCCCACAGCTCCCAGCATAGTGTCATTCAGCCCTGCTCATCACTCTTCTTCCTACGACTGAGACTTGTTCAGCAGTGACGGACAATCAGTGACAACATTGTGGCTAGTGATTGGCAGAGCGGGCAGTGCCTGCTGAAGCCAGCCCATTTCAGAAGTAGGAAGACAAATGATTATGAAGGGACTAGATAATGTCATACTGGGAGCTGCTGGGAGACTGAGGTAGGAGAGTATGCCAGCAAAATATAAAATATTTCATATACCTTGATAACTCCTTTTAAATGAGCTGTCTCATAAAGAAAACCTATGCATGTAATATATTATAACAAATAAACCTAACAGAGTAGTCTTCTCCTCTGGCTCCACGTTTGAGCCAAAACTAGGAGCAGCCAAATAAGAGTGACTGACTGACTTTGAAACAAGCACTTTAAGTAGGCGTCAATGGCTACTATATGGACACTATAGTGAGCACACCTGAGCAGAGAAGTCGATCAGCTTTGGAAGAATAACTTTAGACCCTTCATCGCTCTTGAGAAAATCTAGCAGGCTTCCTGAAAGACAAAACATACTGTAATGTGTGTCACACACACGTCACGTCCCTACTCATACTGACAGGACTTACCCTTCGCCATAAATTCAGTAATAATGTAAATTGGTTCCTCTTTCGTGACCACAGCATAAAGTCTCACTAGTTTGTCATGCTGGAGCGTCTTCATCAAGTTGGCTTCCTCCATGAACGCCTCTACGGACATGGATCCCGGCTTGAGGGTCTTAACTGCTATCTTTTGATTGTTATTGTAGAAACCTAAAGTAGAAGATTGAGAGATGAGCGAAAATTATAACTTTTATAGTAACGTGGAAGATGTGCGAGGGTAACGGCTCCGCAGTGGAGAAGCCAAAGCATTTTCATAGGCAAATCAGCAATGGTAATATGAACTAAGTTGTATGGACCTGGTGCATATATTTACCACTGAGAACTTTTAGATTGAGAAAAAAGAACCCACAGCATTTCCAGGGCAACATTTTCTATAGTTTTACTGTAACCTGTTTAAAGCAATGGGAACCCTCCTTCTATGATTCCCCAACATAAACTACATGTAATCCACACTGTCCTCAGCTCCTCATACAATATTCTGTGAAGCACATCAAGTTCTATACATAAGCAAGAGGAAACATCTTGAAACTTGTTTCAGACTATTGCAAAAACTGCTCCAGTCATTTCCTGTGCTGTGAATGTTGAAAGGAAGAGTCAGAGAGTGTTTTTTATATTCCAATGCAGGGTTTGTTTTTTTGTTTTCTTGTGGAAGAGTCCTCCATAGGTGAATGTATTTTTTTCCTTCTCTAGTTTTTATTTAATTATTGAATCCTGTAACATTTACCTTCAACATCAGTCAATGACTTTCCTACTGTGACATCAGACTTGTTTATAACATTTCCAGGTAAATGTATTTATAAAAATGATAGATATGGTTCAAGAGTATAGTGATTAAAGCAAATGTACCATCAGGTACATTCGCTTTAACATGACCCGCGGATAGATTAGCACCGGTGCAGGGAAGCCGGTGCTGCGGTCCATTTTTTGAACCACGACCCGGTTCCAGTGTACGGCGTTGTTGTATCCACGGGTACTGGGCCGGGCCGCCCCCAGTGGGAGAAATCCCCGCCCCTCTATGACGTGGCTCCATTGATTCTAACGGAGCCTTGTCAGAGGGGTGGGGGATTCCTCCCACTGGGGGCGGCCCGACCCGCCTCCAGTCCTTCAGCCCTGGCCCTGTACCTGTGGATAGAACGGTGCTGTACACGAGAATCGGAACGTGGTTCAAAAAAATTGACCGCGGCACTGGCGCCGATCTATCTGTGGGTCATGTTAAAGTGATGGTACATTCGCTTTAAGTGTACAGTGCTGTCATGTACTGTAAGTACTGTATATGATGATATCAGTCTTTCACAAGGTTGCTGAGGAATTTTATATATTTATATTGTCTTCACGTCATGGACTGAAAAGGTCAAAAACCAGGGGCATAGCTAAAGCATCACAGGCTCCAAAGAAAATGCTTGGCTTGGTCCATTCCCATATATATATATATATATATATAATCCATCAGCAGTACTCAGGAGAGCATATACCCATGAGTTTGCTACTGCCATAAACAGGGTTTGTCTATCTTTATTTTTAAAAGCATTACCAGATATATTAGCAAATACTCACCCATCCAGACTTCACCAAACTGTCCAGCCCCAAGTTTCTTCACTAGTTTTATAGACTCTCTTGGGATTTCCCAGGCATCTTTATCCCATGGTTTTTGTGGTTTGGGACTATAACATGGTTTTTCCAATTTCCTACATAGGCCATCTGCTTGCTCTAAAACATAAAATAATAATAGGCTAGAGTTAAAACAAAAAACATAAAACATACTTTTACAATAAAACAAGGTGACGTGAGCTACAAATGTATTTATTCTCTTTTTATGGCGCAATATAAAAGTGATAACCGCACCATATAAAAGAGCTGTGAATAGTGTGTGTGAAGGAGCAGCGGACAATGCAAACACTAGGACCATATCCAAAGTTGTTTTATATTAAACCATATTAAAAACAATAAACCATCTTTACTGCATGACCCACATCATCTGCTGATAAAGATAAAGCACACATAAAATCAGAGCATGAAGGACTCACTTTGGTAATGATGGATCATGTCACTGATGCACGGGAATGTAATCCTGGGGGAAATGTAATATCCGCCATTGTCAAGAGTCCGGATTTTGTAGTGCTTGATGACATCGCCGTTCTTTGCATCGAAATCCCTTATTGACAAGGAGTAACTGCCTGATAAGAGAAAGGGATGGCTTTAGGGAAGTAGTAGGTGACTGCTTCAGGAGTACAGACTAGATCTTTTGGATCCAGGTAAAATTGGGTTCACACTGTGTTTTTGCAACCCATTTTTGCGGAAAAACGATTTGTGTGTCTGTTTTGATCCCTTTTTTCCATTGACTTCATTATAAAAAAAAAAAGAAAGAAAAAAGAAATACAGATCAAAACGCTTTTTTTTAACGTATGTTTTTGAGTACATTAAAAAAAAACAGATGCGTTTTGATCCATTTTTCACACAAATGTATCTGGGTTTTTTTTTTGTTTTTTTTGCAAAAAACGGATTACAAAAATGTAGTGGGAACCCAGCCTAAGCAGCAGAGCTCTATTATTTTGAGATCCATAACATACAATACCAGGCCTGAGTGGGCTGTAAAAACTTTATTGGTCAAGCTTTAAAGGGGTTATCTACAGTGCCACCCCTGTCTTCAGGTTGTATGTGGAATTACAATTCAGCTCCATTCACTTTAAATGGAACAGAGTTGCAAAACCTACACCCAAACAGAGGACAGGA
Organism: Dendropsophus ebraccatus; assembly: GCF_027789765.1. Lineage (NCBI taxonomy): Eukaryota > Metazoa > Chordata > Amphibia > Anura > Hylidae > Dendropsophus > Dendropsophus ebraccatus. The sequence continues at coordinate 55,675,979 of NC_091455.1, forward strand.
GTTTCCCTGTTTCTGGAAAAAAAAAAGTAGCTGTGTGTTTTTCTGTTTCAATGTTTTTTTTGCATTTTTTTTACAGCAACAACATAACACAGTGACATAGTTGCATATGACAAAGGTCCGGTACAAATACACATACCTGTAGCTGTCTTTTTTACCCTGGGTAACCTTTTTAATGTAAAGTACATAGGCAAGAGGCCCAGGCCAAAATGTGAAACCTCCACACCCATCTGCAGTTAGTCCTTACCCCATTTTTAATTCATAGGGGCATTTCACACATTGCTCTACAGCCATGTATAAAAAATATATAAAAAAAAAAAAGAAAAAAAAGGGAAGGCAGCTTGGTAAAGACATGAATAATGGAAAGGTTCTCGGAAATAACAGCAAGACTCAAACTTGTGAGGAGATGCTTGGTTGAAAACATTCAGTAGTTTTCCATATTACTTTCCCAATACTGTGTCATACAGGACAACATCTGATTGGGGAATGGGTAAATCATTACTATGAATTGTCACTGACAATACCTTTAAGGGTTTCACTCTCTCTGATGAGAAAAGCCCCAGCAGCATTCCCAGGGGCTAACAGCTTCCTCTCTGCATCTTTTCTGGTTATGTCTTTGAAAAACCATCTGAGAAATAAATGGTAAAGTAAACACATGAAGACGACCAATAAGAAATGACTCTAGTATAAGTCCACAGCACTTACTCTTCTGTTTCTAAGGTGTTAACTTTGGCCACGTAGTTGCTTGGTATATAGCCTTCTTTTTTGGTGACTAAGGACTTTGCTTTCCACCAATCTCCATTTCTGCAAGAAAGAACAGAATCAAAAACAGATCAAAAAGGTGGAAAATAGACCTTTTTGTCGCTGTCTTACAATATATACAATGCAAAAATACTGCGGAGACATCATCACGTGTTTCTCAACGTCTGTGAGCTACCTTACTTGGGTGGTTTCACTATAGAATTTAGAAGACGCTTATTGATCATTCAACTTAACATAAAGCCAGATAAAACACATATACAGGCCTCTATCCTCGAACATTCATTATATACACAAAGAAAAACTTATGAGTTTGTGTGCTAGTCCACGCTCCCATTATACAAAGTACTTACTCTTCAAGTATTTTCAGTTTTTCTCCTTTTTTGAAAGTTAAGTCATCTTGGTGGATCCCTTGATACGGATATAAAGCTATCACTATATTCCCAACCTCCTCTGCTGCTATAGAGGAGATAAAAGTAATGAGTTGTATTACATGAGACAAACATATATGTGACTGTGGGTACAGTATCTCTAGCCAAGACACAAAACTAACCTGTCTGATGAAGTCTTTGCCCAGGTAATAGACTTCCTACATTTTGTGACTGTAAAAAAATGAAAGAACATGGTGATTCCAGGGCATGGTGGAACCTTATGGACTTTGCCGTAAATAAAGGGCATAGATAGGTGATTAGTGACCCCTCCACCAAAACCAGGGCTAGATGTAGTAAAGAAGTGTCACCCGCTGATAGGTTTGTGAATACAGTATTAGCGAGGCATAGTGGTGTTTTATGCATTCCAAATTATAGGGAAGGTAGTAAGTCAAGGAGGGCCAAGTATTCCTGACGTCCATTTCACCCCTAGGTATTACCTAATTTCCAAATCCTGGTTTCCGTCCTCCACCCTCTTTATAGTATTCAACGTCCATAACAATCCAGAAATAGGTCAATATTCTTGACTTGTGGTCACTTGTGTAATTCTTTATAAAGTAACATTACACCAAGTTCTGATTAGTATGATAAATTACTTTTACATCGAACACAGGAAATGCAGCATTCGTGGAAAGTATCCTGAAATGTAAGTGCCTGCTGACACTGTGGTACTGGTGATAAAACCAGACGTCGCTTACACTCACAAAAGAAACCACATGGGGCACCATATTTTGGATACTTTAACAGCTATATAACTGTATTTAGTGATACAGTCTGGTCAAAAACAGGACTTCTATTTATAATTCTATCACTTGACTTAATCACAAAGTTTTATTCAAAAACATTAAGCTGAGGCTTTATTTGAGTAATTCCCATAGTCACTGGTATACGGTCAAATAATATAGCTAAAAAAAAAAATTATAAAACTGCAATTTAAAAAAGGTATAGTCCAGCACAATAAAATTTTTTAAGTGGACTCTGGGTACACAAAAAAATAAACCGCACTCACCTGCCCTGATCCCCTGCAGCTCCCAATCTGACAGCTCCTGGTCCCCGCTGATCCTTTGTCCCCACAGCAAATCAGCCAATAATTGGCCACAATGGTGACTTGCCTCAGGCAGTGATGTAGGAATAATGTATCACAGGAAGGAGGAAGCAACATGAACCAGGAGCCATCAGATCTGGAGATGCAGGGGGATCAGGACAGGAGAGTATGGTTTCTTTTACTTTTATGGAATCTGAATTACTGTTAAAATCAAGTTGTTATGCTAAACATTCTAAGTAAGAATGTTTTTTCTCATGGCCAAAAAAATCCTGAAATCTTTCAGTTTTCATTTTGGTCACTAGGCTTAAAACTTAGTTGAAACTTCCTGTACAGATAATTTCCCAGCAGTGGGAAACAGACAGAAATACAGTGACAGGTGACACCGGTATATAGATAACACGGATGCACATGATAGCTGTTGCTCACAGTTTTGCACCCCCTTTCCCTTAAATTGACCTCTATAAAAGAACACTGAGCACACTCAAAAGCATTTCTCATTCATCTGAATGGGACAGGTCATGTCTATTGTGGCTATGATCCCATGGGATTTCCATGGGAAAGATGACAGCCCCCATAATAGTGTAAAAAAAATATTAAGTAAAAAAAAAAATTACAAATCATAAAACAGATGTTTCAGTACTTGGCTCTGATGAGTAAAAACACTAATTCCCTTTAAACCATTTTATTGCACTAGAATATCCCTTTAAAGGGGTTATCCAGTGCTACAAAAACATGGCCACTTTTGCACCACTCTTGTCTCCAGATTGGGTGGGGTTTGGAACTCAGTTCCATTGAAGTAAATGGAGCTTAACTGCAAACCACACCTGAACTGAAGACAAAAGTAGGGCAAAAAAGTGGCCATGTTTTTGTAGCGCTGGATAACCCCTTTAATACAATGGGCTTTCAATAGTCTATAAATCCTAATCTGGAGTCCCGAAAGCACAGCATTTATTTCTGGTCCAGCATTAGGCCTACAGGACGTAATTTCTCTGTGAAAAGACTTCATTGAATTGCTGACAAATAGATAAATCCTATTTCTTTATAATTTCTGTTTCTAAGAAGCAGAAGAGGGAACCACACAGCCAAAGACAAAATTAGGCGCAATTGTGAGTAATGTGGAGTGACGGATGGCAGGCAGATGCTAAATTTCACAGAAGACCACCATGAATGAGAATATGTACTAATAGGGAAATATGACCTGCAAAAACTCTTAGGATTGAGGACAGCCAAAAATCTGATTTAGGCCATTTTTTTTTTATTTGGAAGGCAGATATCTACACAAAAGCACCACAGCAAAGATGAATTATAGTTTTAGGCTATGTTCATACTATGTAAAAAAGACGGCCGTATTTCATACTAACGGCTGTAGTTGCACAAACAACGGCCGTTGTTTGCAAAGCTACGGCCGTTAGTATGAAATACGGCCGTGTTTTTTAGGTAGTGTGAACCTGGCCTTATTATGAGTACCCTCACGTTATAAAGGTCAAAAGATTCATAAGCAATATTGTATTAACCAACCCACTTGTCCAGCTGACGTAGCACATCCAAGCTTACCAAAGTGTACCATATATAACAAATAGCCTGTCTTTCACTGCATATCTATCGTGATTATATTCGTTTGTTGAAGAACACACAGCCTCACCCAGAAATTCAATTATTCCTGTGACTGAATGATGCCTGACGTACGTCATAATGGTCACCGTCTTGCACGTCACCAGGACAAAATGGAATTTTTGTCCTGGCCCCTAAAGCATTCTGCCCCTAGGCACATGACCATGACCAAGAAATACACTCTAGTAAAAAAAAAAAAAAAAAAAAAAAGGTGAGGCCCAACAAGAAGTATGCTACAGCAGAATGTACAGGAAGGTACAATTACGTTTCTTTCAGAATTTTACCCTGTCATTCTGATTTGCAGAAAAGAAGTAGAAAGGATTGGTGCCTTTAGGCTCCTCCGACCACTGACCTGACAAATGTAGTTATTATATCATTACAGCACCTACACCAACAGGTACTATAAGGTTATGTTCACACGCCAGACTCTGGTTATTTCTGAATATGGTTATTTATACAGCATTTGCATAGATTTTCATAACTCCTATTCAGATGTAAAAGGACACATGTTAAAATTTCTGCCATGAATCCACATGTGAACCTATACGCCAGAATGGAAAGCTGCTTGTATATTGAGAATGTATTACTCAGTCAATGATTCATCTGAATGGTGGGCAAATAATATTACATTCCAAGGCCTTTCCAACTTCCATTGTCCATACAGATGTCATATAGGGAGAGGTGTTGTCTGAAACCAGGCAACAGGTGAAACCTTTTCTGTGCTTCCCCCACCCCCTTTCTTAGTAAGACAACTCCTGTTACCTACAGACATTACAAATACTAAAAAAAAAAAAAGAACTATGGTGAAGAAATATCTGGTTGTACTTATAGATCAAGGGCTAAATCAGTCTGTAATGCCAATGTGATGCTCCTAAAGCCAGAGGAATACATTCATAAATTAACCCAAAACTACTTTTGAGCACTGGGTCACAAATATGGCGGCTTGGCACTAAAGAGAGTGCAAGGGAAGGCAGCAAAGGAGATAGGAGGCTGGTCTTATAAACACAGGAGCCAGGGGGGCCAGTAAGGTGAGTATGACTTAATATTTTAGTATTATAAATAAAAGTAAATGGCTGAATAACCCCTCCAATAAGATCAGATGGAAGAGAGATGGGTGCTGGTGGGAAAAGCCACAAAGAAATAAATGTCATCGGTCATTACTGCAAAGTTAGGTAGGAGAAAACATACTTCCTATAAGACTAAAAGTTGTTCCTCTTATGTGCTGGGAAATGAATGTCATTTGCTTAAAATATAATTGCTACGTCATCATTTTTTGCAATAGGGAAACCCAGATTTTAGAGTTAAAACAGTGCAGATATTTCTATAAATCAGCCCCCATAACTAAAACTCCATCATGCTGGCCATTCACATAAGAGGCCTATTACAGACTTCATCATAATGGTTAAATCGACCAAGTGTGCTACTGTATTTAATAGGACAAGCTGCTGCCAGACACCTCTCCTCTCCACCCCTCCAGCTCCCGTCTGCCTTTTCTTCTCCCCATCTCCAGAAAACCTCCCCTGAACCTGTCTTTTGACCTGACACCATCTTACTGCTTCCCCTCTCTACAATGGCACGTCAAAAAACTGACCTGTGGTGAGTACAACTACAGAGACTTTTACGTGTACTGAGCGTGTGGTCACTGCACGGGAAGTCAGTGGCAGCTGTGGAGGATAAGGCATATGGCAAAGCAGCTTCTTTTTATTTCAAATGAGAGAAAATTACTTTTGCAATAGAATTCAGTTTTAATGAATCAAACTCATAACTGACCGATCTGCAAACACTAATGGTAAACAATGGAAATACAAAAACTAGGACACGTCAACTCATGCAGGCATCAGAGGTTTTTAGACATAGTTAAAGGGGTTGTCCAGCGAAAAAAAAATTCTTTCAAATCAACTGGTGTCAGAAAGTTATATAGATTTGTAATTTACTTCTATTTAAAAATCTCAAGTCTTCCCATACTTACAAACTGTTGTATGTCCTGCAGGAAGTGTTGTTTTATTTACATTCAGACACAGTGCTCTCTGCTGACATCTCTGGCCGAGTCAGGAACTGTACAGAGCAGTAGCAAATCCCCATAGAAAACCTCTCCTGCTTAGGACAGTTCCTGACTAGGTCAGAGATGTCAGCAGAGAGCACAGTGTCTGAATGTAAATAAACAACACTTCTGCAGGATATACAGCAGCTTATAAGTATGGGAAGACATGAGATTTTTAAATAGAAGTAAATTACAAATCTATAAACGTTTCTGATATAAGTTGATTTGAAAGAAAAAAATTTTTGCTTGACAACCCCTTTGTGATTTTTTTGTAGCAAAAAAATCTGACTGCACTTGTTGGGAGGCGTAGAAATGAATACGGTGAAAAAGTGTTTTGGATAATGCACCAAATTCATCATATATCATGAGGTAGAATGAAGGTCATGCCCAAAGGGCATATTGACTTATACTGTCTAATGCTTAGCTCAATACTTGTAGACTGTCTAAAAATCTGAATTTATCATGGAGTCTACAGACTGCCAGATTCATCACCAGTAGACACTAACTTTAGACTAGGGCTCAGCATATGGCAAAGTGAATGCCTCATTTCCATACACAGTCTATTATTAGAAGAAGCCTACCAGCTTAAGTGAAATTAACCAAGAAGAAAAAAGTTGCAGTTTGTCATGCCCAAATGGGTGTGGCTTAAGAAAGGGTGTGGCATCATAATCGCTCAATAATCCTAAGCGAAGTTACATGTTTAATTAATCATGATGCTGATTTAGGCCATAATCGTCCACCCCTACTTTAGAACACCGACTAGTTGGCTTAGCATATACCAACATTTTTCCACAATTATAAGTTTATGGAATCACGCACAAACCAGGTACTGTTCCTGCTAAAACAACCCCATCCTTACCCATTAAAGGGGAACTACACATAAGGAAAACTTGTTTTCTATTAAAAGTACATAAAAACTTATATAGATGTGTCTCTATAATGTATTACCATATCTGTACGGTTCTGCCACACTGGTAGCTGATAGAAATCCAGGAAGCCAAGCCACATTGTCTCCTGCTCCCACTGCTCTCCCACCTTAGGAGACAAATCTTCCATGCCTCTGTCTCACATTGTGTGTGTTTGCTGAGCACAGGCAGATGATGCAGACAGGGGGCAGGGCGTGATGTCACAGGAGGCTTGGCTGGATCCCCCAATCCCCTGAGTGATTCACCATCTCTGACCGGCCATAAGCAGCTGCTGAAACTTCACTGATTGTGCAGAAGTGTGCAGTGAAATTAGGGCTGTGTTTACAGATGTTGGAGTTTCATTGCAGTACTGCAACGTATTCACAAAAATGATGCAGTAACACAAGAAATGATGCTAAAACAGCGCAGAAGATCAGAGCCGGCACTGACAATCCCACCTGAAGAAAAAACAGGCATAAACCGTATATATCCCATTTAAGATAATATTGGATAAAGTCCTTACTGTGGGGCTCAACTTCAAAGATAATTGATCATAATATGTGCGTGGAGATAAAAAAGAAAAAAATTAAATAAAAAAAGTTCTTTACTTTATTCCAATATCAGCGTTACAGGTAGAGAATACAGCAAGCTGTGTGTGTGTGTGGGGGGGGGGGGGCACAATAAAATGATAGAGTACTGCAAATAATTCAGTAACACAATGAAACTGCAATGTGTAAACACAGCCTAGATGTTCTGCAACAGATTTGGGCGGGGAATGGGCAGGGTAGAGGACTGTGATGAACAGCTGAGGGAAAGCATTGTATTCTGGAACCTGTAGTACTGAGTACAACTGCTCAAACGGGGAGTACAGCCACACAATACAGAACAAACCCCCAAAACAAATAGATTTTTGGTAGTTTCAAAACTGGGATAGATAGGCAAGTAATGCTATATGCTTCTGTAGAAGTTTACATTTTTTTTACCTCTACCTGGAGTTTCCCTTTAATCCCTTGTCAACCGAGATGCAAGTGCGTCTAAAACTGATCAAGTCATGAAAACCATCTTTTTGGTGCATTTACTATAATAAACTTAGACCTTTGTATATATGAGCTGCTATATCAGGGGTGGTCAGCTGATTTTCGGAAATGATAATAATGGTTATGAGACCTTCAAGAGTCTCAGTCATACCATCATAGGAGCATGCATTACTGCTCATTTTCCATACATTTCACATACTAACCTATAAGCTATAGAGACAAATCACCACTGACCGCCATACAACACATGTATCCTCCAGGGTCCTGAATTGTTCCCTACTTTCCTCCCATTGCCCTCATGTACACAGCCAATATATACAGTCAGAGATGATCCCTAGAGCAGACACGTTGGGTAGAAAGCATCACAGATTTGTTGCCTTCTGGGTCGGTACAAGGAACCTGAAGCACACAATCCCAATGTATCCTTGTTTGCCATTGTGTTAGTAGTCATGAGCTTTTGAGCCACACCAAACCCTCTCTGGTGCTTATATGGATGTGATATACAGTGTGTATGTATGGTATTTTTATTTATAGGGCCATGTGAAACTAAAAGGAATAAGGCACGTGACACACTGTATACAGAACATGGATATGAACACCCATTCGGATATAATCAGGGATTGCCGACTACACAATTTAGAGCTAAAGTAGAGAAACAATAAAGAAGTTTAGTACTTTTCGATGCAACCTCCCTCAACTCTACTCAGGAAAGAGCTAAAGAATAGTCTAGGTTTCGGAACTTCGTTTTCTGCATTGCTCTCTAGAGAAAAAAATGTACTTCCCCAACCAAACACGTTATAAATAGCCAGGTTTCATTAACGTAAGGATTCCGTACTGGCTGTACCCCTTTCCTTCCTCACTGTAGTTTACAAGACAATATGACAGAAACTTAAAGGGGTTGCTGGACCTAGTTAAACATTTACCCATCACTCGCGTTAATTTTTTTTAAAAATGTAAACGATTGTATGTTAACTAGTTAAAGTTGGGCGGGGGTGGGGTGCTGCAGCAATTCAGCAACACCAGTTTTGTGGAATCTGCAGCTCTGTACCTGGTACGGGGTAGATAGATTTACTTTGACAAAGACCTTTGGTTTTAGTTGGCAAAACACTGAAATTCTGATGTCTCAGGAACAGTGGAAAGCTGCAGCAGACCAATTTTTTTTTAAGCCGCTGTTTCAATGATTCCAGTCCTTTTAATGCCTTCATTGATATTTATCTAGCAGTGTGTCCAGCTCAGTAAGAGGTTAGGGGGTGACAGATTAAGTTAATCTATTGAATGTAATTCACATTCCAAACTGATGACACTGATAGCTGTTAAGTCAAGGAGACACGTGGTACCTTTCATATGTCTGTCTGTGCTTCCAGATTGCTTTTAATTTCCGATGAAACATGTCAGAGAGGCTTTCCCACGATCCTGATCTAAGAACTGTAAGACATCTTTGCTCTCCTCCCATCCTTACCCTGCTTGCAGTTGACTGTCAGTCAAGCAGGGTCAGGTATGGGTGGAGTAATCCACCAATCAGCAGATCAGGAGCTTGGGAAAACCTCTCTGACACTTTGCACTGGAGAATAAAAGAATTTTCTACATTCTGGAAGCACCGACAGATATATGACAGTTACCATGTGTCTCCCTGACCTAACAGCTATCTAACAGTGTCAGAAATTTGGAATGTGAATTGCATCTGATGGATTCACTTTAAGGATGCGTTCACACAGCGGAATCCCGCAGGCGTGCAAGCCCTTCCATAGACACGCTGTTTGACACTGAGGCAGACGGGATTCCGTAGCGGACAGCTCCATTGCGGAATTCCACCGATTTTGCCAAGTGTGAACATACCGTAAGACAATGACTCCCTGGTCTTGGTGACATTTAGTAGAGTTTGCTCTTCAATCTATCCACATAAATCATCCAGTGACATTGCTCCCCCCCCCCCTAAACAATAATAGAGCCAATCCTGAGGTGTACAATAGGTATGACCGCCTTTTCTCCAAATGACCTCAGCACTAGACTGAATTACGCCTATGGCTTATCTTAGTGCTGTGTTACCTACAGGAGAACGTCACTTCTGAGAACAGAGCACAGGGAGGGTTTTCTGTCTATGACTCACAGATAGCTGCTGTACCCACAGCCGCCATGGTAGCAAAGTGTCCTGAGGGTTCCTGCCTATAGTTTTTTTTATTTAAATACCAGACCGGTCGACCATATAATGCTTGGACTTTAACAGTTCTAGTTAATTTCTGTATACAGACATATCAAAAAGGGGAAACTGCAAACAGGAAGCCTTCAGATATATTTTCATAGTCCTATATTTTCTGAGAGTCAATTGTTTCTTGTTTCAGATGTAAATGGGAACAGAGCCTTTAGACCCCGAAAATAGCTAGAACGAGCGGCAAGTGAAGTATCACTGGAATCAGGGGACCACAAGCTATAAAGAGACGCTGTCCGTTGTAATTTTGGGGGACATGACAAGTTCTCCTAAATTTCCAAGAAATTACAACGTTACATGACAACCTTTAGGTGCTTAACTATTTCTAACAAATGGAACAAATAAAGTAATAATTACAATGCACTAAAGTTTACAGAAGAGGGTACCGTTTGCTGTGCGGTCATTCTCTATTTTAGTATAGTCCCTATCACAAAGCACTTTAACTGAAGCTCTATTTTGAGCACCATAAAATTGTCACCCATTGATTGGAGTGCTTGGTTACCACCTGCCAGATGAAATGAGATGTAAAAGTTCATATATAGGAATTATCCATGCAAAATGTATGTGCACATGCAATACAGTTGTATAGAGAGATTCAGGGATTATGTATTTGTACAGAGGTAGGTCCATGATTTTTATTAAATTACACCCCTTGAAGGCCAAAGCACCAGCAGCTAGACAGCCAGAGGAAAAGATTGGTAACAGTAGGAAAAACCATGAGGTGCTACTGAATGCATGCTGTCCTTGTCTATCTACTTACTGGCCTTTGCTGATTATGGGACGTTGGGTCTGGTACATAAATAGTTCGTTCAGGTTTACGTACTGGATAGCTCTTGAATTCGTTTTCGATCGGAGATGTTGGGCCTTTCGTTTTTGATTTGATACATCCCATATTTTCTGCAACAATAAAAGCAGTTATTATTGAGACTGGTGTTCGATACATGCATGGAGAGATCACAGCGCACTGCTAAACCGAACCTTAAACTCATACTGTCCATTACCTCCCACCCCCTGTTACTCTATGTGTGGTTCTTGGAACCATCCACAAACTTAGATGCAGCACATTTGAGATACACCTGTATAAAACTTGATAAAAAACTAAAAATCGCTTAATTTTCGTTGGTGGACATTGTGGACTAGGCAGGGCTTCATGACAGTTGGGCTCTCTCCCTAACCAGGAGATGTATCCCAACTGCTGTAAAGCCCCGCCTAGTTGACACTGTTAACCAATTATATGAAGCGAGAATAAGGGGGTTAACAGTATCACTTTAATATTTCTGAGCAAATTTAAAATGTGTGTCCCATCAAGACATTCCCTACCTATATGTTCTATTAGGGATTATGGATGTTATAAAAAGAGAGGGTGCTTGCACAGGAGCCCCTCTATGCATCTCCTCTAAGGCTCACTCCATTGAAAGTTCCATAGGATTCAATGTGGTGAATAACTCAACACGCAGAGCTATTCTTCCCATTAAATTAACAACTACTACAGAACCCCAATTATAAGTGAACATAACTTCCTAGGTTGACAAATTCGGCACTGAATTGCTAGTTTATGTCAGCAGCTTAGGGTATGTGCGGAATTTCAAGCGGAGTTCGCGCCATGGACTCTGCTTGAGGTTCTGCCTGTCCCATTGACACAATGTTTTTTCTCAAGTGGAATCAGTCATCCGCCCAAAGAATGGACATGTCCGTAGTGTGAACATAACCTTACATCAACCTCTGCTCAAATCTCTGTAAACCTCTGCTCAAATGGACAATCCTACTTAACTGTCCTCTATATATCAATCTGCTCGGCTCCTCCTGCTCTATAACAAGCTGCCAGCAGACTGAACTGCATTGGCAATGTGACAGGTTCCCTTTAAGGGTTAATTCACACGGAGGACTCAGCGACAAAATTCTGCTTGGAATCCCCATCGCGGACTCTGCTCGAAATTCTGCCTGCCTCAGCGCCTCAATGTAAGTTTTAGGGTGCCTCTGCTCAAAGAACTGAGCAGCAGACAGCGGAGGCGCCCTATACAGTAACTTACATTGAGGCGCTGAGGGCAGGCAGAATTCCAAGTGGAGTTACCGACAGGGATTCTGTTCGGAATTTCGGTGCCGATTCCTCTTTGGGATACTGTGGGATACTAAACTTTGGGATACTGTGGCTCCCTGAAATCTGAGGCATAACTTAGCACAGCATGCTGTACATACAGTATAATAGGAATTGGTTCCCAACATTATAACTGACCTAAGAATAGTGACACAAAACCGGGACATATAAGAAGGGAGGTTAGAGACCAGGCAAAATAGAGAATACAGTATAGAGAATACTATCATTCTAAAGTTTGATGTCTGCAGCCTAGGAGAGCAAAAGGTGAGAAAATATACTGGGAGACAATAAATAAAGACCATTCTCCATACTCCATCCATTCCTGTATAGCCAATCTCCCCATGACCACCTCTACCTGACTCTCTAACTTAATCAAAGGCGTATTTTACTAAAAGGCAAGTATCCTGTCAACAATAGATAACATACAGTGTAAAAATAGCCCTAAGCTCTAAAAGGAGAAGTCAGATTTTTCAGAAAATATTTCTACATTTTAGAGTTCCAACAAAGTCTTATTCTTATATGTCTTACATTATTTGGAAATTAAACAATACAATTAGTAAAGAGGTGAGAAAAGAGTAACCTAAAACAATGACATCACAAGTACAACAAGCACATGGATACACGCACACAACCCATTCAGATGAACTAGGAAGTCATGAAGGCCTGCAACAAATCTGCCACATGTGACTATATCCTTATAAAACACATTGATGTTCCACTACCTCAGCTGTCTATACGGAAACACTCTCCATTGACAATGTGATGTAAGACGTTATGCTCTTACTTTCTTGGCAATTACCACATGATAATTTAACAACAATGTACGCAAAGCTTTGTAATCCACCAGCTAAATAACACAGCATATAATATTATTATTATTATTAGGCTGATACTTTACCCCCAGCAGTGATCCACTGATCTGTTGAGCAACAACAAATCCCAATACACAAAATCACCTTCCTCCAAAGGGAAGACAATGCTCACATACTAGCCAAACCAGAGTCTCCTCCAAAAGCAAGAAACATCAGTCTGTAGACACCGGTTTAGGGGTTCTTGTTGCTTTTCAGGGCAGGGTGCTGGCTGGCTGGACAGATTCCTTAGAGACATCTCTGGTACGAGAACAATTCTCATTGAGACACAATCTCCATAATACTTCACGACAGATCCCAGCAATGTTATGCAGAAATTACAGAAAACCACTACTAGTCTACATGGCAGCGTATATACCCTGACTAACCCCCTGTTCCCATGCATACAATACTTACAGCAAGATTAAAAAGCCATAAAACACATGTCCATCATCTTCCACAATCTCACTATCGCCACCAGCTTAGGTAATGTCTCTCTATGCCTTCAGGTTTTTTTTTACCATTTTGTCTACATGCAAATGCTTCAGAAAAAAAAACATTTTCAATTCCTTTTTTTGTTTTGTTGAGCCGATAAGGCTGACGGCACAGAAACAGGAAGTTTTGCTCTCAACTCAAGCATATTACATATAAAAGGACGTTTCCACGCTACGACAGTAGCAAAAAGCTTATAGAAAAAAAAACAAGCTATAACTTATCCATTCATTGGAGGTAAATCGGCTGGAGTCCCCCCTTCCTCCTGCTACAGCCATATTACATAGAAGCGCATATCCCACTGTCAGAGGTTTCTCATACTGCCTTATACCACTCTTCTCATTACAAAACACATGCACACTTGGCTGAGCATACATGTGTATGGAGGAACAGCTGTCAGTCGAACGAGCACCTATATTTGTGCTGCATCGAAGTCACTCGACTGGATTTGACACTATGCAGAAATATGTACTAGGACATATCACACCTCCTGAGCTGGACTCCATGAGACCTTTGAAGGTGTCCTGTGGTGTCTTTTTTTCCCTTTAGGTCTTGTAAGTTTAAGACTTGTTCTCTAACACATGATGCTCAGTGTAAGATCTGGAATACGTCAACTTGTTGAACTCTTTGTCACCTTCCTCAAAAATTTCCTGAGCAATTTTTGCAGTGTGGTCGGGCACGTTATCCTGCTGAAAGCCCTTCACTGTCAACAAGGAATACCATTACCATAAAGTGGCGTACTTGGTTTGCAACACTGTTTAGTTAGATTAAATGCATCTAAGTAATATCCACATGAACAATATGGCCCAAGGTCTCCAAACAGAACATTGCCCAAATAACTACACTGCCTCCATCACTTCCACAGGTAAGTGACCTGGCCATCCACATAATGTAAATGCACTCTTAATTCAACAGACCAGGTCACTCCCTGCTCCATAGTCCAGTGCCAATGCTCATTTTTACAGAGCTTGACAGAAGCCAGCATAGGCACAAGTTTGGGGCTACACAGCCCCATTTACAGCATGCTGTAATTCCCCGTGTGTTCTGACACCTTTCTACCATAACCAGCAATAATTTTCTACTTGATGACCAGTTGTCCTTGCTTAAACTAATTTTGGTAGGTACCAACCATTGCAAACTAATAACACCTCATAAGATGGGTCAATTTGAGATGCTCAACTGATGCTTAAAGATGCTCTAGCCATCAAAATCTGTTTCTTTTTATATTTTCTTAGACTCTTTCATTTCCATACGTCCCAAAATTGGACAGGTGCCAGTGTCTGCCTTGACAATGAACAATGGAGTGGTGCTGAGCAGTGACATCATGCCGACACTCATCACTGCAGAGCGCCAGGTTAATATTCATTCACAGGGCCATCCGGGGCCAATCAGTGCACTGAGGACAGTAGTCCTGCCCACCTCACTGGCATATGAATTAAACGTCAAAGTACATGGAAACTATGCCAAGGATGAACGTAAGAAATTTACCTTCATCCACGGCACCCCGTGCGCTATAGGGACAGAGTTTCCCTTTAATAACGCCATTCTTGAATAGCAAGATTTAGGTAACATTGTACTAGACTATAGTTATTAGACATATCATCTTACCAAGTTTCAGAATTTCCCCTCTCTTTTCAAAAGACTGTAAAGCTCTATTCAACTATATGCTGTACAAACAGAAAGACATACTAGCCACAATAGCCTACTGTGTGGGGAGTTTTACACAGTGTGCTACAGGGCCTCTGTTCATCTCATGTCATTTGAAACTTCGAAAACTAGTGAAACCAGTCTGGGGACAAATACACGACATGGCAGCGGAGGGGAAAATCTGATCAAAGAATGGAGTCTAAGACAACATTACGTGAAACGTCAAAGGTCTGATGTCTGCATGGAAAATGACAACTTCATATTAGTTAGAAATACAAGTGAACATACGTTGTCGGTATAGGCGGCATGATACGTAAATGTAAATAGTGTCCACAGTGACATGTACAATAGGCACTGCTGAGTAAGTTGTTGTCGCTAGGTAATAATGGCGCTCCTCACATGGCCGGGAGGAAACTGTTCTTGGTTAGCAGAGAGAATTGTTAGGGAACGTCAACCAGATTCTCAGGAACAATTTCTTAAGTCGGTGGATCATTTCTTACAGGTCTGAAATGTTGCTTCGTGTTACCAGAACTTTAGCTGACAGCTGACTGTTACCCTAGAGCCTAAGGGCTGACATTAACCAGGGACCGGCCCTATTTAATAGGTATAGATATCTCTGCAAATACAGAGTAACACACAAAATATGTGAAAAAAAGAAGGTTGGCTCAATGTGGTGTGTAATCTGGTTCGGTTGGTGTGACAGTGAGGGCCTATAGAATAAGCCGCCTCCAACTATCGTGTAAGCTGGTTCTTTCAGATATATTAAAATGAACAAAACATTCACCAAGTACTATGTATAACCATCAGGCTAAGTTAACACACTATAAAATGAATAAAGTAAAATACATATATAAAATAAAGGTAAAATACATCTGTAATTTTGGGTTAAAAATATGTCTGTATTTTTAATATAATAATGCGCTCCATCAAAGTCAATGAGACATTGCCCGGCAGTGCACACACAGTATACAAATAACAGTAATCAGTTTTTTTCCCACCTACTTGTAATTTTTTACTTTTATTTTATGGTTTGTAAACCTAGCCCCAGTGTTCCGTCTTATAAGGATGTTCCAGCTAAACAAAAAAATTTACTTTGAGAATCCAAGGAAATACGCACAAGCTGCTAAGGAAGATATCTACTGACACAGCTATTTTAGAACCCATCTGAATGCACTGAACTAAACATATCCGTCATAGGTCAGAGAGATTCCAGAGGATTGTATATTCTTGTACTGTTCCTAATATCTGCACACCAATACACATGATAAACACCATTGGGATAAGTGAAACTGCTACGATAACTAAGCTCTGGATGTTCACTTTCATACCTAGGAATGTGTAGATGTACAACCCCCTGGAGTACCAATAAGGGGTCATTCACACGTCCGTAGAATTACCACTGTACATGGACGGTGGTCTGCGGACTGGACCTGGGAGCTCCCAGCATCATGATTAATTAAGATGTCGGGAGCTCCTAAACAGTTTAAAAGTTTGCGCTAGTGTACTGACACAGCCTTCTCCTCTCCCATACCTTACCCTGCCTGGGACCGTGAACCAAGCAGAGATAAGTATGTTAGGGGGAGCAAGGAGGCATTCCAGAATGCTGCAGTTCAAGATCTTGGGAACGCCTATTATATTAAAAGGTACCATGTGCCTCCTAACAGCAGTTTGGAACATAATTTACAACTGACAGATCCCCTTTAATAAGGTTTATAGGATTTAGACACATTTGAACATATTTTTTTTTATTACTACATGGTACCAACAAAAAATTACGACCCCTTTGGAATCTGGCATTATCCAACAGTAAGTAAATATAACTGAGAACCAAGAGGCTGCTCCATCCATCCAGCCAGCGGAGCATTGTCGAGAGTGATACAAGTACCTACTAGGAGATTTCTCACTGCTGAAGGTGCAGACAACTCTGAGCGATCATGTTAAGAGAGCCCGAATACCACACAGTCCTGTATATGATTATAGAGCGGCCGTCAAGCATAAGTAGTGCTGCTATATTCACTCGTTATAGGATTCTCTGAGGGCAAGAGAAGGCAACCCCATTCAAAATACAAGGCAACCCCATTCTGGTGGGGATCCCAGCGAGCAGTCACCTCCTAGCTGATCAGATACTCATGCACAGGATAAGCGACACATTATACTGTGATAACCACTTTTAGGCTAGGTTAATACACAGTGACAAGAAAACAAATGTCTGAACAGATAAATAAAAGGCAGGCAATAAATAAGCGTGTTCGAAATTTAGACGGCCGTAGTCAAATACAGCAGCTATTCTATATGGTGTGTGTGCACTGTTAGTCGATTTTCCATTAGATTCTATGGAGTGCATTATTACATTGAAAATATAGCCGTATTTTTATTTTTACAGTGTGTGAATAAAGCCAATATTTCCAAATACATCCAGTGAGTCGGTATGTCACTTATCTTAGATATACTAAACATTTAGTAGATAAGGATATGTTCTCGGTAGACATCCCCTAGTTTTCCATACATTCATTACTTATATAGTGCTGGCATATTCTGCAGTGCGGTACAGAGCCTGTCATCACACATATCAGTCCCTCTACTATATGCCGCTTAAAATTTATTTTCTCGCATTTAGACACACACATCAGGGTCATTTGTAATAGGAGGCCGATAAAGCTATTGGTATATGTTTGGAGTGTGGGAGGAACCTCAGGCAAACACCGAGAACATAATCTCACATCTGTGTAGAGATTATCTTTGGTCACAGTTGAACTTTTCAATAGATCCGGTATCACATATGTGATGAGTAAACAGGAATATTATAGTGGGGATATATTTGTAATATTTAGGCATTATGTCTCTTCTGTAGACGTAATATACACATTAAAAGGAGTGAGAAGCTTAAAACTAATCAGCCACCATAAGATGGATACCACCATTATGCAATATGGGGAACTGTGGAGACTTGCCAGTCACTGGAAATTATGTTATAGGAAGTGACACAGTACAAGTAAATTGCAAAATGATATTCTTTTCACTGCCTTACAAGACTGCGGACAAGGGTCATTGGTGAACAGGCAGAGCATTGTGCCATGTGCACATCTAGAATGTCTGGTTTTGCGTAAGGAACCAATCACAACTCGGCTTTCATCTTACCAGAACTCGTTAGGATATGAATGCTGAGCTGTGATTGGTTGTTGAGGGGAAAAAAAATGGTTTAAAAAAGGGACTTTGACCTCCACCATTCCCAAGAACAAGGTCAAAATTGTCCATAGAATGAACAGTGTCATCAGGTGACACCTGTGGACTACACAGTCTAAAAATGCACCAGATTTATCCCAGTGACTTTAACAAGTCACAGCAGGGTATGGTGTATAAATGAGAAATGGGAACAGGCTTTAGATAATTGAAGGGGATAGAGAGAAGGGGTCACCGACAGCTGCAGGGATATCATTAATTCTTCACCAGCTTCTTCTATTACCTCCTCACAATGAGAAGAAGCCTTACGTGTTCTGCGGCCTGTAGCTGCTCTCGTGCACCGCTCTCTCTACTCCTAAGCATGCCTAGCACAGGCCACCTCTGCTCCTTCCAGGCATCTAACTGCATCTAGGCCGCCCCATGACTCAACTTAGTGTCCCATTTATCTGGGCCTGGACAGTCTTCTTCACTAAAACAGCACTAAATTTTCCTTAAAGAAGCAGTTCACTTTTTTTTTTTTTGCCCCCCCCCCCCCCCAGCAGCCTGTGGCATGTATACTTACCGAAGATGATCGGCGTCCGGCGGCGTAGCTCCGGTCCAGTCCCACGGTGCTGTTCAAATCCGGCTGCTGTCAGTCCTCTGCTCTGTCCTGTCATTATACGCCGGAAGTCACTCGTTTCCATGCATTCTCTATGGAAGCGCGTGACAAATCCGGCGGAAGTGAGCGTGCGCCGGATTTGTACGGCACCGCGGGATGGGACCGGAGCTACGCCGCGGGACACCGATCATCTTCTGTAAGTATACATGCCACAGGCTACAGAGGGGGGGCCCAAAAAAAAAAAAAAAGTGAATTGCTTCTTTAATAAGAGACATTGTGGCACCACAGGACAAGCAACATACCTCAAGAAACAGTACCTAAAATCTAAAACGATCCTGCTGAATCTAGGATTGTTGGTAGGTATATGGGCTCCTCTATTTTATGATGCAAGAGATGAATGGAAGGGCTTCCATAAAGGGGTATAAGGCCTTTTCCATATCACCATATGTCTCCAATCTCATACAAAAAAAATTTTATCTGATGTATTCTGTATGCCAAATTAAAAAAAAAATCAGCATTGCTACATATTACATAAAGGCGGTGCTTGCACTGGGCTATTGAGCAATTTATACTTGTCCCCCAAATCATTATTAGGGCACTTTTTTATTTTACATTTACATCTAAGGTCATAATATAAAGCCCCATCACTGGGTATGAATTAGAGAAGTACATGTAGCGGTTTACAAAAATTTACTAGAAGTGAAATAACATAATTGGCGTCCTGTACATTACACAAGATCTGAGTTTGGGAAAACTGACAGACAAGGTTTCAGCATGCAGCACGCAGCACGTGACCAACCATCAGCTGTTCATCTGTTTTTATGACATTAAAAAAACAATGTTCTGCTTTCCTCAGAACAGGTTATGACTGCCATCCATTTTGGGCATATTTTTTTAGCAAAGTTAAAAAGAAAAAAGGCAACTTTCTCCAATATATAGGAAGCAACAATCAGCAAAACTACTTATAAAAACCTTTGATCAGCGCGTAAAGCTAATAAAACAATCCAGAGTCTGTCAGGTCACGGCAACGGATAGAAAGGTAATGTGTTTTACTTCCTCTAAACTCCCTAAAATTGCACAACACACCGAGGCCGTAACAAGGGCTGGTTAATCATTATTTATTCTGGCTGGATTTCTCCAGCGAATGTGTCCGAGTTAGCGGCTGAACACATTTTAGAAAGTGAATCTCAGGCTTACTTTAAGTGGAGGAGAACGGCCAGGTAAAGCCACACAGATACAGATGAGGAAGTTGCACGCTTTAAATTCCATGTCCATGGTAACAAAGAAAGGGGTTTTCCCATAGACAGCATATGGGATAGGTAGTACATGTTAGATTGCAGAGGGTCCCACCCAATCCCTAGTATGGGGGGGGGTCAGAGTTCCCAGTTTCTCACTAGCACCTAGCAGACCTCTCAGCCGTTTCCTTCCACCACAGAAGTATGAGCTTGTGCACACTAAGGCTATGTTCACACTGCGTATGTTTCTGGCCGTAGTGCGAACCGCAAACATACGCACGTAGTTTTGAAGTTGATGCGTTCGCTTGAAAGTATACGATATACGCCTGCACAATGCACACTACATATGAGCTTACGGCCGGATCCTATATGGCGCCGTGAAAAATGAACAAGACCATTGTTTGAGGACGGAAATGTTGAAACTCACGGCCGTGGATTTCCATGCGGTCCCGTACGAAGTACTTATTTCAGCCAAATTAAACTTGATTTTTCGATCCAAAAGGTTCTGTGTGGTTTATGGGGCTGGGCGAAGATTTCCAAGTAAATGACCTGTTTCAGATCGCTTCTAAACAAGCTAGGGAAGCATAACTGTACTACCGGCGTGTGTTCGCAGTTTGTACGCATCCGGCCGCATGTCGATTTTTCCCACGCCCGTAGTTTCAGCCCCACATGTACGGCGGCATATGAAATGCGTCCGGCCTCATACGCAGTGTGAACATAGCCCTAAGGGTATAAACACACACACCGTATACGCAGCATATTTACTGCTGCGATACGCAGCGTATTTATTGCTGCGATACGCAGCAGATTAGATCTAAATAACTGAACACAGCATCAAATCTGCTGCAGATCTGCTGCATATCTGCTGCGTATACGGTGTGTGTGTTTGTACCCTAAGGGTTTATTCCCCCCCCCGTCTCTTAAATTACGGAGGTTACGGACAGGGAAGCCCTGCAATGGAGTGTTTCCCCGCCTGGAATGATGTATCAAAATCATGCCAGGAGCAGGGAAACTGTTTGAATCTCCGCGGCACTGTAGTGACACAGCTGTGCAAATTAATTTTTTGCAGATTACATACAAAGATTGATAACATAATATATGGTCTTGAAAAATGACTGAACGTGTGAATGAGGCTGTTTCTGTTTCCGTTTATTGTATACACTAAAGGAGCGCTTCTCAAACTTTTTCTGGAACCTAACCCAACAGAGCAAAGAAGTAATGCTGAGGCATTACTATCTGTGGTGAAAGTCCATGCAAAGAATAATTGAAAAAAAAAAAAAAAAAAAAAAAAAAAAAAAAATTATATATATATATATTATATATATATATATATATATATATATATATATATATATATTATATTATATATTTAATTTTTTTTTCCAGTCTACCCTTCATTTGTCTCCTAATGTCTCTATCACATTAAAATAAGTACAGAATACATCAATAATGTTCTTAAACCAGAGATTGCTGCAGCTAGGGCCAGGACTGTGCAGTTTATAGTCACTTTTGTGTAAGCTGCCCCCCCCCCCTTCCCCCAGCTGTGTCTCACCAACTAGGAGGAGGCCTGCCTCACAGTTCTTCCATAAAACAGAATGTTTTCCATTGGTTGATCTTATTAAAGAAATTTATAAATTAAAGGCAGACTGCAACACATACTTTTTTCCCCTATCATATACAAGTGTGGTTGACTGCGTTTTTCTGTACATCAAAATTAAAACAGAAATTGTAAAATAGACAGAAAAACAGTATGAACCCAACTTAAGATTTCACAAAAGCTGCAACCCCCTAAAAACATGCCAACGTACAGATAAATTCCCAAAAGGTGGTCCCTAATTTACATCCATTTGGACATAAAACTGAACTGTATTGGGACTTATTTACATTTTCCATTGAATTTATTGGGAAAAAACTGCCAGTCTGCAACAAAACAGCCATTTTTGGGCCTCTAGGATTCTTTGGGCATGTTCAAATGGGACTTCATACAAAGTCACTCTGGACATGCTAGGGGAAAGGGAAGGGGGGAGGAGTGAGGACACTATTCTCCCCACACCTGTGACAGGTGAGAGTTCCAGCAGGCCATACACAAGACAAGCTATGTCTCCTAATACCCTCTATACATATGCTTGTTCAGCTGAGTGGACAAAGCCCCTGCCAGGCTCTTGTGGCAACAGCTTGTCTCTCAGAGAACAAAATAATTGGGTTGTTGAACCCCAACATACCCAATACTTCTCTCCCCTGACTCTCTGCCAAAGGGAGATATTAGGGAAGGCCTTTCTGTACACAGCACGGAGCTCCCTACCTCCATGGTATATTTCAGGCTTCACCACTTTCTGCATTTAATGGTTGGGCGCATAACATTTTATTTTGAAAATACAAATTCATTTTCTTAAGAAACAAAACAGCAACTATCATGGGACCATCCTTTATGTAGAGACTAGGAAGTGAGACTGTCATGATGTACAATGATTCTCTATAGAGCCATCAGTAATAATAGGGAGATGGAAATGAGAAACGGCAAGATGAAGCTGAAAACTTCAACTATAAAGAAAAGGAATATAAAATTGTATGATGTGACCTGACTACATAGAAATGTATGTGAAATCTATACAACTGACACGAAGATAGATAATGGAAGGAATCCAGGTCACCAGCGACCTCAGAAAAAGCCAAGCAGAATGGACAACAAGTGGACAGGGCTTTCCTACCGCCACATCTGGAGGTAGATATGTACAGTATCTATCATGTTAGATACTGTATATGATTTAATGTACTGTAATTCATTAACTATATCTATAGTTATCCTTTTAAAAATAAGATAGAGAAGATTCCAATGTCAAAAATTGGGTTTCTGGGAGTAGAAAAAAAAGGTCTGCTTTATATTCCAGAAACAGCACCACTTCTCCTCATTGGTTATGCATTATATTGCAGCTTTTCTTTTGTAATGTTGGACAATGCAATTGAAATCTTCCCATTAAAAGCATGAGTTTCATAAGTTCGTTCCAATGAACAGAAGAATGTCCTTAATCTAGCTCATCCACGTTACCCCTGCACAGAGAAGGAAGTCCGCCATCATGGGGTTAGTAAACATGTTCTTTTGATTTATATGTTGTCTATTAAAAATCTCCAAAATCAAGCCAAAATGGAGAGAATGACCACAATTCTGCTCCAATACAAAGGTGGTCTTACTGGAATTAATAATAAAGGTGTATTTAGCATACTGTGTGTGTTGATACATGTATGCTCCTGTGGATGTTTGTAGGTTAAGACCTATAAATCCAGGTCTTGAGATTCCCATTCAGCCGGAAAAGGTTGAATCAATGATGAGAGAAGTCCTGGGCACAATGCTAGACAAAGTCCCCTAAAAGGCTATCTCCACCTCTGCAGCCAAATCTTTTCTTTTTCTTCCAATGCAGACCTTTGCATCTCCATGGTAACAGACTACAAATAAACCCTGTGCAGTCTGACCCTGTAGTCACACTCTTTTTCATAGGTCTTCTACTTTTTGTTACCTTTTGGCAAGATGTTAGGGCCCTATTACATGGGACGATTATCGTACGGAAAATCGTTATATTGTTTAAATTTAAACGATAATCATTCTGTGTACTTGCAGACAACGATCAAAAAAATCGTTTGTGTGTTGCTAATCGTTGATTTAGATCTGACCCTAAAATCATTGTTAATTGTTCGCTAATCGTTCGCTGTAATTCCACTATTGTTCACTTTAATTCCGCATTTGTTCCCTATTGTTCAGTGTAATTCCACATTGTTCATTCTTTTCTGGGATCAGAAGGAGTAAATGATCGTCGTAATGATTGTAACTAATGACTTTTTTTTTTTATTATTTACTTTATCTTTTTTTATTCTAGAATTTTTTTTTTTTTTTTTTAAAGGAGGTAAAACCTAGTGACTTAAGGTTTTGGTGATTGTAAACTGGAGGCTGGATCGGAGACCCCCGAAAGAGCATAATGATTGGATAAGGGGTGTAGGAGAGATCTGGTCCCGCTTTGGGGGGGGGGAAGGGGGATGGGGTGGTAGTGGCCTAGTTGGAGGGGTGGGGTCGAACGGCGCACTATGGGAGGAGCCGTGGACCTATGATGCTTGATTACCTAAGAAATTTAAATAATGAGTAAGTTTTAATATCAGTTAATAACTTCCGGTTAAAGCATAATAGGGGTGATACGGAGAGCCATTGGTTCATTATATATGGATCTGGGCTTGCCAAGTGATGCCCTTGAGTCTTGGAGTTCACTATTATTGATATCAGTTAAGGTTCATAACGATAAACTGGAGTGTGATTTAAGGGGGAGTAACAACGGGGTTTAGTGGTTCATTATACATGCACTTCTGCCTCGGAGTTAAGATCCCATATATATATGCGTATATGTACTTGTTGTTCTTTAGTTTATTAGTTGCTATAATGAGTATTTCAAGTGAATAAGGGTACCTGGCGTCAGAATGGTGACCTGACTCGACCTTACGACCCTGTGGGTCCGTGTCCTTCCGTCCTCCGTCCTAACTTATGGGGATAGGGTTCTCTCAGAGGAGGGTTCTTCTCTTCTGTGCTCTTTTTTCTATTCTTCTGGGGCTGTCTAGGTTACATCATGGGTAAATAACTAGTAGGAGATACTTAGGGGAGTGTGGGGGGGGGGGGCCCTCCGAAACAGTCTCCGGTAGGTTGTACAGTGTTATGGTAATTGAGTATAGGAATAGACCAATGAAAGATCAACTCAATGTTTTTGTAATGGGATCAATGGCAGAGAGAAAATCTGAGAGGATAATGTCCAGAAAGAAAAATGGAAGATATTAAAAGTGTAAATGTTTGTGGTTTGGATTTTGCCTCTTGCCTCTATTATATATTTATTTATTATTATTTTTTTTTTTTTTTTTTGGGGGGGGGGGGGGAAGGGAGAGGTAATTCTGATGTAATATATTGTGATATGGAGGTTTTTTTTTGCCTTGAAATGTAATCAATAAAAATTGCTTCGTCTAATAGGACCCTAACAGAAGTTTTTAATCCCGACCATTTAGATGTACTGGGGATAATAAAAAAAACAAACAATCAATCACTTGCAAAGTAAGATAACTTTTAACAAACGGAAAAGACCCTCCTGAGTAAAATCCACAGAGAGTACGGATGTTCAAAAAGAAATACACCAAATCAGTAACTGGAAGCCCAGTTGTTGCAGAGCCCGGCCACAAAACCGAATATACAGAAGCTGGTCTAAGCAGGGTGTGCTACAGGAAATACTCTATATACCACTACAGTGAAGGGTCAAATAATGTGAGGTGGCGGAAGGTCTGCAGTAAGTTACAGACAAGGCTGTCAACCACATATAAAACATTTTTGAATAAAGGTTCAACCTAAAACGCTTGAAGTTCTGGAAAAGACAGTAAAGCTGCGAATTTTAAGTTAATTTTAAATTACACAGGAGTATCTATCATTTTGTAAAACATTTGATATGTCATAGTGACATAGTGGCACATGGTTTTATTGGTGGGGGTCCAGGTGCTGAAGTGCACTTTGCTGAACACTATGCCCCTTCATTGTTGGCTTTGCTCTATGTGGCATATTAACTCCTACACTTTCTATGATTGTGTATACCACATGCTTGGCTCTCTGAGGAGCGCTGGGCAGAGCTAATAAGAAATAAAGGGGCACAGTGCTCAGCCCCTGAAACCCCACTGATCAAAACAGGTCTTATGACATGTCAAAACTTTTTATTTAAATGAAAGCTACCCTTTGAACACCATTCTACCATTTTGATGTTGTAGAGTCTGTCACTTTTTCACATAGCAGGCTGTCCTGCTGAATCTGACATAGACCCAACAGCACACTGCTTAACTGTAAAATAATTCAGTCCGTGAATGAAACTATTCTGATGCATGAGCACAAGTCATACAACAGCATCCTGGACCCAGACTAAAGGCCCTATTCCACCAACAGATCTGACGACAGATTATCTGCCAAAGATTTGAAGCCAAACCCAGGAGTTAGGGCTGGGCGGTATACCGTGAAAATACCGAAACCGTCTCTGGCGTCGGTTAACCGACCTCAACTTTGCCAGGACGGTATCTGCGGTATTTCACAGTTTTGGGTGCTTTATGTGCAGAGACGCAGGACGTGGCTGCAGCGGAAGAGAGGAGTCTTATCCCAGGCCTGAGACAGGAGGGGGATCACTGAGCTCCGACACTACAGCCCAGGGATCTGGCTGATCTCTCTCAGGACCCCCCAAGAGGCAGACACTGAGCCCCGCAGCCTCGGGGTGTCCTGCATCCCCCTACCCGGGCAGCGCGCGCAGCACAGACCGGACAGCTTCTGCTGGGGTGACCGCTCTGCCCCTCCCCCTCCAGTCACTGCCGGGCCGTCCATTTAAACAGGGCAATTGCCGCGCAGAGCAGTGACCTGGAGCCAGAGCGGTTCCCAGGCTCCAGTCACTGCCACGCTGCCACAGATATCCCCCTCCGTGTAACAGCAGCAGCCTTCAGGCGGTAACCTACTACTTTCTGCTTCTGCCCCACACAGCCCTCCCCCGTAACTAGCCGGCACCGGTCTCCAGGAGATAACACTCTGCAGCCATTGTAGCTCCTCCCGTTGTGTACTGTCCAGAGAAAGAGACAGTGTCTGACTAGTGGCAGCTACTGCACGGAGGAGCCGCTTACTCGTCTCTGCTGCTCTAGATCTTATCACTGACAGGCAGAGGCTAAAGGAGAAAGTGGTTTCCCCATGTACACACAGGGTGTCTGTACCTGGAATAGCAGAGCTGTCACACAGGAGGAAGGGGGACAGGACCCTATACACACAGGAGGAAGGGGGACAGGTCCCTATACACACAGGAGGAAGGGGGACAAGTCCCTATACACACAGGAGGAAGGGGGACAGGTCCCTATACACACAGGAGGAAGGGGGACAGGTCCCTATACACACAGGAAGAAGGGGGGCAGGTCCCTATACACACAGGAGGAAGGGGGACAGGTCCCTATACACACAGGAGGAAGGGGGACAGGTCGCTCTATATACACAGGAAGAAGGGGGACAGGTCCCTATACACACAGGAGGAAGGGGGACAGGTCGCTCTATATACACAGGAGGAAGGGGGACAGGTCGCTCTATATACACAGGAGGAAGGGGGACAGGTCGCTCTATATACACAGGAGGAAGGGGGACAGGTCCCTATACACACACGAGGAAGGGGGACAGGTCCCTATACACACACGAGGAAGGAGGACAGGTCCCTATATATATATATATATATATATATATATATATATATATATATATATATATATATATATATATATATATATCATAAAAATCAAAGTCTGTCCGTCTGTCCTCTATAGACTTCCAAACGCCTGAACCGTTTGACCCCAAATTTGGCACACAGATACATTGGGTGCCCGGGAAGGTTATTGCGAAGGTCCCGTCCCCGCCAGATGTACAGGAGGGGAGGGGGAGGGGAAAGAGAGGCGCCTCATAGAGATGAATGGGAAAATCTCCTCACTGCAAACACAGGTGATATAATTAGCTGCAGCAGACACGGCAGTTGGAGCCTTAGCAACCAATAGGATTTCTGCTTTCATTTTCACAGGGAGCAATGGTTGCTAGGGAAGCTGCCTCACAACATCCACAGTAATAACTGGTAGACCCCCTACTCCATCTATACAGTACATGTATATACAGGAGCCCCTACTCCATCTATACAGTACATGTATATACAGGACCCCCTACTCCATCTATACAGTACATGTATATACAGGGCCCACTACTGCATCTATACAGTACATGTATATACAGAGCCCCCTACTCCATCTATACAGTACATGTATATACAGGACCCCCTACTCCATCCATACAGTACATGTATATACATGACCCCCTACTCCATCCATACAGTACATGTATATACAGGACCCCCTACTCCATCTATACAGTACATGTATATACAGGACCCCCTACTCCATCTATACAGTACATGTATATACAGGGCCCACTACTGCATCTATACAGTACATGTATATACAGAGCCCCCTACTCCATCTATACAGTACATGTATATACAGGACCCCCTACTCCATCCATACAGTACATGTATATACAGGACCCCCTACTCCATCTATACAGTACATGTATATACAGGACCTCCTACTCCATCCATACAGGACATGTATATACAGGGCCCCCTACTCCATCCATACAGGACATGTATATACAGGGCCCCCTACTCCATCTATACAGTACATGTATATACAGGACCCCCTACTCCATCTATACAGTACATGTATATACAGGAGCCCCTACTCCATCTATACAGTACATGTATATACAGGAGCCCCTACTCCATCTATACAGTACATGTATATACAGGAGCCCCTACTCCATCTATACAGTACATATATATACAGGAGCCCCTACTCCATCTATACAGTACATATATATACAGGAGCCCCTACTCCATCTATACAGTACATATATATACAGGAGCCCCTACTCCATCTATACAGTACATGTATATACAGGAGCCCCTACTCCATCTATACAGTACATGTATATACAGGAGCCCCTACTCCATCTATACAGTACATGTATATACAGGAGCCCCTACTCCATCTATACAGTACATGTATATACAGGAGCCCCTACTCCATCTATACAGTACATGTATATACAGGAGCCCCTACTCCATCTATACAGTACATGTATATACAGGAGCCCCTACTCCATCTATACAGTACATGTATATACAGGAGCCCCTACTCCATCTATACAGTACATGTATATACAGGAGCCCCTACTCCATCTATACAGTACATGTATATACAGGAGCCCCTACTCCATCTATACAGTACATGTATATACAGGAGCCCCTACTCCATCTATACAGTACATGTATATACAGGAGCCCCTACTCCATCTATACAGTACATGTATATACAGTAGTGATGCACGATGCACCGAAATATCGATACTACTATCGATATTTCGGTCAGAAAAACGGTTCGATACCAGGATTTCCTGGTATCGATACTTCATGTTAATCTGCGCTATTATGCAGATTAACATGAAGTATGGTGCAGAGAACACGGCCGGCAGCTACCTGAGCGCCGGCCGTGTTCTCTGTGTGCCGCCCCCTGGTCTCCCCTCCTCCGCCCGCGAGCTCTCCGCTCCCGGCGGCGCCAAATTTTAATAGCCGGCACACAGCGATCGCTAGTGCCGGCTATTTGCAGGGGTCCTCAACTGGCGGACCGCGGTCCGAACCCGGACAGCGGAGGCCAGCTGTCCGGACCCCTGGTCAGACCTCCTAACCGCCCCGGATCCGGTCCGTCCCGCTCCCCACCGCACTGCCTCCCCCGCCCCATAGGCGTACTGTCCTTAGATGTCAGTACGCCTGTGGGGCTGGGGGCAGTGTCGGTCCGGCCCCCGGCTGATTCGCGCTCTCTGGGGATGTCCCGGGGATTCCCCAGCAGAGCGCGCACCACAGACCTCAGTGTACGCTGCCGGCCTGTCCTTCCCGGAAGTGCAGGCCGGCGGCGTACGCTGAGGTCACTGATGCGCGCTCTGCTGGGGAATCCCCGGGACATCCCTACAGAGCGTGTATCAGCCGGGGGCCGGACCGACGGGAAGAGAAGAAGACAGCCGCAGCGGGGAACGAGGTGCTAGGTGAGTTGTTTTTGTTTTGTTTTTTTTCTGTCTGGGGGGCATCTACAAGTGGAGAGCGCACAGGTGGACTATATACTACAGGGGGGACCTCACAGGGGGCTATATACTACTGAGGGGGCTATATACTACTGGGGGGAGCGCACAGGGGGTTATATACTACTGGGGGGAGCTCACAGGGGGCTATATACTACAAGGGGACAGCGCATGGGGGGGGCTATATACTACAGGGGGAGCTCACAGGGGGCTATATACTACAGGGGGGAGCTCACAGGGGAGCTATATACTACTTGGGGGGAGCTCACGGGGGCTATATACTACTGGGGGACAGCGCACAGGGGGGCTATATACTACTGAGGGGAGCTCACAGGGGGCTATATTCTACAGGGGGAGAGCGCACGGGGAGGCTATATACTACTGGGGGGAGCTCACAGGGGGCTATATACTACAGGGGGAGAGCGCACAGGGGGGCTATATACTACAGGGGGAGCAACAGAGGGCTATATACTACTGAAGGAGAGCGCACAGGGGGGGCTATACACTACTGGGGGAGCAACAGGGGGGCTATATACTACCAGGGCAGTCACCCCCTTTGTACCCAATATCAAAGGGCTGGTGAGAGAGAAAAAAATGCCAATTTTCCCGCTAATAAGCAGCAATTCTGTATATAAATAGTTGAACGTTTGTGACAAAGTAACAAAACACGTTTCCTACTGATGTTCAGCTCGGACCTTCACCTGACAATAGACCCCGGTAAGTGGACCTTCACTAAAAGTTGTTGAGTACCCCTGCCCTAAAGGGTAGATGCCGCTGTCATAACTGACAGCGGCATTTAACCCCTGCAGAGCCGCTCCATATGCAGCACGAGTCTGCTGCATATGGTCCGCCCCCTCACTGCTAATGACTGCGGCCCGCAATCCCGCGGGCGGCAGTCATTCAACCATTCCAAATACGGGACCCGCCGGTGCTGCGGCAGCGGTCCCTTACACCAGCCAGTTCCCCAACCTCCGGGTCCACAATCCTGTCGCCGCCCCTCCATTCCCGCGGGGCCCACCGATACAGTGGCACAACAACTCCCAGAATACCTTCTTGTGGGGAGTTGTTGTTCACAAGGAGGCATGTTGTGCCAGGAGGCTGCTAATGCATTACAACTCCCAGCAGCATACCTCCTTATGCACTACATCCCCCAGCATACCTCTTTGTGCACGAGGAGGCATGCTGGGAGTTGTAGTGCACAAGAATGTATGCTGCACAGAGTTGTGTCAGGAGCTGCACAACTGCAATTCCCAGCATACCTCCTTGTGCACTACAACTCCCAGCATACCTTCTTGTGGGGAGTTGCAAAGCACAAGGAATTATGCTGGAAGTTGTTGTTCACCAGGAGTTATGCTGGGAGGTGTAGTGCACAAGGAGGTATGCTGGGAGTTGCAGTTGCGCGGCAGCAGCCTTTCAAAACATCCCAGCATACCTTCTTATGCACTACAACTCCTAGCATACCTCCCTGTGCACTACAACTCCCCACAAGAAGGTATTCTGGGAGTTGTTGTGCACAGGGAGGTATGCTTGAGGTTAGAGGGGAATAAAAAATGTAAAAAAAAGTGTTTTAAAATAAAACAAAAAATAAAGGTTCTAATAATCCCCCCTTTTCCCTTTTAAAAAAAAAAAAAAAAAAAAAAGAACATACATGTATCCATTACATGTGAATTGTCCGAACTATAAAATGTAACAAAGTGATCAAGAAGTCACATAAATAAAAATGTTGTGCATGGGGGGAACATATCTGTAGTCAGGGAAAAAGGAAATTATATTTGTATTTTTACGTGTTTTTTTCTCAAACTTTTTATTTAGTATCGAATTGGTATTGAGTATCGAAATCCGAAAGCTGGTATCGGTATCGAACTCAAAATTTTGGTATCGTGACATCCCTAATATACAGGAGCCCCTACTCCATCTATACAGTACATGTATATACAGGAGCCCCTACTCCATCTATACAGTACATGTATATACAGGAGCCCCTACTCCATCTATACAGTACATGTATATACAGGAGCCCCTACTCCATCTATACAGTACATGTATATACAGGAGCCCCTACTCCATCTATACAGTACATGTATATACAGGAGCCCCTACTCCATCTATACAGTACATGTATATACAGGGCCCCCTACTCCATCTCCATCTATACTGTACATGTATACAGGACCCCCTACTCCATCTATACAGTACATGTATATACAGGACCTCCAACTCCATCAATACTGTACATGTATACAGGACCCCCTACTCCATCTATACAGTACATGTATATACAGGGCACTACAGGACAGGTATACCAAACTGTGACTGGGTAACACCGCCACACCAGACCTGACCAATACCGCCATACTGTGACTGGATAACACTGCCATACCAGACCTGACCAATACCGCCACACTGTGACTGGGTAACACCTCCATACCAGACCTGACCAATACCGCCACACTGTGACTGGATAACACTGCCATACCAGACCTGACCAATACCGCCACACTGTGACTGGATAACACTGCCATACCAGACCTGACCAATACCGCCATACTGTGCTGGATAACACCGCCATACCAGTCATGACCAATACCGACACACTGTGACTGAATAACACTGCCATACCAGACCTGACCAATACAGCCATACTGTGACTGGAAAACACCGCTATACCAGACCAATACCGCCATACCCCCCTCGAAAAGACACCAGATTTTCTGGCAAGTCTGAACAGGAGGGTACTGCCCCTCTGCAAGGTGCTACCCTACACACCAGACCATGGGTGCCTAATGGTAAATACGACCCTGCAGGTATACAGGACACTGACACTTTATACCGGGCAGCGCCGGGTACATTTTCTAGTATATATATATATAAACTATGTATACACAGGAGGAAGGGGGACCTGTCCCATCCTGTGTGTACATAGTGTATATATAGCAACCTGTCCCCCTTTCTCCTGTGTGTATATATAGCGACCTGTCCCCCTCTGTGTGTGTATATATAGCAGCCTGTCCCTCTTCCTCCTGTGTGTATATATATATATATATATATATATATATATATATATATATATATATATATATATATATATTATAGGGACCTGTCCCCTCCTGTGTGTATATACAGAGACCTGCCCCCCTCCTGTGTGTGTGTGTGTATATATAGAGATCTGTCCCCCTCCTGTGTATATACAGAGAC
The DNA here is from genome assembly GCF_027789765.1 of Dendropsophus ebraccatus. Classification (NCBI taxonomy): domain Eukaryota; kingdom Metazoa; phylum Chordata; class Amphibia; order Anura; family Hylidae; genus Dendropsophus; species Dendropsophus ebraccatus. The sequence goes on from NC_091455.1 coordinate 55,708,992, forward strand.
CTGCCCCCCTCCTGTGTGTGTGTATATATAGAGATCTGTCCCCCTCCTGTGTGTATGTAGCTGTATAACTCTGCTGAGACCTTCTAATAAGGACAAATAATAATAATAATGATAATAGACTAAATTCACTGCCTTGAGTTGCTGCTCAGTGAGTTCCATTTTTTTTTTAACCTTAAGTGGGTGTGGCTTGCAAAGGGGCGTGCCATATTTATTATCCAATTATCGTTACCGCAACTACATGTGCGATAAACCGCGATATTGATTTAGGCCAATATCGCCCAGCCCTACCAGGAGTGGATTTGAAAAGAGGAGAAATCCAGTCTTTCCTTTATGACCTGATCTCTGATTATAGTCTGTTCCTGGGTTTGGCTTCAAATCTTTGGCAGATTATCTGTCGTTAGATCTGTTGGTGGAATAGGGCCTTTACACCCAGCATGTATTATTGAGAGGGTCTTGTCAGCATGAGAAAAGGGCCTGATACTATTGCAGGCCAGGGGGCTTTTGTGTTATACAGTTTCAGGGACTCGGATTAGAATACTTTCTATTCCTTGAAAAGCAGCCTCCTACAGTCACAGCTCTGAATAATGAGCAGTCATCCAATCTTATCTTTATGGTCCCTGATAAGAATGTGGCCAGACAGGTGACGTGAGGCATATGGGCAGACAAAGAGCTTTATAGGTAAGCAGTGGCTCCATTCTATTACTACTAGAGATGAGCGAACCTGGAGCATGCTAGAGTCGATACGAACTTTCGGCATCTGATTAGCGGTGGCTGCTGAAGTTGGATAAAGCCCTAAGGCTATGTGGAAAACATGGATATAGTCATTGGCTGTATCCATGTTTTCCAGACAACCTTAGAGCTTTATCCAAGTTCAGCAGCCCCAGCTAATCAAATACCGAACGTTCGGGTTCGGATCGACTCGAACCCAAACCCGGTTCACTCATCTCTAATTACTACATTTGTTTCCCACAGTGATACCAGATTTACAACACAAGTTCAGATACACATGGGTGTGATGATGTCTATGAGATCAGATCCTCCATTACCAATATAGAAATAAGATTCTGTTCATGCCACATTTGGTCCACAAATCTCACATATACCAATAAAATATGATGCAAATGTATACTGTAATCCTCCTATGGGCACAACATATGCCAAATGTGAGTTCTTTGGCAGATTCATAGCCAGATCCTTTAAAAATACTTAATGGAGAAAAAAAAATCATCTGTTGTCAGAGAGTTATACAGAATTAAATATTACTTCTAAATAAACGTTAAGCCTATAAGTCCTTATCAGCTGCTGTACATTCTGCAGGAAAAGGAGAGTTCTGTTTCCAATCTGACACAGTGCTGCCACCCCTGTCCATGGCAGGAACTGTACAGAGCAGCAGCAAATTCCCATAGAAAACATCACCTACTCTGGACAGTTCCTGACGCGGACAGAGATGGCAGCAGAGAGCACTGTGTCAAACTGGAAAGAATACACCACTTCCTGCAGGTCATACAGCAGCTGATAAGTACTGGAAGATCAGAGATTTCAAAAAGAAGTATTTTATAAATATGTATAATTTTTTGACACTAGTTGATTTGAAAAAAATCTGATCAGTATAACCCGTTATTGCTTATTATTGTGCTAACTATAAGAAAATAAGCTATATCCACCCAGGTTTCAGAAGTTTCTAGTGGAAAAGGAACTAGGTGAGTGTCACTTTAAAGGGGTTATCCAGCGCTACAAAAACATGGCCACTTTTCCCCCTACTGTTGTCTCCAGTTCAGGTGCGGTTTGCAATTAAGCTGCATTTACTTCAATGGAACTGAGTTTCAAAACCCCACCCAATCTGGAGACAAGAGAGGGGGAAAAGTGGCCATGTTTTTGTAGCGTTGGATAACCCCTTTAAGGATGTATTATTATCTCTACATAATCCAACTAGGTTGTGTTGCATAAACTGTTCCAGCTTCTCTACTTCTGCTTTTTACTCAACCCAATGCGCAGAAGGCCACAAAGTCCTCACAATATGAGATACTGCAAAGGCACTTGGTTATAAGTCTGTATAGGTGCATACATACACACAGCGACAATTGGTCTCATTGTGCCGTACCGATCACTTATTTGTAGTCAGAAGCCGCATCCAACCATAACAAGAGTCAAAACTGGTCTGAAAAAGCCAAAGCACTCGCCAGCAGATGAATACAAAGTCACACCTTATCAACATATACACGTAGATTGTGTATATATATCCTATACTGATCCTGAGCTACAGACGGCATTATACTCCAGAGCTGACCGGCCAAAGAAACATTTTGTTGTCCAAGCAAATCCTGCTAAATTAACAGCCAGCAGCAGAAACCTGAAGGACCCCATTATAGTCAATAGCATTTCTTGGGATCGGTTGGTGTGCATTGTGCTCAGTTTTTCGGCCTTGAACAGAATCTGCAAAGAGAAGCTCAGAATAACACCGCAGATGTGAACTAGGCCCTAGCTGACCCCCTGTTACTAGCATTTATTTGTCCAACATCATATTACTGTATTGTGCTTGGTGCAGACTTTGTGTAGACACTGAGCCAGCAAGGAGTGCTGGAGGAATTTAGCTCAGAAGCCTGCAGAAAGGTGACAGGATATAACTCACAGTATAAGATAATGCAATGGGTAAAGGTCACCATACACTTTAGGCAGGTTCAGCCTACTAATGACTTCTTTGGTGTGAGCGGACAAATGTCTAATGTGTATGGCTGCCCCCCCCCCCCCCACTAAAAAAGATGGTGGTGGGGGAGAGGAGTATCAGGCACACAGGATTTTGTTCTCGGAGAGAATGCTTTAGCTAGAGTGAATAAACATTGTGCAAAAACACGCAGCAGAAATGCAAGAGCACGCCTCACATTTCAGCCTGGTATGTGTGAACACACCCTTACTCAACTGTTAATGCAAATTATATTGTAAGTGAACTATCAAATGAATAAGAGAGCCCTTCTAATAGCTTAGAGATCACTGGTATACAGCTCTATAATACAGCACCCTAATTATACCCATATCCCGCTATCGCCGATATTATACCCATATCCCGCTATCGCCCATATTATACCCATATCCCGCTATCGCCCATATTATACCCATATCCCGCTATCGCCCATATTATACCCGTATCCCGCTATCGCCCATATTATACCCGTATCCTGCTATCGCCCATATTATAACTACAGGTGCCTACAGTTTAAGGCTATGTTCACACTGCGTACGAGTCCGGACGCATTTCATACGCCGCCGTACATGTACGGCTGAAACTACGTGCATGGGAAAAAAAGACATGCGGCCGGATGCGTACGAACCGCGAACATACGCCCGCAGTACAGTTATGCTTCCCTAGCTTGTTTTGAAGCGATCTGAGGCAGGTCATTTACTTGGAAATCTTAGCCCAGCCCCGTAAACCACACAGAACCTTTTGGATCGAAAAATCAAGTTCAATTTGGCTGAAATAAGTACTTCGTACGGGACCGCATGGAAATCCACGGCCGTGAGTTTCAACATTTCTGTCCTCAAACAATGGTCTTGTTCATTTCTCACGGCGCCACATACGATCCGGCCGTAAGCTCATACGTAGTGTGCACTGTGCGGGCGTATATCGTATACTTTCAAGCGAATGCATCAACCTCAAAACTACGTGCGTATATTCGCGGTTCGCACTACGGCCGGAAACATACGCAGTGTGAACATAGCCTAATACAGAAAAGTGAAGCTTTAACTGGACAACTTACTAACAAAACAAAAAAAAACATTAAAAGCAACATTTTTATAGAACAGGAAATGCAAATATGTATATAAAGAAAAAAAGGCAGAAACTGTGTAGAAATCTCTGAACATATACCCTGAACACAGGCCCAGATGGATATAACCTTATGCGTACAGCCACATATATCTGCCATTGACTCCAATTATAAAGTGAAAACTAGGTATATCATACAGCAGTATACAGCCACATGTCTGGCTCATAGATGTCTATGGATGGGATGGGTGGATGGACCTGTGCAGCTTCTCCAGCAAGAGGAAACAGTGTAGACAGATTTATGTAAAGGAAACCTGGCAACTCTGCGTAGCAGTAGTACATACAGAGACAGGGGTGGTAGTACATACAGAGACAGGTGGTAGTACATACAGAGACAGGGGTGGTAGTACATACAGAGACAGGGGTAGTAGTACATACAGAGACAGGGGTAGTAGTACATACAGAGACAGGGGTAGTAGTACATACAGAGACAGGGGTAGTAGTACATACAGAGACAGGGGTAGTAGTACATACAGAGATAGAGATAGGGGTAGTAGTACATACAGAGATAGAGATAGGGGTAGTAGTACATATAGAGATAGAGATAGTGGTAGTAGTACATATAGAGATAGTGGTAGTAGTACATATAGAGATAGTGGTAGTAGTACATATAGAGATAGAGATAGGGGTAGTAGTACATATAGAGATAGAGATAGGGGTAGTAGTACATATAGAGATAGAGATAGGGGTAGTAGTACATATAGAGATAGAGATAGGGGTAGTAGTACATATAGAGATAGAGATAGGGGTAGTAGTACATATAGAGATAGTGATTGGGGTAGTAGTACATATAGAGATAGGGGTAGTAGTACATATAAAGATAGAGATAGTAGTACATATAGAGATAGGGGTAGTAGTACATATAGAGACAGGGGTAGTAGTACATATAGAGACAGGGGTGGTAGTACATACAGAGACAGGGGTGGTAGTACATACAGAGACAGGGGTGGTAGTACATACAGAGACAGGGGTAGTAGTACATACAGAGATAGTGGTAGTAGTACAGATAGAGATAGAGATTGGGGTAGTAGTACATATAGAGATAGGGGTAGTAGTACATATAGAGACAAAGCCAGTAGTAATTCAGTCCACCCCTCCCAGCTGTGGGACACACTTTGCATACACTATCAGATCACCCTCTTCTTGGGGTATAGAGCAGTGTCCCCCAACCTGTAGCTCTCCAGCTGCTGCACTACTACACCTCTCAGCATGCACAGGTATGATGGGAGTAGTAGTAGCAGCCGTAAAGCCGCAGGTCGGGCAGCACCGGTTGGGCTGCGGCACTCACCCTGTGCTCCTCCTCGGGCAGCAGAGGCTCCGTTACCGTGTGCGCTGATCCGAGGCTCGGGGAGATGTGGTCGCTGCTCCGTGCAGCCGCTCTCTATGAGGAACTGCTGTCTGTCCGGCCGGGAGGTTTCTTCTCTCTACTTCCTGGTGTGAAGCCTCGGGGGGAATTTGCATAATGTGCATTGTGTGCCCTCAGCCCAATGCCCTGTCCTTCCTGGCACTCTCATTGCCCTCTCGCTTATTTCACAGAATGTTTTGTCTATGCTTTTAAAATGTCGCACACTTTATGCCAAATGTCGCAGTGTTGCCAGCACAGTTCTCAAGCGTCTCCAATAGAGCCGCACCTGCACAATGAGTATGAAGCAATTCACCTGGGACACTAGGCGACATTTATCAATGAAGTTTTTACACTTTTGTGGCTGAAGGCCTCATCTACACGGTGTTTTTATGATATGTTAACCCTTTGAGGACCAGGCCCAAAATGACCCAGTGGACCGCGCAAATTTTGATCTTAGTGCTTTCGTTTTTCCCTCCTCCCCTTCTAAGAGCTCCAGCACTCTCAGTTTTCTATCTACAAGCCATGTAAGTACTTGTTTTTTACAGGAATAGTTGTACTTTGTAATGGCGTCTTTCATTTTACCGTAACATGTATGATGGAATTCCAAATATATTATTTATGAAGATATAAATAGGTGAAATCGTAAAAAAGAATGCAATATGGTAACGTTTGGGGGATTCCTGTGTCTACGTAATGCACTATATGGTAAAAGCGACATGACACTATTACTCTATAGGTCAGTCTGAACACAACCATATGCAGGTTACACAGATTCTCTAATGTTATATATATATATATTTTTTTTAAATGAAATCCTCTTTTTTGGCAATTAATTATAAATAAAATGGGACTATTGTGACGCTTATAACGGTTTTATTTTTTCACCTACGGGGCTGTATGGGGTGTCATTTTTTCCGCCATGATCTCTAGTTTTTATTAATACCATATTTGTGAAGATCGGACGTTTTGATCAATTTTTATTATTTTTTTTATATATAATGTAACATAAAATCGGTAATCTGCGCACTTTTTTCCCTCTTTTCGTCTACGCCGTTTACCGTTCACAATGACGCTTGTTATATTTTAATAGATCTGACAATTACGCACGCTACGGTATATTATATGTTTATTTATTTATTTATTTTTTTATGTTTTATTTATATAATGGGAAAGAGGGGTGATTTCAACTTTTATTGGGGGAGGGGTTTTGGGGTAGTGTGTTAGTGTTTTTAACTTTTTTTTTTTACACATTTGAAGTCCCTTTGGGGGACATTTACATACATTAGTTTGATTTTTACACTGATCATTGATATGCCATAGGCATAGTATTGATCAGTGTTATCGGCGATCTGCTCATTGAGCCTGCCTGTGCAGGCTTAGTGCAGCAGATCGCCGATCGGACCGCACGGAGGCAGGTAAGAGACCTCCGGCAGTCCGTTTTACCGATCGGGACCCCCGCAGTCACACTGCGGGGGTCCCGATCGGTAAGTGACAGGGGACTCCCCCTGTCACTTACACTTTAACGCCGCGGTCGCGCCGCGACCACGGCGTTTAAGGAGTTATTGACACGCGGCAGCGCGATCGCTGCAGCGTGTCATTACCGGTGAGGTCCCGGCTGCTGATTGCAGCCGGCCCCCACCTGCTATGAAGCGCACTCCGCTCCGGAGCACGCTTCATAGCGGGAGAAACACCCAGGGCGTACAGTTGCGCCCTAGGTCGTCTGGGGACAGACTTCCATGGCGTAACTATACGCCCTGGGTCGTCTAAGGGTTAAACGTATATGTTTAAAAAGTAAACAAAACATACCAAAATGTATGGTTACTGTATCCATTGCCTAACATTAGTAATGTATGGTAACCTATATGCTACTGTAGGTTACACAGCTATCTCTTTTGTCTCTAATTTTGCATAAACATGATTTTGCAAAAAAAAAAAAAAAAAAGCCATAGACTGCATCTATGTTTTCCTGGACTCCCTAGGGCTGCATCCAGCTTCTCCAGGCAGTGGGAGTCAAATGTTGAGCATTCCTTTACCACTAAAAGAGACACAACCAACACAGTATTACTTGATATAGGAACCTACGCTGTCGTTTATATGACAAGGATTTTTTCCAGCATAGTTTTGTCATTTGCATCCAAAACCGCAACATAATCCGGAGCATAGAAAGCCAAAATCAGAGGATGAGCAACAGTTTTCTTTTTTCCTTACAAAATCATCTGTCCTTTGCCGTGTTCAGACAGGTCAGATTTGATTTTGAATTCTGATTTTTCACAATCTGCAACCAATCAGGCCCGGACTGACAATCTGGCAGACCGGGCCAAACCAGGTGGGCCGCCCAGGCTGTATAACTATATTTTGCGTTATTAACAAGAAAAGGTGCTGCAGTACTGCTGAATAGGTGTCACGGCCGCGGCGGCTTCCCGCGTCCCGGGTGGCCGCCGCGACCGCCTCCTGTCCCGTGCAGCCGCCGGGGTCCTTGTGTAGGGACCCGGCGCCGCTGCTGCTTCGGCCCCTGGGGCGCCTCACCTCTCCTCCGTGCATGTCGCGGTCTGTGCCGGCCGGCGCGCGCGTCCCCGCCTCCTAGGGCGCGCGCGCGCCGGCTGTCTCAGATTTAAAGGGGCAGTGCGCTCCTAATTGGTTAGTGGCACCAATCACTCCCCTATAAATCCCAGCATGCCCTGTCCTTAGTGTTGGAGCCTCTACATGCTTCCCATAGCGTTGGCCCAGCCCCCTCTTGTTCCTGTGTCCTATTCCGCTACCTGGTCCCTAGTCCCTGTTCCTGAGTCCTATCCGTTACCTGGTCCCAAGTCCCTGTTCCTGGTTCCTGTTCCCCTGTCACTCCATCTGTTCCCGTGATCAGCCTGTCACGTGCGCTCTCACCTGCAGACCATTGCCTGTGCCATCTCCTGCCACGCCTCGCCTGCCGACACCAGCAACCAAGCCAGGGGTAGCGACCTGGGGGTCGCCTGCCGCAGCAAGTCCATCCCGCCTTGCGGCGGGCTCTGGTGAAAACCAGCGGCCCCTTAGACTCCGCCCCCTGGTGAGGTTAGTGCCATCGCTGGTGTCGGTCCAGTGGATCCACTACTCCAGGCGTTACAATAGGTTCATTGGCAGTGTTGTTATTAATTTTTTAGTGCATTCTGGTGTTTTTGAGCCACCTTAGGAACACTATGGGCATTGCCCAGGTGCCAAGAACACCATTCTCGGCTCACCCAGCCGACCGCCTGCTCTGTTCACTATGCATATTCATATATGCATAGTAACTGCTCTTATAATGGCGCATGCACCGGAAGCAGCCCGTCTCGTACGTGAGTTCTTCCCTGTACATGTGCAGTTACGAGCGCCATAACTATGCATATATGCTGATCTTTGGTCCCAGTCCAGCCCTGAAACCAGCAGCTGCTATGTGTATAAGAGACGAATCCTCGCACAACTCTGCTTTGGATCTGTGGCACACCCCCACATTACATCCACAGGAAAAAAAAAAGTCACAATCCATTAAATGCTTACAGCCATAGTCATAATGAAAACCGTGTGACAGGCGTGACAGCGCAATTCATGACCACACCTTGTCCGCCATGTCACAGCTGCTACATGAGTCCCCAGCCTAAGGGCTCACACACTGTATCACAGCTCTGTTCTGTACAATCCACAGGAGAGGTGAACACTAGTGTATTCCCACAACTGTGACCCCACCAATCATTAAAACAGGGGTCTTGGGTCCCCTATAGTGTTGAGCTGATCTGTATAAATGTTCGGGTTCTTCAACATTATCTGAATCCGAATGCTCTGCGTTGTAGTCCCCGAGGCTGCAGAAGTTGGATGTAGCCCCACATACAAACCTTCCGGTGCACTGGGGGCATTTCCCAAACCCTCAGTGCACCGTTCCGCCTGCTATATGCATAAGTAGTGACGTCCTCCTTGGCCTAGATCTCGCGCTTCCACAGTAGGACTAGCTTGGCGCCGTATGGCGTGGGGAGGGAAATGTCACTACTTATACTGACTGTATGTCCCGAGGTAAACCACCCTGTAAGCATTGCTTCTAATGCAGAAGATTTCTGTACACACAACACCCGAGACAGAGTTAATTTTACCAAAGCAGTCTACACCTTCAATAACTGATGGTCGATCACTTATTTGGTTGTCACTTATCTCCCCCGTTTGTCCCCCTGGAAGGATTAAGCTGCAGCCAAAGAGCTCTAGCTGTGGCTTATCTCTCCCAGAGCAAAGGGGTTAGGCAGTGATTTTCCATCACGCCTAACCTGTATCGCCACCAACCAGGGATGTAGCTAGGATTCACGGGGCCCCATAGCAAAATATGTTAAGAGACCCCCGTACGCACCAAATAAAGCACTGCGCATATACACTCACCGGCCACTTTATTAGGTACACCTGTCCAACTGCACGTTACCACTTAATTTCTAATCAGCCAATCACATGGCGGCAACTCAGTGCATTTAGGCATGTAGACATGGTCAAGACAATCTCCTGCAGTTCAAACCGAGCATCAGTATGGGGAAGAAAGGTGATTTGAGTGCCTTTGAACGTGGCATGGTTGTTGGTGCCAGAAGGGCTGGTCTGAGTATTTCAGAAACTGCTGATCTACTGGGATTTTCACGCACAACCATCTCTAGGGTTTACAAAGAATGGTCCGAAAAAGAAAAAACATCCAGTGCGCAGCAGTTCTGTGGGCGGAAATGCCTTGTTGATGCCAGAGGTCAGAGGAGAATGGGAAGACTGGTTGGAGCTGATAGAAAGGCAACAGTGACTCAAATAGCCAACCGTTACAACCAAGGTAGGCAGAAGAGCATCTCTGAACGCACAGTACGTCCAACTTTGAGGCAGACGGGCAACAGCAGCAGAAGACCACACCGGGTGCCACTCCTTTCAGCTAAGAACAGGAAACTGAGGCTACAATTTGCACAAGCTCATCGAAATTGGACAGTAAAAGATTGGAAAAATGTTGCCTGGTCTGATGAGTCTCGATTTCTGCTGCGACATTCGGATGGTAGGGTCAGAATTTGGCGTCAACAACATGAAAGCATGGATCCATCCTGCCTTGTATCAACGGTTCAGGCTGGTGGTGGTGGTGTCATGGTGTGGGGAATATTTTCTTGGCACTCTTTGGGCCCCTTGGTACCAATTGAGCATCGTTGCAACGCCACAGCCTACCTGAGTATTGTTGCTGACATATTAGGCTCCACACTCTGTCACCATCCTCATCTCTACCAACTGCACATCTGTATTGGCCCCTTTACATTTAGTGGGTAGGCTGACTCTATGTGATCCCATTTTAGTATATGGCCCTCCTCTCTGTCGCCCCTCCTTATAGATAGCTTCCTTATGTTGCCCCCCCCCCCGCTGTCCCCCTTATAGATGCCCCCCCATGTTGTCCCCTCATAGATGGTCCCCTATGTTGCCCCCCCTATAAATGGCCCCCTCTTCCCCTATATTGTCCCCTTATAGATGGCCCCCTTTATTGTCCCCTTATAGATGTTCCCCTCTCCCCCAATGTTGTACGTTTATATCCCCCTCTCCCCCTATGTTGTCCCCCTCTCCCCCTATGTTCTCCCCTTATAGATGGCCTGCTCTCCCCCTATGGTGTCCCCCCCTTATAGATGGCCCTCTCTCTCCCCCCCTTATAGATGTCCCCCTCCCCCCCTTCCTTATAGATGGTCCCTCTCTCCCCCCTCCCTTATAGATGCCCCCCCCTCTCCCCCCCTTCCTTATAGATGTCCCCCTCCCCCCATTCCTTATAGATGCCCCCTTCTCTTCTCCCCCCCTTCCTTATAGATGCCCCCTTCTCTTCCCCCCCTTCCTTATAGATGCCCCCTTCTCTTGCCCCCCCTTCCTTATAGATGCCCCCTTCTCTCCCCCCCTTCCTTATAGATGCCCCCTTCTCCCCCCCCTTCCTTATAGATGCCCCCTTCTCTTCTCCCCCCCTTCCTTATAGGTGCCCCCTTCTCTTCCCCCCTTCCATATAGATGCCCCCTTCCTTATAGATGCCCCCTTCTCTCCCCCCCCTTCCTTATAGATGCCCCCTCTCTTCCCCCCCCTTCCTTATAGATGCCCCCTTCTCTCCCCCCCCTTCCTTATAGATGCCCCCTTCTCTCCCCCCCTTCCTTATAGATGCCCCCTTCTCCTCCCCCCCTTCCATATAGATGCCCCCTTCCTTATAGATGCCCCCTCTCTTCCCCCCCCCTTCCTTATAGATGCCCCCTTCTCTCCCCCCCCTTCCTTATAGATGCCCCCTTCTCTCCCCCCCCCCTTCCTTATAGATGCCCCCTTCTCCCCCCCCTTCCTTATAGATGCCCCCTTCTCCCCCCCCTTCCTTATAGATGCCCCCTTCTCTCCCCCCCCCTTCCTTATAGATGCCCCCTTCTCTCCCCCCCTTCCTTATAGATGCCCCCTTCTCTCCCCCCCCCCTTCCTTATAGATGCCCCCTTCTCCCCCCCCCTTCCTTATAGATGCCCCCTTCTCCCCCCTTCCTTATAGATGCCCCCTTCTCTTCTCCCCCCCTTCCTTATAGATGCCCCCTTCTCTCCCCCCCCTTCCTTATAGATGCCCCCTTCTCTCTCCCCCCCTTCCTTATAGATGCCCCCTTCTCCCCCCCCCTTCCTTATAGATGCCCCCTTCTCTCCCCCCCCTCCTTCCTTATAGATGCCCCCTTCTCTCCCCCCCCTTCCTTATAGATGCCCCCTTCTCTCCCCCCCTTCCTTATAGATGCCCCCTTCTCCTCCCCCCCTTCCATATAGATGCCCCCTTCCTTATAGATGCCCCCTCTCTCCCCCCCTTCCTTATAGATGCCCCCTTCTCTCCCCCCCCTTCCTTATAGATGCCCCCTTCTCTCCCCCCCTTCCTTATAGATGCCCCTTCTCCCCCCCCCCTTCCTTATAGATGCCCCCTTCTCCCCCCCCCCTTCCTTATAGATGCCCCCTTCTCCCCCCCCTTCCTTATAGATGCCCCCTTCTCTCCCCCCCTTCCTTATAGATGCCCTTCTCTCCCCCCCCCTTCCTTATAGATGCCCCCTTCTCTCCCCCCCCCCTTCCTTATAGATGCCCCCTTCTCTCCCCCCCCCTTCCTTATAGATGCCCCCTTCTCTCCCCCCCCTTCCTTATAGATGCCCCCTTCTCTCCCCCCCCCCTTCCTTATAGATGCCCCCTTCTCTCCCCCCCCCTTCCTTATAGATGCCCCCTTCTCCCCCCCTTCCTTATAGATGCCCCCTTCTCTTCTCCCCCCCCTTCCTTATAGATGCCCCCTTCTCTCCCCCCCCCTTCCTTATAGATGCCCCCTTCTCTCTCCCCCCTTCCTTATAGATGCCCCCTTCTCCCCCCCCTTCCTTATAGATGCCCCCTTCTCTCCCCCCCCTCCTTCCTTATAGATGCCCCCTTCTCTCCCCCCCCCTTCCTTATAGATGCCCCCTTCTCTCCCCCCCCCCCCCCTTCCTTATAGATGCCCCCTTCCGAGGAAAGCAAGTTTAAAAAAAAAGAAAAAAGCTCACCTAACAACACGCTCCCCCGTCGAGCCTTTTTCCTGTCACCCCCTGTCTGATGCGCGGCTGCCGTCTGATGCCGCGTCCTAGCCCCGGCAGCGCGCGTATCATAGAGTTCTGTGTGGGCCTGTGGCCGCGACTTCCGGCACACGTCTCTGTGCCGGAAGTTGAACCGCAGCACAAGCCCACACAGAACTCTATGATACGCGCGCTGCCGGGGCTAGGACGCGGCATCAGACGGCAGCCGCGCATCAGACAGGGGGTGACAGGAGCGCTGTGGACCGGTCCCGTGCTCCTCCTGGCCCAGTGACTCCTTTTCCCTATGGTTGGGGAAAGGAGTCTCCGGGTCGGGAGGAGCACGGGACCGGCCCCCGGCTACAGCACCCGGGAGGCATGCTCAGCCGCCGGGTGCTGCAGGACATGTAAGCTCCAGGGGCCCGCGTCACGGGCCCCTGATGCGGCGGGGCCCAGTAGCAGCCGCTACGGCTGCTACGGCGGTAGTTCCGCCAGTGATGCCATCATGTCAATATGGACCAAAATCTCCAGCACCTTGTTGTATCTATGCCACGAAGAATTGAGGCAGTTCTGAAGGCAAAAGGGGGTCCAACCCCTTAATAGCATGATGTACCTAATAAAGTGGCCGGTGAGTGTATATATATATATATATATATATATATATATATATTAGGAGCCCTTGTGGTTAAATACATAAATACATAGGTGCAAAAGCGGACTAATTCTGCTTAACACCTTATGTACTGTAATGTGTAAGTGACCCAAAGTTTCCTTTTCTTTCCTTTTTGCACATTTTCCTACTTGATTGCGCCGCTGGAGAGCAGAGGTCAGAGGTTATCAGTGCAGTGAAGCAGAGACCTCTGTCTTCTGCTTGTTAACCCTTTTTTCTGTGTTGCAGCATGTAAGTAAACATTGGGTCACTTACACACTGCAGTACATAAGGGGTTAAGCAGAGGGACACCTACCTTCTCCCCCGGGCCCCCCTCCTGCACGGGCCTCATAAAAACCGCCTACCTTGCCTCTATGGTAGCTATGCCACTGCCACCAACATTGTCTGTGGATGGATGGTCAGAAGAGCCCCATACACTCTATACCGAACAAAAAGTATAGCCAGCAAAAATGATCTTTGTCCCTAGGTAATAGCACTGGGAAAGACTATGCAGATACTGGGAAGACTTATATCAGAGGGGCTTCATGAAGGTGGAGAGGGCTTGAGAAAGATGGCAATACTTGTGGCTATCTGTGTGTTACAGCCCTGTGAGGCAGTGGACTAGGCACAAATGACAAAACTAACTAGAGGGGTGTCCCTGTAGGGCGTAAGGTTAGAGAAGATGCCCCTCCTCCGAGTACAGTGAACAAATGATCGGTGCTCAGCAAGAGGAGAGGTCAGCAGGCGTTGACTGAAAGGCGTTCATTTGTACTTTGTCGCTATTATATTATACCAAGATGGAGTGAGCCACCAAGCGTGGTCAAGAGTAATTCCATGGTCAGTGGTGATTTTATGGTTACCAGGACATCTGAAGGGACAAGAACTTCCAATGCAGAGTGGCTGCAAGTGGCAACAAGACAGGGCAGGCTGAGGGTAGGGGGTAGCATGCCACAGGGCTGACAGCAACACTTATAGCAAGCCAAAATCTGATGCCCACTCCAGGACTCCAACCTTCCACTTGGTTGACCAGTGGAGCATCGGTGGTCCCCAGGAACCACTTAAGAAGAAAAACATTTAAGTCGTGTTATGTACCATTTAAGTTCTTTTCCCAAGCATGTTTTTTCAGCTTACTGTGCCTTTAAGACTGTTCTGTAACCACCACACTTATTGTATCATCTGCTGCAACCATTTCTTCTTCTATCATCTGTTCTACAATGCATTTTTCCAGCATTTCCTCTTACAAATATTGTACAAGAGAGGGAAGATGGACTGAGGGCAGCAAAATATATGTTTATTAATAGCAAAACCTCTAAATAATCCTATGACTCACAAGAATGTTGGATTTCCTATTTTTTCCTGTTCTTTCTATACAGAACAGGACGATCTCCATACAGTGTACCTCACTCCGGCATTGCTGTTGCCTACAGTGTCCATGAAGATAATCATACGTAATACTCGGTGTATTGGTTGTTTGCTATGGTCATTGTAGAAATTATCTATTTTAAGTCCTATTCTACCAAAAGAAAAGTATGTGGGACTTGGCCATGATACACACAAGATGGATGGAATTTCTGGAAGCCATGGCCGGAGAGGAAGGAGAGGAAGGAAGGCATAGTAAACAGACATGACTCATTGATCAAATGAAGTGTAAACCAAAAAAAAAAAAAACTCACCGTAGTAACTTGAAAACAACAATTGTGTGTGTGTGTGTGTGGCGGGGGTGGGGGTGTGGGGGGGGGGGGTGTCCAAGTGGCTGGACAATCTGCAAGTTATTCTCCATACTGTGCATAGGAAATATTTCTGAATTTTGAGAATACCCCTTTAAAGGGGTTATCCAGCACTACAAAAACATGGCCACTTTTCCTCCTTCTGTTGTCTCCAGTTCAGGTGCGGTTTGCAATTAAGCTCCATTTACTTCAATGGAACTGAGATTCAAAACCCCACCCAAACTGGAGACAACAGTAGGGGGAAAGTGGCCATGTTTTTGTAGCGCTGGATAAGCTCCATTCACTTCAATGGAATTGAGCAGCAAAACCCCGCCCAAGCTAGAGACAAGATTAAGGCTGTCTCTGGAAGAAAGTGGCCATGTTTTTGTAGCGCTGGATAAGCTCCATTCACTTCAATGGAATTGAGCAGCAAAACCCCGCCCAAGCTAGAGACAAGATTAAGGCTGTCTCTGGAAGAAAGTGGCCATGTTTTTGTAGCGCTGGATATCCCCTTTAACCCCTTAGCGACCCATGACGTATCTGATACGTCATGGTGCTGCTCGGGGTGTTCAGAGCGGGGTCCCGCCGGGACCCCGCTCTGAACGGCGCTGATCCCGGCTGACACGTGCAGCCGGGCAGTGCCTCTATTAGCCGGCGCGGGTCCCGTTGCCGCGCCGGCTAATTAAGCCTCTAAGTGCAGCTGTCAAACCTGACAGCTGCACTTAGAGGCTTTGTACACACTATCCGTGGTGTCTAGTGGCTCGGATCTCCCCCCCGCGATGCGATCGCGGGGGGGAGATCCGTTCTTCTGCCCGTGCCGGGCCTCAGCGTCAGAATGACGCTGATCCCGGCTCGGCAATAGATTGCTATGGCCTGCAGCAGGCCATAGCAATCTATGACCGATCTAATCGATCTTTGCTGTGTATATACACAGCATTGATCTCTATGAGAGATCAGTGCTGTCTATATACAAGTCCCCCAGGGGGGCTTCTAGTTACAGTAAAAAAAAAAGTAAAAAAGTGTTTTTATTAATAAAAAATCCCCTCCCCTAATAAAAGTCCAAATCACCCCCCTTTTCCCATTTTATAAATATAAATTAATAAATAAATAAATAAACATATTTAGTATCGCCGCGCGCGTAATCGGCCGAACTATTAATTAATCACATTCCTGATCTCGCACGGTAAACGGCGTCTGCGCAAAAAAATTCCAAAGTGCAAAATTGCGCATTTTTGGTCGCATCAAATCCAGAAAAAATTTAATAAAAAACGATCAAAAAGTCGTATATGCGCAATCAAGGTACCGATAGAAAGAACGCATCATGGCGCAAAAAATGACACCTGACACAGCCCCATAGACCAAAGGATAAAAGCGCTATAAGCCTGGGAATGGAGCGATTTTAAGGAACGTATATTTGTTAACAATGGTTTGAATTTTTTACAAGCCATCAGATACAATATAAGTTATACATGTTATATATCATAGTAATCGTAACGACTTGAGGAACATGCATAACAAGTCAGTTTTACCATAGGACGAACGGCGTAAATGCAAAACTCCCCGAAATCAAAACAAATTCGTTTTTTTTTTCAATTTGACAGCGCAAATGATTTTTTTTCCGGTTTCGCAGCATATGTTATGGAAAAACAATGCCTGTCATTGCAAAGTACAATTGGTTTAGCAAAAAATAAGCGCTCATATACGTCTCTAGGTGAAAAAATGCAAGCGCTATGGACTTTTAAACTTAAAATGGAATAAGCAAAAGCGCAAAAACGAAAATAGGCTTTGACCTTAAGGGGTCAAAGACTATAAAGTCTATGAGCAAATTGGGATATAGGAAATGTTTCCAGAATACATTCTGATAATGTTATATATAAGATTATAGTCAGCCATATACTAGGATGAATAAACAACATAAAACAAACACTAACACAGAATCAGACCGGGCTGATATCCTACACTACAGACTGAGTACTGTGTAGGAAAATTATTCTCCATATGGCATAATGGAGGAGTCAGCAACCTTGATGTTTTCTTCAGATAGATGTCACATCCTCAAGGGATAATTGCCACTGACGTACAAGTCACAATATGAGACACAATAGAATGAGAATTGCAGGAAATAGATAGAAAAATAAATGTTCGCAGCACAGACACAGCAGAGAAGGAAATGGCTGGGAATCCTCGGCATCACGCTGGCAATGATATGGTATGCAAAAAGATGTCATAAATATATAAACAAATATAATATGCAGAATTATTACAGGTCTGTGAGAGAGATTAGATATGGCATCATACTGTATATTGTAGTTATAGCTTAATGCGGGATAACATTTCCCTTTCCCCTTTATTTTACAGTATTTTAATTTTTTTCAAAAATAAATATGTTAAATTATGTACGATCCCCAAAGACCCCAGGTATGTAATTCCTAAAAGGTTAGATATAGCGGATAGCCATCACTTGCTTAGGGTTAAGAAGCCAACCTGTATTGTAGATGTAGGAAGTAGTAGCTGTAGTTACAGGGTGGCAAGGTGCCGTATCTAGTCCTCACCCGCTCTCCGGTGATCTGGGTCTCTCCTGCCCTGGGGGCTCCTCAGTGCCCGGCTGCTGGTGCTCATGAAGGATCTCCAGCATGCGGATGCGGCAGCATGGGATCCAGCAGGGAGCACTCTGACCTGCATAAAGAGCAGCTTGCAGCCCCGGACCCGGTCCGACCCCTTGATGAAGCTGGAGGCCGCCGGTAACATATATATATATACACATACAGAGTATTTTCCTGCGTATAAGACTACTTTTTAGCCCAGGAAGATCTTCTGAAAAGTCAGGGGTCGTCTTATACACCGGGTGTCATCTTATAGGGCTGGTGCTGAAAAACTTTGGAACTGGACAGGAGAATCTGCGGTCGCCTCATACAATGGGGGGAGCTCGAAAAGGGCTGCAACCCCACTGTATGCAGTGACCATATTAAGTGCAGAGCAAGCTGCAGGTGTCTTGGGTATGAAAAAAGAGATATGGTAGACTGGCACTGTGCCCAGAAATACACACCTCTTTCACTCGTCTAGCCCGCCCTTGTATCCTACCGGTATTACTGTACCTCCTTCTCGGCCTCTCAGATCTTGCTGCTGTCTGATGTTTTTTATTTGGTGTGTGCTGGAAGAGGGGCAGTCTTATACGGCAAGTATATCCCAAATTGTAAATGAAAAAGTTGGGGGTCGACTTATACTCCCAGTTGTTTTATAAGCCGGAAAATATGGGTATATATATATATATATATATATATATATATATATATATATATATATGTTTCTGGTAAACTTTTGTAAATCGAATTTGTGATTTTCAAAAAAAAAGTTAAGTGTCTAATTAATTGAATTAATTTGATTTATCGCCCAGCACTAGTCATTAGTTATCTTTTCCGACCACTGCCCATCCTCTCTATACAAAGGAATGTTCGTAAAGCAATGGGGAGGGGTAAGCTGCACTCACAGAGCTCTGGCTGGGGTTTATTTCTAGAAAGTCACCTGGGCTCAGGGATGTGATGCTCAATAAACTTTATTTATTTCAAAGATCCATGAAAACAACGGAGACACAATAGACTGCTCGGTTAGACCAATGCCAATGCGTTTCCGGTACGTCACATACCCTTAATTTGGCTTATTTCTCCAATCAGCAATCAGTGACTGCAATCAGCCAAGGACATGCAAAACACCTGATTCTCAGCTGATCTAGAGCAGGGTTTATTGGCATTGGCCACACATCTTGTGTAAACATGGGATGTGAGGTTGATAAAGATAAAGGCAAACTGACAGCAAGGATATACAGTACATATATCTGTGCTGTCAGTTTCCCGATCACACAGCAATATATACTTACTTAGTGCACTGCTGTTGTGATCTGTCTCCTCCAGAATGACTGACAGCCAGAGGAGGCAGGGACTGAAGACACAGAAGCTGGACGGGGGAGCTGGAGGAACATGATGCCGTATCACAGCAGCAGCATACTAGGTAAGTGTTTTGTTTTGTTTTTAAACATAATTTATTGTTATTTTGTGGTACATATGGTAATACAAGTATCAGCAATAGGGTACATGAATTTTGGTCATTGCATTTCTAGAGAAGTGTATAGCATACAGCATGGGTGTCAAAACAAAAAGGATAATACAGAGTAGAGTTATTTGATGGACTAGCAGCAATAAGACCATACGGTTCCATGAGTACCTGTTAGAGAATGGACTTATAGCTGTTTTGCAGATGGACAGAAATGGACAGGGGAGTTGTCCATCCTTGGTGCCAATCATTACAATTATAATATCTTTACATTAGCAATATAGAAAAGAAAACTCAACAAAACCAATATACATTTACCTGGATGGCAGAGTAATATCATATATTCAGAAGAAGTACTGAAGGATGTATGTGTCTAGGATCACAGTCGTTTTTAAAGACAACGTATAGTGAGATGTCCATGAAAAAGTTGTAAGTGGCATGGGTATAACATGTCATAGTGGCGTCAAGGATCTCATGTGAATGGAAAGTTGATCACAAGAATGGTCTTGGTGAGAGAAGTCAGATATCCATAAATTGTGACTAGAGAGTAGGAATAGAGAATGGTAATTTCACATGGTATTGAGAGTATCATGGGATTTTGAGGTTTCCCAAGGAGCCTTTAAGATCTGAAAGGCAATACCATTCAGTAAGTTTGAAATGTTTCATTATTGCCAATCTCTTTTCAGGGGAGGGCCATTGATGGAGGTATTTTTTCCATTATGAAAGAAACCCTTAGTTCTCTGTTCTTTGTCCCTAAGGGTGTAGAGAAGTTCGTGCTGTAGGAGAGAGTCAGTGAATTCCCTCAGTTCATTAAGTGTTGGGGTGGACGGCTGGATCCAGTGTTTGAGGATACATTTGAGGGCTGCTAGGAGTATTAGATGGACGCCTTTAGTGGCAGTTGTGGGGACAGCCGAGTTCACGTCAGTGGTTGGCTCGGGGGGATCCCTGGGTATATAGTGAAAAATATAAGCCATCATGTTCAGGGCCAGATCTAGGTTCCAAACTAGTTTTATGAAAGAGCGGACTTCAGTCCAATATTGCTGAATGTTAGGACAATGCCATATACAATGTTCAAGATCAGCCCTCGGCAATTTACATTTTGGGCACTTATCTAGGCGTACGATCGTGGTGTTCCTATATGGCAAATTAAAAGCATAAGTGGCCCTATGTAAAATTCGCATATGCATTTCTCTCAAGGATTCGCTAGGTGTGGCCTGCCTCACATATTGGATACCTGTTCGCAACTGAAGGGAGATGTCAGCAACAGATAGTTTTGCATTCCATTTTCCTAGTGCTTTAGGAATTAGAGATTGTTGACAGTATCTTTTAAGGAGACAGTATATGTCAGATAGGGAGTCTCTCCTTGAGGGGGGACCTATAAGAAAGTCGAAGGAGTTGGGAATTTCCACCTTGTCACTATTTTTCACTAGTGAATTGAACAAGGACTTTACCTGAATGTATTGCAAGTATTGCATTTTGGGTAGTTTGTCAGCGAAAGAATGCCAAGTGTGAAAGGTCTTGTTGGATGGATCTATGAGGTCCTGGAAGGAGTTAATATGGCAGTCCCTCCACTGTTTGTAAAGGGGGTTGAAGTGACCCTGAGGGAAACCTGGACTTCCCCAGAGGGGGTAATATTTGGATAGACAGTAAGGTAGGTTAAATAGTTTTCGGACTATCTTCCAAGTTGCAATCGTGTCAGTTAAGAGTAGGTTTGATTTGATAGCGCTCGGCATTTGGGATAGTTTGGTGTGGAGTAAGGCATTTAAATTCCATGTTGCAAACATCTGAGACTCCAGTTCGTAGTTGGAAAAATAATTGGTAGAGAGAATCCAGTCCCTGACATGACGAAACATCGCCGCCAGGTTATATAGCCTGATGTCAGGCATCTTGGCTCCCCCTTCAGACGCAGGAAGACACAGAACATCGTATGCTATACGGACCTTTTTGCCCGTACTAGGTAAGTGTTTACTGCTGTGTGATCTGGAAACTGACAGCACAAATATATGTACAGATGTAGCCTGTGTTAAAAGATATATGCATATCCGTGCTATCAGTTTCCATGGATGCACAAACAATACAAGGAATGTTCATGCAGCCTGGTTGCTAGACTTCTCGTGCTCTGTAAAGGTGCTGCATCTCGCTGATCGGCGCTTATAAGCGGCTGCCCACGGCTGAGATATCTGACACAGTTTCCCAAAGACTTCAGCTGATGGTTGGGGATCCTAGCAATGGGAAGCCTTGTAATAACTTTATTGTTATAGCAGTGGTCTAAAGCTCAGCAGTTGCCCCATATACATGCCAATCTCCCTAGATAGTTCATGCCAGTTTTCAAAATCTGAGCTGTTTACATTGTATATTCTATAAATTCCTTACATCAAAAAGTTTGTAAGCATTGCATAGAATTAAATATATATTTTTGAATGTGAATGGAAAATATCAGCATTTTTATTTCTCTTTTTAATTTCTGTTCCCTTTTAACATTAAATCATATGTAACCCCCATCTTTATCAGTATGGTTCTTACTGCGTTGTTTAAGGGAGTAGGCACCCGAGTGGCATAGTCACAGTCCTTAGGACATGCAGAAATAACAAACACAATTTATGGAGTTTTTTTTATCCTATTGTTATACTCTGTACACATTGGTAGCTTTAGTTTTTTTTTAATTTGTTATATGTATAACACAGGAACAACTCACAGTGCCATTTATTAGGCTTTGAACTTCCACCAAACAAAGCCGAAACCATTTATTCAAAATGTAGAAGAATCTTCTCTTTTGAAGGCTGCATCAACAACACGTCATAACTATAACACCCCAGAAGACTGTGGAATGGACTATTGGCTTCTCTAATGAATCATTAAAGATTGGAAAGATGAGCCAAACATCTTCCTAGTTTTTTGCTAACTAAACTGAACCCTTTCGATTTACACAAACGCAGATTCCATGTTTGTCCAGGTAAAGAAAAGTTACGTAAAACACTTTTCCCACTAAAAATGCATTTGTACATACAAATAAGATACAGTATATGGCATATAGATCTTCATTGATTGTTACTATACTGGATGTATGACGATCCTCTGAACTTTATGACCCTCGGCCCCTGAGGGCAGCTTTACTAGGGACACAAGAAGCTGACCCACAATAGGCAACGGGTTGAATGTCTCCCTATAGAAGCTTAGTGAGGCCTACTGCACAATAGGCCAACCTAGTGTATTGAGTAAAATCAAAATAATCTGATTGCAGTAAAGAGGTACAGGGCACAGAAGAGGCGCCATCATTTTTGGATGAGTGTTAGTTCTAATGGTTAAAGGGAAACTATCAGCACGTTAAACAAATCTAACCTGATAATAGCTCCCTAGTGGGCACAGGGTGCTGAGGATGAAGGTATGTCTCTTACCTTCATCCTCAGCACTGTTCCCCTTCTGTTAGTTGTGCCCAATAAGCGTTAGGAGCACTGTGGGCATTGCTACCGCCCCTCTGAGCATCAATCTGACCTGGTCGGCCCGTCCCCTCAGAGGGGCAGTAGCCAGGCACGCAGTGCTCCTAACGTTCCAACATACCGTCATCCTCAGTGCCCCATTACCACTAGGGTGCTATCAGCAGGTTAGATTTGTCTTTAAAGCGTAACTGTCATGTTTTTTTTATTGCAGAAATCAGTAGTATAAGCGATTTTAAGAAACTCTGTAATAGGTTTTATCAGCCAAAAAAGCCTCCTCCTGTACTCAAGAAGCAATCTCCCAGCCTCCCCCCCTGACTTCTTATCTGTGCATTATCAGGCAAACACGTCTTCATTACAGAGAAGCCAGTGAAGACGGGTTCTGCTCTCTCCATTGTAAGCCTATGAAGAGGAGAGGGCTGAGGAAGATGAGGGAGCAGGAAGAGGTGACATGAAGGTCAGCTGTTTGTAGACTCTCTGGGCACCTAAACCGCAGGATTCTGGGGTCAGAAAGGTCAGTGCTTATCTATGAACTTACTGAGAGAAGATTGAAGGGTGTTGTGCTTTGCAGAAATCCTCCGTGCTCAGTCGCTCCTAACAGCCCCTCCCCTCTCCATAGCCACATAATGGAGACAGAAATCCTGCTGCTTCTGATGTGAGGGGGGAGGCTGGGAGATTGCTTTTTCAGTCCAGAAGGAAACTCTGTTAGTACATAAAACCTATTACAGAGTTTCTTAAAATCGCTTGTACTGTTGATATTTAATGTTTTCAGAAAAATGACCCTGAAATGACAGTTACGCTTTAAGTTCCCCTTTAAGTCCCCATGACTTTACACCATTATGACACCAACTAGTGTCATAATGAGTTAATTGGGCCCCACAGCAAAATGTGATGTGAAACAGTGGCTAATAAAGCAGTAATCAAAGGTACAGATAATAATGCCATGTTAATAAATAATATATCATATATTATGTAGTTTTAAAACCCTTTTAATAATAAAGGGGTTATCCAGTGTTAAACATGGCCACTTTCTTCCAGAGACAGCACCACTCTTGTCTCCAGTTTGGGTGTAGGTTTTGCAGTTCCATTAAAGAGCTTGGAGCTTAATTGCAAACTACACCTGATCTGCCGTGTTGTCCCTGTCAATGTTTTTCTAACGCTGGATAACCCCTTTAAATTGCTAAAAAATGGCTGCGTATGAACAAAATACATTTTTTGGCTAATATGCAGTGCTATAGCCCCAAGAAGTTGTTGGCTTTGTACATAGAGAATAGGAATGTGGCATTATGTAATACTGTACTTAACCTACATACTGAAGAGAAATGTTTCAGATGTTTTATATACACATATACAGTATCATTAAAAAAAATTGGACACACCTTTTCATTCTGTATATTTTATTCTTTTAAATACCTTTTAGATCTATATTGAAAGTGTTAAACAAACCAGAATATATATTATGTTTTATTACCCCTCTTTTGCTTTGATGAGTTTGATGCTTTCAATCGGTTTGATGGGGTAGTCATCTGGAATAGTCTTCCACAGCCTCAAAGCAGTTCCCGGAGATGTTCAGCCCTCGTTGGCTCCTTTTCCAAATGATTCCACATTATCTAAACTGGGCTTAAAGGGAAACTCCAGTGATTGCACAAAAAAATAAAATGCACAAAAAGTTGCACTCACTGATCCCCACTAGACATATTTCCCACTTATTTACGCTGCTTCTACACCCAGATTTTACAAATGATCCGAGTTGTACATCATGGCACCCGGCTGGGAAACTACATTCCAGCATGTATTCCAGCACTATATTCCAGCATGTATTGCAGCACTATATTCCAGCATGTATTTCAGCACTATATTCCAGCATGTATTGCAGCACTACATTCCAGCATGTATTCCAGCACTATATTCCAGCATGTATTCCAGCACTATATTCCAGCATGTATTTCAGCACTATATTCCAGCATGTATTGCAGCACTACATTCCAGCATGTATTCCAGCACTATATTCCAGCATGTATTCCAGCACTATATTCCAGCATGTATTGCAGCACTATATTCCACTATATTTGAGTTGTACATCATGGCACCCGGCTGGGAAACTACATTCCAGCATGTATTCCAGCACTATATTCCAGCATGTATTGCAGCACTATATTCCAGCATGTATTTCAGCACTATATTCCAGCATGTATTGCAGCACTACATTCCAGCATGTATTCCAGCACTATATTCCAGCATGTATTCCAGCACTATATTCCAGCATGTATTGCAGCACTATATTCCATCATGTATTCCAGCACTATATTCCAGCATGTATTCCAGCACTATATTCCAGCATGTATTGCAGCACTATATTCCAGCATGTATTGCAGCACTATATTCCATCATGTATTAATTGCAGCACTATATTCCAGCATGTATTGTGCCTCAAAACCCACTGCCAGGCACCCTCCTCTGTTGTGTAATAGCTATTTAGTCCAATATTAAGAATCACAGAAGATGGCACTGCCTGGCTCTCCACTCGTAGTTATCGGACACTCTTTAAGCGCCAACCGTTAGTGGTGCTCAGTCTCTGAAACCACAAATATTGAAGAACGTCTAATAAAAAAACGTGCGGGGGGGGTGTTTAGTGTTAAGGGGGCCGGGAAGGGCGCCATGACGTGGTGAGGGAGCTTGCGTGCCTTGGTAATCCAATAAACTAAGCTGGTAGGAGTAGTTGGCGGGGTCAGACAGGTCAATGGGGAGAGGCCAGACTAAGCAAGGCACCTGGGCTGGCATTCTATAAATATTTCAATATTTAAAATACATTTGGCATGTACTATCAACAATACATCTATCACTCTCATTCCATATATCAGTCAGCAGTACCCTGAGTACGAGTATCTCCTACTTCTGTTCTTCACTACGCTATTCTGGCAGAGTACATTGCTACATTGGACAGGGTCCTCAAGACGTTCCTCTACTCTACCCTGCTTGTACAACTCTTTTCTACTACCTCTCGCCTGCACCTGCATACCAAAGTGTACTTAACCTGTATTGCACTGGATTTTCTACAAGTAAACCAAGTTAGCCTGGCTGACTGGCTGGTAGCCATGGACTTCCGGTTTCCTGGCTACGGAAGCCGTCGGGGGTCGGGAGGGAAGACGGGGAGCTCGGCCATGAGCTCTGCCCCCTCCCCTCTCTCCCCTGCCGCTGATACAAGATAGTAACAGCGGCAGGAGACAGCGGAGAGGGGGCAGACCTACGGACATCAGCTTATAGGATCATTATGATCCCATAAGCTGATGTCCAATCACGACCTGGGCATTGAGGCATCAATGACCCCAGGTCGTGTAAGGGTTAAAGGAGTTGTCCAGCAAAATTTTTTTTCTTTTAAATCAACTGGTGTCAGAAAGTTATACAGATTTGTAATTTACTTCTTCTAAAATCTCAAGTCCATCCTTATTAGCTGCTGTATGTCCTGCAGGAAGTGTTTGTTTTATTTTCAATCTGACAGAGTGCTCTCTGCTGCCATCTCTGGCCGAGGCAGGAACTGTCCAGAGCAGGAGAGGTTTTCTATAGGGATTCCTATAGAAAGCCTCTTCTTCTCTAGAGATTTTCTGTCTTGGCCAGAGATGTCAGCAGAGAGCACTCTGTCAGATTGAAAATAAAACAACACTTCCTGCAGGACATACAGCAGCTAATAAAGATGGGAAGACTTGAGATTTTAATAGAAGTAAATTACAAATCTGTATAACTTTCTGACACCAGTTGATTTGAAAGAAAAAGATTTTTGCTGGACAACCCCTTTAATAAATTTTCAGATCTGATCTGTTGTCTAGCACAGGTCCGGAGGTGTTTGACGTGACAGCTATTTTCTCTTTAGAGTCCTTTGAACCTCTGAGTCATTTATCGCACCCTTATGCCCTTCGCTAGCTATACCACAGTAGATTTGCCCAGAGTGCACCTTTTAGCTGTTACTAATACACTTAGTATGGACTGACACACACCTCTCAATTCAGGTCCTAAACTGGTCGTTCACATTGATAAATGTTACGGCATTCTTTGTAAGGTTTTCAAGCATTTTTAACATGTTGTTCTCTTTGACCTACATTTACTAAATATCATCTAGAAATATTTGTAAGGGTTTCCTTAGATCTTTTGTCTCTACTGTCCTACTTTGTTTGATACATTTTTAGTGTCTTCTGTGCTTCTCCAAAAAAATGTTTTTTTTCCCCTCTGAAATAAGGGCTTATTTTTTAGGTAGTTTTTATTTTTTTCCATTAACAACAATCACACATTAATTCCTTTCTTGTACTCCATGGAGTAGCTTTTTCTTTTTAGAGTAGGGCTTATATTTAAGGCCTACTCCAAAAACCTTACAAAATCAAGCTAGGATTTTTTTTTTTGGGGAGAAACAGGGTTTGTTGGGAAAGCTTCTGACGTACAGGCTAATTTTGTCTATAGGCTTCCATTGCCAGATGGTGGCCATAAGAGTGTCCAAGAGACATCCAAGATTGCTGATTACACCAAAATGCTCTTATTGAGGAAGGCCAGTGATTGGCTGAGCGGCCTGTCAGCTGAGACAGGCCGCTCTCAAGCTGGAGCGTGCGGGACCCGGGGAGAAGCACAGAGCAAGAGGAGCCCTGCAGCCTGGATAGGTAATGTATTCTTCTTTGCTAATCATGATTACATGTAGCGGTGCACGGTCGGTGCCCGACAATTATAGGTCAGAACCTATAGCAACGATCAGCCGATGACAACAATCATCGGCTGATCGTTGTCTTTATTACACTGAACGATTCAGCCGATTATAGTTCCGTGTATTAGTACCCTAATGTTCACACAGATTTTTTTCAGCCGTTTTCTGTGGACATAAAATAATTATACAAATTAGTTAAAAATGAGCATATCTGTTAAACTTTTTTTGGCAATTTTTTTTTTTACAATTTTAGAACAGCTTTTCTTCTTTAGGGTACAAACACACTGGGCGTTTCCACAGTTGATTTCTCGCTGCCAATTCGCAGCAAGACCCGCTGTAGATCCCTGCCCTGTACACTCTATGGGCAGACAAACTTGCAGCAGGATGGACATACCGCTGCGAGTTTGTCAGCAGCCCGCCCCGTTAACGCCCCGCCACCAGAGTATATACTTCACCTTGTCCCCACTCCGGCTTGCTTCGGGGCTTCCGGCGTATTTTCGTCTCCCGGGGCAGCGCACTGATTGGCCGAGCGGGACCTGCTGGGAACCCCCGAAGCAAGCTGGAGCGGGGACCAGGTGATGTATACGCTCTGGCGGCAGGGGGGTTAACGGGGCAGGCTGCTGACATACTCACAGCGGGATGTCCATCCTGCTGCGAGTTTGTATGCTCATTAGTGTACAGGGCATTGATCTGCAGCGAGTCTCGCAGAGAATTCACAGCAAGAAATCCGCTGTGGATATGCCCAGTGTGTTTGTACCCTTAGACTATGTTTATACAACGTACATTTTTGTAAAACCACGCCCGTTATACAAAGGCCGTGATTATTACAAAAATATACGTGCCTTTGTTGTCTATGGGATCCCAGCCTGAGCGTATACACATAGTATACGCTCCAGTCGGGATCTCCCGGGGCGCCACAAACAACTGACATGTCAGTTTTCTGCGGCCGCTATTCATTGAATAGCTGCCGCAAAAAAACATGTCAGTGCACACTGTGGAGCAAGCAGATCCGGCCACTCGCTCCATAGTGATTAGTAGAGAGTTCTGTTGCGGGCGCGCAGGGATGCGCCCGCATCAGAACTCTGCGGGGCTAAAGATTATCTGGCCAGTACGGGTCATGGAACGGTCAGCCTCATACGTTGTGTGAACATGGCCTTAGGCTGTTTTTTTTTTAACTTATTGATTTAACTTATAGATTGACTAAAAATAAAAGAACATGCTAATAATTTTATAATTAAATAATGGCCAGTTTTTCACCACACGTGCGCTAACAGCCAATTATCTATTGACAACAATTGAGTACATTATTATAAGAAAGCCTGCCATTTTCTTTTTGCCAGCAAAAAAGCTGTGATTAGCATGAAGTGGGAGTCATCTGAATGGCAGCTGTGGGTTATCAGGGGAGGGGAGTATAACTTCCTTTTTATAGTGTCCCCAGCCAAATATAACTTTTTTTTTTTAATCCACTGACAATGCCTTCCATAGGGTACATAGTAATTAGAGATGAGCGAACCTCGAGCATGCTTGAGTCCATCCGGACCCGAACTTTCGTCATTTGATTAGCGGTGGCTGCTGAACTTGCATAAAGCCCTAAGGCTATGTGGAAAACATGGATATAGTCATTGGCTGGATCCATGTTTTCCAGACAACCTTACAGCTTTATCCAAGTTCAGCAGCCACCGCTAATCAATTACCGAACGTTCGGGTTTGGATCGACTCGAACCCGAACCCGGTTCGCTCATCTCTAATAGTAATGTAAAGTACATTTACTGTAGCAGTGTTGCCCCCTTAGAGAATATTACTGTATATAGGTCTTTCATCCCACCAAACAGAGCGTTTATAGATCTTACTTTTATGTGTTTGAATAAAATCTGGTTATTTAGAATCCACTTTTTCAGCAGGTATGAGTTCCAGGCTTCTTTGTGCTGTGTAAACCTAACTAAAATGTGTGCGTGCAAGATCTAGGCTTGTACAATAATAGGTTTAAAGTAGAGATGAGCGAACCTCGAGCATGCTTGAGTCGTTCCGAACACGAACTTTCGGCATTTGATTAGCGGTGGCTGCTGAAGTTGGATAAAGCCATAAAGCTATGTGGAAAACATGGATATAGTCATTGGATGTATCCATGTTTTCCAGACAACCTTAGAGCTTTATCCAAGTTCAGCAGCCCCAGCTAATCAAATGCCGATCGTTCGGGTTCGGATCGACTCGAACTCGGTTCGCTCATCTCTAGTTTAATGGTAATATTCTGTTGTATTCTACTATGTAAATTTAGTCTTGGACAATTTAATAATTGTGCTGAGCTAGTGAAAGATTATCTGGAAAGTTTCCCTTGAAATTCCCAGTTAATTTGAAACCAATGCATGCAGTGTTGTAATGTACCTGAAGGGATTTTCCCTGTAGTTCCATTAATGTTCTGACAATGCAAAGTTAAAAGTAAATAGCAAAAACTCAAAAAAATACTAAAGCCATGTTAGTTAATTAAAAGACCAGAATTGCTGTTATGACGTCAGCTGCCATTTACATTCCAAACTGCTGAATGATAGATAGCTTCAAGGTCACGTGGATGACCTTTACCTTTCATATATGCATTATTACTTCCAAAACACATAAAAATTATTTTATTCACCAGTACATAGAGTCAGAGAAGCTTTCAAAGCTCCTAACCTGCTGCAAACTGGAATACCACCTAACTATCCCTCCATACTTGACCCTGCCTGAATGACAATCAGATGCAAATTTGCAAACTGTGTTATGTTGCATTTAGGGTCCATTTACACAGAAAGATTATCTGACAGATTATCTGCCAAAGATTTGAAGCCAAAGTCCAGGAATGGACTATAAACAGAGAATGGGTCATAAAAGAAAGCCTGAGATTTCTCTACTTTTCAAATCCATTCCTGGCTTTGGCTTCAAATCTTTGGCAGATTATCTGTCAGATAATCTTTCTGTGTAAATGGACCCTAAACGCACCATTACAAGCAGGGTTAGGCTGCATTCCCACGTTCCGTGATCCTGACGCATCGCGAACGTGGAATGCATGTACCGGAGTCCCCCCGCGCCCGGACAGCATCTGTAATTAGATGCTGGGAGCGGGGTAGACTGTATTCATAAGCTCTGCGCTGTAGTAACAGCACCGCGCGGCTGATTCATTACAGCGCGGTGCTTATGAATACAGTCTCCCCCGCTCCCAGCATCTAATTACAGATGCTGTCCAGGCGCGGGGGGACTCCGGTACATGCATTCCACGTCCGTGATCCGTCAGGATCACGGAACGTGGGAATGCAGCCTAAGGGGTGGAAGGGTGTGTGTATTTGTGATGTTATAGCCCTCAGAAGGCTTTAACATGTGACACGTTGCACCAGAGAATAAAAGCATTGTTTAAGCCCTGACACATTCACATACACTATGGGAGAGATTTATCAAACTGATGTAAAGTAGAATTGTCTCAGTTGCCCCTAGCAACCAATCAGATTACACTTTTCTTTTCTCACAGATTTTTTTAGAAAATGAAAGGTGGAATATGATTGGTTGCTAGGGGCAACTGATCCAATTCTACTTTACACCATGTTTAATAAATCTCCCCCTATATATATCTGTTTTCAATGAAATGTTTGAACCTGTGCACAAAGCCTTATGTGTCTTAATGGAAGCCTTCTTTCTATGACATAATCTCCATTTTTTGGTTGGATGCTCCAGGCTTACACCAAAGTTTTAACATTTTCATAGAAAGAGATTCTTTACTGTAAAGGGCAGTGAGACTATAGAACTCCCGAGTGCGTTCACACATACAAGATCCTTAGCAGATTTGATATCAATGTAGCTATATAACTGAACACAGCATCAAATCTGCGCCATCAAATCTACTGCGGATCCTGTACGTGTGATCGCACCCTTAGGATAGCTTCACACGTACCGTATCGCTGCGTTTTTAACGCTGCTTTTTTGGTGCGATTTTTACATGCGAGTTTTGATTTTCACATGAAAATCATGTGAAAATCAAAATGCGCATGTAAAAAACGCACCAAAAACTCAGTGATAAAAACGCGTTGAAAACGCAGAGATACGGTACGTGTGAAGGCACCCTTAAGCGATATTGTAATGGTTGAACAGGAAATCATAATCTCTACCTACTGCCTCTTTGTTGCATAAAATAACAAATGACCTCTCCTCTCTTCACCTGTTGCTCCCACTGAGCAAGCTTCCAGTCCCAGCTGTGTTCCCATTCTGCTGGTGTCCCACTCTCCTATTCAGCTCTGTAATTAACCGAATGGAGAGGATGAACTGAAGCCATTAGAACTAGGGATGGTCCGAACCGGGCGAGGTTCGGGTTCGTACAAACCCGAACTCTCGGCAATGATTCCCGCTGTCTGCCCGCTCAGTGGAGAGGGTGGATACAGTGGAAGGACCGCCTGGAAAACTGGGATACAGCCATAGCCATAGGCTGTATCCCAGTTTTCCAGGCGGTCCTCCCGCTGTATCCACCTGCTGCACGGAGCGGGCAGACAGCAGGAATCTTATGCCGAGCGTTTGGACCATCCTTTATTAGAACACAAGCAGGACCAGAAGATTGCACAGCGGGATTAGTGGGAGTAAATATAGCTTGTAAATATAGTTTGCTGTTTAATGCCATGGGAAGGCAGTATACATTTTTTATGTTTTCACCGGACAACCGGATCTCTATAGTATTATGTTAGTAAGGCCACATTTCCAGTATAGCTAAGTATGGATACACCTCTTCTGACGGGTGTATTATTCTAGCAGCTGGCTACTTATGGCAATTCTACTACTGGAAATATTGCCTTTAGGCTAAAGTTATACCTTTTTGTAAAAAGAGAAATCCCAGCATATAGCAATTATACACAAGTATTGCCAGCATCTCACTTGAGTGGTGCAATTTTCAAGAGATTTTCAAGATACTCTATCTATACATTCCTATGGAGAGTGGTGTCACAGCAATCAACCTCTACAGAGAATGGTTAAGTAAACATTCCATCAAGAACACTAGGTAAACCACTAAATTTCTTAAAGGGAAAGTGCCACCTACATTTTTTTTTACTAATTAGAGTCAGGTACAAAAATTGTTCTTTTATTTTAATCTGTTTCTACTTTATGACTGTAATTTTTTTATTTCACTATTTGTTCATTGTTATGGGGGCTGGCATCTTGCCTGGGCTGTTCTTAACGGCATTTAGTGACATGCTTTACAGCAAGCTTAAAGAACATAGACAACAATAGACAGAGTCTGTCCCCTTGGGATGATGAATGTGAAACATTACTGAGCCTACTGTGACCTTTGAAGAGGTCATTTCACAGGGAGTTGATATTGTCTCCTCTATCTACTGGTGTCACATGTCGCTGCAATGCTGCATAGATCACTTTACAGCAGCTCCTCTTATCACCATAGACTCAACAGGAAGTCACAGTTTAGTTTTAGCCTCAGTGGTGAGAATAAAAACTGCAAGATTTCAGGATTATTTTATAATATAGATAGAAAATTAGGAAAATGTCACCACACATTCCCTTTAAATCAGAGGTCCCTAATCTATTGTAGGTCAGGCACCACACACTGAATATTAAAGAGAAAAAAAAAATGAAACTTGACGTATTGTCCTGACAGTCATGTGGTTTGATCCACATACTAAGGTTTTAATATTGCTATGAGATCCCTGGTGCCAATAGTGCATGGAAATGTCAGCTATAGCCAACAAATGGGCATCCACTTGCCCCGAGCCCAGGATTTATGAATGACAGCTATCTTAGTTTACAGTTACATGCTTTAAAGTTCAATAAATTGAGGAAGAAAAAAAAATATTTTGTGATTTCAAAATTCAGCAGAGCAGGATATTGCATAAGATACCGGCCATAGCAACATGTAACACCAATAGAGGAACTTTTACAAAATGGAGAAAACACACAAGATTTTACAGCAGTTTAAGTCTGATGATAAAACAAAAACTGTTAAAGGGATTTTCAGGGCAAAAATAAACTGATGAGCTATCCGAAGTTCATCAGTCACTGATCGGCAAGGTGCTAACACCCGGTAACTGCATTGATCAGCTGTTCCACAAGGGATCAGAAGCAGTTGGCTCTATTCACTGTGTAGTAGTGGTGACCTGAACAGTTGATCGGCACAATTTATTTGTAGCCCCAAACTACACCAAAAAAGCACAAATTCTGATGCAAAAAACAAGGCCTCATGCATACTTATCAATAGAATATACAAAGACAGAGGGGCAAATAGAACAAATGAGTTGGTCATTAAAGTCTTTTCAGGCCTGGGTATAAGGGTATGTTCACACGGAGCAAAAGAGGCAGAATTCCGCAGCAGATCTCTTTGCCACAGAATCCCGCCTGCCCCATTGTCACAGTGTTTCTATGGGAGGGCTCGCAAGCCTCTGCTTCTGTCGCTGCCCCCTTAAAGAATTGAATTGTCAATTCTTTGCACGAAGAGTGTCGGGAGCGGAGGTGCGCGAGCCATCCCATAGAAACACTGTGTAACAATGGGGCAGGCGGGATTCCACAGCTTTTGCTCACCGCTTGCCCTCAGTTTCTGCATGGTATTGCAGCTCATTCTGGCAGGGGGCAGAATTGATTGTCTGCTGACCGTGATGGCGTCTACCTCTTTTGGATCCCATGTATCACATCCAGTGGCCTACAGACTGGTAAATAGGAGCTGGGGAGGAATGTACAGCTAGTGTAATGAGTCCTGTTTTCAGCCTTACTGAACACTCGGTCATGTAATGGTTCAATCCTGGAGGCCTACAAGCCACAGTGTCTCACACCCACTGTAAAATTTGGGGCAGCATTGGGGATGATGGGGGGGGGGATTCGTCAAGGCTACAATTCTACCTGATCAGCTTCTGATTGTAGAAATGTTTGTACCAACAGATTATAACCTGGGAGTTTACTTACACGTTAGTGACTCATTCCTGTTTGTGGCTGCTCTGTGCCAGCAACCACAAACTTTCCATGCAATATATCGAATAGATCCATTGTGTAAACCTAAGCCACATGTGTTGGGATCTAGCGGTAAATCCGTTCTTCAAACTTTCATTCTGTCAGCTGTATTTTCAACAGCTAGTTCTGAACAAGGAAATACGGAGGGGAATTTCCAGGTGAAGGATCAAGTGACTCTTTAACATTTTTTCACATATTTGTTCCCATTCCAGAGACATTTCTTACAGTAAGCTGAGACAGATCTGGCGCTACAGGGGACATTAACAGGTAAGGACGGGACATAGTTACGAGTATTGCCTGTAACAGGTATGACTGTAAATGATGCCAAATTTCTACTATTTGGCCACTAGCTTGTACTTTCTGCAGCAAATCTCATGTCAACAAGCTGGGATATTTTCAGATCAGAGTCCATTGGTTTATCTGCATTTACTGCTGAGGTATTTATTTGTCCATTCAATCAATATTTCTATGAAAACCCCATGTATTCTCCTAGGTATCAGAGGTAGTCTACTATACGGACAGTAACTTATACTGTGGCTTAGCAGATATGATCTGAAAGAAGCAATAAAAGAGAACCCTGGTTAGCTAGGTATTCAAGGTTAGTAGACTTATGACTGTAACACATGGAGCTGCAATGGGGCTGCCATAAAGGTGCACAGGCCCTCTATTCTATCGCCCTAGCCATCCAGTTAAAGGGGTTGGCCATGTTATAGTAAAATAGTGTACAGTATTATGTCCTCACAGCAGCTCCCTGTGTACCTCATAGAGCTAAAGTTAAACTCCCCTTCTCCATGCTGTGCTGTCCTGCTCTGTGGCGAGTCTGTCCATAAGATGGCCATCAGGGAGGAGCATGTGACCATGCCCCGTCCCCCAGTGTCCACCACTGAGCCTGTATTTGCAGATGGAGAACACTGGGGGAAGAGCATGGTCACATGTCAGCCATCTTATGGACAGACTCACGACAGAGCAAGGCAGCAAATCCTAGAAAAGAGGAGTCTTACTTTAGCTCTATGGGGTACACAGGGAGCTGCTTTCAGTATATACAGTACACTTACTAATACTGTACACAGAACTATATAAATATTTTTTGGGGGGTTGTGGTTTGTGCTGCACTTGTTTTTACACTAGATTTTGAAATATGGCTTCTAAAAATTCTTTGCACAACAATACCCCAACATGGACCAGGTGTGACTGGACTGACAGGATCTGTGAGAAAAAGACATTTCAACCAATGCAAAGATATTACCATGAAGGTGCTAAAGGGATATTGGAGATAATCATGAACTTTACAGAGTTGGTTGTAGCTCATATTTTGTGTGAGCCTGTCTTGTAGTCAAGCTTGTCTTGTAGTGTGTGTGTGTGTGTGCAGGAGAGCTGGGTTTGTGTATATTTATGTGTGGCAGAACTATGTTTTTGTGTGTATCTGTGTGTCTGAGTGGGTATACACAGTTGAGAACAATACAAAAAACACAACATTTAAAATAAGTAAGCATCAGAAGACAGTACACAGCAACATGAGTAACATTACATGACAAGAGAAAACAATGTTTAAGAGGCTCTTTTTTTTAACAAATAAAAAAGCCTGTATATCCACCTTGTGCGACATGATGTGTCCAGACCTAAAAATCTGCACAAGCAAGTGGAAATTATAAGGCTGAGTTTACATTCATCCAGCAGCGTTTCCCTCTGCTGTGGTAGAAACACACTTAAGGGAAAGACATCTTTAACTGATCCCATTGATTTCAATGTTTAAAGCACTGTGCTAACAGTGCTGCCGGGTAACCGGACATACTGTATGCCAGAAGGTGTCTTGCAACGCTCTGTCGTACGGCTTGCCCGTTGATGGAAAAAAGGAAAGGAAGTCGCATGACAACTGATGCCTTTTTGGCATCAGTTGTGTTTAGTTCCTGAAAAAATAAATCCTGATAAATACTTTATTGGATTTTAACCCTTAAAGGACCAGGCCAATTTTAATTTTTGTATTGTTTTTTCCTTTTTGTGCTTAAAAGGCCATAGCACTTGCATTTTTTCACCTAGAAACCGACATGAGCCCTTATTTTTGGCGCCACTAATTGTACTTTGCAATGACAGGCTAAACTTTTTCATAAAGTACACAGAAAAAAATTAAATTGAGTGGTGAAATTGAAAAAAAAAAAAGGGTTTTTGTTTTTACGCCTTTCGCCCTGGGGTAAAACTGTCTTGTTATATATGTTCCTCAAGTCGTTACGATTACAACGATATGTAACATGTATAACTTTTATATTATGTGATGGCTTTTAAAAAATTAAAACCATTGTTAACAAATAAATGTTCCTTAAAATCGCTCTATTCCCAGGCTTATAGCGCTTTTATCCTTTGGTCTATGGGGCTGTGTGAGGTGTCATTTTTTGCGCCATGATGTGTTCTTTCTATTGGTACCTTGATTGCGCATATGCGAGTTTTTGATCGCTTTTTATTACAATTTTTCTGGATTTGATGCTACCAAAAATGCGCAATTTTGCACTTTGGGATTTTTTTTTGCACGTAGGCCGTTTACCGTGTGAGATCAGGAATGTGATAAATTATTTTGGGCGATTACGCATGCGGCGATAGCAAACATGTTTGTTTATTTATTTTTATTTATAACATGGGAAAAAGGGGCTTGATTCAAACTTTCATTAGGGGAGGGGGCTTTTTATTAATAAAAACACTTTTTTTTTTTTACACTTATATTAGAAGCCCCCCTGTGGAACTTCTAGTATAAGTATACTGATCTCTCATTGAGATCTATGCTGTATAGTTATACTGCATAGATCAATAAGATTGGCACTCTATTGCTTTCAGCTGCAGCATCAGATATTGTGCACAATATCTGATGAAAGTAGTGGATACTTCTGAAACGCGTTATGCCTGTGCTATTTTAATAAACCATCTTTATTACACATTTCCATCATGGCTGTGAATTCTTGGAGCAGTGCTGGTATACATAGGAGTTTGGCACCAATTTTTTCCTTTTACATGTATTCTGTCCACGGGCCCACCATCTTTTTGGGAGTATCCCGGAGAGTCAATCCTCAACTAGCTTCTGCAGCTCCAGCTCCTGACGCAGCAAAAACATTGGAAATCATACAGTACCCCACGCCAGGGGTAATATGCATCAAGCCCAAGGGGCTAAAAGGTGAGCCTTGCATCATCTGTCTACACCAACGTTACTGTTACAAACGGTATCACATGAGGCGCTGCCTCCTGCCTTTTTCTTTCCTTCCTTAATTTTTAATATTACAGAAACTTAGGCTCAGGGACACATGTAATTCTATGGAAGCAGCACAGGTGCATGGAGATTGTGCAGATAATGTCTCCTGGGATTTGGGTTACCAAGTCAATAGACAGCTAACCCGGCCCCCAGAGAGGAGATCACATGTCCTGTGACTACAAAGGGAGGGGGAAAGAGGGAGCAGAGCATGGTCAGAGTGGACCCAGAGTAGAGGATTTTAGACATGCAGAGTGGAGAAGATTGAGAAAAAAAATCAGGGAAAGGGTGCAAGATATGTATATTAGACATACTGTGGTATTGGGAAGAGGGATTGTTTAGAATATTGTTTTTGTTACCCAGATAACCCCTTTAAATGTAATGTACTAAACTATTTGCCCCTATAAGAAGAGCTCTATACACAGGTATAGGTACAGGTACAAACAAAAGATGCCCTACTAGCAGCATGCCAATGTGCATGACCAATAGTATGTATAACCACATAGGCAATCATTTTATTATGCAATATACCATTTTATTTTTTTTATTCAATACAAAAAAATTACCTTTTTGACATACCAAAATATTTTTACAAAATGGATAGACGACTGTTTAAAGACCAGGTTTATCCATAAATATGAGCAAATCCACAGTACTAACAACGCAAAGCACTTTGTTACACTTGGCTGTTGGCTTTCAGGCTGCTGCTTTTAAATTTCACTCCAGTTTACTGGAAAAGTGGGATGCAATCCTGGAAAACTTCTTCCATCCCATCTGCGTCCAGATTTTCCAGGCACTGGGAGTCAAGTTCAAAAGCAGCAGCCTGAAAGCTGACGGCCGAGCGTAACAAAATGCTTTGCTTCGCTACTACAGTAGAATCGCTCAACTATTTCTCCATCCTTTGACAGTCACATAAACATTCTGTAGAATAGTAAAACACTAAACAGTACCAACAATACAAAAAAAACAACAAATTAATTGTTATCGCTTACTCCAAATTTACCAATGAAATGCTGACAGCAAGACTTACGAATACGATAAAACTCTTATTTACAGAGGGAAAAGTTAAGACTTTTTAAAGGGGTTAACCAGCTCTACAATAAACATGACTACTTTCTTCCAGAGACTCGCCTCCAGTTCAGATGTGGTTTGCAATTACGCTCTATTCAAATCAATGGACTTGGGTTACAAAACCCAAACTGGAGGCGGAGTGGTGTTCTCTCTGAAAGAAAGTGGACGTTTTGTAGGGCTGGATAACCCTTTTAGGGTGCGTTCACACGTACAGGATCTGCAGCAAATTTGATGGCGTAGATTTGAATCTGCAGCAGATCCGCAGCAGATTTGATGGCCCAGAGTTTCTTTGCATTGAAATTCTAAACATACCAATCCTCAAAGCAAAATCTGATAATATGTCAATTTATTGTAATAAAATGTAATGAAATAACAATAAATTGACATATATTATCAGATTTTGCTTTGGTATGTTTAGAATTTGTAGTCACTGTGTGAATTGGATGGTGTATTCCAGTTAACCTCAGCCAAATCAGACACAGGTGAGCTTCACCTTAGATCGTTATTGTTTACTTTGCATTGAATCTGCAACTTCAAATCTGCGCCATGAAATCTGCTGCAGATCCTGTACGTGTGAACGCACCCCTAAAGCATATTTTTTGTTTACTGCATTTATGGCTTTTCTACCGGTTTCTTCCTTAAGGCTAGGTGCACACTATGTAAAAACAACAGCAGTTGGTATGAAATATGGCTGTTTTTACATAGTGTGAACATAGCGTAA
Source organism: Dendropsophus ebraccatus (assembly GCF_027789765.1). Classification (NCBI taxonomy): domain Eukaryota; kingdom Metazoa; phylum Chordata; class Amphibia; order Anura; family Hylidae; genus Dendropsophus; species Dendropsophus ebraccatus. The sequence continues at coordinate 55,748,165 of NC_091455.1, forward strand.
AGGAGTACTCCAGAATTTTTTAATCAGATGGTGTCAGAAAGTCATATAAGATTTGTAATTTGCTTCTGTTTAAAAATATCAAGTCTTCCAGTACTTGTCAGCTGCTGTATGCCCTGCAGGAAGTAGTGTATTTTTCCCAGTGCTCTCTGTTGCCACCTCTGTCTGTGACAGGAACTGTCCATAGCAGGAGCAAATCCCCATAGAAAACTTCAACTGCTCTAGACAGAGGTGGCAGCAGAGAGCACCATGTCAGACTTAAAAGAATACACCACTTCCTGCAGGACATAAAGCAGCTGTTAAGTACTGGAAGTAAATTACAAATCTAAATAACTTTCTGACATAATTTGATTTGAAAGAAAAGAAATTTGTCAGAGTACCCCTTTAATGATTGACAAATAATGGCATGTATAGCAGCTATCAATGAAGGTGGGGTTAGGGATTGCCAGGCTTATGGATACAGCAGATGCTAAGCTTTTATGTAGACAGGTACAATACTTTTTGTGTTTGCAGACTTATTAAAGGGGGTTGACCGTAATGACAACTTATCACCTGTTCACATGATAGGTAATAATGTCTGATCAGTAGGGGGCTAACTACTAGGATGCCCCCCAATTAGAAGATCAATGGTCCCTAGTGCCCCTGTTTGAATGGCATAGTCATTCATAGTCATTGAGTATGCTCACCACTGCTCTACTCAAACCCCATGTACTTTTTTTGGCCCTTAGAGTTTGAATGGAACAGCAGTTCCCATTTAAGTGCCACTTAATTCCAAAAGGGGCACTCAGGACCTGAGAGTTTGTAATCGGTGGGCTTCCAACAGTCTGATACATCCTTGGGAAGGGTGATAAGTTGAGCAATCCGCACCACCAGTGATTGCACTTTTCGGCCATAGCTGGCACTTATCAAGCCAACAAAAAAAGCTGAAACATTGCTTCATTTTCAGTAAATCTTATTAGTTTAACTAGGTCACTGGTGACTTGGATCCCTCAATATGGCATCATCGTAAGCAATCCCAAGTAGAACACTGAGCAAGACAAGTAGTGCTGGGGTATTCTTCACTTTAAAAGATAGGCGATAAGTTGATGTTATGGAAAACATCCGTCATATTTGTTTAATCCATCTAGGCCCCAGAAGTGCTGTTATTTGGTCATTTTCATTCTTTGAATGGGTTGTATATATTAGAAAGGCATGGCTGCTTTATTCAAGAAGCTCTACACTTGTCCATGGACTGTACTGGGTTTTACTGCTAAGCTTCATTCAAGCGAATGGCAACACAACCTATGCTGGTGCTGTTTCTGGAGGAGAGCAGCCAAGTGTTCCTCTTCTCATACAATCTGGGACCTGGGGGTGTATACTGCAGGACCATACCTCTTTACATGAATATAATGGTATTTATTGGATATGGATGAATGCAGCACATACCATGACCCACAGTCCCCAATATCCGTTTACTTAGGAATCCCTTTCTCCCTCTTCATATCATATGATATCCCTCATGCCTTCTTTAGCTTTAGAGCAACATTCTCAATAATTTTAGTAAGTTACATTTATTCTACAGGTTACATTCTCTTAGTAATGTCTCAGGACGACATTTTAAAATAGAATATCAAAAAACATTGTTTATAAACCTCTCCTCCACAGACCTTAAAAATAAACTATAACCGCTATATAATCTCACAACTAGGCTTCGCACAAATGTGTGCATTCACATTTTTCGGATTAAGTGTCCAAAATAGACGGTCATAGTCTTCAACTTTTTGTTTAGGAAATTCTGTTCTATTTCAACTTGTCCACCAGGGCCAGCAAGAGACGCCACCTGTAATACACAAAAAGAGAAGATAATATCTATCAATACAGATGAGGGGGGGGGAGGGTGATGTATCTACCTATGTAGGGGTCCATTTACACTCACTGACAATAAAAATTCATAAAGAACCCGGACAGAAAATGAGTACTGCAAAACTGGGCATGTTAGGTGTTGGGAAGATATGATAAATAATTACAGGTGTGGTCTGATAATACAGCTAATAACAAAAGGATGTAAAGGGGCTTCCCCTGCTGCTCTCGAAAAGGGCTCTCAGAGGCTACTTTTAGGTACTGTACTTCTTGGGGACTGCTACACATATCTCTATGTGGATCGCTCATCAGTGTATGCAGCCCTGAAACCCCCTTTCCATTCATCCACTGGGACAGAAGACAGCTGATTTTTTTTTTTTTTTTAGAAGGCACTTAAAGTACACTTCCAGTTTTAAAGACTTCCTTATTTCTGCAACATACCATAAATAGGGTTTACACATATAAACACAATACAACAATAACTCTGATGAGGATGTAAGTAATACATTATGTATAAAAATTTCAAGCAAATATGAAATGTAAAAAAAAAAGTTTCAATCTTTAAGATCTATCAGACACGTATTAAAGGGTACCAGTCATTATAACTTTCAAAATCTAAATCAACAGTCTATATGAAATAAGGCAAGTTAGCAATTTACATTCTTTATTTTTTTTTGTTATCATGCTGTAAAAGAAAGCTATACTTACTTGTATCCAGGTCCAGTCTCCTGTAGGCAGCTTTTTAGTATTGTGCAGGCTCAAGGCATTCGTCAATCTAATGACTGCCTACTCTTTTGAGCGCACAGATGACTGGGACTTCCTGTGTTTAGTCTCTTTTTTTTTTTAAACAGCACAAGACTAAAAAGCTGGCTTCAGGAGACTGAACCTGGATACAAGTAAGTGTAGCTTTGTTTTACAGCATGATAAAAAAAAATATATATATATATATATATATATATATATATATATATATATATATAATCAATATAAATTGCAAACTTACTTTATATCACACCCCCTATGAAATTGCAGTTCTGAGGAATATTTTTTTGAGGTAGCTTCACACGTACTGGATCTCAGTGAAATCTGCTGCGATACCCGGTACTGTCATTTTCTATGGCATTACATACTCACACTCACTCAATCAGTGGCTGTGGTGGAGTAGCGCACTGATTGGCTAAGCGTGACACCAGGGAGCTGGGAACCTGAGAAGCAAGTGGGATCTTGGCCAGGTAATGTATTAGCTGAGAAGTGCTGGGTTAAGTGAGAAGGGGCTTTACATACTTGCATCGGAATAAAAAAATTACTGCAATGATGTAGAACCATAGAACGATTGGGAATCACAGCGGATTTCACTGTGGAACTCGCATGTGAAGGCAACTTTAGAATTTTTCACTGTCTTGTACAGTTCCTCCTAGACACATACAAATACATTAACAGAGTTGTACCATTCCCCTTATATACTGTGTAATCAGTGCAGACAGAGTCTCAGAGTATAAGGCCTATTGAAGGGGCAGTTACCAGTGCTTACAAGGACTTGCATTCCCAGACAAGCAGTGTTAAGCAGCTGCCTCTGTGTCCACATATGGGGTGGGGTTTGTTACTTTTACAGAGAACCTCATCTGTAGGGCTGCATGTCTAGGCTCGGCCAACCTCCCATTACAAGAAAATCATCAGTTTCTCTAAATGGGGAAGTACTTGACTTTGTGTTCACAACACATCACTTCTCTTTTTCTACCCAGCTTTAAGGAGTTGTTGAAAATGTATTTTTATTTTTCTTAAAAAAAACAAAAAAAACAAACAAAAGCCTGAAGATAAAAATAGATAGAAGGGATATAAAAATATTTCTTAATGTACCTATATGTCTCTTTCTATCTTTATATTATATCACTGCACTGATCATCACCAGTAACAGAGTGTCACATCAAGACAGAACAAGATGTCCTTTTCTGGTGAAACATTCACCTTGCTTATGGGTTGTATCTGATGTAATACAGGCCGCCATACATCCTGTGATGTGGTGATCCTCTTCTATGGAGCCAGACACCACTGGAGTGACGCCTACTTGGTCAGCTCAGTGCTGGCCTTACTGTATACATCATGTTCTGTTCCTATGACTATAGAAATGTCACTGCTACTGTGGCACAGCTGGTTAGGAAATGTTAACTTTGCTATTGATAAAACATGTTTACAAAAATAGAGCTGATCAAAAAGGTGACAAAAGCTGACCATATGGGTGTCACTGTGTGACATGCTGACACCTAAATGGCCATACTTTGTTACTTTTGCGAAAATAGTTGTTGTAAGATATAAAATGCCAATATCTCTCGCTGGCAACTCCCGCCACATGCTGTCACACTGCAGTTCTGTTCAGTGCAGAGGAGCAGGGGAGCACAGGGCTCCCTGTCCTGCCACTCGGCCCTTCCACCTGTGTAATGCAGAGCAATGCGCTAAGCTCTATCTGCATTACACAGCATTCAGACGGGAACAGAAGATGCCAGAGCACAGAGCGGGTCAGAAACCAGGAGAGGTGAGTATTATCAGGGAGGGCAGATTAACATGGACTGTGTTCCCAAACCTGCGCCTCAACAGGTTGCAGAACTACAACCCCCAACATGTCCTGCTGACAGTTCATGAACGAAGTTGTTATTCTGCAAAAGCTAAAGATGCACAGATTGAAGACAGAGGCCCAGTACATTGGGGGTGGGGGCAGAGGCACAGCACATTGGGGGGGGGGGGGGAGTAGTACAGTTCATTAGAGGACAGTGGCCCAAGCTGAAATTTTGCACCAGGGCCCTTAAGCCTTTAGCTACGCCCCTGCCTATTAGTAGACTGGCAATTTTACATTTTGGGTTCAATCTGCAAAATTTTCCCAAGACTGAGTACAAAACTGCTTTTGCCATCATCCTCTTTCGACCTGTAAAGAAAAGGAAGGCAGTAGAGATTGTGGAAAGTGGACAAAGGAGCTCATATTGTATTCTCATGTCAAACATGGTTGCTTCAGACTGGGAAAGTTTATAATTGAGAAAGTTTTATTACAATTGGAGAAGTGAATGTGAAGGATAAGCATTTCTACTTCCTGCTACAAAAAATCCTGAAGTAAACTGGGCCCATTGTGAAAAGACAAAACATTCTGAGCCTGCCATTAAAGGCATATACAGGTGTTCAGGTGGGATTGGGACGGTGTAACTATACCTGACTGCTATATTATAGATCACTGAGCTGGCAGAAGGGCCATGAGACACTGTGTGCAACGTTTTGTTCTGTGATCACTTACATCAGCTTGTTCACACACACACACAAAAAAAAAAGTTGGGGAAAGCAAAAGTTATATATAGATTTTACTGAGAGTTTCCACAAAAAGTGTTAGCTAACTGTTGCTAAGCTGTCGTTGAGAGTCAGGCCACGAGCTAACACATCTGCTTTTAACCCATTAAAGCAGTGATCCCTGATCTGCAAAATTACAACTCACAGCATGCATGGACAGTTTTTGTCTTTCTGGACATGCTGGGAGTAGTAGTTTTGGAGGCTGTCAGCTGGACCCGGCAGCTGTGCTACGGGGCACAAAAATAGGTAAGTTTGCTTTGTTTACTCTCTTCCCCCAACCCCCTGCCTTCCTGTCATTTTTCATGAGAATTCTCCTTTAAAGTATACCTGTCGTTATAACTTTCATTTTTTTTTTAGTTATTATGCTTTAAAACAAAGCTATACTTACTTGTATTCAGGTCCAGTCCCCTAAAGGCAGCTTTTTAGTCTTGTGCTGGTTGCCGAAAAAAAAAAAAAAAAAAAAAGACTAAACGCATGAAGTCCCAGCCAGTACAGTGTGTCACGGCTCAATGATTCCATCAATCATACGACTGCGTACAGGTGACCGGGACTTCCTGTCTTAAGTAAAGATCTGCCTTCAGGATACTGGACCTGTATACAGGTAGGTATAGCTTTGTATTAAAGCATGATAACTAAACAAAATAATGAATGTATATTGCAAACTTGCTTTATATCACATCCCCTTCTGATTTAGATTTTAAAACTTATAATGACTTTAAAGGGGTAGTGTGGCGCTAAACAATTATTCCCTAAATAACACATTACAAAGTTATACAACTTTGTAATGTATGTTATGTTAGCGAATTATGTTATGTAGCTGCCAGAATTATACAAGCTTCAGACACCAAATTTCATTACGTACTTTACATACTAACAATGTAGAATTTATCTGCAAACACAATCAGATTAAAATATCATTGGAAACAGGAAGTTAACAATAAAAAAAGATTGTACCAAGTGTAACATATATGTCAACCTTTACTCCCGGACGTGCTCTACACTTATGGAAAGTGAGCATTAAACAACTGTACAAGCGGCAAATAATGCGTGATGACAGTTAATTAAACCTCATCCTCTTCTGCTAAGTGCTCAACTCCAGGACATAGCCCTGCGGTTGTGCCCAGGATCAAGCATACCCTACAACATCCCAGGCCAGAGGATCTTCGTTCTAGAACAGGCATACATTACACAATTTGTAAGTGAATTACTCAATATGTCTCTACTGTATACAGGGAGGATTTGTTTGTTGCTCTTCTGAGAAATGAACTAAAAAGTAATTTTCTTGAGTCTAAAGCAGCGGTGGGGAACCTCCGGCCCGCATCCGCCCCGAGACCTCCCGATGTGGCCCGCGGCTCTCCTGTGATGTGCGCGCCGCTCTGGTGGGGCAGGAGCCGGCATTCACTGCTTCTTCCTGTGTCTGTGACACAGGAGGATGCTGTGAGTGCTGTCCCCTTCCCCACCAGAGTAGCGCACGTCTTCCTTCTCCTGCGGGCCGCGCGATGACGTCACTTCATTGCGTGCCGCCTGCAGGAGAAGGCGGGCACGGGCTAGAGGGGAGAGAAGAGGACCTGGGCAGCGTGGGAGCAGAGGAAAGGTGAATGGGATGTTTATTTTTTTCATTCGGGACAGGCACTGGGGGGTTAACTAGGCTACCAGGGACATGACTGGGGGTGGGGGTTAACTAGGCTACCAGGGATATGACTGGGGGGGTGGTTTAACTAGGCTACCAGGGACATGACTGGGGGGGGGGGGGGGGGAGTTAATTAGGCTACCAGGGACATGACTGGGGGGGTTAGCTAGGCCACCAGGGACATGACGGGGGGGGGGGGGGGGGGGGGGGGGGGGGGTTGACTAGGCTACCAGGGACATGACTGGTGGGGGGTTAACTAGGCTACCAGGGACATGACTGGGGGGGGGGGTTAACTAGGCTACCAGGGACATGACTGGGGGGTGTTTAACTAGGCTACCAGGTACATGACTGGGGGGGGGGGGGGTAACTAGGCTACCAGGGACATGACTGGGGGGGGGGGGGTTAACTAGGCTACCAGGGACATGACTGGGGGGGTTAACTAGGCTACCAGGGACATGACTGGGGGTGTGTTTAACTAGGCTACCAGGGACATGACTGGGGGGGGGGTTGACTAGGCTACCAAGGACATGACTGGGGGGGGGGGTTAACTAGGCTACCAGGGGTTTGACTGGTGGGGGGTTAATTAGGCTACCAGGGACATGACTGGGGGGGGGGTTAACTAGGCTACCAGGGACATGACTGCTGGGGGGGTTAATTAGGCTACCAGGGACATGACTGGGGTGGGGGTTGTTAACCCCTTAAAGACAGAGCCAATTTCGATTTTTGCGTTTTCGTTTTTTCCTCCTTGTGCTTAAAAGGCCATAGCACTTGCATTTTTCCACCTAGAAACCCACATGAGCCCTTATTTTTTGCATCACTAATTGTACTTTGCAATGAGAAAAAAATTCAATGTGTGGTGAAATTGAAAAAAAACAAACGCATTTTGTTTATTTAGGGGAAATGTATTTTAACGCCTTTCGCCCTGGGGCAAAAACTGACTTGTTATATATGTTTCTCAAGTCGTTACGATTACAACGATGTGTAACATGTATAACTTATATTGTATCTGATGGCTTGTAAAAAATTCAAACCATTGTCAACAAATATGTCACTTAAAACAGCTCCATTCCCAGGCTTATAGAGCTTTTATCCTTTGGTCTATGGGGCTGTGTCAGGTGTCAGTTTTTGCGCCGTGGTGTGTTCTTTCTATCGGTACCTTGATTGCGCATATAAGACTTTTTGATCGCTTTTTATTAAAATTTTTCCGTGCGAGATCAGGAATGTGATTAATTAATAGTTCGGGCGATTACGCACGCGGCGATAGCAAACATGTTTGTTTATTTATTTATTTACTTTTATTTATAACCTGGGAAAAGGGGGGTGATTCTGACTTTTATTAGGGGAGGGGACTTTTACACTTATACTAGAAGCTTCCCTAGGGGACTTCTAGTATAAGTGCACTGATCTCTCATAGATAGATCCATGAGATAGGCACTCGTTTACTTCCGGCTGCTGCAGCCGGAAGTAAACAAGTGCCGAGCCGTGGACGGCGCCATCTTGGAGAGGTCCCCGGCCGGCTTCAGACAAGGAGATCGCTCCTCCGGGATAACGTCCCAGGGGAGCGATCTCCGCCACTAGACACCAGGGAACGGCTGAATCCGGTAATCGGATGCAGCTGTCATGTTTGACAGCTGCATCTGATTACTGTATTAGCGGGCATGCCGATTGGACCGTGCCCGCTAATACCTGCGGTCCCGGGCTACAAGCAGCACCCGGGACAGCCGCGGTTCAGAGCAGGGTCGCCGCACGGCCCCGCTCTGAACACCCTTACCGGCAATAGGGCGTAAATACGCCCTTTGTCGTTAAGGGGTTAACTAGGCTACCAGGGACATGACTGGGGGGGGGGGGGGTTAACTAGGCTACCAGGGACATGACTGGGGGGGTGGGGGGCGGTTAACTAGGCTACCAGGGACATGAGTGGGAGGGGGGGGGGTGTTAACAAGGCTACCAGGGACATGACTGGGGGGGGGGTTAACTAGGCTACCAGGGACATGACTGGGGGGGTTAACTAGTCTACCAGGGACATGACTTGGGGGTTAACTAGACTACAAGGGGCATCACCGGGGGTTAACTACAATAGCAGGGGCACTAGGGGAACAATACTTTGTCTTGCCCTGGGTGCTGCAAACCCACGCTACTAACTGCCGTGCACAGTATGTGGCCCTCGAATGATTTTATTAATGCCTGACTGGCCCTCGACATGGAAAAGTTTCCCCACCCCTGGTCTAAAGGCTGGAGCTGCATTGTTGTCTCCAACCAGTTACATTTAGCGCCACCTGGTGGAGTTTGATGATCAAGCAATGGCATTACTGACCGGAGAGCTGATAAATTCTGATCTACTAAAATATTAGCAGCCATCTTTTAAAGATCTTGGTTTTTGTCCAAAGAATGTTCTTCCAGAACCGTGCTAATTTTTTAAAACTTTTTTTTTTTTTTTTAGCAAAGTCCAACCCAGCCTCCTTAGTCTTGAGGCTTATGAGTGGCCTGCACCGTGCAGTAAACCCTCAGTAATCTTCTCTTTATGGTAGATTTGGATATTGACATGCCTACATCCTGGAGAGTGGTGGTCACATGGCTGTGAAGGGGTTTCTCTTTACCATGGAAATTACTTTGCCATCATGCACCACTGTTGTTTTCTGTGGTCTTTTTGCATTGATGAGGTCACCAGTACCTTCTTTAACCAAACTGTAGATTTTGTCACTCCTAATATTTTAGTAATTTCTTAGATTTTTGCAGCTTAAGGATGGCTTGTTTTACCTGCATGGAGAGCTCTTTTGACCGCACGTTTTCTTCAGAGTAAAATCTTGCAAATCCACGAACCCCACCTCACATCACATCACCTCCAGGCCTTTCATCTGCTTGTCCCTACCTGCCCATGAAACAGCCCAAGAGTCAATTGTCCAATTACTTTTGCTCCCTTAAAAAACAGGGGCGCCCATGTTTAGGAGATGAAACTTCTAAACCCTTCATCCAATTTTAATGTGGATAGCCTCAAATGAAAAGCTGTAAGTCTGGACTTTGTGTCCATGTCCATTATATATAACTATATCTTGAATATGTTTCAGTAAATAGGTATAAAAATAATGTCAGTGTCCAAATATATATAGCCCAGTTCCACAATGAAGAAATAGCGATCGGCACTATAGCAACGTGAACTACGTCCTATTAGGATATCCCGCTGATATTTATGCCCTCAGTCAAAAAGGTATGGGGTGCTCCTTCTTATGAAACCAAGTTCCAATATAATAACTTTCAGTACAGAAGATGAAAGGAGGGCACTCAACATAAAACGTGACTTATTGTAGCTTCATTAAAATCAATCCATTGTATTCAGGCGACTAAGACTCCAGCACTATGCAGTGAACCTACGCGACAGCCGTTTCGCGTGCGTTAGCACGCTTCTCCAGACCTTCTGGAGAAGCATTCTGACGCACGCGAAACGGCTGTCACCAACCAAACCCTGTTATGGGAACTCTGTTTGCAGTAACAGATAGACCATGATGAAATATAGGAAAAGGGGAGCAGGAGAGAGCAGAGTGTGCACCTTCAATCCTTGAGCCTGTCTGTCTCTTCCTGGGGATCCCCACTGTCCATTAAAGGTAAATCAAGTTTTCCCTCTCAGCAACAGTTCAGTGCTTAATGTAACCCACATCCTTGTGGTGCTGCTGTTCGTTTCATTTCTGCTCACACAGCATCCTGTAAGGTCAGAGTATGAGTAGTCCCTTCTGCCTTCACATGTCTTCTATAGTAGTACACTATAAACTATCCCCCAGCACAGTGCCAGCTTGTTCAGTCCAGCACTGTGTGCCATGGCATAGCAGAGAGGAGCAAGTGCTGTCCTGTGATTTGTCAGAAAAGTAAGGAAGCAATACTGGCAAACAGCCCAGCTCTGGTCCTGCCAGATTATTATTTCTTTACCACATAAAAAGACTATGAAAATAAGACTTGTGTAAGCAGTCATCCTAAGAGCAGAATTCCATATTCTATACAATATAATTTTTTTAGTTCTAAAATGTCATTCTCTAGGCCATCTGAGAGCACAGAACAGCGTAACTTTTATTTCAGATACACAGTGTGGGAAAGAAAAGTCAGATCAGGGTTATATAATAACCAGGGAGACAACAGGAAACAGCTGTGAAGCGCTCATACACTCAGGAATATGGGAATTACTCACCTGTTCCACATCTGTATTACGAGGCACAAAATAAACAATATTCTGTGTAATCTTTTGGGAAAGCTGAAAGATTTCAAAGGTGTCTGAATGTTAAGGAAATAAAGTCCCATACAGTGCCGATAAATACTAATAATACTAAATACATACTAATTAATTAATAATAAGGGGATGGCCAGTGGCAATGCAGCAAAAGGCAGCAGACTGTTGTTATAGTCATTGTGATTTTAGAACATGCTGAAAGACAAGTGATCAGCTGACATTGTGCATGACGGCTGATTGTTGCGTTTCAACATGAGCAATTACACCAAACGATAAACGGCCAAGTACAGCCGATAATCGGTGTAATAGGACCCTTAGAGTTTACAGCTTATAAAGGATATCCATCGGGGGACATCATAGTCTTGATATCAAATGTCTCTGCACTGACGTAGTCAGGACCTCCCCATGGCGGGCTGAGAAAAACCGCATCTGCCTTCAAATCCGGAGCGATGGACATGAAATCAGCGCGGATCAACTCAATGCGATCTGCTACTCCATATACCATTGCATTGTTGTAAGCAAGATCCAACTTCACAGGGTCGATGTCCACAGCAATAACTGCAAAGAGAGGGTGAAATGCTTAATATGCTGGAAAAAGGCGAGCAATGGCATATCACACATACATACAGACGGCTGAAGACACACAACAGAAAAACTTAAGCAAGTGTGATAAAATCCTCTGAGACTATAAAATGATAACAGGTGTAGGATTGCTAAAATGTTTTACCAATCTTAAAGGACAAGTGCCATGAAAAACTTTTTCCCAGTAATTGAAGCACATTACAAAGTTATATAACTCTGTAATGTGCTTCAATTACCTATCTGCCTCCCTTCCCTGTCTTTTCCCCCCTCCACCCCCCGCTAGGAAGTGTCCTAACTCACACAGACCTGATTACTGTCGTCACCGTCACCAAGCTCTTCTCTCAGCTCCTTCTCCTGTTACACCAGCCTCCCCCCTCCCCTGCCTTGTCAGGTGACTCAGCTTGCCCAGCTCCCATTGGCTGAACAACTGCAAGCCATCACTTGTCACATGTCACTCACTTGCTTATCTTCCCTCCGACTGACTCCGGCACATAGGCAGCCCCCCCCCCCCACCTCATACCCTCTCTCCTGCTGCCGTGGACTCAGTGAGTGAAGGAGCAGGCTGAGTCACCTGACAAGGAGGGGGAGGCTGGTGTAACAGGACCTAGAGCAGCCCTCCTGCTGATGACTCATCCTCACAAGCAGGAGCTGAGAGAAGAGCTTGGTGGCGGTGACGACAGTAATCAGGTCTGTGTGAGTTAGGACACTTCCTGGTGGGGGGTGGAGGGGGGAAAAGACGGAAGGGAGGCAGATAGGTGATTGAAGCACATTACAGAGTTATATAACTTTGTAATGTGCTTCAATTACTGGGAAAAAGTTTTTCATGGCACTTGTCCTTTAACTATCACTCTGACATGAATGAAGTCTGTATATTTCTTTTAGTATTAATTCTGAGGGTTTTTTTAAGGGTTGTCTGCTCCTTTATCCCCAACAGTTATCTCTAGACTGTAGGAAACCAGGGACTAATGGGAGCATGCATTATTACTGTGCTTAGTATTTAGTAATACTTCATTTGTGTACAATGTTCTCTGAAGAGACAGAAACGTTTGCACAAATAAGTGAATAATTGAAATTGTGCAACCATTTTTTTCACCAAACAGACATAAAACCACTGATAAATTCAACTTGAAGTGAAATTCCTACATAAATTAATGGACTGACTGCATAATGCATGGGCATGCTGGGTCCTCCAGGGAAAGACACACTCTCTGCAGTGTCTCTGTTATTGCTAAGATTGACAGCCTGCCACTTTTATATATCTGAATATATAAAGGGGTAAAGTTTCCACTTGAGGAAAGTGCCAGACTGGTGGAGTCTTATGGAGCGTGCAATGTTCCACTGGAGGAAAGGGGGGGGGGTACAATGCATTCAGAAGTCTTCAGACCCTTTCACTTTTTCACATTTTATTATACTGAGGCCTCGTGCTTAAAAAAAAAAAAAAAAAAAAAGCCCCCCCCCCCATGGACGTGCTTTGTTGCCTCATGTGGCTGACCATTCTCCCATGCATTCATTTGCCAATGCATATCAAAGCAAAAACCAAGCCAAAAAGGGGGAATGAACTGCCCAGAGGGCCTAGAAACAGGACTGTGTGGAGGCACAGATCTGGATGCAGGTCTTCCAAAAATACTGATCAAGAAACAGCAGAGATGAGACAAGAATTGCAGGATAAACCAATGAACCATATTAACCATGGAACACGTTTTGACACAGGACCTACATTAATTCTTGATCAGAGCTTTGGTAAGACTCCATTCATTTGTACTTCCTTTACCTAGAGCTTGCTGCTTCACCAGACTGAGTTATCAGAGGAGAAGGGCCTTGGTAAGAGATGAAACTAAGAACCAAATGGTCATTTCTGATGGGAGAAACTTCCAGAAGGTCGTGGTCACTGCAGTACTCCCTCAATCTGGGTTGTATGACAGAAAATCCCCAAATCCCAGTGTGCATACCTTGTGGCATCATAGCCAAGAAGACTGGAGGCCAGAATCACCACAAAAGGTGCTGCAACTAAGGAATGAGTAAGGGCTCTGAATACAAATGTCATCCCAATATTACAGTTTTTCCTTTTTAGCAAAATAGCAAACATTTCTAACATTCTGTTTTCACTTTTTATTGGGTACTGAGTAGAGAATCATTGGGAACACTTCATTTATTTTTTTTTTTTTAAAACACAACATAATAAAATTAAAAAAAAAGGGAAAGGAACAAGAGGTTTCTGGAGCCACCTACTGGAGGTAGCATCTCTGCAAGTCAATGTCCAGGCCCTTAAGCAGCCTTGACATATGACTGGGGATTAGCCAAGTTCATATTACCTCCAGGATAAATAACAAAATAGTCTGGAAGAGATTCTTGCTTGTGAAATAAAAGGACAAGCACTGTCATGCAGGGAACGCTATGTCCAACAGGTGGCACCAGAGCACTTGTTTATATGTGGAGGAGGCCTACTTGTATGTATATAGGGCTTCACCTCATGTCAGACCACTCTGATAACCAAACAATGGTAATCCTTGCACTATGCACTTACATGGGGACTGCTGGCTATACTTGCAATGGAGGCCATTTGCTATCATTCTCTGCTAACTCTAACAGATATAATAAATGATTAGATTCTCCAGCTGTTGTAATACTGGAGCGGCTGAGACTTGTGGTGTCACCACAGCAGATGCTACATACCACAAATCCCTGAAAGCAAATAGTGAATTCTATATAAACCTATATTACCTTCAGTGGATAAATTTAGAGACAAAGTTCAGGGAGGAAGTAACAATATGCAGGGGATTCGGTTTCCTCATTTCATATAGTCTCTGGTGAAGCCAGTGCATTACAATGAAAACAAGAATAACAACTATAGCAGTTTTATTACAGACCCAATGATGCATAGCCAACATGTGATTTCCTGCTGAACAAGAGTATACCAAGGTGGCACACTAAAATTAGTGGATGGCTAATACCAACCCCCTTTTAAGTGGCTATCCCAGTTTTTAACTATTGGAGTGATAAATGGTTAGAGAAGATTCCAAGCAGGGAATGTGCTTTATTTAAATAGACATAACCTATAAGGTCACATAAAGAGGGTGACTAGAATAGAGGGAAGCCTGATAATTACCAGACATATATCATAGTGTCTGGTAATTTTTTTCCATGACAGTGTCTATTAAGAGGCTGTTGGCGCTATAAAAATAAATATTATTATTATTATTATGATTAAGAGTGAATTTGTAAGATGCAATTTACATTTCAAACAGAGTTATCCATTAGATAGATAACGTGCCTTTATGCTCCAGTGCAAAGTGTCAAAAAGTTCTTGATGTGCCGGGAGCTGTAGCACCTTCTTGCTCCTCTTCCCATCCTTATCCCTCTTCAGATTCCACCACTAAGTCCTGCTTCCAAGCCTCATTCCCTCCCTGTGCACATAAATTGTGTCCAGGTGTGAGATGTGGAAGCAGGGCTCAGCACTCAAACCTCAATGTCAATCAAACAGGGATGGGAGGGGGAGTGGGGAGGCATTATAACTAGAGATGAGCGAACATCGAGCATGCTCGAGTCCATCCGAACCTGAACTTTCTGCATTTGATTAGCGGTGGCTGCTGAAGTTGGATAAAGCCCTAAGGCTATGTGGAAATCATGGATATAGTCATTGGCTGTATCCATGTTTTCCAGACAACCTTAGAGCTTTATCCAAGTTCAGCAGCCACCGCTAATCAAATGCCGATCGTTCGGGTTCAAATGGACTCGAACCCGAACCCGGTTCGCTCATCTCTAATTATAACCCTTAGCAATTCAGGAGCTCTCTACCTGTAATACATGTATTATACTGCTCTCTACCTGTAATACATGCATTATACTGCTCTCTACCTGTAGTACATGTATTATACTGTCCTCTACCTGTACTACATGTGTTATACTGTCCTCTACCTGTACTATGTGCATTATACTGCTCTCTACCTGTACTACGTGTATTATGCTGCTCTCTACATGTAGTACATTATACTGCTCTCTACCTGTACTATATGTATTATACTGCTCTCTACCTGTACTACGTGCATTATACTGCTACCTGTACTACGTACATTATACTGCTACCTGTACTACGTGTATTATACTGCTCTCTACCTGTACTACGTGTATTATGCTGCTCTCTACATGTAGTACATTATACTGCTCTCTACCTGTACTATATGTATTATACTGCTCTCTACCTGTACTACGTGCATTATACTGCTACCTGTACTACGTGTATTATACTGCTCTCTACCTGTACTACATGTATTATACTGCTCTCTACCTGTACGTGTATTATGCTGCTCTCTACATGTAGTACATTATACTGCTCTCTACCTGTACTATATGTATTATACTGCTCTCTTCCTGTACTACGTGCATTATACTGCTACCTGTACTACGTGTATTATACTGCTATCTACCTGTACTACGTGTATTATGCTGCTCTCTACATGTAGTACATTATACTGCTCTCTACCTGTACTATATGTATTATACTGCTCTCTACCTGTACTACATGTATTATACTGCTCTCTACCTGTACGTGTATTATGCTGCTCTCTACATGTAGTACATTATACTGCTCTCTACCTGTACTATATGTATTATACTGCTCTCTACCTGTACTACGTGCATTATACTGCTACCTGTACTACGTGTATTATACTGCTCTCTACCTGTACTACATGTATTATACTGCTCTCTACCTGTACGTGTATTATGCTGCTCTCTACATGTAGTACATTATACTGCTCTCTACCTGTACTATATGTATTATACTGCTCTCTTCCTGTACTACGTGCATTATACTGCTACCTGTACTACGTGTATTATACTGCTATCTACCTGTACTACGTGTATTATGCTGCTCTCTACATGTAGTACATTATACTGCTCTCTACCTGTACTATATGTATTATACTGCTCTCTACCTGTACTACATGTATTATACTGCTCTCTACCTGTACGTGTATTATGCTGCTCTCTACATGTAGTACATTATACTGCTCTCTACCTGTACTATATGTATTATACTGCTCTCTTCCTGTACTACGTGCATTATACTGCTACCTGTACTACGTGTATTATACTGCTCTCTACCTGTACTACGTGTATTATGCTGCTCTCTACATGTAGTACATTATACTGCTCTCTACCTGTACTATATGTATTATACTGCTCTCTACCTGTACTACGTGCATTATGCTGCTCTCTACATGTAGTACATTATACTGCTCTCTACCTGTACTATATGTATTATACTGCTCTCTACCTGTACTACGTGTATTATGCTGCTCTCTACATGTAGTACATTATACTGCTCTCTACCTGTACTATATTTATTATATTGCTCTCTACCTGTACTATATTTATTATACTGCTCTCTACCTGTACTACGTGTATTATACTGCTCTCTACCTGTACTACATAACACAGCAATCATTGAGCTCAGGGAGATCAGTGAAAAAATTCCAATGAAGTACTCAATCAAGAGTCTCCTTAAAAATTTAAATATGCAAAAAAGGAGTCAGTGGAGCCTCGGTTGCAAATCTCAAAACACAGGAATAGCCAGATATCCCTAGCCTGTTGCCAAGGGGTGCCTCGAGATGGGGAGAGCACCACACCACCCTGATACGTAGCCCCTTATGTCCCACTCGGTTGTAAGTATTGGAACATAAATAGGGAAACACCAGGGTGGCCCCTTCTGTGTCAAAGTCTAAGGGTCCATTTACACAGAAAGATTATCTGACAAATTATCTGCCACAGATTTGAAGCCAAAGCCAATAATGGATTTTAAAAGAGGAGAAATCTCAGGCTTTCCTTTATGACCTGATCTCTGTTTATAGTCTGTTTCTGGATTTGGCTTCAAATCTTTGGCAGATAATCTGTCAGATAACCTTTCTGTGTAAATGGACCCTAACTCTGTTGCAAGTATTACAACATGACAAGGGCTTGCCAAGGCAGACATCCATCCACAGACAGCTGTTTCAGGGTATTTGCCCCTCGTCAGTGTGGAGCAGGATTCTGGCTAGTGGGGGCAATGAAAAATAGACCAACAAATTTTATATTGTAAATTGATGGAGCGCTGCATTTCTTTAGGTTAGAAGTTAACTTCTCCGCTGTGAGAATGTATAGTATCATCCTTTGATCTAAAACATACAGTGGTATCTGTAATGGGCCCAAGAGATAGTGAATATTATTCGTGTTTTACACATATTTACACATATAAAGTGTGCAAACACTGCATTCAGCATGATTTATACTACCAGATTTTTTGCAGATAATGGAAAGAAAATGCCAGAATAAATAATACCTTTAGTTGGCTTTGGTTAGCCTCTACTCCTTCTGCATTCTGTTCTTTTTAGAGAGTCTAATAACTTATACTACTTTATAAAATATAGTCTTGGTGCCAGTGTGAACAGAGCCTAAGAAGAAAATTCTGCAATAATCAGAAATCATTCAATGTAAAACTGCTATTGTTGCTTGGTTTTTGTCAATTTAGACTAAAGCTCACCATGCATTCCTGCTAAGGCAAATTGAATGGCATTGCCTCCGACACCACAGAAAGCGTCCACTACTACAGCTCCGCTGATGCACTGCCTCACGCGGTGTGCAATGTGTTCTGCAATCTTCTCTGGGGTAACTGAAAACCAGCCTTCTGCAAAAGATACAACATGAAGCTCATGAATGTCTATAAAACTCACAAGTGTAAAGTCTACGAAACATAGTAACTCCCCCCCTTCAACATGTAGTAAATCTTTTATGATGTATACAGGGGAGGACAATCTCAAACACCAATCTCATAAATTCTCTATAAAAGGTGTATTCCCATGCTATAGTGAGGGTATAACATCTACGATAAGCAATCCATGTATAGTCAGCAGAGAGTAAAACATAGAAGAGGATGTAATGCTATATAATCACTAAGGCCCTTCTTTGGAGTAGTAATGATTTGCCATCCCTTTATAAGAATAGACTACCTTAGACTAGAAACTTTAAGTCATGTCAGAGATGTCAAGTTTTATATGTTTGGGGGTCTGGGTATTCATCAATTTTTAGAACCAGCCAGGAGAAGTGCACTACTGTGCTCCTCAGCTATTCTATGAAAAGGTCAGAGTCTTGAGTCAGTATTTCTGTTTCTGGGTGAGCTGTATAACTTTCAGTGTTCTGTCCTGATCTAGCTGTTACTAGAGACAGATTTTCCCTAACAGGCAGTGACTAGCAGATTGCAGAGAAGGGAGACACCTAGTGGCCAAAACTTTTGAGCTGTTTATGTTAACTGGAAAGAGTTATATAATTGTTATTGGTTCCATATTTTATCACCATAATAAAGTTGAGATGACAGTGTACAGGTTGCAGCTTACCTTCATCAAGTTTAATCCCTTCATCAAAGCGAGAGAAGAGCCTGTAGCGCTGAGCCCAATACTTGGCAAGGTGAGGATCAGCAGCAATTTCTGGGGGAAGATACTGAAGCTTCTTCTTTTGCTTTTTCTTCTTTTTTCTGCACTTGTCTTCAACTTTACTATATGTGCCTGTAAATGTGACATTTACTGTTAGTATCCATGTGTATAAATATAGCAAAAAAAAAGAAGATTAATCTTTAATGGGAAACTATTAGCAGGTTTGTACATATGAACCTGCTGATATGTACATGTAGCAGTAAAGCTGCCGATTCCTGTGCAGGTCTTTCTATTCCCCCGTGGCATCATTTTTGTGTGGCTACATCTGAAGCCAATATGTAAATTAGTCAGTTTGGAGCACTGCGGGCATTTAGTGCCCTGTCCCACCTGCCCACCGGGTCATACATATCCAACTATGAATAAGTAACCGTCCTCTTTCCTCTAAGGGCTCGTGCACACTACGGAATTGCCGCATATAATCTGCGGCGTATTCCGTCGCTCGTCCCTGCACGCGGCGGCGTGCATTTCCGCCCGTGCCATAGACACTATTCTATGCACGGGCGAATTACGCGTTCCGCCGAAAGAAGTGATATGTCAATTCTTTCGACTTTCCATTGAAGGTATACCATAGGTGCCAGACACTGTAAAAGTAGCCCAATGTGTATGTGGCATCCCAATTCTTCTCAGATGGAATATATTAGGAGAAAAAAGATGGCATGTTCAATTTCAGCATGTCTGATGCATTGTTTTAAGGTGAGATAGGCTGCAGCAGCAGCTTACAGAGAATACATGCACATTTGGCTGAATTGTACGACCACCCTTAGATCAGGAAAAAAACAACATGTTGCATGGTTTCTGGTGCTATACCTGCAAACCTGTAACTAATAGCAAAGCTTATAAATAGTTTGTATACAATACTAGCGTAAGAATACTTGTGTGCAATGGAAAGATACCTAATAATCAAATAATCCATATATGCTACAAACCATCATCGTTCTCTTCTGTTTCAACCTGTAGGTAGTCTGGGATTTCTAGAGAGACCAGCTGTCGTGTGGAAGGGTTAGGGTCTGAGGGTTGTGTTGAGGTCATTTCCAGGTCTGAACACCAGATGGCGTTAGAAGGTAAGGTAGCGTTCATCCCTTTGCTATCCAGCTTCTTAGAGTGAGACGTTATGACGTAGTCTTGGAATTCAGAAGGCTGACTAGAGTTTAGATCAGAAAGGTCGCTCCCCTCAGAGGGTTCTTTATCATCAGGCTGCTTGCATTGACTAGTGGGTTCACTAAAATTGGAATGATCCAGACCTTCAGAATCAGAGGTGCTGGGGGAATCTGCAACCTTCGGTGGTGAAACCTTTCCATTTGATAAATCATTGTCAGATTCCCCAATTTTCTTTAGAAATTTTTGAACCTAATATGAAAACAAATAACACATTAGCTTTGGAGTGTCATATACTAGTAAAGCCTGCTCCTGAACCTAAGCAGAGACACTACATATAGACAATGTCATTAGAAAGCTTTAAAGTGACTCTGTACCCACAATCTGACCCCCTAAACCGCTTGTACCTTCAGATAGCTGCTTTTAATCCAAGATCTGTTCAGGGGTCCATTTGGCAGGGGATGCAGTTATTGTCCTAAAAAACTACTTTAAACTGCCATCCCTGTGCCAAGCGGCCGTGGCCTAGAATATCTGTGCCCTAACTTTGAACCACCCCTTGTCCCTCCTCCCCACCTTCTTCATCATTAGGAATGCTCCAGGAAGATTTTCTACTATTCATCACATATGTCAGCATGGCACATGGGCTGGATCGTTAATGATGAAGAGGGTGGGGAGGGGAGACAGAGGGGTGGTGCAAAGTTAGGGCACAGATACTCTTGGCCATGGCTGTTTAACACAGGGCTGCAAGTTTAAAAGTTGTTTTTTAGGACAATAATGTCATCACAGATCCCAGGACAGATCTTGGATTAAAAGCAGCTATTTGAAGGTACAAGTTGTGTGTGTGTGTATGTGGGGGGGGGGGGGGTGGATAAATGGGTACAGAGATGCTTTAAGGGTTGTCCCAAGATTACAACATCAGCGTTATTCCCTTCACCTTCAGTGGTTTTTATGTTATGGCGTGCGGTGAAAATCCGTGTAGAGGAGGACATTTCATTATAGGAGCTCAGCTAAAAGCAATTCCAGGAACAGACTTTATGGAAAACTCATTGCAGAAATGTGCTGAAAACTACAAGCAATCATTCAGCGCTTATGGGTTGTAGCCAGCAGAAGTCTATATGCAAGGACTGAATGACAATGGACTGAAGACATGCTGTGACCACAAGGGACACACGTATGTGTAAGGGATCCGGTATTATAAGTATAAGACATTTACCTTGTTTACAGTTTTACTTTTTATTGGTTTCACTTCTGGTTCTTCGGAGAAGAATATGTGCTTGTTCTTCACCGGCCTGTGCATGTCTAGAAAGTGTGAGCGGTGCCTGACACCTTTCTCCAGGTAACGCAGAGTCCGATGCTTGAAATGTGAAATCCCCCCATACCTGCGGATGTATCACACATGACAGTCATACCCACCGATAACCCAACAGCCTGTAATGTTGCTTTATATGCAGACAGTTTAGAATGAATGAATGAATGAATGGAAACAACGACTAATACTTGATAATTAGAGATGAGCGGACCGGGTTCGGGTTCGAGTCGATCTGAACCCGATTGTTTGGTATTTGATTAGCTGGGGCTGCTGAACTTGGATAAACCCTAAGGTTGTCTGGAAAACATGGATACAGCCAATGACTATATCCATGATTTCCACATAGCCTTAGGGCTTTATGCAACTTCAGCAGCCACAGCTAATCAAATGCCGAAAGTTCAAGTTCGGATCGACTCGAGCATGCTCGAGGTTCGCTCATGTCTATTGATAATAGCTTTCAGTCCCAAGGGACATAAATTCACAATTTTTTCCAACCACACTTGCTTATTCTATTCATGAAAATAACACCTCCCAACATCTTCCTTGCTCCTTGGCACACACCAGCAGTAACCCCCATTCGCTTAATGGGTGGGCAAGGGGTGGCAAGACAGGGAGGGGGCCTTATTTTTCAATGTTTACGCCTGGAAACAGGTGTAAACCGGTAAAAAAAAAAAAACAACAACTGCTCCAGAGCAGGGGTCAATTTTAGTGCAATGTCTCTGTGCTGGGCAGAGGGGTGGCCAGCTATACTAAGAGCCGTGCGCCTCTTAATAAATACGTCCGGGACAAAGGGGACGGGGCTTTTCCTAAAGCTCTTATTCCACGTGCCGACTGTGAGGACGTTTGCTCCTCGTTCACCGCTCACTGCCGCTACTGCGAGTGGGTGAGTGCGGGAGGGGCTAGGGGAGGCTGCGGGGGGCTGCCCGCGTAATCGCTAGATCGTCCGGGCAGCCCATAGAGGATAGTGGTCGTTTATTTTTCAACATGCTTGAAAGACAAACATCTGCAACGATCAACTGACATTAACAATGTCGGCTGATCATTGCCTTCTATTCCACAGGATGACTATCGGACGATAATTGTTCCGTAGAATAGGGCCTTAAGACTGGGGTAATGTTATACTTAAAAAAGTTCAGGGCGGGATGCTGAAGATAAAAAAAAAGTGTATTGTTACTGCTGTGAAATAAGTTGGTGCTATATAAATAAAATAATTGGTATGAGGATTCGCCTCTGGTGTAATTCTGACATTGCTGAGTGTAGGGGGGACCAGCAGCATTAGAGTTGTGCCTGCAAGGGATCAGTGGTGGGTGAATACAGTCATTTCTCTTTATTCTCCCACCCTAAGCTCTTAGATGTGTAAGAAACAAATCATAAGATATACAACCACATGAGGAGCAAAAGTTTTCTATTGCCTTAACTGAAACGATTCAAGAAAAAAAACAAAAACACTTTTATCCAAGTATATTTGCAACTCATGTAATTCTGTCAAGTTCTACCTCCTCTCAGGAGCTTGGCGACAATTGTGTGCTGTTTATTAACTGCTTTATGACTAAAGATTTTTTCCTTACTTCTGTCCTGTGCCGTGTTTTAGTCCTAAGACAGTGGAGACTTCAGCAGCCACCTCACAAGGGTTCTCCTCAGCATCCAGTTCATGGCTAAGGAGAAAAAACACATTAAAGAAAAAAAAAAATCAAAAGGACCCCACTGATTTAATGGGGTTTGTGGTGTTTCTCAGACCAAAAAATTGAAAATAAAGAATACTAATCCATTATTAAAATGGATTTTGTGATGGAGGTCACTTCTATTGCAAATGTGAATGAAGCCTAACAGCGCATTGTCTGATTTTCTAATAAGTTCTGCATTTCAACTCATCAAGAAGCTAAACGCCAGGTACTGCTCCCATAGCTGCAGTTAATTCTAGTGTCAGGGTATGTTCACACACAGCAGGTACACTGCAAAACTGTGTGCAGAAATGAGCAATGTATTACAGTAGCAGCAACATGGAGGGGAATTATAGAAATCTCATTCATACGCTGCATTAAAAAAAATATAAAAATCTGCACATACATTGACCTGTTGTGCAGATTTTCAATCCGCAGCAAGTGAGTTTTGTGCAGATATATTGATGATGCAGTTGTGAATCTGCTGAATAAATATGTAAATAGGAGATGTGCGGCCCACAATGATGACATTAAAGGGCCACACAAATGCTCCAGAAATCATTCATATAGCCCAAACTGCAACATAATTGAGCTGTGTGAATGGTCTTTGGGCAGCGATCTAGGAGATTACCAGACTACACTAGATAGAGCTTTAAAGGCATTGCAAAAACTAAAAGGGATAATACCTCCTCTTGATTTTAGCCTGCTTGCACTCTGGAGGATCATCCTCATCATCCCTCTGTCCCTTATGTGGTGCTTGGCCATCTGGCGGAGAATTCCTTGGGACTTGTGAGACTTCAGAAAACAAATAAACATAAGGAATAGTAGTAATAGCTAATACAGTTTGGGGCTCTAAAATACAGCACGATAATAAGAAATCACATAATGCACATGAAACATTTAGGAGACGACTCCCAGAGCAATACCTGAAACCATATTCCAAACACATAGTACTCTCAATCCACTGCATACTGTAGTTCTGTACAAGAGGACTCCTACTCTGAATCCATATATAGTGGAAAATCCACAGCAGAATACAGTCACAGTGAATATTATCCACACAAGACTGGTGCAACATCATCGCCAGTGGCAGAGATTGGCAGGGGCCCAGCTGATCTCCACTTCCTGGTACTTGGCCATTCAGGAAATGGGTGCAGCGGGCTGCCGCTGCGTCTAGTGATTGGTTGTTTCCTGTGTGCTGAGAAGGGGTACCAAAAAGTAGAGATCAGACAGGTCAGTGGGGGAGGGGGGGGGGTCATTTTTTAAGCCAGTTTGCCCCTTTTAAACAGGAAATAAAAGACAGACATCGCCTTAAACAAAATGTAAAGAAATCAAAAACCATGAAAGTGTGAGCAAACAAATAGCAAGACTGTGAGAAAGGAGGAATAATAAATGCCCCACAGTTAATCTCCAGGAGCTTTCCTCCCATTTATAAATTGCTTTAATGAAAACTCAGCTAAGGTCATTTCCTGCTTTACATCGGCAATAAATTAGCTATTAGTAAAATCAATAGGTGTTAATTCTACAGACCTGGGCGGCTTGTATCAGCGTGTCCAGATGATGCATCCCTATCCGCAGTGCCAACATCTCCGGGTTCCCTCTGATCCGGATCACAAGGGCATTGAGCTTCAAGGCTCTCTGGGTTCTGTATCTGATGACTGTCGTAAATAACACTTAAAGGTTTACTGTCTTTCTCCATTTCCCTTATATCAAGATTTATGTTCTTCACTCCATTTACGCAGTCACTGAGACGATCGATATCTTCTGCAGACGTCAGGGGTACGTGTACAGTATGGTCTGTGAGCTGAGCGTCAACCATGGCTTGTGCTGCCTCTGTGTCTTTACATTCACAGGCACCAGACTCATCAAAGGTCCAGCCCTGCTGTGCCCAGTACTCAAACTGCTCATAGTAGTGCCAATAGGATTCATTATAGTGCTCAGCCCATGCATCCTTGGTGGCAGGGCAAGTCCATGGCTCAGGGTTGCAATCTTCACTTGATACGTCAGTCTCTTTGTGCTTTGTAAGCCAACCCTGCCATAACAATCCCTGCCCATACTGGTTCCAGTACCGTTCCCAGGCCTCCTGTGAGCTCTGTTCTGCAGGGGTTGGCTTCAGATTTGGAGACGTCTCACAGGCAGACGCAGGGCCTTCTTCTTCTTCAGGCTGCTCAATGCTAACAGACCCATCCTCCTCTTCACAAAGCTCAGATATCTCATCCATTGCTTCTTTTATGCTTTCATTTAGGTCTTTAGAACATTTCCCCTTTTTCTTCTTTTTCTTACGGATCTTATGTTCCTTCACACAGGTTTCCAGTGGCTGAAAGCAATAATTAAAACCAAATCACTTATAATACCAGAGTAACAACCAGCAATACATTATGCATAAGCCAGAATATATAAATCGGCTTCCCAAAGTCTGCCTTCACATGTTGCAGAAACATTACTGTTTAGAAAATATGAATAAAACCCATATTGTTTTTGCAGAGATTTTCAAAGCTGCCGTAAAAGCTGCAACATTACCACTACATGTGAACACAGACAAAAGGAGCCTCAAATGAAAACAGAAAGTTTGGACGTTATGTCCATGTTTATTATAAAAGTATAATATAACTTTAATATGTTTCAGTAAATAGGTACAAAAGCCAAAATCAGGCGGCCTGGATAACTTTTGGTAATTTGTTCATGCTAATCTCTGCTAAATTTGGGCTAAGTAGTCAATTGGGTGGGGCTACTAAATGATTTACAGCTGTGTGTCCATTTTTATAAGGTTTTAGAGCAGCAGGCTCATAAATATCATAGAGGCCCCTGCTGTACATCTGCTTGTTTTTTCCCCAATATCATATGAAGAAAAGGGGCTTTCCTTTATAATTGTCCTGTGTGAACCGGGCCTTGCATTTTACTAAAGCAAATCTCTTTACTGGAAGTAAAATGTGGCCCTATTAAACAGAAAACGCTGGCACAGTGACCTGGTAACCTTACCACAAAGTTTTTCTCATATGATGATCCACCAAACTGTACCGGGAGCCCCATCTGCAGCATTAACTCAGCCTCAGAGTCTAGTTCTCTTTCCACAACAGGCAGATCAGAGACATTGGACACCTCCAACTCTTCCTGCTCCTCCTCCTCCTCATGAGTCCCAAAATCTACAGAAAAACAAAAAACAAAACAGTAAATTAAGATTCAATTCCTGCAGTTGTGATCTAGATATGATTTCTACCATGTATCTAGCTAAGTATAAAGGTGGCCATACACCCTCAATAACTGACGGACAAACAATTGTTCAGCCAGCACTTATCTCTCTGAGCCCTGTCCTCCCCAGGGGCAGCGAGAGAGCAAACTCCTGACTTCCATCACCCCTAAGGCTGGTATTACAAGGAGCGATTATCGTTCACAAAAATCGTTAGGATTTGAAAGATAATCGTTTCATGTAATAGCATGCCACGATTAAACGACCAACAAGAAATCGTTGATCGTTTAATAGGATCCGGACCTATTTTTATCTTTTGATCGTTTGCACATCGTTCGGTGGAATAAGAATTCGCATCTGAAATGTACGCAATACCGACGACTAAACGACCGCAAGAACGATCATAAATAACGATCATCGTTCCGTGTAATTGGGCGAACGATATCGGGTCATTTGCCTTAGCGGTCGTTTAAGGTCGTTTATCGTTAGTATCGTTCGGGAGAGCACCATACACCTTAAATTGTGGCCTGAACCCGTCCATGAGCTGAGTGTACAGCCAACAAAAGTTTAAGGTGTACAGGGGACTTAGGGGTAATACATTAGTGAGTTTTCTTTAATTGTTCCTCTACATTGTACATCTGAGGCAAAACTGTTCAATGAGTGACATATGGCATTTCATGATATCATGATAAAATATTGGAATGAAAAAGGGGTGCTGTGGAATAGGGCTGGGCGATATGGCCTAAAATTTATATCACGATATATCAATTTTTTTGTGTGTGTATATACAAATTACAACACTTTAAGAATTTTTTAAGATGTGTATTGTATAACAGATCTTTTTCCAAACAATGTAAAGATTAAGTGTTAGTAAAACACAAAATTGTTTAAAATAAAGTGCCAGTTATCAGCCCCCCTTGTGCCAGTCATTAGCCTTTCCATGTGCCATCAGCCCCTCCTTGTGCCAGTTATCAGCCCCTCCTTGTGCCAGTTATCAGCCCCTCCTTGTGCCAGTTATCAGCCTTCCCCTGTGCCATCAGCCCACCCTGTGCCAGTTATCAGCCTTCCCCTGTGCCATCAGCCCACCCTGTGCCAGTCATCAGCCCTCCCCTGTGCCATCAGCCCCCCCTTGTGCCAGTTATCACCCCCCTTAGCCAGTCATCAGCCCCCCTTGCCAGTCATCAGCCCCATTTGCCAGTATTCAGCCTTCCCCTGTGCCAGTTATCAGTCCTCCCCTGTGCCAGTTATCAGCCCCCCCCTTGCCAGTTATCAGCCCCCCCCCGGTGCCAGTCATCTCCCCCTCCCCTATGCCATCATCAGCTTTCCCTATGTGCTAGCCAAGCCCCATGCCATTGCCACATCATGTCCCCCCAGCCAGGGCCATCATCAGCCCCATGCCATAGCCATCTACACCCCCCGACCCCTCTGCTACTTACCTTTCCTGCAGGGCTGGCTGATGGAGTCCGCGAGGCGAGGCGAGACGGGCCGCGTCTTCTTCCCAGCATGCACTGGGAGAGACCTGACGTCACACGCATCATCAGCTAACGCGCTGACGATGCGTGAACGGAAGGCCCTGCAGCGCGGTACCACGGAGTGGTAAGTGAGAAGCTTATTCACTACCGCTCTGTGGGCATGTATCGCGATATGACGATATGATTTGATGACGATATTTTTGCATATCCTTCATATCGCCCAGCCCTACTGTGGAACATCTGGACACTTTTAGGCTATATTAACACCCAGTATTTTTGCTCAGCGTTTTGCAACCAAAACCAGGAGTGGATTGAAAACACAGAAAGGCTCTGTTCACACAATGTTGAAATCGAGCGGATGGCTGTCATTTAATGGCAAATAATTGCTGTTATGTATATGCACTTAAATGACGGTTATCCACTCAATTTTTAACAGTGTGTGAACATAGCCTTTCTGTGTTTTCAATCCAATCCTGGTTTTGGTTGCAAAATACTGAGCAAAAATACTGTGTGAGAACACAGCCTATTAGTTTTCATTAGAAGTAAATGACAATTCTCTGGCACCAGTTGATTTGAAAGAAAGAAACATTTTTTTGGGGTAAACAACCACTTTAAGGGGAAGTCATCAATTGTATAATTTTAATAGAAACAGAGAGTAGTACGAGATCAACTGTACCTGTAGTAATCGAGGTTAACCTCTTACCCTTTATACCAGAGGGCAATGATATGAGAAAATAGACAACAACGTATAGTCAGGTCCTCAGATAAGGCTGGGTTTACACTGCGTTTTGAAATACGTTTTTTTTCATCCGTTTTTTTGCAAAAAAAAAAAAAACGGATGGAAAACGGATTGCAAAAAACGGATGCATTTGTGTGCATCTGTTATGATTAGTTTTTCCATTGACTTCCATTATAAAAAAAAAACGAATCAAAAAGGATCGTTTTTTTTGATGGACACAAAAACATTGCTGACACTATTTTTTTTGTCCGTTAAAAAAAAAAAACAGATCCGTTAAACGTATGCTGAAAGCGCAGTGTGAACCCAGCCTAACTATTAATATAACACAATGCAGGATAAAAGTGTAATTAAAATCTTTGTCTAATTTAATATTGAGGTCTAAAAAGTAACAGAATATGACAGTGATATACTATATACAAATACATTAAAACATGATCAGATTGATGTTAAAAAATACTAATGTAAAGAACAGTGAAAAAAGTAAAAAAGTTGTTTGTCAATTGTGTAATTTTATCTTTTAGTCGGGATTTGTTGCTTTTCAAGCATCTATGTGAAACCGGAGTTTGCTACGAGAGTGACAGCTTTTGCTTCTATCTTCTAGGGAACCTTTAAAGCACATTCTAAGGAACTCAGGTTGGAAATCAACAATTTACTGCTATAACAGCATCATCTGGCCGAGAGGAATACAGGGCAGGATATGGTCTTCCTAAAGATACTACAGACATCAGGAAAATGACGCAAGTATAAGCAATACCTCTGAGATTCTTCTTACTGCTGTCAATTCCCTTTAATCCCAAATAGTACAGGTCACGATCGCTAAAGGAGGAAAAAAATGACAGTATATAAGGGAAGATCATTACCTGAGTAATGACATTTACATACAACGCTTGCACAAGGCAGATATACAGGGCAGGCTCTGCATAAGATACTATACTGTATATTACCTGATTAATGACATTTACATACAACGCTTGCACAAGGCAGATATACAGGGCAGGCTCTGCATCAGATACTATACTGTATATTACCTGAGTAATGATATTTACATACAACGCTTGCACAACGCAGATATACAGGGCAGGCTCTGCATCAGATACTATACTGTATATTACCTGAGTAATGACATTTACATACAACGCTTGCACAAGGCAGATATACAGGGCAGGCTCTGCATAAGATACTATACTGTATATTACCTGAGTAATGACATTTAGATACAACGCTTGCACAAGGCAGATATACAGGGCAGGCTCTGCATCTGATACTATACTGTAATTTACCTGATTAATGACATTTACATACAACGCTTGCACAAGGCAGATATACAGAGCAGGCTCTGCATCAGATACTATACTGTATATTACCTGATTAATGACATTTACATACAACGCTTGCACAAGGCAGATATACAGGGCAGGCTCTGCATCAGATACTATACTGTAATTTAGCTGATTAATGACATTTACATACAACGCTTGCACAAGGCAGATATACAGGGCAGGCTCTGCATCAGATACTATACTGTATATTACCTGATTAATGACATTTACATACAACGCTTGCACAAGGCAGATATACAGGGCAGGCTCTGCATCAGATACTATACTGTATATTACCCGAGTAATGACATTTACATACAACGCTTGCACAAGGCAGATATACAGGGCAGGCTCTGCATCAGATACTATACTATATATTACCTGAGTAATGATATTTACATACAACGCTTGCACAAGGCAGATATACAGGGCAGGCTCTGCATCAGATACTATACTGTATATTACCTGAGTAATGACATTTACATACAACGCTTGCACAAGGCAGATATACAGGGCAGGCTCTGCATAAGATACTATACTGTATATTACCCGAGTAATGACATTTACATA
This sequence comes from Dendropsophus ebraccatus, assembly GCF_027789765.1. Lineage (NCBI taxonomy): Eukaryota > Metazoa > Chordata > Amphibia > Anura > Hylidae > Dendropsophus > Dendropsophus ebraccatus. The sequence goes on from NC_091455.1 coordinate 55,778,568, forward strand.
CAACGCTTGCACAAGGCAGATATACAGGGCAGGCTCTGCATCAGATACTATACTGTATATTACCCGATTAATGACATTTACATACAACGCTTGCACAAGGCAGATATACAGGGCAGGCTCTGCATCAGATACTATACTGTATATTACCTGAGTAATGACATTTACATACAACGCTTGCACAAGGCAGATATACAGGGCAGGCTCTGCATCAGATACTATACTGTAATTTACCTGATTAATGACATTTACATACAACGCTTGCACAAGGCAGATATACAGGGCAGGCTCTGCATAAGATACTATACTGTATATTACCTGATTAATGACATTTACATACAACGCTTGCACAAGGCAGATATACAGGGCAGGCTCTGCATCAGATACTATACTGTATATTACCCGAGTAATGACATTTACATACAACGCTTGCACAAGGCAGATATACAGGGCAGGCTCTGCATAAGATACTATACTGTATATTACCTGAGTAATGACATTTAGATACAACGCTTGCACAAGGCAGATATACAGGGCAGGCTCTGCATCACTGAGCTAAAACAATCAGTGTCTCACATGAAGGAAACTTAACAGTAAAACAGGTTTAAATCATGAATAAAAGGAAAACATTTTAAATTAAAAGGGCAAATTCACCTTAAGGCCATGTTTCCACCCAGTATTTTTGCTCAGTATTTTGCAACCAAAACCAGGAGTGGATAGAAAACACAGAAAGGCTCTGTTCACACACTGTTGAAATTAAGTGGATGGCCATCATTTAATGGCAAATAATGTCCGTCATTTTAAAACTGTGCCCATTATTTTCCATTAAGTGACGGCCATCCACTTAATTTCAACAGTGTGTGGTTTCCTGCTCAGTTTCGTTGAAGTGAATGGAGCTGAATTGTAATACCACACACAACCTGGGGACAGGAGTGGTGCTATTTTTGCAAGATAGTAGCTGTGCTTTTCTAATCCTGGATATCTCCTTCAATGAATACTAATGCTGGCGTGTAACTGAGCCAACTATAAGTAGATGCACTGGATGGCAGTGTGTGAATGAAGAGATAACTATAATAAGCAGGATCATTATGGGGGTGGAGAAAGGATGAGATAACACTGCACGTGTCTCTAGACCACACCTGGCCCCATCTACATGGGATAATGTCCCACGACTGCTGTAGGGAGTAGAATCATAAAATTAGTGATGTTACAGACATTAATACTATGTAGTATATACAGTATAACATAAAAGGCCCAGCACTTACTTGAAAAAAGCTCTGGAGCACAGACACATGATCCTGCTGTCCTCATTCAGATCATCCAGATACAGACACATTTCTGCCACTTGATTCCACTCCACACACAGCATCGTTCTAGGAAAGGGTATATGCAAAAAACAAGACATGTAAGCATTGCTAAAGTGGATAAGCATCATCATGCTGCATCAAATCTGCTGCAGATCCGGTATATGTGAATGGGCCCTAAAAGGGGTATTCCAATCTAAACAAATTAGCCCTATCTATGGCATAAGGCACAACTAAGAGATTACTAAGGGCTCCAACGGTCGGAACCCCCAGTGATCTCAAGTCAGTCATTCTCTACGGGATATATGGGAAGTACTTCTACTGAATATTTTCTGCAACACTTTATATAAAACCCCTTAGTTCATGTATATAAAACTGCTGAGTTCCTTCTATTCTATAACACATCTCAGCATCTTCACCATCTTCAACCCGACAGGCTCCATTTAACGTTACTAAAGTCAGAAAGAGTGTATGAGTAGAGATGAGCGAACCAGGTTCGGGTTCGAGTTAATCCGAACCCGAACGTTCGGTATTTGATTAGCGGGGGCTGCTGAACTTGGCTAAAGCTCTAAGGTTGTCTGGAAAACATGGATACAGCCAATGACTATATCCATGTTTTCCACATAGCCTTAGGGCTTTATCCAACTTCAGCAGCCACCGCTAATCAAATGCCAAACGTTCAGGTTCGGATGGACTCGAGCATGCTCCAGGTTCGCTTATCCGGGACAGTTTTTATATACCCTGCACTTATTTCTAACGCTATGCCCTAAATGCGCAATTCCCCTCTAAAACAGCCAAAATACTCATACCCATTGATAGGAATGATAAGGTCACAAGGCCCGGGTGGTTTGGTGCCATCATTGTATTCCTAGCTGATCAAGGCTATGGTAGCATACACTACTCTTCCTGCCCTTGAAAGATGGAAGTCCCTTATTCCTATGCTGAATTAGGAAGATTGTGAATTTCTTCTGGAATCTTATATTATTAATAGCTGGAGGGACATACTTATGTTTGCGCAATTAAACTTCCTTCACCAAGCTTATCTAACGCCCTTACACTAACACCATATGGGACGCCTCCCTCTACCACATCCTAAGAGTCAGTATGCACCTGCTGCCTTTTGGCACATTGTGTGGGCATGCCCATTCATTAGCAAACAGGGCTGTGGAGTCGGTAAGCCAACTCCGACTACTGAATTTTATCAGCACCGACTCCTGCTCCTTCATAAATGGCCAGTCATATACCAGGGGAGTTATTTATCACACTGGCTCAGCAGCTTCTCTCTAATGTCCTACATGATCCTGGGGCGACTTCTGACGGAATAAGGAAAGATATAAAGCAGATTCTCCTGTGTGTGCAATGGATGCAGCCAGTCTCCAGCCTCCATGTCCTGAACTACTCACAACTAGACTAGATGGAGCAGGTGATCTTTTCCTGCTGACAGTCTTCTATGTTTCTAACTAAATATTCACCATACACACAGAAACACTGCTAACAATGCCAGATCCCTGTAATATAGAGGTCAGCCATAGTGATATAGAGAGAGGTCACACAGTGATATAGAAGGTCACTGTGGGGGCACGCAATAGCACGCACACACACACACAGCCTGCTGCATCCATAGCATACACACACACACCCACACAGCCTGCTGCAGCTATAGCGCACACACACACACAGTCTGCTGCAGCCAGAGCACACACACACAGCCTGCTGCAGCCATAGCGCACACCACACACACACACACACACACACACAGCCTGCTGCGGCCATAGCACACATACACACAGCCTGCTGCGGCCATAGCACACATACACACAGCCTGCTGCAGCCATAGCGCACACACAGCCTGCTGTTGTCATAGCACACACACACAGCCTACTGCAGCCATAGCACGCACACACACACACACACACACACACACACACACTAGGGATGCACGATGCACCGAAATATCGATACTACTATCGATATTTCGGGCAAAAATACGGTTCGGTACCAGGATTTCCTGGTATCGATACTTTATATTAAGCTGCCTAATAACGCAGCTTAATATAAAGTATAGAGCAGAGAACATGGCCGGCGGCTATCTGATCGCTGGCCGTGTTCTCTGTGTGCCGCCCCCTGCTCCCTGCAGTCACCTTCTTCAGCCTCCCTGTGCAGCGTCAAGGACCCTCTCCCTGTGCTGTAAGCCTGAGGATTCTTCTCTCTCCTCTTTCTATCTCCTATCTGCCTGTTTAATTACATTACTAGTTTCCTCTGGCTTCTTACCTTGTGTCCATCAGTCAGTGTGAGTGCTCTGTATCTCCTCTCTATCTCCCTCTCTATCTCCTCTCTGTCTCTCTCTCTATCCAGCTATCTATCTCTCTCCTATATATCTATTTATCCATCTACATATAGGGAATAAACCTGGAGCTGCACAGCATCATATCCCATCACAGCTCCGTGTAAGCCACAACCCCCTGGTACATGTATGAGATATAGTATGACACCAGCCATCACCCTCTAGCCCCAGCCACCATGGCCCTTTGTTCCCCCATCCCTGCTGCTGACCCTCACCCCCTTCCATCAGACTCTGGGAGATCTCCAGGGCCCACATGCAGCCCACCCTCTCTCACCATGGCCCCAGCCCTGCAGATGGCCCATCCCACCTTCAGGAAGCAGTTGGTGCAAATAATGAGAAGGATCAAAAGTCTGAGGTGCTAAAAGATGATCAAATTGAGTGAGCTGCAATGTAATGTGTGGTGGTCCCCACTCAACATATGCTGCAGGACCCCCACCCAGCACCCAGTCCTGTTCTATGGACTCTACAAAAAAAATACCCTAATTTATGGAATAGAATTTTGTTGGAATTACAGTATAATGTCCCCACCATGTGACCAGACAAAGGCCAGTGGGATCCCAGGGCTGGGACATTACCAGTGCCCAGAACTGGGTGTCAATCTGTTTATTTGCTGTTTGTTTTATCTATCTCTCTACCTATCTGTTTACTCTTTACTCTCTGTCTTTCTCTCTCTCTCGGTCCCCTCTATCTATGGCATTGTAGTGTCTGAATATTCTGTGGCAGTCTCCCCCCATGTACATTGTGCCAACCCTGGTGCTGTGCATAGACCCGCTGCAGTGCCACAATATATACAGAAACTTACAATATATATAACAATCCTATAAATATCCGGATCATTTGCTATAATTCTTATGACACAAGTTACTGGCCAACTGCAGCTGTGTTCACATGCTGCGGTATAGTTATTTGTTGCAGGTTTTTACATATTTGAATACCTTGTGGGCAATAACTGCATTGCAGCCCCCACAAACTCAAAGAGGTCTCCCAAAATATAGGATACCGAATAACTAGCTGATTGGTGGGAGTTGTAGTGCATAAAGAGATATGTTGGGAGCTGCAGTTGTACAGCAGCAGCCTCCTGACACAACTCCCAGCATACCTCCTTGTACACAACAACTCCCAGCATACCTCCTTGTACACAACAACTCCCAGCATACCTCCTTGTACACAACAACTCCCAGCATACCTCCTTGTACACAACAACTCCCAGCATACCTCCTTGTACACAACTCCCAGCATACCTCCTTGTACACAACAACTCCAAGCATACCTCCTTGTACACAACCCCCAGCATACCTCCTTGTACACAACTCCCAGCATACCTCCTTGTACACAACCCCCAGCATACCTCCTTGTACACAACTCCCAGCATACCTCCTTGTACACAACAACTCCAAGCATACCTCCTTGTACACAACAACTCCCAGCATACCTCCTTGTACACAACTCCCAGCATACCTCCTTGTACACAACAACTCCCAGCATACCTCCTTGTACAGAAAAACTCCCAGCATACCTCCTTGTACACAACCCCCAGCATACCTCCTTGTACACAACTCCCAGCATACCTCCTTGTACACAACAACTCCCAGCATACCTCCTTGTACACAACAACTCCCAGCATACCTCCTTGTACACAACAACTCCCAGCATACCTCCTTGTACACAACAACTCCCAGCATACCTCCTTGTACACAACAACTCCCAGCATACCTCCTTGTACACAACAACTCCCAGCATACCTCCTTGTACACAACTCCCAGCATACCTCCTTGTACACAACAACTCCAAGCATACCTCCTTGTACACAACCCCCAGCATACCTCCTTGTACACAACTCCCAGCATACCTCCTTGTACACAACCCCCAGCATACCTCCTTGTACACAACTCCCAGCATACCTCCTTGTACACAACAACTCCAAGCATACCTCCTTGTACACAACAACTCCCAGCATACCTCCTTGTACACAACTCCCAGCATACCTCCTTGTACACAACAACTCCCAGCATACCTCCTTGTACAGAAAAACTCCCAGCATACCTCCTTGTACACAACAACTCCCAGCATACCTCCTTGTACACAACAACTCCCAGCATACCTCCTTGTACACAACAACTCCCAGCATACCTCCTTGTACACAACAACTCCCAGCATACCTCCTTGTACACAACAACTCCCAGCATACCTCCTTGTACACAACAACTCCCAGCATACCTCCTTGTACACAACAACTCCCAGCATACCTCCTTGTACACAACAACTCCCAGCATACCTCCTTGTACACAACAACTCCAAGCATACCTCCTTGTACACAACAACTCCAAGCATACCTCCTTGTACACAACAACTCCCAGCATACCTCCTTGTACACAACAACTTCCAGCATACCTCCTTGTACACAACAACTCCAAGCATACAACAACTCCCAGCATACCTCCTTGTACACAACAACTCCCATCATACCTCCTTGTGCACATAGAGGTATGCTGGGAGTTGTTGTGCACATATCTGCAGTCAGGGGGGGGAGACGGCGGGGCATTATATTTGTATTTTTACAGTTTTTTTAAAAAAAACTTTAGTATTGAAATGGTATCGAGTATCGAAATAAAACAGCTGGTATCGGTATCGAACTCAAAATTCTGGTATCGTGACATCACTAACACACACACACACACACACACAGCTGCAGCCATTGAACACTGAAGAAAAACACACAATCTTCTCCCAGAGAGAAAACACCACACTGGGGACAAAGGTTACTGCTACACTACTTATGTCTTCTCCTCCTCCTCTATATTACACAGGATATCTTCATATAAAGGTGCGTTTAAACTAAACGATAATTGGCCCGATCGTACGATTAACGATGTCGGAGTAACGATTTTTTTTACATAACGATCAGCGTTTAGAAGGTACGATATATCGTACGGAAAATCGTTTAAGCCTCTCTCACACATTGGTTAAATCGGCGAACGACTGTTCACACGGAACGATCTGCAAATTTTTTGCGAACGACGAACAATGATTTGATAACGTGTTGAAAGATCAAAATGAACGATTTCTCGTTCGTCGTTTGATCGTTCGCTGCGTTTACACGTACGATTATCGTTCGAATTCGATTGTTATCGCGCAAATTCGCACGATAATCGTTACGTGTAAACGCACCTTTAGGTAGGTGGCGGGTCCTTAAAAACAATTTCAGGGACTTAGGCAGGAAGCTTAAAACTAGGACCTTCAAGGTGATATTCTCCGAAATATTACCTGTACCACGAGCCACACCTGAGAGACAGCGGGAGATTAGGGAGGTAAATAAGTGGCTCAAGAGCTGGTGTAGGATAGAGGGGTTTGGGTTCATGGAGAACTGGGCCGACTTCTCGGTCGGCTACAGGGTCTACGGTAGGGACGGGCTGCATCTCAATGGGGAGGGTGCAGCCGTGCTGGGGGAGAAGATGGCTAAGAGGTTAGAGGAGTGTTTAAACTAGGGACCGGGGGGAGGGCAACTACAATATAGTAAGTGAAGACAGAGTAGATGGAGAGCTGGGCCTAGATTATGGAACTGGGGGTGGAGCAGCGGGAGGGGTTAGAACAGTCACTAGTGACAAGAGGAAAGGGAATATGGACAAACATATTAAATATATGTATACTAATGCTCGAAACCTCACTAATAAAGCTGAGGAATTAGAACTCATAATGGTTGAAGAGAAATATGATATAGTGGGGATAAGCGAGACCTGGCTGGATGAGAGTTATGACTGGGCTGTTAATATCCAGGGTTATAGTCTATTCAGAAATGACCGTAAAAATAAGAAAGGGGGAGGGGTCTGCCTATATATTAAATCCTGCCTTAAGCCCATTCTGCGAGAGGATATAAGTGATGATAATGTGGAATCTCTTTGGGTAGAAATAAGGGGAGGGACGAAGAATAATAAAATTCTTATAGGAGTGAGTTATAAACCGCCAAGTATAGTGGAAGAGTCAGAAAATAGACAAATAGACAAATAGATGCGGCAGCGAAGCAGGGGGAAGTCATTATTATGGGGGACTTTAACTACCCAAATATAAACTGGAAAGCAGAAACCTGCAGCTCCAGGAAGGGAAGCGTGTTTTTGGAAATAGTAAAAGATAATTACCTTTCCCAACTAGTACAGGAACCAACAAGAGGGGGGGCACTCCTTGACCTAATCTTAACCAATAGGCCAGACAGAATATCAAAAATAGAGGTGGGGGGTCACCTAGGTAAAAGTGACCATAACATAGTAAGTTTTCAATTATCCTTCAATAAAATGATTAGCAGACGGGCTACAAAAACATTAAATTTCAGGAAGGCTAATTTCCAAAAACTAAGAGAGGACCTTGGGAACATAGACTGGGACAATGCCTTCAGAAATAAAAGTACACAAGAAAAATGGGACATATTTAAGAGCATCCTGGGTAAATCATGTGAACGGCACATACCATATGGGAATAAAAGTAGTAGAAATAAGAGAAATCCAATGTGGTTAACTTCAGCTGTAAGGGGTGCAATAAATGATAAGAAACAAGCATTCAGACTATTAAAACAAGAAGGTAGTGGGGAAGCATTGAGCAACTATAGACAGAAGAATAGAATGTGTAAAAAGCAAATAAAAGAAGCAAAAATAGCAACAGAAAGAAGGATAGCCACAGAAAGTAAAACGAATCCCAAAATGTTCTTCACCTATATAAACAACAAAAGACTTAAAACCGAAAATGTTGGCCCCCTAAAAAAATAATGTGGGTGTAATGGTGGAGGGGGAAGAGGAAAAGGCCAATCTACTAAATACATTTTTCTCTACTGTATTCACAGAGGAGAATCCCATAACAGACGACATGACTAGGGATAATAAAAATCCTCCCATAAATCTCACCTGCCCAACACAACAAGAAGTGGGGAGACGCCTTAAAATTATTAAAATCCACAAGTCACCGGGCCCAGAAGGTATCCATCCTAGAGTTTTGCAAGAATTAAATACTGTGTTAGACAGACCGTTATTCCTAATATTTAAAGATTCTATAATGACAGGGTCTGTTCCACAGGACTGGCGTATAGCTAATGTGGTACCAATATTCAAGAAGGGGTCAAAGAGTGATCCTGGAAACTACAGGCCTGTAAGTCTAACATCTATAGTAGGTAAAGTATTTGAGGGGTTTGTAAGAGATGCTATACTGGTGTATCTTAATGAAAATAATCTTATGATGCAGCACCAGCATGGATTTATGAAGGATCGGTCCTGTCAGACTAGTCTGTTCAGCTTCTATGAAGAGGTAAGTTATAGATTGGACCTGGGGGAGGCTGTGGATGTTGTGTATCTGGACTTTTCAAAGGCATTTGATACTGTGCCGCATGAAAGGTTGGTCTACAAAATGAGGATGCTGGGACTCGGGGAAAACGTATGCAAATGGGTAAGTAACTGGTTGTGTGATAGAAAACAGAGGGTGGTCATTGATGGAACATATTCAGATTTGGTTGTAGTTACTAGTGGGGTACCACAGGGGTCAGTGTTGGGTCCACTTCTTTTTAAAGGAGAAGTCCGGCCAAAATTAATTTTTGATATGTTGTTACTTATGAAAAGTTATACAAATTTCTAATGTACATTAATTATGGGAAATGCACATATACTGCTATTTCCCTTAATTTAGTAGATCAGGAAGTGTTAGAAATATCTCTGAAGAAGTGACGTCACGACCCAGGGTGTAATTCCTATGGAGTGTCCAGCAGGGGGCGCTCTCTATATAGAAGTCTATGGGACTTTATTGTTTCTATGGGTTTCTATGTAATGTAATGTAATGTAGTGTACAGTGTGCTTTATTGAATGAATACATCTATGGAATACTTTGGGGAGCAAGTGTCCTTGCTCCCCAAAGTATTGCATAAATGTATTCATTCAATACATTCAATACACAGTAAGCCCGCCGATCCGCCGCATTTCCGCCGAATTTCCGCCGCATTCCCGCCGATCCGCCACACGCTGATCCGCCGCATTCCCGCCGATCCGGACCATATACATTGAACTACAGCTCCCATCATCTGCTTCTAGTATGAACAGGTGATGGGAGCTGTAGTTGGGTAAGGGATATGACATGCCGCCGGGCGCAGGGGGGAGCCGCTCAGTACACAGCAGCTCTCCCCCCTCCTCCTCCTCCTTCCGGGATAACTTCCGCCTATACCAATGCTGACTCCCTGCCTGGCCGCCGCTCTCCGCTCACATATACCGGCTCCCGGCATCAGCGCGGACACCAGGATGCATCGGAAGCCGGTATGTATGGGGGGGAGAGCGGCGGCCAGGCAGGGACTCAGCAGTGCTATAGGCGGAAGTTATCCCGGAAGGAGAAGGAGGGGGGAGCGCTCCTGTGTACTGAGCGGCTCCCCCCTGCGCCCGGCGGCATGTCATATCCATTACCCAACTACAGCTCCCATCACCTGTTCATACTAGAAGCAGATGATGGGAGCTGTAGTTCAATGTATATGGTCCGGATCGGCGGGAATGCGGCGGATCAGCGTGTGGCGGATCGGCGGGAATGCGGCGGAAATGCGGCGGATCGGCGGGCTTACTGTGTATTGAATGTATTGAATGAATACATTTATGCAATACTTTGGGGAGCAAGGACACTTGCTCCCCAAAGTATTCCATAGATGTATTCATTCAATAAAGCACTGTACACTACACTACATTACATTACATTACATAGAAACCCATAGAAACAATAAAGTCCCATAGACTTCTATATAGAGAGCGCCCCCTGCTGGACACTCCATAGGAATTACACCCTGGGTCGTGACGTCACTTCTTCAGAGATATTTCTAACACTTCCTGATCTACTAAATTAAGGGAAATAGCTCTATATGTGCATTTCCCATAATTAATGTACATTAGAAATTTGTATAACTTTTCATAAGTAACAACATATCAAAAATTAATTTTGTCCGGACTTCTCCTTTAATATTTTTATTAATGATCTTGTTGAGGGGCTACAGAGTAGAATCTCCATTTTTGCAGATGATACTAAACTGGGTAAAGTAATCAGTACAGAGGAGGATAATATCATATTACAGAGGGATTTGTAGAAGCTGGAGGCTTGGGCGGTGAAATGGCAAATTAAGTTTAATGTGGATAAATGTAAGGTTATGCACTTGGGCCATAGAAATAATAAGTACAGTTATGTGCTAAATAATAAAACACTGGGTAAAACTACTTCCGAAAAGGACCTGGGGGTATTGGTGGACAGTAAACTCAACTTTAGTGATCAGTGCCAGGCAGCAGCTGCCAAGGCTAATAAAATAATGGGATGCATCAAAAGAGGTATAGATGCTAAAGATGAGAACATAGTTTTGCCTCTTTATAAATCACTAGTCAGACCACATATGGAATACTGTGTACAGTTTTGGGCACCAGTATATAAGAAGGACACAGCTGAACTGGAGCGGGTACAGAGGAGGGCAACAAAGGTCATTAAGGGAATGGGTGGGTTACAGTACCAGGACAGGTTATCAAGCTTGGGGTTATTTACGCTAGAAAAAAGATGTCTTAGGGGCGATCTGATCCCAATGTACAAATATATGAATGGACAGTACAGAGATGTACTGTACTTTGTAGTGGTCTTTTTACTCCTAGGTCTGTAACTATGACAAGGGGGCATCCTCTACGTCTAGAGGAAAGAAGGTTTTATCATCAGCATCGACGCGGGTTCTTTACTGTACGAGCGGTAAGACTGTGGAACTCTCTGCCACATGATGTTGTCATGGCCGATTCATTAAATAAGTTCAAGGGAGGCCTGGATGCTTTTCTGGGGGGGTTCTCCCTGTGGTGGGGCCGTTGTCGTCTGCCTCATAGGGGTTTTTGCCTTCTCTGGATCAACACAGTAGGGTTTCCCTAGGTTGGACCTGATGGACTCTTGTCTTCTTTCAACCTTGTTTACTATGTTTACATTTTTTAAAGATTTTTTTTAAAGCTGGAGTCGCTACATTTTTTTCCGACTCCAGCTCCGACTCCAGCCAAAGCTAGCTCCGACTCCAGCAAAAACTAGCTCCAGCTCCGACTCCACCTTCTGTTTTCTCAATTCCAATTCCTCTAACTCCATCCATATATATTTTTTGGATACTTGATGAGGAACGGATGCACCACATTCGTATCCTAAAAAATTCAACAAAGTTTGGGATCCTTCCTGTCATTCTCCTGTCACAGCACCACCCTCAGTCAATGGACCACCAACAGGTCTTTCTTGTACTGGGTGTATTTGGCTTCATCTTGGTCCCAAATGGTCCCTCAGTTTTCATGTTACACGTACAAACAGGAATGGGAATAGGTATATGTATGTTTTTGCATCACCTTTCTGAACTAGACAACGTTACGTTAAAGCATCTCTTCAGCCACAATCTGTCCCCCCCAAACCACTTGTACCTTCAGATAGCTGCTTTTAATCCAAGATCTGTCCTTGGGTCCGTTCGGCAGGTGTGTAACGCCTGGAGTCGTGGATCCACTGGACCGACACCAGCGATGGCACTAACCTCACCAGGGGGCGGAGTCTAAGGGGCCGCTGGTATTCACCAGAGCCCGCCGCAAGGCGGGATGGACTTGCTGCGGCAGGCGACCCCCAGGTCGCTACCCCTGGCTTGGTTGCTGGTGTCGGCAGGCGAGGCGTGGCAGGAGATGGCACAGGCAATGGTCTGCAGGTGAGAGCGCACGTGACAGGCTGAACACGGGAACAGATGGAGTGACAGGGGAACAGGAACCAGGAACAGGGACTAGGGACCAGGTAACGGATAGGACTCAGGAACAGGGACTAGGACCAGGTAACGGATAGGACTCAGGAACAGGGACTAGGACCAGGTAGCGGAATAGGACACAGGAACAACAGGGGGCTGGGCCAACGCTATGGGAAGCATGTAGAGGCTCCAACACTAAGGACAGGGCATGCTGGGATTTATAGGGGAGTGATTGGTGCCACTAACCAATTAGGAGCGCACTGCCCCTTTAAATCTGAGACAGCCGGCGCGCGCGCGCCCTAGGAGGCGGGGACGCGCGCGCCGGCCGGCACAGACCGCGACATGCACGGAGGAGAGGTGAGGCGCCCCAGGGGCCAAAGTAGCAGCAGCGCCGGGTCCCACACAAGGACCCCGGCGGCTGCACGGGACAGGATGCGGTCGCGGTGGCAACCCGGGACGCGGGAAGCCGCCGCGGCCGTGACAAGGTGATGCAGTTATTGTCCTCAAAAACATTTTTTAAACTTGCAGCCCCATGCCAAACGGCCATGGCCTAGAGTATCTGTGCCCTAACCTTGCACCACCCCTCCGTCCCTCCCCCCCACCCTCCTCATCATTAGGAATGCCACTGGCAGGATTTTTCCTATTTCTCTGCAGTGAACATTGCACAGGTGCCTTAACGATCCAGCACATGTGCCGTGTTCTCACAGCTGATGAATAGGAGGCAATCTGCCTGGACCATTCCTAATGATGAGGAGGGCAGGGAGGAGAAATGGAGAGGTTAAGCCAACCGAATGCATACACAATCTAGGCCACGGCCGTTTGGCACAGGGCTTCAAGTTTAAAAGTTGTTTTAAAGGCAATAACTGCATCACCTGCCGAACAGACCCCAGGACAGATCTTGGATTAAAAGCAGCTATCCGAAGGTACAAGTGGTTTGGGGTGGGCAGATTGTGGGTACAGAGTCACTTTAAGATTGTTCACGTTTTGTTTTCAATACCATGCTAATATACCAATGGATAGAGAATGCTGGGATTTATCCCTGTAATCTTATCGCTTATGAATGCATTATTTGCACATATTGATATTGTACCTGTATCCTGTATACTGCACTTATCCTTCATAAAAATTATTTTTTTAATTTTTTTTTTAAAAAGGTCATTTTACTGGTAAAACTGCAGTGTCTCCTCTTTACAGTACAGTGTGCTCCTACATGTCCTGTACTGCTCTGTGTGTGTGTAGTATATCCTCTCTACAGTACAGTGTGATACTACATGTCCTGTACTGCTGTGTGTGTCTAGTATCTCCTCTCTACAGTACAGTGTGATACTACATGTCCTGTACTGCCGTGTGTGTCTGGTATCTCCTCCCTACAGTATAGTGTGATACTACATGTCCTGTACTGCTGTGTATGACTAGTATCTCCTCTCTACAGTACAGTGTGATACTCCATGTCCTGTACTGCTGTGTATGACTAGTATCTCCTCTCTACAGTATAGTGTGATACTACATGTCCTGTACTGCTGTGTATGACTAGTATCTCCTCTCTACAGTACAGTGTAATACTACATGTCCTGTACTGCTGTGTGTGTCTAGTATCTCCTCTCTACAGTATGTGATACTACATGTCCTGTACTGCTGTGTTTGTCTAGTATCTCCTCTCTACAGTACAGTGTGATACTACTTGTCCTGTAATGTTGTGTGTGTCTAGTATCTCCTCTCTACAGTACAGTGTGATACTAAATGTCCTGTACTGCTGTGTATGTCTAGTATCTCCTCTCTACAGTATAGTGTGATACTACATGTCCTGTACTGCTGTGTATGACTAGTATCTCCTCTCTACAGTATGTGATACTACATGTCCTGTACTGCTGTGTGTGTCTGGTATCTCCTCTCTACAATACAGTGTGATACTACATGTCCTGTACTGCTGTGTGTGTCTGGTATCTCCTTCCTACAGTACAGTGTGATACTACATGTCCTGTACTGCTGTGTGTGTCTAGTATCTCCTCTCTACAGTACAGTGTGATACTACATGTCCTGTACTGCTGTGTGTGTCTAGTATCTCCTCTCTACAGTACAGTGTGATACTACATGTCCTGTACTGCTGTGTGTCTGGTATCTCCTCCCTACAGTACAGTGTGATACTACATGTCCTGTACTGCTGTGTGTGTCTAGTATCTCCTCTCTACAGTACAGTGTGATACTACAGTGTGATGTCCTGTACTGCTCTTTACCTGTACCAGGATGAGTTGCTCCTGTGGGCACCAGGTGAGGGCGGCTTCATTTTATTATTCTGGGACCCTGTACAATGAAAATGCTCCAGTCCTCTAAATAGAAAGTGATTTACAGCTTCCGGTAGCTCTTTCTGCTTTATCCATATTAGTTATCTGCTTATTTTTCTTTAAAATCATATTTTTTGCTCATTTTGGGGGCTTCAGAATCAATTTCCAGTTTTCCATAGAGTTTTGGTCTCAAGATACAATATTTACAAGATACAATATGAATTGGTTCCAGGACGATCATTGTAACTTGAGAGAGCACTATATATAACTATACATCGCATGATATAAAAATGCTAGTGACTCAACAATAACCTGCAGAGCAGATTTCAGATTCTCTGCCCTTTCCCTGAAGAAATGGTCAGAAGATAAGAGGTATCATATGCGGCAGCCGGACTGCAGGCACAGACTCTGGTATCACACTCATAGAATACAAATTAATATAACAATAAAAGCTCTGGCATAGAAAGTACTGTATACGGAATGTTCCTGGCTTGTTCTAGGATTATAGCAATTCTGATAATACCAATACAACGGGGGAAGCACTTGTTATGCAACACCATAATATACCGACAACTAAAGTGTGAGGCTATATAAACATATATATGTATAATATATATTATATATATATAATAAGTCTCAGCCACACATTCACGAATCAAAAACACACACAGCAGTAGTACATGTAGTATCAGGCTGGGTTCACACAGCATATTTCAGGCAGTATTTAGTCCTCATGGCAACCAAAACCAGGAGTGAATTGAAAACACAGAAAGGCTATGTCCCCATAATGTAATTAAAGAGGACCTGTCACCCCCCCTTGCCAGGGTGACAGGCTCCCGACCCCCAGTTAGAGCCCCCTATACTCACGTGATCCCGCCGGGTCCCGCTTCCTGAGCAGGTCGGGTCACGGAGATATCAGCGCCCGAAGCCCGGCACGCGCGCTGAGAGATAAGTCCGATGCCCATAGAGAATGACGGAGCATCGGACTCCCCATTCATTCTCTATGGGCATCTGACTCTGCTGTCAGCGCACGTGCCGGGCTTCGGGCGCTGATATCTCTGTGACCCAGCGGGATCACGTGAGTATAGGGGGCTCTAACGGGGGGTCGGGAGCCTGTCACCCTGACAGGTCTCCTTTAAGTGGATGGCCGTAATTTAATAGCAAATATTTGCTGTTATTTAAAACAACAGCGGTTATATAATAATGGCAGTCATCCACTCAATTTCAACATTGTGTGAACAGAGCCTTTCTGTGTTTTCAATCCACTCCTGTTTTTGGTTGCCATGAGGACCACAATACTGCCCGAAATATACTGTGTGTGAACCCAGCCTCATACTGTACTGTAGAGAGAGGAGATACTAGACACACAGCAGTACAGGACATGTAGTATCACACTGTACTGTAGAGAGCAGATACTAGAAACACAAAGCAGAACAGGACATGTAGTATCACACTGTACTGTAGAGAGGAGATACTAGACACACACAGCAGTACAGGACAAGTAGTATCACACTATACTGCAGAGAGGAGATACTAGACACACACACACACACACACACACACACAGCAGTACAGGACAAGTAGTATCACACTGTACTGTAGAGAGGAGATACTAGACACACACAGCAGTACAGGACATGTAGTATCACACTGTACTGTCGAGAGGAGATACTAGACACACACAGCAGTACAGGACATGTAGTATCAGACTGTACTGTAGAGAGCAGATACTAGACACACACAGCAGAACAGGACATGTAGTATCACACTATACTGTAGAGATGAGATACTAGACACATACAGCAGAACAGGACATGTAGTATCACACTGTACTGTAGAGAGGAGATACTAGACACACACAGCAGTACAGGACAAGTAGTATCAAAGGACAAGTAGTATCACACTGTACTGTAGAGAGGCGATACTAGACACACACAGCAGTACAGGACATGTAGTATCACACTGTACTGTCGAGAGGAGATACTAGACACACACAGCAGTACAGGACATGTAGTATCACACTGTACTGTAGAGAGGAGATACTAGACACACACAGCAGTACAGGACATGTAGTATCACACTGTACTGTCGAGAGGAGATACTAGACACACACAGCAGTACAGGACATATAGTATCAGACTGTACTGTACAGAGCAGATACTAGACACACACAGCAGAACAGGACATGTAGTATCACACTATACTGTAGAGATGAGATACTAGACACATACAGCAGAACAGGACATGTAGTATCACACTGTACTGTAGAGAGGAGATACTAGACACACACAGCAGTACAGGACATGTAGTATCACACTGTACTGTCGAGAGGAGATACTAGACACACACAGCAGTACAGGACATGTAGTATCATACTGTACTGTATAGAGGAGATACTAGACACACAGCAGAACAGGACATGTAGTATCACACTGTACTGTAGAGATGAGATACTAGACACATACAGCAGAACAGGACATGTAGTATCACACTGTACTGTAGAGAGGAGATACTAGACACACACAGCAGAACAGGACAAGTAGTATCACAGGACAAGTAGTATCACACTGTACTGTAGAGAGGCGATACTAGACACACACAGCAGTACAGGACATGTAGTATCACACTGTACTGTCGAGAGGAGATACTAGACACACACAGCAGTACAGGACATGTAGTATCACACT
This sequence comes from Dendropsophus ebraccatus, assembly GCF_027789765.1. Lineage (NCBI taxonomy): Eukaryota > Metazoa > Chordata > Amphibia > Anura > Hylidae > Dendropsophus > Dendropsophus ebraccatus. The sequence continues at coordinate 55,795,907 of NC_091455.1, forward strand.
GTACTGAAGAGAGGAGATACTAGACACACACAGCAGTACAGGACATGTAGTATCACACTGTACTGTCGAGAGGAGATACTAGACACACACAGCAGTACAGGACATGTAGTATCAGACTGTACTGTACAGAGCAGATACTAGACACACACAGCAGAACAGGACATGTAGTATCACACTATACTGTAGAGATGAGATACTAGACACATACAGCAGAACAGGACATGTAGTATCACACTGTACTGTAGAGAGGAGATACTAGACACACACAGCAGTACAGGACATGTAGTATCACACTGTACTGTCGAGAGGAGATACTAGACACACACAGCAGTACAGGACATGTAGTATCATACTGTACTGTATAGAGGAGATACTAGACACACAGCAGAACAGGACATGTAGTATCACACTGTACTGTAGAGAGGAGATACTAGACACACACAGCAGTACAGGACAAGTAGTATCACAGGACAAGTAGTATCACACTGTACTGTAGAGAGGCGATACTAGACACACACAGCAGTACAGGACATGTAGTATCACACTGTACTGTCGAGAGGAGATACTAGACACACACAGCAGTACAGGACATGTAGTATCATACTGTACTGTATAGAGGAGATACTAGACACACAGCAGTACAGGACATGTAGTATCACACTGTACTGTAGGAGGAGATACTAGACACTAGGGCTGGGCTATTAATCAAATTAATTCGATTTGTAAATTCGATTTTCAAAGAAAAAAAAGTGCGCTCTAACCTGCAAGGAAGCAGTGGCGGGCAGAGCCTGGGCGTGGCCTGGAGCTGCAAGCTGCTTCTCCTGCAGGTCAGAGCGCCACCTGCTGGGCCGCCGCCTGCACCAATGAGATTGCCGCCGGCCACAATCTTCAAACAGCCGCGCAGGGGACACCCTGGCCAGCCTCCCGGGAGTCTGGAGGACACCTCTCCAGGCTGCCGCTGCACAACCTCTGGCCCCAGAGCTGTCCTCTACACCCGCACCCCCGCCGCTACCGGCATACAGGGGGGCACGACGGACAGGCTTCCAGGAGTCTGGCGGAGGCCTCTCCAGGCCGCCGCTGCAGAGCCTCTGGCCCTAGCCTTACACACTCTGCTGTCAGCCTGCCGGGACTTAGGGGACAACTGTCCAGGCCACCACACAGCCCCCAGTCTCAACTCTAAGGTGTCTGTGACAGTCTCCTCCATGTACACTGTGCTGGTGCTCTGGGTACATGGAGGACTATACATATGAGTATGTGTTTATAGAAAGAGGGAGAGTGTGCACTGTGGTCTTTCTCTATAAGGTGTGTGCACTGTGCTCATTATATGTATGCGCACAGTGCACACACCTTATAGAGAGAGAGACCACAGTAGCACTGTGCATATGCACAATGCAGAGGGTGTGCACTGTGGTCTCTCTCTCTCTATAAGGTGTGTGCACTGTGTATGTATATATATATATATATATATATATATATATATATATATATATATATATATATATACACTCTCTCTCTCTCTTTCTATACTCATATGTATAGTTCTCCATGTATAGAGGAGACTGTCAACACACAGTGTGTTTCAGACTCTGTATTGTCTCCTCCATGTACACTGTTCTGGCTCTGGTGCTGTTTATACAGTCACTCTACTAACACAGTATATACAGCTACTGGCAGCTGGGGGGGATTATTAAGGGAAGAGTAGGGATAGGTACAGATAGTGATAGATTTAGCAAAAAAAAAAAATCTAATTGAGAATCTTCCATAATGTAAAAAAAAGTGAGATTTTATTTTTTTGCCATATCGCCCAACTCTACTAGACACACCTAGCAGTACAGGACATGTAATATCACACTGTACTATAGAGAGAGGAGATACTAGACACACACAGCAGTACAGGACATGTAGTATCACACTGTACTATAGAGAGAGGAGATACTAGACACACACAGCAGTACAGGACATGTAGTATCACACTGTACTGTAGAGAGGAGATACTAGACACACACACACAGCAGTACGGGACCTGTAATATCACACTGTACTATAGAGAGAGGAGATACTAGACACACACAGCAGTACAGGACCTGTAATATCACACTGTACTATAGAGAGAGGAGATACTAGACACACACAGCAGTACAGGACATGTAGTATCACACTGTACTGTATAGAGGAGATACTAGACACACAGCAGTACAGGACATGTAGTATCACACTGTACTGTAGAGAGGAGATACTAGACACACACAGCAGTACAGGACATGTAGTATCACACTGTATTGTAGAGAGAAGATACTAGACACACACACAGCAGTACAGGACATGTAGTATCACACTATACTGTAGAGAGGAGATACTAGACACACACAGCAGTACAGGACATGTAGTATCAGACTGTACTGTAGAGAGGAGATACTAGACACACACAGCAGTACAGGACATGTTATATCACACTGTACTGTAGAGAGGAGATACCAGACACACACAGCAGTACAGGACATGTTATATCACACTGTACTGTAGAGAGGAGATACCAGACACACAGCAGTACAGGACAAAGATCTGACAGAGAGTAATAGCCCCCCCCCCCAACAATATGATATTACAGAGAATAACATACAAGCTGATAGCACCTGTTCATATGGTCTCACCTGATTATATTGGTAACGCTCTAGGAGGGAATCCAATGGCAGACGAGGTCTCCTCCTTACAATGAGGTTTCTACAATTAGAAAAAAAAATCGATTAAAAAAGAATGATGATGAGGAAGGTAACAAATAACTTATGGGGTGACAGCATGCCCCCCCCCTCTCTCTAGATATACAGATAGGGGATACTGTTTTTGCATTTGAGGACTATGTTTATTTGTATTAAAGGAAATGGACATAGACAAAATCTTATTTCCAGACTCATGTTCCAATTAAGTCATAGAATGTTGTGGCATGAGAATGAGGCTGTACACTATGGACATCCCATACTCATGTCCCACTACGACATCATTCACTAACATTATGTGTCACCAGTCATTGTGTGGCCCCAGCATTTCCTTTATGCTGCCAGGACCATGTTTGACAAACGCAATGCAATAACTCTACGCTATGGATTTACCTAGTGTATACAGTGGGGTCAATGAGTGGTGGATGCTGCATGCAGATAATACCCCGCCCCTGTGTGGTGGAAGGCGCATGCAGATAACACCCCGCCACTGTGTGGTGGAAGGCGCATGCAGATAACACCCCGTCCCTGTGTGGTGGAAGGCGCATGCAGATAATACCCCACCCCTGTGTGGTAAAAGGCGCATGCAGATAACACCCCGCCCCTGTGTGGTGGATGCAGCATGCAGATAATACCCTGCCCCTGTGTGGTGGATGCAGCATGCAGATAATACCCCGCCCCTGTGTGGTGGATGCAGCATGCAGATAATACCCTGCCCCTGTGTGGTGGATGCAGCATGCAGATAATACAATGCCCCTGTGTGGTGGAAGGCGCATGCATATATTACCACACCCTTGTGTGGTGGATGCAGCATGCAGATAATACCCCGTGCCCTGTGTGGTGGATGCAGCATGCAGATAATACTACGCCCCCGTTTGGTGGATGCAGCATGCAGATATTACCATGCCCCTCTTTGGTGGATGCAGCATGCAGTTAATACTGCGCCCCTTGTGTGGTGGATGCAGCATGCAGATAATACCCCCCCCCCTGTGTGGTGGATGCAGCATGCAGATACTACACACCTGTGTGGTGGATGCAGCATGTAGATAATACCACGCCCCCTGTGTGGTGGATGCAGCATGCAGATAATACCACCCCCTCTGTGTGGTGGATGCAGCATGCAGATAATACCACGCCCCTGTGTGGTGGATGCAGCATGCAGATTATACTACGCCCCTGTATGGTGGATGCAGCATGCATATAATACCACGCCCCTGTGTGGTGGATGCAGCATGCAGATACCACGCCCCTGTGTGGTGGATGCAGCATGCAGATAATACCACGCCCCCCCCCCCCCCCCTGTGTGGTGGATGCAGCATGCAGATAATACCACACCCCTGTGTGGTGGATGCAGCATGCAGATAATACCACGCCCCTGTGTGGTGGATGCAGCATGCAGATAATACCACACCCCTGTGTGGTGGATGCAGCATGCAGATAATACCACGCCCATGTGTGGTGGATGCAGCATGCAGATAATACCACGCCCCTGTGTGGTGGATGCAGCATGCTGATAATACTACGCCCCCTGTGTGGTGGATGCAGCATGCAGATAATACTACGCCCCTGTATGGTGGATGCAGCATGCAGATAATACTACGCCCCTGTATGGTGGATGCAGCATGCAGATAATACCACACCCCTGTGTGGTGGATGCAGCATGCAGATAATACCACGCCCCTGTGTGGTGGATGCAGCATGCAGATAATACCACGCCCCTGTGTGGTGGATGCAGCATGCAGATAATACCACGCCCCTGTGTGGTGGATGCAGCATGCAGATAATACCACGCCCCTGTGTGGTGGATGCAGCATGCAGATAATACCACGCCCCTGTGTAGTGGATGCAGCATGCAGATAATACCCCCCCCCCCTGTGTGGTGGATGCAGCATGCAGATAATACCACACCCCTGTGTGGTGGATGCAGCATGCAGATAATACCCCCCCCCCCGTGTGGTGGATGCAGCATGCAGATAATACCACGCCCCTGTGTGGTGGATGCAGCATGCAGATAATCCCCCCCCCCCGTGTGGTGGATGCAGCATGCAGATAATACCACGCCCCCCCCCCCCTGTGTGGTGGATGCAGCATGCAGATAATACCACACCCCTGTGTGGTGGATGCAGCATGCAGATAATACCCCCCCCCCCCCCGTGTGGTGGATGCAGCATGCAGATAATACCACGCCCCTGTGTGGTGGATGCAGCATGCAGATAATCCCCCCCCCCCCGTGTGGTGGATGCAGCATGCAGATAATACCACGCCCCCCCCCCCTGTGTGGTGGATGCAACATGCAGATAATGCCACGCCCCCTGTGTGGTGGATGCAGCATGCAGATAATACTACACCCCCTGTGTGGTGGATGCAGCATGCAGATAATACCACACCCCCTGAGTGGTGGATGCAGCATGCAGATATTACCATGCCCCTCTGTGTGGTGGATGCAGCATGCAGATAATACCACGCCCCTGTGTGGTGGATGCAGCATGCAGATAATACCACACCCCCTGAGTGGTGGATGCAGCATGCAGATATTACCATGCCCCTCTGTGTGGTGGATGCAGCATGCAGATAATCCCCCCCCCCGTGTGGTGGATGCAACATGCAGATAATGCCACGCCCCCTGTGTGGTGGATGCAGCATGCAGATAATACTACACCCCCTGTGTGGTGGATGCAGCATGCAGATAATACCACACCCCCTGAGTGGTGGATGCAGCATGCAGATATTACCATGCCCCTCTGTGTGGTGGATGCAGCATGCAGATAATACCACGCCCCTGTGTGGTGGATGCAGCATGCAGATAATACCACACCCCCTGTGTGGTGGATGCAGCATGCAGATAATAACATGCCCCTGTGTGGTGGATGCAGCATGCAGATAATACCAAAGCACATGCACAATTTTGCAGTAATATTTGCTAAAGAAATATATAGTGACCCATGTCCAAGGTTTCATTGATGGGATACAGATGTGTCGCTATGTATAATGCAGCAGTGTTCCTCAACCTGTGGCTCTGGGCATGCTGGGAGTTGTAGTTTTCCAAAAGCTAGAGAGCCACAAGCTGGGGGGAAGGGGGGCACTGAAATACAGCTAAGGAGATTCCATGAAAATGCAAGCCAGTAAACACATATACAGTATACACACACAAACATATACATTATATATATCAGCCACATCTCCTCTCCATACATGCAGTAAGGCCATGAGACAGCTCACATCCCGCTCTGGTCACGTGTGAGGGAAGTAAACACAGGCGACATGCATCCTCATCCTCCCGCCGCAGACTTCAGCATGGGCTCCGGTAGGTGTGTTCATAGACATACACGATAAAACTACCAGCCCCGGCATGCACTGCGACATTTCCTGCTTCCTGCACTCAGAGAGGAGGTGACCCGGGAGCGCTGTGTACGGAGCGGAGCTCACAGAGCATTGCTTTACCATGGCGGAGGAGGACGTTCCCAGCACAGCTTCCTGGTAGCGGCAGCAAACTACATATCCCGGCATGCTTTTCTGTGTTGATTTCTATGAAGTTCAATCTCTGGCGTCAGTGTAAGTGACAAGAGGCAGGAAGACGGCGGCTGTGTGGCATGCTGGGTATTGTAGTCTTGCTGTATGTCTGCAGTTATACAGCACAGGGGGCTCTCCGGTTACACTGGCTCTGGTGCTGGCATCAGGGTGGGTATTACTTGTGTACAGGTGGTGGTGTGGGTGACAGTGGGAGTGACCTGTGCCCGGTATATAGCACTGCATATGTGTAATGCATCCTCCTGTATCTGGCATCTATTAACTAGTAATTGTGTTGGTACGGTACTTGTGTGTATGTAATCCCTATGTATGTAATATGTGTGTGTATGTATGTATATATATATATATATATATATAATATCCGTAGGCATGCATGTAATCCCTATGTATGTATATAATTCCTATGTATGTAATGTATGTATATAATTCCTATGTGTGTAATGTATGCATGCATGTAATCCCTATGTATGTAATGTATATAATCCCTACTTATGTATGTAACATATGTATGTATATAATTCCTATGTATGTGATGCATGAGGAAGGAAGCTCTGTCTCCTGAGACGTCCATCCAGCTGTGTGATTGCACCGTACCAGTCTGTGCAGATGGAGGATTGTGATCTCCTGGAGGAGTAAAATAAGATCCCCAGCTTTAGGAAGTCCGCCAAATGAGCACATTGGGTGATATGTATTTTTGTATCTATGAAATACTTTTTGTAAAAAAAAATTGCTAAAAGGAAAAAGTAAAAAAGCTTTTATAAGGAGGTTGCTTGTTCAGCGTGGTGGTTTATTGTTGGACTGCATTGTTGGAGAGTGGAGCGTCCGCTTACACCTGCTAATACTACCCAGGTGCACTCGGCTATTGTCGTGTTTCAAAGTGGAATATATGTATGTAATCCCTATTTATGTATACATGTAATCCCTATGTAGGTAATGTATGCATGCATGTAATCCCTGTTTATTTAGATATAATTTCTTATGATTTAAAGGAGAAGTTACAGCAAAAAATTTTATTAAAGTATTGTCCTCCAAAAGTTATACAAATCCCCAATATACACTTATTACAGAAAATGCTTATTAAGTCTTTTTCCCTGCACTTACTACTGCATCAAGGCTTCACTTCCTGGATAACATGGTGATGTCACGACCTGACTCCCAGAGCTGTGCGGGCTGTGGCTGCTGGAGAGGATGATGGCAGGGGGATGCTCAGTGTCCCTCCAGTGCCCTGTGTCCCTCAGTGTCCCCTGCCATTATCTTCTCCAGCAGCCACAGCCCGCACAGCTCTGGGAGTTTTATCCAGGAAGTGAAGCCTTGATGCAGTAGTAAGTGCAGGGATAATAAGTACGTTTCCCGTAATAAGTGTATATTGGGGATTTGTATAACTTTTGGAGGACAATACTTTAATAAAAATGTCTCCTTTAATGAGAGTATATGCAACTTGGACATTAGTTGTCACAGGATAGTCCATTGATGTCTGATAGATATTGGCCCCCCAACCTCCTCTAGGGTTCTCATTTAAGGATATGTCACACAGGACTGAACTGCTGCAGATATTTCCACCAAACTTTAATGTGGAAGTCAAACTACAAATCTGCAACATTTTAGTCCCATGTGAACAAACTTATATGGAAATTGTGTAGCTCATGTGCTACGATGTTTACGTAATTTCCAAGTCAATGAGAGTTATGTAAAATAGCCAGCTTGGCAGGTTTTGGCATTATTGGTCACCACACACACAGGCCAGGAGGCCGCTGATCTCTAGATAAATCCTGGTTCTAGTGCTTATACCCACATCTACCACATATGTAATCTGAGCAGAGGGCGTATGCAGCGTCTAGGGAAGATTTTTGATTTTTGTATCCAGTAAAAACTAAAATGTATGCGCAAATATGTTGATATATACCTATGAAATTGCCCTGAAGTATCGTGTGAATGGGGCCTTATGTGTTGGGGCAGGTTGTGCATTGTGATGCTGGGAGATAATCATGCATGTAAGGAGTTGTTGTAAGGATCTTATTATATGGGAATAGCCCAGCCATGGCTGCCATTCTGTGCACATCCATTATGTATTTTCATTTCCACCCTCCCATATCAGATCACTGCTGCTGGGCGGGATTCTCATATCACAGATAAGATTGTATGAATAATGCATTTCTATTATCTGGCTTATTGGCATCTCTTTTCTATATCATTGTAGGTACATTTTCTGGCTACTGATCTTACTTTGCCCTTTTCAGGCCATGTGCACACGCACTATTTCGGGCCCCATTTTGCCAGTATCTTTAAGAAAAACAGGAGTGGAATCAGTACAGAAAACTATACAGGAAAGATTTGCTCCTTCTGTATATCCTGCAGGTAGTGGTGCATTCTTTCCTGTCTGACACATTGCTCTCTGCTGCCTCCTCTGTCTGTGACAACTGTTCAGCGCAAATCCACATAAAAAAACCTCTCCTGCTCTGGATAGTTCCTGACATGGACAGAGGTGGCAGCAGAGAGCGCTATGTCAGACTGGAAAGAATACACCACTTCCTGCAGGACATACAGCAGCTGGAAGACTTGAGATTTTTTTTAATAGAAGTCAGTTACAAATCTGTATATCTTTTTGATACCGGTTGATTTGAAAACATTTTGTTTTCCACTGGAGTAACCCTTTAAATAGGATATATATATAATATATATATATATATATATATATATATATATATCTCTATATCTCTTTTGATATGTCTGGGTGACATGTCAAAAGTCCCTGAGAATCATTAGATAGAGCCAGGAGAAGCACACAACTGAGCGCTTCACTCACCAACTTGAGGCTCTCTGCAAGAGCCAAGCTCTGTAGACTTACAATAGATTTTGTCTCTTGCAATTAGAGTCCATTAAAGGGGTAGTGCGGCTCAAAAAAATTATTCACAGAATAACACACATTACAAAGTTATACAACTTTGTAATGTATGTTATGTCTGTGAATCAGCTGCTCAGCCGCGATTGGCTGAGCATAACTGTGCTCAGTCAATCGCGGCTGAGCACAGTTATGACGCAGCGGAGGGGGGACGGCAGCAGGGATTCGGCCCTCCGTCCGAAGATGATGTTTGGCACAAGATGGCAGACGGGCTCGACACGGATCAGGTAATGTATAATGCACCACACACTTCCGGGTACACGTGCGGGGGTGGTGGGACACGGGGAAGGGGGCGATTCACAGACATAACATACATTACAAAGTTGTATAACTTTGTAATGTGTGTTATTCTGTGAATAATTTTTTTACCGCCGCACTACCCCTTTAAGTTCAATTTAGATAAATCCCACTGTGTTAATCCAGAGGAAGGCAAAACCCCTCATAAGGCAGATGCCATTTGCCCCATCACAGTGAGAAAAATTCCTTCCTGACTCCAATATGGCAATCACAATAATCCCTGGATCAGCGTCCTGCCACTTGTCATCTAGTGCCCATAACTTTTAATATTATATTTTTCAAGAAAAGAATCCATGCCTCCCTTGAACTTGAATTGACCAGTGATTTTATAAAGAGGAAAAATTATGTTCTCATCTTTAGCATCTATACCTCTTTTGATGCCTCCCATTATTCTATTAGCCTTGGCAGCTGCTGCCTGGCACTGATCAGACCCCCACCAGAAAAGAGTTGGGAGATGTGAACATCCAGACCCTGACTAATCAAAACTTTTGGCATGTCAAAAGTTTTTAAGTGGCAGCAATGCTTTAAGGTGTGTTTTATGTGTTTTACTTATCTGAAGTAACCAAAGAGAGAGAAACTTGGCAGAAACGGAACCTGATCTGCAGGGCTGGTATGTAGGTCAATCCTTCCTGTAAGGACACTGAATCCTTATTTAGCACATAGTTTGCTCCGATTATAATATTACATCACCTTGTTACAGTGCTTTGTCATATTTTATTGTGTAACATCATTATGGTGGGATTTTTTTTCTAATTTTATTCTAAAATTTGTATTGAATATATAGTAGTCACTTCCTTCAAAAGGGATGCCTGGGCATACGGTGCCGCCTGATCTGCCATTGGGCGTGGTGAGATGCATGCTTAGCAATTATCAGGCATTGGATGTGTTCTCATTATACTCAATAGACATGGATCAGTTGTAAAGGAATCATCTGGTCTTAAAGAGGTTCAGTTAAAGAGTTAAAGTTAAAGAGTTCTGCAGACATTTATTACTTGTAGTCATTTGTAGAAGTTGGTTTCTACTTCTATTCTTAGATCCACTGTGATTCATAGAAACAGATAAGATTGTAAGCAGAAAAAGACCACTGGATCCATCTAGTCTGCCCTTTTAGTATTTCCATTCTTATTATCTTAGGATAGGTATATGTTTACATTCTGTTGTTGTAGATTACCAACCATATCTGCTGGAAGTTTGTTCCAAGTATCTACTACTCTTTTAGTAAAATATTTTCTCACGTTGCTTCTGACCTTTCCCTCAACTAACCTCTGTGTCCTCTTGTTCTTGAGCTCTGTTTATTACTAAAAACATTTCCCTCCCTCACCTTATTTAGTCCTTTAACATACTTAAAGGTTTCGATCATGCCCCCCCCCTTTCCCTTCTTTCCTCTAGACTACCATTTTTGTGGCTCGTCTTTGGACCCGTTCTATTTTACTAATATCCTTTTGTAGGTGAGGTTTCCAGAACTGGACACAGTATTCCAGATGGGAGTCTCACCAGAACTCTATACAGCGGGATCACAATCTCCCTCTTCCTACTGGTTATACCTCTAGCCATACACCCCAGCATACGATTAGCTTTCCCCACTGCCTGGTTGCACTGGTGACTCATTTTAAGGCTGTCAGAAATCACTACCCCTAAATCCTTCTCTTCTGAAGTTTTTTCCAACACAGAACTGCCGATGTGATACTCTGATAGAGGATTCCTCCTCCCTAAGTGCATTTTTTTACATTTGGAAACATAGGTGTCACATAATAAAATGTGAAAAAGTTCAGGACGGAGAATGCTGCAGGATTGTCTGGTCCTCAACCAATTCTCTTTTACTCCTCTCTTTTTAGGTTGGATATGCCAATTCCTGGATAATGCTGTCATTCTATCTTCATAATTTGTAGCCGATAGCTGCAGATATTGATTGGATATCCTCTACGTATTGGCTGCATGCTGAATGGCGCATTGCTTATTTGGTGAGTATGTAGGTGATTACACGAGTATCTGCGGGTGCATTGCGGGGCCGTACACAGTGGGTGATGGGCGCAGCTGTGCTAGCATTAGACAAGCACTGCAGGCTGTTTATACTCAGTGGGGGGTCTGTGTAAGTAAGGTATATGTTTGATCTTAATAGAATTTTGGCTTTTTCTATAGGATGGAGAACCGAAGCAGCTGAGATTGCTTGTCTGTTCCTTGGGTTCAATATTAAAGATGCAAGCTCGGAACGGAACATGTGACCTTGGCCCATCGCTTACCTATGTGACCTGCCTTCTTGAGATCCTTCTGGACTGGCTAGAGTTGGAAAATTTGGAGGATTATCTAAATTACCTAGACTATCTCATGTGGGTCTTCACACCACTAATAATAGTTTTCATTCTGCCCTTCGTCATTGTTCTTTTACTCTACCTGTCCATCCTTTTCCTCCACGTTTACAAGCGCAAAAATGAACTGAAAGAAGCATATTCCAACAGCATATGGGATGGCGCCCGGAAAACATTGGCAACACTTTGGGATGGGCATGCTACAATATGGCATGGTAAAGATGAATGCTCGTTCAAAGTAATGACAACAGTAGATGATGTTATAACTTGGATTATTGTAACTTATGTGTGGACCAGATGCTATTAACCAAGAATTTTGGGGTGAATCTAGATGTACCCCTGGGCACAGCATCACTGAACACCAGAAAGTTGTCTGCCTGGACTGTACTCACAGACACATGATCAGATTAAACCTGATTGGAGCTTCAGTGGGTTTCCAAGACTTTGGTATTGATAAGCATTATATTAACGAGCCATCTTTATCAGATCAGTCCTGATAACCCCACCAATGAGCTGACTGAAGGGGCTGTGATGTACCCATTGTGCACAGCTTGTTACAATTTGCAGTGGCTATGCGGGTAGCTGCAGTACCAGCCACAGCCACTACAAATTGTATAGCGCTGTGTTTAGTAAATGATGAAGGAAACACGGCAGTGAACGGTAATACCAGCCAGTACAAAATAGGCTGAGCTGTGCCTAGAAAAGAATAGGGGGTGTGCTGCCACCCTTCACTTAGATGATCAGTGTGAAGTATTTTGAGTCAGGCCTATGGGCCTATGCCCTACCAGTTAACAGGTATTACAGGTAATAAACAGGATTTCACAGTGGAATAGTCCAGTTCTTGGAGCAGCTCCAAGTGCTGCCTTGTTTCCTTGTGGAATCCTGTTAACTTATTAACTGTCATTGCAAAAGAACCAGTTCTAGGAAGTATAACTAAAAATCTTTAAAAGAGCAATGTTCTACTGCTGCCTGTGAATAACACATCCAACAGTGATAAAACCATGTGAACTGTATACGTTGTATGATTTGGTCAATTTGTTGGGCTTTCTACTGACTATGACTACTGGTGGTCCTGGGTGTCCCTGTTTGGAGGGGCTGTGAGTGTGTGCTCTGCTGTTCAAAGTCTATGGGAATGCCAAACATATCCAAGAGCTCTACTAGATCTTCAGCTGTCACAAAAACTTTGAATGAAGCATCAGTGCACACAATCGACCGCTACTCCATTCAAACTGGGAGATTTGAGACCTCAGTTGTGATCATGGGGGTCCTAGCAAATTGGATCCCCACCAATCAGACACTGATTACCATAGATAGATAGATGATTAGTTGTCATTATGGGAAAACTTCTTTAAGGGTAGCTTCACACACACCGCATCGCAGCGGATTTTATGCTGCGGATCTGCAGCAGATTTCATCTAAATAACTGAACACAGCATCAAATCTGTACCATCAAATCTGCTACGGATCCTGTACGTGTAAATGCACCCTCACAGTACTTGTCCATTTTGTTCTTTTAGTTTTTGTGCCTCCTGTGTAGTGATAGGCATTAGTGTTGCACTAGAATACATGTTTCTGTAAGTATCTGATATGTCTGAATGCCTTTGTGTGATCATGGGGGTCCTAGTAGATTAGATTCCCACCAATCAGACACTGATCACCTATTCCATAAAGAGATGATTAGTTGTCATTATGGGAAATTTTCTTTAAAGGGAGTCTGTCACTAAGTTTATTCCACCTTAAATGAGGGCAGCATAAACTAGTGACAGAAATGCTGAACAGATCGGTGTATTACTTACATCATTCTGTTCAGCTGTTCTCCTAATATGCAGGAGAGTAATATTCTTGCCACACCCCCTCCCCCTGCTCTCCAGATGCTGATTGACAGTTAACTGCCTATACACAGCATAAATAACTGCCATCAGCAGCTGGAGGGCGGGGTTTTCTGCAGCTTATGAATGAGGACTACTGGGCACATGAACATAATGGAGGAACTACTCCATGTTATTCAGGAGGATATCTCTGGATCAGCTGCACAGAACAGTGTAAGTGATACATCATTCTGTTCAGCTTCTCTGTCACTAGTTTCTGCTACCCTTAGGGCAGCATAAACCTGCTGACGTAGTCTCTTGAACTATACCAGTAATTGTCCATTCTGTTCCTGTAGTTTTTGTGCCTCCTGTGTAGGGATAGGTGTTAGTGTCGCACTAGAATACATGTTTCTATAAATATCTGATATGTCTGAATGTTTGTCTGTTTTTCCCCTCTTATAAATAATAGAACATGTATCTTATTCTCTGTCTATCCAGGTTATGAGATTTATGGCTTGGAGAAGATTCCGGAGAATGGACCTGCACTAATTGTGTACTATCATGGAGCGCTCCCTGTAGACTACTATTATTTTGTAGCAAAGGTCATTCTCCTGAAAGGAAGGACTTGTCACTCTGTGGGGGACCACTTTCTTTTCAAAGTACCAGGTAAGTAATGGTGCTATGGTATTTGAAAGTGGTCTGCGGGGTAAGTGACTATTATATCTAGAGCCAGTCATGAAAACCTGTAATTTATTACATGTAAGAATCTGGCCTCCGCATTCTGTCCCTGTTTTACTTAAATTACTTTAAAAGCAAGGATAGGAGTTTTGCATAGTGAATCATTGTTGCTTTAATGGAGGTCAGCGGTCACATAAAATATCTTTCTGATGCTTTTTTCTTTACTCCTCTAACTGCTAATCATCTAATCAGTCTACCAGTCTAGTAGATGGTTGTCTGGGATATACAAAGGGATTAATCATGCTGCACGCCTGACACACATGGCAAAAGTTGCATTTTTGTGTTACTTTTTTTTCCACCTGAGATGGTCAAATTAAGGGGGTGGGGAGGGAACCGTGCATCTGAGATGCTGACCTTGATACATCCCCCGCCATGCACACTACGGAATCCACTTTGGATAACTTCCAGCGGATTCTGCCGCTTGTCCGGCCCCTCCCCTACGCTCCCCCTTGAAGCTCCGCCCATCCCATAGACTCCATTCTATGCTTGGGCAGATTCCTAAATCCGTCCAAAGAATTGACATGACAATGCGCATAGAATGGAGCCTATGGGATGGGCAGAACTTCAAGCGAGAGCGTGCATGGAATCTACTGGAAGATATCCTCGCAGATTCCGTAGTGTGCACATACCCGTAGGGTTCCCCTACATTTAATATCAATGTTGGTCGAACCGCCTGCTAACAGCGGGTCCAGCAGGCCTGTTTGACCGATGAATGCCCTTTGTTTAAAAAAAAAAAGGCTATTTAAAGCAGGTCATACACGTAAGATAGTTGTCAACCAAATGGTTGCTTAGTGATAGTGCTCTCTCCCCATGTTACCCATACGCTTACAGGATCGGTTTGACCGAGTGTTCATGTGATTTAAATCAGGAGAGAAACTCTCCAAGAACAAAATCCATTGTGCCAAAACATTCTTACCCCAAGCTAACAATAAGTGTAAGTTTTCACCTCAGGGCTTGATTCACACCTTTTAGACTATTTATTACTGTTCTTTAATGTCCTTTATGCTGCTGCTTGTTAGGGTGTTTATGGAGACACTGGAGGGCAGGATCCTCTTGTCTTTGTGTGTGTGTGTGCAGTGTGTGACACCATAGATGTTGGGCTTAACTCACTAGCTCAGGGACATCTGAAACTGACACACCAAGGCTGTTGAGTAGAAATCAAGGCTAAATCCACTCTACTGTTTGTCAGCCGGGGATTTTGTCAATCAAATAATTTAATGACCTTTCTATAACAGGCTTCAAACCATTGCTCGAAGTGTTTAGTGTAATCCATGGGCCACAGGAAGAGTGTGTAAAAGCTCTGAAGAACGGCCACCTCCTGGCTATCTCTCCGGGAGGAGTTCGGGAGGCTTTGTTTAGTGATGAAACCTACGTTATTATGTGGGGAAATCGTACAGGGTTTGCACAAGTGGCGCTCGATGCTCAGGTGGTAAGTGTAGCCAATACCTGCACATCAGACAAACAAAACTATTTGCTGGCTGCTCCAAAATTTGCAGAACTGCACTGAATCTTCCAGCTCCCCTGAAATAATAGTCGGACAGTTGCTTTAGACACCTGCACTTGTGGACTCCGCTGCTGGTCCACAGTGTTTGTACACCAAAATCTGTGACTTCCCACACAAATCATGCTGAGATGAAATCCACACCACACCTTATTCTGTGCAGATTTTTTTTTTTTTTTTTTTTTTTTTTTTTTTTGTACCATACAGATAATCTGCAGCAAATACACGGTGTGTAACCCTTCTCTTTTTTTTCCTGTGACTAGCTGCAAGTACTGAATTATTTTGCTAAATGTTGTTGTTGTGTGTTTTTTTTTTTTCTTTTAGTCCATCATTCCGATGTTTACACAAAATATCCGGGAAGGATTCCGATCTCTCGGATGCTTACGTAAGATTTGTCCTTTTGCATAACTTCAGTTAATTTTTGCAGTTCCGCGTACATTCATGTAAAGTGTAGATTGTTACCAGTAATACATCTGCACTGCATTTCCATTGAAACCTTGAATTTATGGCAGTGTCAGCTCTCTCGTTTAGCAGAACGCACAACTTTAGGGTCCATTTACACAGAAAGATTATCTGCCAAAGATCTGAAGCCAAAGCCAGGAACAGACTATAAACTGAGATCAGGTCATAAAGGAAAGCCTGAGATTTCTCCTCTTCTCAAATCCATTCTTGGCTTTGGCTTCAAATCTTTGGCAGATAATCTGCCAGATAATCTTTCTGTGTAAATGGACCCTTATGCACTACACTAGATCTGGATATTTTTTATTGACAGGAAGCAGAGATCTTAATCATGAGGGTGTCACAAAGTATGTTATGAAGTTGCAGAACTTATTATACCATGTACCATTAGTAAGGGTAGCTGCATTTTACAATATAGAATTATATATAAAATGCTCTCTTTTGATATTTATCCAGATGTGCCACCAGCTTGGTATGTGGCCGGGGAGGGGGGGGTGGAGCAGATTCACTTTAAAGAGGGTTCATGGGAGCCAAACATTGATGATCTAGCTTTGTAGTGCGCCATTTAATGTTTTATCACTAGTGGTCAAATCCCCAGGACCTCTATGGGTTAACTACATTACACAGACATGGCAAACCCGTCTAAGTGAATGTCAAATTCTGACTATCTATTTCGGTGAGTAGGGCAGTGCTGCAGTTTCCTGCACAGAAGGTGGCTGGGAACCTTCTGCTCTAGGGGTTCTGGTGGTTCCCCCCCCCCCCCCCCCCCCCCCCCCCCCCCACCGATTGTGGGGAACCAATCATTTGATAAGGTTGGAAAGCCCCTCAAGGGGTACATTCACACGTGATGCATATGCTGCAGGTTTTGACTTTCCTATTGATGTTCATTGGAAAAATCTGCAGCAAATTTGACACATGTGAACATACCCTAAGGAACACTGTTACTAGTTTCTTATTGATTGACCGGTTGTAAAAAGTGTTCATTTCTCTTCGCTTTCACAGGGATATTTAGGTGGATGTACGAGAAGTATAAGATACCTTTTGCTCCTGTATATGGCGGATTCCCAGTGAAATTTCGCACATATCTTGGTGATCCTATCCAGTATGACCCAAATATCACAGCAGACGAACTGGCAGAAAAGGTAAGATATGGTATTAGTAATGCTATGGAGAAAAAAAAAAAACAGACATGGCCGCACGTCCATAAACTTATCACTGATCCTTCTCAGCACAATACTTACTAACATCAGGAGTACATACATTTGTGTGGATATCTAACCAAAAAATGGCATAGCACCAGACGGCGACCACCACTGCCACAACACGGCCCTAGAGGCAGTGACCCAGTTGCCCAGCAACCCCAATGTTTCCAGACACAGCCCTCCTGGGCACTGTGCTGCCACAACAATGGCCGCTGCATGGCACCACACCACACAAAGGAGCAGCAGGTAGAAAAAGCTCACCTATGATCTATGATATCGTTTAAAGGGGTTATCCAGCGCTACAAAAACATGACCACTTTTCCCCCAACTGTTGTCTCCAGTTCAGGTGTGGTTTGCAATTAAAAGTGTTATCCAGCGTGGGGGCACTTTTTTGGCTGAAATAAAAGACGTCCACTTACTCCCCGATTCCAGCGGCGGGTCCCGCATCATGGCGCTCCGGTGCCAGGTTCCCGGCCGCTTCCTGGTGTCTGACGCCGCCCGAGACGCTACGTCTCAGGGCCGCTCAGCCACTCAGTGAAGGAGGCGGGATCTGTTTGAAGTCCGCTCGGATCCCGCTTCCTTCACGGAGTGGCTGAGCGGCCCTGAGACGTAGCGTCTCGGGCGGCGTCAGACACCAGGAAGCAACCGGGCACCGGAGCGCCGTGATGCGGGACCCGCCGCTGGAACCGGGGAGGTAAGTGGACGTCTTTTATTTCAGCCACCTCCTCCCCGGTCCCACCAAAAAAGTGCCCCCATGCTGGATAACCCCTTTAAGCTCCATTTACTTCAATGGAACTGAGTTTCAAAACCCCACCCAAACCGGAGACAACAGTAAGGGGAAAGTGGCCATGTTTTTGTAGCGCTGGATAACCCCTTTAAGGACTTTAAGGATAAGAAACCATCTGAGACCTCTATAGAACCATCATTCCACCTAGTCGATTCGTAGTACCTTCACTAGAGGATACGTCTTTTTAAGGCAGATAAACCTTTGTCTATCAGTTTACTGCGAATAGAACAGGTGCAGCAACATCCAAATGGGGGTATGCTCACATGGGGGTTAGGAGGTCAATGTCTGTGTCCATTGGTTCTCCCAGCCACTTTCTTGTGAACATTTTCTTTGATGGTAAAGGGAAGTGCATTCTGCTTAGCCGCCCTTAAAATCTCAGTCTACCATGGTTGTCGTCATTGAGGATTACATGAATTAAAAGGGTTATCCTGGATTTTTTTTGAATGTACAGTCTGTTCTTAGGATAGGCCATCATTATATAATCAGTGAACTCCTTGCACTCCCACCAATCCAGCTGATCAAAGGAACCATGGTGTCCATGTGAGCTTTACAGCTTCTTTACTTTGCAGCTTCCTACACATCAGCCAGATTTGGACTTCACTCTGGACTTCTTCAGATGATACTGGGTGGTCAGGGATGGGTTTTTCTGGTAAAAGCGCTGGTGATGCGACATCACCTCCTCTACTGCTGGTGTAGCAGAAATGCAGTATAAAGCAAGGGGGGGGGGGGCAGGCAGTCGACAATGGTTGCTATAGGCACTAATTTTGTTAATTGTCACTTAACGTCTTATTGTCAACATATTGCTGGTCGAAACCTTATTCATCCAAATGTGTCTGTATACATCATAGAAACAAAGTTGTTTTTTTTTTTTTTTTTTGTTTTTGTTTTTTTACAGACAAAATGTGCCCTTCAGTCATTGATCGACAGACACCAGAGAATCCCTGGAAATATTTTCCGAGCACTATTGGAGAGATTTTGCCGGAGAGCTAAAGAAGATTAAAATGTGGTTATATCCAGGGGTATACCCTGGGGTCCTATTTGTTGTACAGCTATGTAAATAGTATAGGATATAGTTTGATAAATAATTTTATCGGTGTTACATCCACACTAAGAAAACAAATTCTCTACTGTGCAATGTGTACTTTTCTGAAGGCTTCATACAAATGTCCTATTTTAACATGTTCAATGGAGTATAAGCACATAATGTAAACTGTGAGTCAGAAGAGACCACAGGGCAACACATTTCTCTTTTGGGCTAGGTTGATCTAAAACATGCCCTGTGCTCGTGGTATACAAAGGGAAACTGGATGGACGGTATGTGCCAATGTGTATCATGGTGCACACTTGCAGGAACTAGTGATTTGCAATGGACCCTGCAATCTGCCCCCCCCCCCCCCCCCCAAAACAAAACAAAAAAAAAAAAAAAAAAACGCCTTTACCATTGGATAGCTGCTTTTAACATCTGTCCTGGGATCCGTTTGGCAGGTGATGCAATTATTGTCCTAAAAAACAACTTTTAAACTTGCAGCCCCCATTCCCTAGGCTTGCACTGCCCCTCAGTCTCTTGTCCCTGTCCTCTCCATCATTAGGAATGCCCCAGGCAGGATTTTTTCTATTCTTCACTTGTCTAAGCAGTGCACATGTGCCTTAACGATTCGCCACATGTGTAGTGTTCAGATAAGTGATGATTTGGAGGAATCCTGGTCAGGGGCATTCCTAATGGTGAAGAGGTGGTGCAATCCTAGGGCACAGACACTGTAGGCCATGCCAATTTGATACAGCACTGCAAGTTTTTTTTTTTTTTTTTTTTTTTTTTTTTTTTTAGGACAATAACTGCATCACCTGCCGAAAGGACCCAAGGACAGATCTTGGATTAAAAGCAGCTATCTGAAGTTGTTTGGGGGGGGGGGGGGGGTCAGATTGTGGGTACAGAGTTGCTTTAACTATGTTTAGCACCTTTGCAAGTGTATATTTCTTGTGTTTTGCGGGATTTAAGAGCATGAGTCCTACCATGAAAATGTGCTAATGCAATCCGCACTTAAAATAATAACTTTTAAACTGGTCCTTAAATCCATGTTCCCCGCAGGTGCCTACTGTGGTATACATTGGCATACCGGTTGGCCAGTTTTTTATAAGTATAGTGCAAGTTTTAGAACCAAGCCTTACTGTGACACTGGTAGCTTTTTGTGCTATAGTAATACCAGTGCAAATCATCTTTATTCCTGGTTGTCTTCCCCACTAGGTGGAATATGGGTCCAGCAATCTACTTGTCCCAAAGTCTGCTCTGGTGGCTTCTAATGTAAAATGATTCTTAAAACATTAAGATGCCACCATGTCCAGTGCACAAAAGTTACTGTGTGGCCCCTTCTTTATACAGCACATCAGAAGGTCAAGGGGACATGAAACTACCTCTTGTAGATAAATACAATGATAAACAGCAGCTATGCTTTGTGTCTTATCCAGATTTAGAAGCAGATGAATTTGTGATACAGTAGTGATGTTGGAAATGACTGTTACGAGGACCGTGATTTCTACTCATTTTTGTGGAAATGTGTATTTGCTTGGCCATCTCTCTATCGTTTGGGGAACAGAGCCCCCCCTTACAGATCTGTTGGTGTGCCTGCTGCTGCTGCACTTCCATTGGTCTTGCTTATTATCTATAGAACAGCCAGAAACACTTTCCCTCTAAATTGTGATATTCATAGTACATCCTGAGATGGGGGGATGGCAGAAGAATGCTTACCCTCTGGTGTCAGGACAGGCCATCTTTGAACTGAAATCGGAACCATGCAGAATAGATTGGCTGCGGACACACTTGTTTATGTTGCAGCAAACAAAGTTTCTTCCTTTCATTAAGCAGGTGAGATTTATGGCTGTATTACATGGCACAATACTCCAGGGGAAGTGAGCACCAACCTGTCGTTTCAGCACTCACTTCCCCCTTGTTCCTTGCTTGCTGCCTGTGCCATTACACACAGACAGCGAACGGGGAGGAGCAGGAGGGGCTGCCTAAACGATCCTTAGATTGTTTGGGCTCCCCATTGAAGTCAGCAGCGGTCTGCAGCCACCGCTCCTACTACATGAAACAACATGCAGCAGACCATTGCTGCAATAATTGGGATCTTTCAACATGTTAAAAGATCACAATCAGCCGACATTGTGCA
The DNA here is from genome assembly GCF_027789765.1 of Dendropsophus ebraccatus. Lineage (NCBI taxonomy): Eukaryota > Metazoa > Chordata > Amphibia > Anura > Hylidae > Dendropsophus > Dendropsophus ebraccatus. The sequence goes on from NC_091455.1 coordinate 55,817,310, forward strand.
CCGTCCTATTACACAAAGTGATTATTGAGTTAAACGGACCGTAGTCAGCCAAGTAAGGCCGATAATTGTTTTGTGTAATAGGGCCTTAAGACTGCTATCTTATTCTGCCACAGTACTGTTTTTCTGATACATTTATGCAGAGAACATTTTTACACATGATCTGTTCTGCAGCCTTAATACAACCAAACTAGTGGCACCTTATTGCACCAGTCGGGTAGAGAGTTCTTGGGGCATTATAGTTATTACACTCTCCCACACTGCCTGGCACGCTTAATACCACCGTTACAACAAAGTGGTTATGGAGAAGCCCAAGAGGAACTCCAGATTGGCATGCAAGTTTCCCACTCTCTGTGCAATACTTATATTATTTATAAAAGACCATCTCTAGGACTACGGAATTGATTTCCTATCCTAGTCCATGTCCCCTTAATTGTTTACCAAGTGATTGGAATAAGGATAGGCCATTAATATTGTAGCCCTGGAGATCTCTTAAGTAACCAATCTTATAAAAACAAAACAAAAAAACACTGCCTATACCAAAAATACTACTTTGTGTCTTTTTTATTTCTATTTATGTCATTAGTTAGGAATCTTCTGGAGCTTTTTTTAGAGCTTGATCTGGTATCAGCTTTATGAATTTTAGGCCTTCTCCTTTCTAAGCACAATATTTGTCTTTACATACAGACAGACATTACAAATCCAGTCTCTGTAGTGGGCCTTGCATTGACTTACATGCATTATTAGCATTGTACTGTTGCAGTATCCTGTATTTTTAGATCTAACCTATGTCTGTTTTACGGTTTTAATGCTGATATTATGACTGTTATTTACTGTTTCTATTCCTGTTGTTCAGCATTCTTTTATATCTGGATTGCACAGCTCTACAAAGGGCGGTTGTTGGAAAATAAAACAATCTTACTTTTGTACGTTTACAGTTGTTATACTGCTTATTTATGTATTTTTCACTGTTTCAATGTCCTACATTCAAGGGTTCAAAAACTGCTGTTTGTAAGGCTGGCTTCACAAAAACAGAAAACAAATGTTCATTCAAAATGTTATATTTCAAATGTTTACATTGATAACAGATGCAAATAGTGCATGAGCTTGTCTTCTGTTTTTACCGGGATCCATTCATTTAAATGAACAATGATACCAAACTCAGATGTGAAACAAGTGTAAAAAGTGATAAAAAGGGCATATCCCTATCCCCTGGGAACACCATTATTCATGAGAACAGAGGAAAATTGAAATGCTGAGTTTGGAAGCGTAGAGAAGCCTTGTAGAGAATAAATGGCATGCACTCTGTTCATTTAGGGTTACAATGTCCCTGTGTTCTCGGGATCGTTGGGGGACCTAGTGGTTGGACCCTTAAAGGGGTGGTGATAGAATGAAAACTAGATCCATACTAATACATTATATAAAAAGAAAACATCTTTCCCATGTACAAGCAATTTTTAAAATGTATTATTTAAAAGATACAGAATCACTTATTCCCCCCCATATGTACAGTTTTGTTTCATTATCTGTTGCCCTTGTACTTGCTTAATTTAATAATCACATGATCTGTCCCATTAGTACTGGCATTTGTTTTTCACTTCACATGCAGCAAAGGGTATTGTGGGAAAGTGTCTGCATTGTTGCATGGCAACATGAGGGTCACCGTTCAGGAAGTGAAAAGATACATGGGGAATAAAAGTGGCACAGTGATGCAAATTGTTCTCCGGTACACATCAGATTTTACCTTCTTTGCTTCATGACACCACCCCTTTTAGCTTGCTATCAAATGAAATACCCCCTTAAAACAACCTCTGCAGAGAACATAGTAAATAAGGTTGAAAGAAGACAAGAGTCCATCAGGTTCAACCTAGGGAAATCCTACTGTGTTGTATCCAGGAAGGCAAAAAACCCCATGAGGCAGATGACAATTGCCCCATCACAGGGAGAACCCCCCCCCCCCCCCCCGACTCCAACCAGAACAATCCCTGGATCAACGTATAACCGGAAATCTAATGCCCATAACTTGTAATATTATATTGTTCAAGAAAAGCATCCAGGCCTCCCTTGAACTTATTTAATGAATCGGCCATGACCACATCATGTGCCAGAGAGTTCCATAGTCTTACCGCTCGTACAGTAAAGAACCCGCGTCGATGCTGATGATGAAATCTTCTTTCCTTTAGACGTAGAGGATGCTCCCCATGGTTACAGACCTAGGAGTAAAAAGACCACTACAAAGATCTCTGTACTGTCCATTCATGTATTTGTACATTGTGATCAGATCGCCCCTAAGATGTCTTTTTTTCTAGTGTAAATAACCCCAAGCTTGATAACCTGTCTTGGTACTGTAACCCACCCATTCCCTTAATGACCTTTGTTGCCCTCCTCTGCACCCGCTCCAGTTCAGCTGTGTCCTTCTTATATACCGGTGCCCTAAACTGTACACCGTATTCCATGTGTGGTCTGACTAGGGATTTATAAAGACGCAAAACTATGTTCTCCTCTTTAGCATCTATGCCTCTTTTGATGCTTCCCATTATTTTATTAGCCTTGGCAGCTGCTGTCTGGCACTGATCACTAAAGGTCCTTTTCGGAAGTAGTTTTACCCAGTGTTTTATTATTTAGCACATAACTGTACTTATTATTTCTACGGCCCAAGTGCATAACCTTACATTTATCCACATTAAACTTCATTTGCCATTTCACCGCCCAAGCCTCTAGCTTCTCCAAATCCCTCTGTAATATGCTATTATCCTCCTCTGTACTGATTACTTTACCCAGTTTAGTATCATCTGCAAAAATGGAGATTCTACTCTGTAGCCCCTCAACAAGATCATTAATAAAAATATTAAAAAGTGGACCCAACACTGACCCCTGTGGTACCCCACTAGTAACTACAACCCAATCTGAATATGTTCCATCAATGACCACCCTCGTTTTCTATCACAAAACCAGTTACTTACAAATTTGCATACATTTTCCCCGAGTCCCAGCATCCTCATTTTGTAGACCAACCTTTCATGCGGCACAGTATCAAATGCCTTTGAAAAGTCCAGATACACAACATCCACAGCCTCCCCCAGGTCCAGTCTATAACTTACCTCTTCATAGAAGCTGATCAGACTAGTCTGACAGGACCGATCCCTCATAAATCCATGCTGGTGCTGCGTCATAAGATTATTTTCATTAGGATACACCAGTATAGCATCTCTTACAATACCCTCCAGTACTTAACCTACTATAGATGTTAGACTTACGGGCCTGTAGTTTCCAGGTTCACTCTTTGGCCCCTTCTTGAATATGGGCGCCACATTAGCTATGTGCCAGTCCTGTGGAACAATCCCTGTCGTAATAGAATCTTTAAATATTAGGAATAATGGTCTGTCTAACACAGTATTTAATTATTGCAAAACTCCAGGATGGATACCTTCTGGGTCCGGTGACTTATGGATTTTAATGTTTTTAAGGCGTCTTCACACTTCTTGTTGTGTTAGGCAGGTGAGATTTATGGGAGGATTTATATTATCCCTAGTCATGTCGTCTGTTATGGGATTCTCCTCTGTGAATACGGTAGAGAAGAATGTATTTAATAGATTGGCCTTTTCCTCTTCCCCCTCCACCATTACACCCAGATTATTTTTGAGGGGACCAACATTTTCAGTTTTAAGTCTTTTGTTGTTTATATAGGTGAAGAACATTTTGGGATTCATTTTACTTTCTGTGGCTATCCTTCTTTCTGTTGCTGCTATTTTTGCTTTTTATTTGCTTTTTACACATTCTATTCTTCTGTCTATAGTTGCTCATTGCTTCCCCACTACCTTCTTGTTTTAGTTGTCTGAATGCTTGTTTCTTATCATTTATTGCACCCCTTACAGCTGAAGTTAACCACATTGGATTTCTCTTATTTCTACTACTTTTATTCTCATATGGTATGTGCCGTTCACACGATTTACACAGGATGCTCTTAAATATGTCCCATTTTTCTTGTGTACTTTTATTTCTGAACAAATTAAACATTTTTGCAAATTGTAATTGTAATAAACATGCAGTCATCATAGAACTTCAAGTTACTGTAAAAATTACAGTTAAATAAAAAATTAAATCCGATAATAAAAGTTTAAATTGCCCCCCTTTTCCTATTTCATAAATAGATTGAAAAAAAATAAACATTTGCGGTTTGCCCAAACTATTTAAGTTCCTGATCTCGCACGGTAAGTGGTGTAAGCGCACTTACCTCCCTCTGGTATCTCACCAGCTTCATCGTGCTGTGCGGCCACTTCTGGGACCTATTGTCACATTGAAGGCCCGCTCACTCAGGAAGCATATATATTTAAAAGAAAAAGCCCTTGCCCGGTGTACCCCTTTTAATTGTTTATTTTCAGAGGAAGAACATGAAAAGGTTATATGCTGTATCTCCTCTTCTCTCTCAGAAGTCTGCAGGGAAATCACTTTTTTGTGGGGACATCACCCATAAGAAAAACTTTGATTTGTGTAGTAAAAAGTTTACATGAAGGGATATGTTGGCTTCTTATCAGAAGCTGTGAATTGAAATTGATTTATGTGAAACTGGTTCTGCTTATATATTCTATGTATTTACCGCGTTATTCATAGTAACATAGTGTCAGGATTCAATCCCAGAAGCCTTTCTGTTTCCGATGACACTGTATACCGAGTACCTCAGATGCTGGACAGCTCCTTTTTCAGTCTCCATGTGCAGTTTAATAAACTAGCTGAACCACTTATTGCCTGATGCGCGATGACATGTCTAATAAACTAACAGTATCATCCTTATGGGGGCTTACTCTATAAACAAAATTGCTGTTGATTAGGCTCCGTTCTAAGTATGTTTAGACTCCATATTTGACGGTCTGCTGGGCGTCTCCTATCGTCCTGGGCGTTCATCCACTTTAATCAAGCTCCTATGGGCGTGACTCAAATCGCCCAGTAGCTGTGACGCCGCTGCGCATGCACAGTACAGCCGCTTCTATTCCGGCGGTACTGCGCCTGTGCAGAATAGCCTCGAACTCAGTGTGAGCCGGAGTTCGAGGCTATTCTGCACAGGCGCAGTACCGCCGGAATGGAAGTGGCGGTACTGCGCATGCGCGGCGGCACAGTGCGCTCCCGAGTGACGTCACAGGTACTGTGCAATTTGAATCACACCCACAGAGGCGTGATTAAAGCGGAAGAACGCCCAAGACGATAGGAGACGCCCAGCAGACTGTGACTACCTGCTATCCGCACACCGCCCCGATGACTACCTCAGGTAATTTGCATACAGGGCGCCAGTTTTATAAAGTGACTTTGTGGCTTACACGGGGGAGGCAAGGAGGCTATAAAAACGTGTGGGAAGTGTGCTGTGTGCTCTAACAGCACATGTACTTAGCTTTATATGCATTTTTGAGGTGATTGGTTCCCTTTAAGCATTATTAACAGCAGACTGGGGTCCCTGTTCTTGAGAATATAGGGGCCCCCACCAGTTGGACCTCCTGTGATCAGCTACTAATGACAACTTTGTCAGATGGGATTACCCCTTTAAGTTAAAGTGTGATGACTACGGTCATTTCATCTATCAGTTTTTAAAAAAGGACAGAACCAGGATAATGGAATAAGCAATAATGGAAGAACCCGGTAAGTTGCGCTATTGCATCTTCAAATGTTACACTAAGAAAAATGACCCTTACACACACCAAAAACCGAATGGTGTTAATGCAAAAGCTTAATAACTGTAATCAAAATAATTACAACCACACCCATTTTCCTTCAATGTCTAATGTAGCCACTAGGTGGAGATAGAGAACTTATATATAATCCAGATAAAATAGATGATTTGGATGTGATTTGGCTGCCAGCGTCCCAAGGCTCTGAATATTGAATTTCACATATAAAAGTATAAAGTGAATATATTAAAATAACTACATGTTGAAAATTGGAATCCCTCAGAGAATTTATTTCAGTAAATCACTTGGAACAATCACTAACTTCACTATAAGAAATAATTTCAGGATTTTCATTTGTATTGAATGTACGGGTGAATTGGTTAATTCTTGTTGGTGGTTTAAATAATCCTGCTCACTGGTTTCGTTTTACAGAAAAAAAATCTTGGGACCTTTCTATTGAATATAATATATATTACTACAATGCCAGAAATGCATTGTATTGTAACCAGATCTAATGATATTCTAATAAAGAAAGAAACATTATTAAGTGATTACTAACAATATCATAGCTTGAATGGAGACCTCCCCCCCCCACACACACACACACAGGGTTAGGCCTTTGCAAGCTTATATGAAGGAATGAAGGGGCTTATTTTTGTCTTTGGACCTCTCCTCTCCTGTCATTTAAAGGGGTATACTCAGCTACTCCCTCCATGCTCCTTGTCTGCTGTTGGCTGTTCTGGACAGCAGCACTGTACATCTCTGCTCAGCCCCCTGCTGGACCAAGTCCCGTCCTGACAGCTCCACAGGGCTTGATGGCCGTGTGTTCTCTGAGATCCCTGACCACCAATTCAGAGCAGTGAGGGAGTTAGTTATCAGCCCGGCCAACACTAGACAACCTAGACCAGTGCTTCTCAACTCCAGTCCTCAGGCCTCACTAACAGGTCATGTTGTAAGGATATCCCATAAAAAGAACACCTGTGCTAATGCCTGATGCACTGAGTTTAATTATATCACCTGTGCAATACTAAGGAAATCCTCAAAACTTGACCTGTTGGTGAGGCCTGAGGACTGGAATTGAGAAGCACCGACCTAGAGAACAGGCACCATGGAGTACCCTAATACTCGAACAAGTACCAAGCTCGGACGAGCATGTTCGCTCATCTCTAGGCAGAAACCTTTGCTTCCGATTCCTGAGGTCAGACTTTTCCTGTAGTTCTTGACCAAGTTTGTACACACTGCAGCAGGGATTTTCTTCAGATTTTTGAGGTTTTGGGGCTGTTCTGGGCAACATTAATTTTCAGCTTCCTACAAAGATTTTCTATTGAGTTCAGGACTGGAGACTGGCCAGGCCGCTCCCAGATCTTTAAATGCTTCTTATGGAGCCACTCCTTAGTTGCCATGGCTGTATCTTTTGGGTCAATGCTATGCTGGAAGACCCAGCCACGACCCATCTTCAATGCTCTTACTGAAGGAAGCAGGTAGTTGGACAAAATCTCGTGATAAATAGCCCTATCCATCATTCCTTCAACATGGTGCAGTCATCCTGTCCTGTTTGCATAAAAGCACCCCCAAAGTATAATGTTTCCACCCCCATACTTAACGGTTGGGATTGTGTACTTGGGGTTCTATTCATCATTCTTCCTCCAAACATGGTGAGTGTTATACCAAAGAAAATCTATTTTGGTCTCATCTGACCACATCATCTGCTCCTATGCTTCCTCTGGATCAACCAGATGGTCATTGGTGAACTTCAAATGGGCCTAGACTTATGCTGGTGTGAGCAGGGGGGCCTTGAATGCCCTGCAGGATTTAAATCTATAATGGTGTGCTGTGTTACTTACAGGAATCTTTGAGAATGCATTCCCAGTTCTCTTAAGGTTTTTTTGTGTAGTTCTGGGCAGATCCCTGATCTTTTTCAGAATCATCCCTACTATCCCTACCACACCGTGCCATGGTGCAAATTTATTTACAGTGAGTATAACAATCTGGTAAGTATAGCAGCTTGTTTGTACCAAAAGGTAGCAGTCCATAGAGATGCAACTGGTATATATAATGGAAATCACCCCTGCACCTTAGCTTCTGCTTAGCTTTTTACAGTCTTTTCACTGGGCTTACATAAGCAAAGAAAGAGGTTTCCATTTGTTGGGTGGCCTTGACGTGATTTTTATCTCTGGTTTCTTTGGCTCTTGCTCAACGCATTTCCTGTATGGTCACAATCATCAGGAGCTGGTGAGCACTGTGGGTAGGGTACATCTGCATGGCTCTGATGTTATGCTGAATCCCTATTTATGTTCCAATAATCACAACCGAGTGGTACTTAAGGGGCTACCTATCAGGGTGGTGTGGTGCTCTCCCCATCATGGCACCCCTTGGCAACAGGCTAGGGATATCTGGCTATTCCGGTGTTTTGAGACTTGCAACCGAGGCTCCACAGACTTCTTTTTTTTGCATATTTAAGGGGCATCAATTGAGACACTTGAGCTCAGTGATGACTGTGTTTTGTTGGTTGATTTGTTATTGCCTCAACTAGCTAGAACCCTGCTCCACACTGACGAGGGGCAAATACCCTGAAACAGATGTCTGTGGATGAATGCCTGGCTTTGGTAAACCCTTGTCATGTCGCAATACTCGCAACCAAGTTAGACTTTGACACAAAAGGGGCCACCCTCATGTTTCCCTACTTATGTTTCTATACTCACAACTGAGTGGGACTTAAGGGGCTACATATCAGGCTGGTTTGGTGATCTTCCCATCTGGAGGCACCCCTTGGCAACGGGCTAGGAATATCTGACTATTCCCTTGTTTTGAGACTCACAACCGAGGCTCCACTGACCCTTTTTCTGCATATTTATGCTGAATCTTTTCCCATAAAGATATATATCAATCTACTCAGCTCTTTCTGTTCTATAACATGATGCAAATAGTTTAGGTAGCATTTTTATGGTGATGAATTCCCTTTAAGTGTAATGGTGGTCTAATGTTCTGACTAGATGTTGGCTGTTTTTTCACAGCTACAAGAGAACTCTGCCTGTCCTTAATTTTTTAGACTCTTCTCCTCAGTATTGCCCTAAGCCAAATCTGTTAAAACTCAGGTCATCTACACGTAGACCGGAGATAAAAAATAAATGGAGAAAACAAAGTGATTAAAGATTTACTAAAGCATAAATGTAAATTTAAATAGATGTTCCCATCTTCCCGCTATTCATAGGGAAGAAATTAATTAGTGTTGATCTGACTGCAGCATAAACTAATGACATAAATTCTGAATTGGTGTATATCAGTGCTGAATTGGTGTATTACATCATTTTGTTCAGCTGTTCTCCTGATATGCAGGAGAATAGGATTCTTGCCGCACCCCTCTCTCCCCCCGCCCTCCATCTGCTGATTGACAGGTGACTGCCTATACACAGCATGGAGAGATAACTGCCACTCAGCATCTGGTTTTCTGCTTCTTATGAATATCCAGGACTACTGGGCTCATGCACATAATGGAGAGGACTACTTATTGTCCATGTTTTCAGGAAGAAATCTCTGAATCAGGTGCACAGAACAATGTAAGTCATACATCATTCTGAGTCTCTTTAAGGATTCTGCTCCTTTAAAAAAATGGGTGGGCCGTTCTGTTTCATGTAGAAAAAAACCCATTTCTTTCTCAGAGAGACATTTGCTCTCTTGACAGGATATTTAAGAAGATCATCAGACAAATGACAAATGTTGGCATGGCAACCAAACAATGGCAAAATAATCAATGATATGATTGATGATGGAACAGTGAAATAGCCTAGATGACGATCCAGTAATTTGGATGAAGATAGTGATGATAGATGATGGCAATTCATAATCAAGAAAACCATTATTATAAAGCCTTCCCTTCCACACATAAGCAGAAAGAGTGATACTCTCAGACTGTTCTATGGGTCTGAATGTCAAATCATACATGTATATAAGAAGACAGGACTTTCATGTTTTTTGTGTGATCAGTGACTGCTAGAAATCTGCTAAAAGTTTAGGTTTTAATGAAAATCTTGTTTTACCTCCCTGCCTCCTGTGCTTCTGCTCCAGCTCATACTCTGCTTCTCCGGATGTGCGACCGCTTCAGGGTTTTGAGGTGTAATGTAGCAGGCCCGCTCATGTCATTCAGTGGCAGAGGTGGGACACCTCCCAGTGTGTATTATCATTATTTTCAGAGAGCCTAGTGTTTGTTATAATAACTTCATGGGGTCTGGTGTGTATTATAAAAAATTTCATGTGGCCCTGTTTGTATTATAATTGATTTCAGGAGGCCTAGTGCCTATTATAATGATTTTAACCCACTCCTTCTTAGGCTAATTTTCATTTTTGCAATTTTATTTTTTCCTTCTCGTGTTTAAAAGACCATAGCGCTTGCATTTTTTCACCTACAGACCCACATGAGCCCTTATTGTTTGCGCCACCAATTATACTTTGCAATGACCTTAATTTTGCATAAAATATGCTGTGAAACCAGAAAAAAATTATATGCGCAGTGAAATTGAAAATATATATATATTTTTTTATTTGTGGAGGTTTTCTTGTTATCTATGTTCGTCAAGTCGGTACGATTACAATGCTATGTAACTTGTATAACTTTTTAAAAAGACTAAGGGGACATTTACTAACATGTCTAATGTGTTTAACTATTCTAATGGGGATTGGTGTAATTAGTCCAATATTTTGCGACTGATTTATTAAAATGTAGCACTGCAATACTGAATGTATCTAAGTAAAAAGTCCCAAAAATTAAAAAATTGCGCAAAAACATAGGCCTGCACCTGTTTGTGCGACTTTTTAAAAAGTCGCAAATGATAAATTGGGCGCTAATCCCGGATTACATGAACTTTTGTGTGAATACTCAAAACAGGCAGATTAAAAAAAAGTTGCATCTAAAAAATATTCGCCCATCGAATACTGGTTCATGAATAGAAAAATCCAATTATTAACCTAAAAAGAGGTGCAAAGCGCTTGATAAATTTCCCCCTAAATGTTCCTTTAAATTGCTCTATTCCCATCCTTATAACGCTTTTATCATTTGGTCTATAAGGCTATGAGAGGTGTAATTTTTTGTGCCATGATCAGTAATTTCTTTTGGTACCTTACTTGTGTATATGTGACTTTTTGATCACTTTTTATCACATTTTTCCTGGATTTTATGCAACAAAAAATGCCTAATTTTGCACTTCGGAATCTTTTTGCGCTTACCCCGTTTGAAGTGTATGATCATAAATGTGATAATTTAATATTTTGGGCGATTACGCACGCGGCAATACCACACATGTTTTTTTTTTTTTTTATAAAATGGGAAAAGGGTGATTCAAACTTATATTAGGGGAGGGGATTTTTTTTTTTTTATTAATAAATCACCATATAGCTTTAGCCTAAAGACTAAGAAATGACAACCTGTTTCATCCATCATAGTACCTCCTGAAACGGAAATCACTGACTAGGGGATTCATAGGAATTATAAAAATTGTACATGTCTGCTCTTTCAAAATGATGAGAAATCAGTCAATGCCAGACAAGTTTTTCATATATGTCTGGAGTATTCAAAGGAATAATTCACAGACAGAGGAAACAACCCCTTCAACAGCTTCAACATTGTATGCAAAAGCTAAAGCAGATTTAGCATTTATTTATTCCAGCACCACTAGATAAGATATGTAGAATCCCTTTAAGTACTGTGACCTGGGAAGTCACTAGGTTCTAGGGCAGCTCAATATCTACAAAGGTATTTATGGATGAACATGTTGAATATGAAGGACTTCTTTAGCATGACTGCACATTTTGTTAATGTGATTCCATACAGTTTAAACAAATCAAATCCAATTAACAAGTATGATCTGTAACGTGTCTGGAAAAGCATAAATTACACAATGAATAAAAATGACTGTATGTTCTGTAGATTCGGTTTCAAGTTCCAGAATTACTTAGCAATAAGTGTACATTTCCAGTTCCTGACAGCAGTAATCCATTAACACATTCTTCCCACAGGAGAACAGTTGGCTCTCCGACATAAATATGTGACAAACACTACAAAAATAATGAAAAGGATAAATAATTGTAAATAATCTGCAAATTACACACAATAATAGGAATAAAAAAAATCATTTTGTTAATTGTAAGACAAACATTCTGCCATAAGGTTAGTATTTCATTATTGTTAAACTGGTATTCAAACATCAAAAAGTTTTGTGATTGTCCACAGTACTGCACAGTAGATGATAGAAATGCTTAAATGTCATCATAATACTGAGCCTTTTTTTCAGGTATCACAGGTTGTATTATAGGGATATTCTGAGGATAGGTACCATATTTTCCAGCATATAGGACGACATTTTAACCCCCGAACAATCTTCACAGAAGTCAGGGGTCTTCTTATACGGCCCGTCACGTTCCTGGCACAGGCAGTGGGATGCACACTGCCTGGGCCGAAGGTCCCCGAAGCAGAGTGTCTGATTGAAGAAGCTTCGGGAGAATGGCAGAGGCGCCGGAAGTCTCCGAAGCCTCTGTCATTCTCCTGAAGCTCTCCCAATAGCCAAGTGGCTCCCAGCTTCTCTAATGAGACGCTTGGCTGCCGGAAGAGCTTCGGGGACCTCCGGCGCAGGCAGTGTGCATCACACTGCCTGCGCTGGGAATGTGACGGGAGATGCACGGCTTCCGGGAACGTGTGACTGGTGAGTTGATTGTTGTTGTTTTTTTTTTCCAACTTCAGTTAACCCCTGCCTTACTGCAGCAAGGCTTCAGCTAGTAAACCCTGCTGTGGCGTATAAGGAGAACCCCTGAAAATCTTCTTAAAAGTCAGGTGTGTGTTAAATGCTTATGTTAGAAGCTACCCAGCCAGTCCCTGACTACAGCAGTGTCCCATCTCAGCATAGATTGGCTGAATACCCACTTTCCTCTGCAGATGTCAAAACCAGGATGTACTAAACAGCAGGACTTAAAGGGGAACTCCGGATAAGAAAAAAATGTTTTTTTTATTAAAAGTACATTAAAAGTTATATAGATGTGTCTATACAATGTATTAATGTATCTGTAGGATTCTGCCCCACTGGTAGCTGATAGAAATCCAGGAAGTGAAAAAAATGGCCCCTGTGCCAATTCATATTGTCTCCTGCTCCTTCTGCTCTCCCCCCCTAGGAGACAAATCTTCCATGCCTCTGTCACATTGTGTGTGTTTGCTGAGTGCAGGCTGATGATGCAGACAGGGGACAGGGCGTGATGTCACAGGAGGCTTGGCTGGATCCCCCAATCCCCTGAGTGATTCACCATCCCTGACCGGCCAGAAGCAGCTGCTGCACTAATTTTACTGATTGTGATGGGTGGGGGACTGTGATGATCAGCTGAGGGAACGCATTGCATTATGGGAACTACTCAACCAGGAAGGACAGAAACACAATACAGAACTAAACCCCCCTAAACAAATAGATTTTTGGTAGTTTCAAAACTGAGATAGATAGATAGATAGATAGGTAAGTAATGTCACAGCTGTTGGGTAGACTGACGGCAATCTCTCGGTATGTTTCCGCTCGGCCTAGCAATCTTGTATTCTGAATGGAAAGAGGAGGGGTAAGGTGCTGCAAGACTGCTCTTCTTCTGAGAACAAAATGAGCGTCCAGTTAAGTTCCAGCAATGCTTCATCCTTATCGTTCCCAATTTCATCTGTAAGGCAAGGCTCAGGAGGCCCATATATACCTTAGCATCAAACCACAACATGATGTGATTATCAGTTTAAATGTCCTTATTTCTTTATAAGCAAGAACCATCCCAGATTTTCTGCTGCCGTCAACATTTAGAAGACATTTATATTCCCTTGCTACACATTTCTTACCGTTCTTCCTTTCAGCCTTGGGATTTTCTTTACATGATTTATTTGATGTTATTGTTAAATATAGGTGAGATCAGACATGACAAAGAATCTTGATTGTTTTTTTTTGGCTAATTTATTACACATTTTCATTGCATTGCTAAAAGGTGAAAAAGAGGGCAAAAATCTTCAAACAAAAAAAAAGTCAAAAACCTAAAATGCTTCAAATCCGCTGAAAGATTATCTGCTGTGTATGGGTGAGGTTTTAACAACCCCATACACATGCATTATGTGTAAGGTGGGATCCACACTATGTTTTTGCAGTCCATTTAATGTATCTATTTTTACATGGTTACTTTTAACGCACACAAAACATAGTTAACCAAATTTTGTGTTTGCTAAAAAAAAGGGGAAAAAAGCACCCATTTTGATGTTTGTTTGGTTTTTTTTTTTTTTTAATTTAAAAACAGATCCAAAGGGATTGCACACAACTGCATCCGTTTTTTCATTGCTTTTTTCCCCCCATAAAATGTTTATGTTAAACAGGCTGCAAAAACACAATGTAAACCCAGCCTAAACCGTGCTGATGTTAATTCATATTAACTAACATTGTACATCTGGCTGCTGCACCGAAAACAGCGACACCAATGCAATGTCCAAAATGCAACACACAAACCATTAAAATTTTATATCCTGGGTCAACATTACTAGAAGGTCTAATATCATATCTTGCTTTAACCCCTTCACGTCCACTTCTGTATATATATACGTTCCTACTGCACATGCCCTGTGAAGTAGGAATGTATATATATATATACATTCCTAAATGGAAGGGGCTTTAAACGTGTGCAGGACTGCTTCAATGTGAGTGATCCCACACACATCAGTGTGGCCGGTGCCAGAGCTGATGACAGGCAGCCGGTGTCATGCAGCTGCCTGTTATTAAACCACCGTTTAAACGCCGCGATGCACAGCGATTGCAGTGATTGAGGACAAGCACCTGTTACTGACTTATCGAGACCCCCGCAGCATGGCTTGTACTGACAGGCGGGGGTAAACCATTTACCTCCATCCTGTTGGATCTTTGCATAAAGACTGCTCTCAGGCAGACTCTATGTACAGATTGCTGATAACAATGATGAATGTTGAATGACGTACTGATAAGCTCAAAAGTAAATGGTCCAGCAGGCTCAAAAATGTCGAAAGAAATCACATCCCATTTATTAAATGAAAATCACCATGTGGTACATCTGCACACAGACCCCTAGCACAAAACGCCATTCATCAGTATATGCAATCAGAGCACTAAGGAACTTATATATGCAATATAAAATGTGTAAAAAAAAAACAACCTAATAAAAATTCCCCAATAAACATTTATAGTACCCCCTTTCCCATTATACAAATAAAAATATTAAAAACAAACATATTGCTGATTTTTTTAAATTATATATTAGAAAAAAATTAATAAAAAACAATTAACATTTTCTCTTACACCAATATTTGCTACCAATAAAAACTACAGAACATGGCGCAAAAAATGACACCCCAACCAGCCCTGTAGGTGGAAAAATAAAAGCGTTATGGCTCCTAGAAGGCGAGGAGGAACATTGCATTAATTTGACCTGGACATCCTTCAGTCATGAAGGGGTTAAACTACAATCCATTGCTTTCATTATTTTCTAGACAAATTGCCCGTAATATATTAAGCAGGAAGGTACTTATCCCTGTCATAGTGTGGAATTCTGGGCACTGCCAGCAAAGGAAATAAGAACAAAAGTCTAGTTGCCAAATTCTACAATACAAAAGCGATGGAGCAGATGTTTCTATTATGCACATAATAACTTTACATTAGACTTTAGCTACAGAAAAGTTTCACATGAATACAACACAGCAATAACAAAAGTCAATGCTCATCGATTCATTATAATCGAATCGTTCATTATAGAAAGTGGAAATAAATACTTTTTTGAAACGTGTCATGATTACCCAGATTACAATGCCAGGGCTTACAAGGACAGGACAAAGGAAGGGTCCTCTCTATCTTCGCATGATTAGCATTGATTGCGGTGCTTAAGGGCCCATTTACACAGAAAGATTATCTGACAGATTATCTGCCAAAGATTTGAAGCCAAAGCCAGGAATGGGTTTGAAAAAAAGGGAGAAACCTCAGGCTTTCCTTTATGACCCGATCTCATTTTATAGTCTGTTCCTGGCTTTGGCTTCAAATCTTTGGCAGATAATCTTTCTGTGTAAATGGACCCCAAGGGGTCGGGATCTGAGTTTTCACCAAATGCAGCTGCAAGTATCGGAGGGCAGCTGGTAATCACAGCTATCCTTCAGCTGGTAAGTATGCCAGCATGGCACAATCACAGATGTGTCCTTCCTTAACTTGGCATACATTATCTGAACATGTATGGTGCGAGACAGTAAACAAACATATAATATATTCACCTGACAGATGCCCATGGGTTCCCATGTTAAAAAAAGAAATGTGTATACATTTAACATATGCCTTCTCTACAGCATGGCTGGGAAAGGTTGGATGCCAACCTATGTTCATCGTTCATCCACAGACTCCCATGTTGATACAACATATCCATATTGTATACTTGTTGTTTAACCCCTTAACCCCTTCGTGCTGCAGCTAGTTTGGGCCTTAATGACCAGGCTAATTTTTCAAAATCTGACCTGTCTCACTTTATGCTCTTATAGCTCAGTGATGCTTTAACGTATGCTAGCGATTCTGAGATTGTTTTTTCGTGACATATGGCACTTTATGTTAGTGGCAAATTTTGGTCACTATTTTGTGTGTTTTTTGTGAAAAACATCAAAATATCATGAAAAATTTAAAAAATTTGCATTTTATGAACTTTGAAATTCTCTGCTTCTAAAAAAAGAAAGTCGTAGCACATAAATTAGTTACTAAGTCACATTACCAATATGTCTTCTTTATTCTGGCATAATTTGGTAAACATATTTTACTTTTTTAGGGTGTTATGGGGCTTAGAAATGTATCAGCAAATTATCACATTTTCGTGAAACTGATTTTTTTAGGGACCAGTTCTTTTTTTAAATGGATTTAGAAGTCTGGTATCCTGAAAACCCCCATAAGTGACCCCATTTTGGAAACTACACACCTTAAAGAATTAATCTAGGGGTATAATGAGCATTTTAACCCTACAGGGGCTGGAGGAAAGTATTCACAATTAGGCAGTAAAAAAATTGAAAATTTAAATTTTCCAATAATATATACGTTTAGATTAAAGTTTCTCATTTTGAAAAGAAATATGAGACAAAAAGCATGCCAAAATTTGTAATGCAGGTTCTCTTGAGTATAACGGTACCCCATATGTGGGCGTAAACCACTGTATGGGCACACAGCAGGGCTCAGAAGGAAGGGAGCGCCAATTAGCTTTTCCAATGCAAATTTTGCTGAAGAAGTTTCTGAGCGCCAGGTGCGTTTGCAGTGCCCCTGTAGTGTCAGCAGAGAGAAAACCCCCCATAAGTCACCCCATTTTGGAAAGTACACCCCTCAAAGAATTCATCTTGGTGTGTGGTGACCATTTTGACCCCACAGGTATTACAGGGAAGTATTCAAAAGAAGACAGTAAAAATGAAAAACTCGAATTCTTCCAATAATATGTTCGTTTAGTTTGAAATTTCTCAATTTCACGAGGAACAAGAGGAAAAAAGTACCCCAAAATTTGTAACGCAGGTTCTCCTGAGTACAATGGTACCCCATATGTGGGCATAAACCACTGCATGGGCACACAGGAGGGCTCAGAAGGGAAGGAGCGCCAATTAGCTTTTTCAATGCAGATTTTGCTGCAGAAGTTTCCGAGCGACAGGTGCATTTGCAGTGCCCCTGTAGTGCCAGCGGAGTAAAATCTCGCCATAAGTCACTCCATTTTGGAAAGTGCACCCCTCAAAGTATTCATCTTGGTGTGTGGTGACCATTTTGACCCCACAGGTATTAGAGGAATGTATTCAAAAGTAGACAGTAAAAATTAAAAACTCAAATTTTTCCAATATTATGTTCTTTTAGTTTGAAATTTCTCAATTTTATGAGGAACAAGAGAAAAAAAGTACCCCAAAATTTGTAACGCAGGTTCTCCTAAGTGAAAAGGTACCTCATATGTGGGCATAAACCACTGCATGGGCACACAGGAGGGCTCAGAAGGAAAGGAGCGCCAATTAGCTTTTTCAATGCAGATTTTGCTGAAGAAGTTTCTGAGCGCCAGGTGCGTTTGCAGAGCCCCTGTAGTGTCAGCAGAATAGATTCCCCCCAAAAGTCACCCCATTTTGGAAAGTGCACCCCTCAAAGAATTCATCTTGCGGTGTGGTGACCATTTTTACCCCACAGGTATTAGAGGAAAGTATTCAAAATTGGCCAGTAAAAATGAAAAACTCTAATTTTTCCAATAATATGTTGGTTTAGTTTGAAATTTCTCAATTTGACAAGGAACAGGGGAGAAAACGTACCCCAAAATCTGTAACGCAGGTTCTCCTGAGTACAACGGTACCCCATATGTGGGCATAAACCACTGTATGGGCACACAGCAGGGCTCAGAAGGGAAGGAGCGCCAATTTACAGGAGCAAAATTGCAGCTAGTAATGGTTATTAGAATAGCGCAGTTACTAAAATAGAATAAAAAAAATGAGATTACAGGTAATGTGGGGTGGTTACGGGCAACCAGGGGTGGTTATGGGCAACCTGAGGTGGTTACAGGTAATCTGGGGTGGTTACGGACAACATGGGGTGGTCACGGGCAACCTGCTGTGGTTACGGCAACCTGGGGTGGTTACAGGCAACGTGGGGTGGTTACGGGCAACAAGGGGTGGTTATGGGCAACGTGTGGTGGTCACGGGCAACCTGCTGTGTTTACGGCAACGTGGGGTGGTTACAGGCAACGTGGGCTGGTTATAGGCAACGTGGGCTGGTTACAGGCAACGTGGGCTGGTTACAGGCAACGTGGGCTGGTTACGGGCAATCTGCTGTGCTTACAGACAATCTGGGATGGTTACAGGCAACGTGGGCTGGTTACAGGTGACGTGGGCTGGTTACAGGAAACGTGGGCTGGTTACGGGCAATCTGCTGTGCTTACAGACAATCTGGGATGGTTACAGGAAACGTGGGGTGGTTACGGGCAACCTGCAGTGCTTACAGACAATCTGGGGTGGTTACGGGCAACGTGGGGTGGTTACGGGCAACCTGCAGTGCTTACAGACAATCTGGGGTGATTCCGGGCATCGTGGGGTGGTTACGGGCAACCTGCAGTGCTTACTGACAATCTGGGGTGCTTACGGGCAACGTGGGGTGGTTACGGGCAATGTGGGGTGGTTACGGATAAACTGAAGTTCTTATAGGCAATCTGGGGTGGATACCTGTTATCTGGCATGGGCACCGCAATCTGGAGGGGGTCATTGGCAATTTGGCGTGGTCAGAGGCGACGTGTGGTGGTCAGAGGCAACGTGCGGTGGTCAGAGGCGACGTGCGGTGGTCAGAGGCGACGTGCGGTGGTCAGAGGCGACGTGCGGTGGTCAGAGGCGACGTGCGGTGGTCAGAGGCATCGTGGCGTGGTCAGAGGCAACGCGCGGTGGTTACGTGCAATCTGGGGGGGGGTTACATGTAATCTGGCATGATTACGGGGAACCTGGGGGGTTATGTGCAACCTGGAAGGGTTACAGACAATCTGGGATTGTTACTGATAAACTGAAGTGCTTATAGGTAATCTGGGGTGGGTACATGTAATTTGGGGTGGTTACGGGCAATCGGGAGGGGGTCACTGGCAATTTGTGGTGGTTACGGGCAACGTGTGGTGGTTACGGGCAACGTGCGGTGGTTACGGGCAACGTGTGGTGGTTACGGGCAACGTGCGGTGGTTACGGGCAACGTGCGGTGGTTACGGGCAACGTGCGGTGGTTACGGGTAATCTGGGGAGGGGTTAGGGGTAATTTGGGAGTAAACTGCAATTCTTACTATAATAAAAAGTGTGTGTTTTATTTTTTTGTATGTTTGTCACTTTTTGTACTTTACACATTCATTTTCACTGTATTACTATGATTACTGTGATATTTTCTATCACAGTAATCATAGTTCAGTGACAGAGACCAAATTGGTCTCTGTCACTTTAAATTTTCAGAGTTGGCTGGTTGTGAAGCGCATGCGCACTTCATAACCAGCCAGGACGTCGAGGAGGAAGGAGCTCCGTGGATCCGGTGAGTATATGGGGAAGGGGGGGGGGTGACTGGGGGACAAGGGGTGACAGGGGGGGTGGGGGGCGACTTGGGGGGTGGAAGGACATCACTTTTTATCCCCTGTCACCAATCATTCATGGTGACAGGGGATAAAAAGTGCCTGGAGCACATGGTACAAGCGATCAGCGGTATATAGTATATACCGCTGATCGCTTGTACCGGGACCAAACAGGGGGGTCCCCGATGACTGCCCCATGCTCTCCGCTACCTCCGGTGGCGGAGAGCATGGGGCTTTCATTCATTTTAACTTTTACATCGCTGTGAACCGACATTAGTCGGTTCACAGCGATGGCGGCGGCCATCTTGGAAATGATGGCCGCCGGGGGAGGGGGGTTAGTTATTGGGGCACTAGGGGGGGCTGATCTGAGGTCTGGGGGACAGTTATTTCATCTCCCCCCGCCGTAGATTCACGGCGGGGGGAGATGAAAGGCGGCGGCACCGGTAATCTCCTTTACCGACGGTCGCCGCTATAACGTTAATAGCGGCGATCGTCGGTAAGGGGGGGGGGGCCGGGACGGACCTCACACACTGCCCCAACCCCTCAGCTACCTCCGGTAGCCGGGGGGATGGGGTGGGGGCCGTCCCGGCCCCGCAGCCTTATTCTCTGCCATCGCCGTAAAAAGCTGATGGCAGCAGAATGAGGACCATTAGTGACCGCCGTAGAAAGCCGTATCGGCGGTCACTAAGGGGTTAAAGGAGAAGTCCGGTGAATTTTTTTTTTATTAAAGTATTGTATTGCCCCTAAAAAGTTATACAAATCCCCAATATACACTTATTACGGGAAATGCTTATAAAGGGCTTTTTTCCCTGCATTTACTACTGCATCAAGGCTTCACTTCCTGGATAAAATGGTGATGTCACGACCCGACTCCCAGAGCTGTGCGGGCTGTGGCTGCTGGAGAGGATGATGGCAGGGGGACACTGAGGGACACAGGGCACTGGAGGGACACTGAGCATCCCTCTGCAATCAGTCAGAGTCTCACTGCTAAGACCCCGATGATCACTAGATATAGCCCTACCTCCCAACTTTTTGGACAGCCAAAGAGGGGCACTTGTGGTTTACTCTAAGAAAATGTTACAGACATTTCTAATTTTCTGAATTTCTAACTTTTTAATTCAAGGATGCTTTCACACATACAGGATCTGCTGCAGATTGATGAATAAGTTACATTTAGTTACATCTGCAAATCTGCACCAGATCCCGAATG
This sequence comes from Dendropsophus ebraccatus, assembly GCF_027789765.1. NCBI lineage: Eukaryota > Metazoa > Chordata > Amphibia > Anura > Hylidae > Dendropsophus > Dendropsophus ebraccatus. The sequence continues at coordinate 55,838,255 of NC_091455.1, forward strand.
TGTGACTGCAGCCATAGGAGCCATTCATAAATCAGTAAGGCTGGGTTCACACTACGTTTTTGCAATCTGTTTTTTTTTGCAAAAACGGATGAAGAAAACTGATGCATGTGTGTGCATCCGTTTTGATCTGTTTTTCCATTGAATTCAAATTTTTTTTTAATAACATGAAAACGAATCCGTTTTTTTAACATTTTTTTTTTATAATAGAATTCAATGGAAAAACGGATCAAAATGGATGCACACACATGCAACCGCTTTTTCCATTCGTTTTTGCAACTCATTTTTTTCATCCGTTTTTTGCAAAAAAACTGATGAAAAAAATTTATTTAAAAAACCCGGTGTGAACCCAGCCTAACCCTGTCTGTAATTATGGGCCTGCAACTGTGGACAGGCTTACGAATGTGCTTTAGTAGCTGCATTTGCAGGGACTCACTGTCAAATAGGTGACACGGATGCACAATGGCTTAATATTTTTTTGCAGCGTGAAACATGGCCCCCAGAATGGATCCGTAACATCTACAGATGTGTGAATGGGGCCATATAAACTGCGTGTGTGAAATTGAGTGTGAAAGGGGCCATAATGTCACAGGATTTGGGCATGTTTGGGTCTATTATACAGTAAGAAACCAGAAACTTTCTAGAGCAACATAGAAACCTTATTAATGCCAATCTAATTCCTAGGTCAGAAAGAGGGACTGTCCCTCCAAAAGAGGGATACTTGGGAGGTATGGATATAGCTGGGAGCAGGGAAGAAGCACGTTTCACTCCCTAGCCCTGGCTCCATAGATTTATAATTGAACCTATCCCCTTCAAATAGATATAGTGAACAGTGAGCTGGGGACTGATGCTGCTGCTGGGGGCTTCTCCTGGCTATAGCTATTAGTCAGTAGGGGGTTCAGCCCTGAGACCCCAACTAAACAAAGTGTTTTACATGTCTATATAACATGTCAGACGTTTGTTTAAATGATAGTAATGCTTCAAGAGCAGACAAGGCAGCTATTAGAAAAAGCTTGAAATCACAGCCCGCCAGAGATTTCCACTACAGCAGCCAATCCAGAGGAAGTTACATGGGGGCCATTCAGAGAAAGAGGGTATCTCAGTTTGGCTCACAGAAGGGTGCTCCAAGCAGGGAACTGACATCAGTATGCCCTAATAATGCATAAGCACTCAGTAAGAATAAACCTTTATATAAGTTGAAGTTATGAGTGTGAACCAACAGGGGAAGTGATTTTGACTATAAATTTTTTATTCTTCTCCGACCTTTGTCAAACGCCCCATGACTGCTTGCAATCCAATACATAAAAATCATTATAGCTGATACATTTGATGCGCTTTTCCCAGTGTGTATTAATAGATTATCGCTCTCCTCTTGTTTCTGGGCATGTACCATATTTAATTAACATTTTATTATTATCATTAATATATTCCCCTAGGCCCTCTTGTCATACTGCCTGGCTCTACCATTCTATGTTATTTTACAAGTCTGTCATTTCTATCTAGCCTCCAATACAGATTCACATTCACCAAGTAGCATCAAGACTATGTGATTTTCTGCTTCATCAATCTGTTGGAGGAAATGCCCTTTTTCTGTTCCCTATTCTGCATGCAGAAAACACGTCAGTCTTTGGAAGAATGGGTCACTGATCATCCATATTAATATAAAGAGAGTTTATGAAATGTGCATTGCTATATTATATTAATATATGGTACGAAACTAATATAATTTATCATGCATTACTAGGTGATTGATTTATGCCCGACATAGGACCATGTAATATACATAATTATGTACAGGAAAAAGTAAGTGAACCCTTTGGAACTACCCAGATTTCTGCAGTGCTTACTAATAATGTGTGGCCTGATTGTTATATAAGTCATATTTATCATAATAATATTTATTTGAACAGGGCCAAAAGATTCCGCTTCAGATTTTTTTGCACAATACAGGGGTTACATTTACATATTACAGACTTTAATAATTAAAATAAATTAAAATACAAAAGGAGTCAGGGACCTGTTCCCAAGAGCTTACAGACTAGGAGGACTGGGGGTGACAACAGACAGTAATTGCAAATGGTTCAGCCATTGTATATAGAATCGGAAAGGTGTTGGGTGAGCCAGTAACACACCAATGTCTGAGTACAGGTACAGAGTGCCCAGATCCACTGGAGATAAAGAGGAAGTGATGAGGGGACAGCAGAGGGGGAGACAAGTTTACGGAATGTAATTATACACAAACACAAGCTAGATAAACTAAAACTATTGGTGCTTTTGTCATCTTTTAATGTGCACATTGAGGCTAAGTTCACACAACGTAAATTTTCAATAAATAATGGCCGTTGCAACACCGGACGCTATTTATTGAAAATTAAAATAATACTGTGTCCTATGGGAATCCTGGACGTCATTTTTGTACGGCTGTTATTCATTGAATAGTGGCTACACAAAACTGACAATGCAGACAACCTAAAGTGTGGCTATGGCCGCACTTTACATTGTCTGCTATGTTGATTTGGAATCAAAAGAAGTCACAGAACGGCCGCTATCATACACTGTGTGAAACCGGCCTTAGTAAATAAGTGGATTTCTGTGTTCATGACTGCTGGAGCTGAGGCATTGCTACTTTTTCTAGGAATAGGTGTCCTGTGAAGGGTACAATGGACAAGGTTTGTGAAAACACTTTACACAATGTAAAGACAGCAGTGTATGACCTCAAGCTAAAGAGACATGTGGTGATACAACAAGACAAAGACTCCAAACACACAACTTAATTAACTACAGAATAAATAAACAAAAAAAAGAAGAATACTTGTGTTCTAGAAAGATCACATCAGTGTTCTGGAGTCCTGACCTAATGTCCTTATAGTAGTTTAAGTCTCCGTATTAAGTTTTACTTAAGAACAGATCTTAGGGCTCATGGGCCGAGTACCAAACTTAACTGGAGAAAACATTGTCTGAGAGAAGATATTGTGGTAAAAGAGGTTAGGAAATGTAAAGGTTTAGATATGTAAGTTTCCTACAAGAGTGTACTAGGTTCTGGAGTGGGAGAACAGTTGAAGAGAAGAGTGAAAGGGAATATACCAAGGTTATGGTCAGAGATATGGAGAGGCCACTGCTTGGCAGGAACATCATTTTATTTTAATTGGAATGCGGGCACATTTGGGTGTGCCAGCACTTCAGTTAACCATTGAAGTCTAGGCAATGTGCGTCATCAGAATGGCCATACATTGTGTAAACAAAGCGGGAACAACGGCCGTTGTTTGCACTCTAGTGGCCGGAAATAATAAACATGTCGCTGTTCAATCCAGTGTATAAACAACGGACGTTGTTCTCCATAGACTTCAATGCAGTGCAAGAAGGCAAGAAGGGTCGTTGTTTTTATCACCAACAACAGTAAAGTTCTTGTCTTAAAAAATACACTGTGTGAACATAGCCTTAGGGTGTCTATGGCAGGGAACAAGCTTATCTCAGTATACTTAGTGGTCTAGAGCAGTGAAAAAGTAATTGTTATTAAAAGTTGAAGTGTCAATGCTGAAAAGTTGGGTCAAGAGGTCCCTCACCTCTCCAGAATATACCATTGCTCTGACTGTGACTTTGTATTTTCTCCTACACTGATCATTTCAATGAGTGCAGGGAGGGAATAAAGAGAATAGTGCAGCTGTAACTGTATGGCTATTTATCTCTTTAAAGGGGTTATCCAGCGCTACAAAAACTTGGCCACTTTCCCTCTACTGTTGTCTCCAGTTTGGGTGGGGTTTTGAATCTCAGTTCCATTGAAGTAAATGAAGCTTAATTGCAAACCACACCTGAACTGGAGACAACAGTAGGGGGGGAAAGTGGCCATGTTTTTGTAGCGCTGAATAACCCCTTTAAAGGGGTTGTCCGGCGATAAAAAATTATTCACAGAATAACACACATTACAAAGTTATACAACTTTGTAATGTATGTTATGTCTGTGAATGGCCCCCTTCCCCGTGTTTCCCCCCACCCACGCTAGACCCGGAAGTGTGGTGCATTATACTCACCGCATCTCGTGTCGTCCACGGTCTCCGATCGTCAGCAGTGACGTCTTCTTCGGGAGGCCGGCGGATCTTCCCGAGTGCCGGCCACCCTCTGCAGCGTCATCCGAAGCTCAGCCGCGACTGGCTGAGCATAACTGTGCTCAGCCAATCGCGGCTGAGCGGCTAATGACGCGGCCACGTCATCAGCTGCTCAGCCGCGATTGGCTGAGCACAGTTATGCTCAGCCAATCGCGGCTGAGCTTCGGATGACGCTGCAGAGGGCGGCCGGCACTCGGGAAGATCCGCTGGCCTCCCGAAGAAGACGTCACTGCTGAGGATCGGAGACCGTGGTCGGCACGTGACAGGTAATGTATAGCGCACCACACTTCCGGGTACACGGGTGGGGGTGGTGGGACACGGGGAAGGGGGCCATTCACAGAGCAATCAGGAGAGCTGTGCCCAATCATTAAGGGTAGAATCAGCATTAGAGTATGTGTGTGTGTGTGTGTGTGTGTGTGTGCGTGCGTGCGTGTGTCTTTGTGTGTGTGCGTGTGCGTGTGTGTGTCTTTGTGTGTGTGTGTGTGTCTTTGTGTGTGTGTGTGTGTGGGATCCCCTTTCTTAGAAGCCTGGCTGCAACTGCAAACTCTCAGGCTTTGCCACTGTTTGTTCTTTATTTCTCCACGGATATTTGTTTCTAGGCAGGGGGGTATCTCAGAAATCACACATCAGTATATTCTTTTTTTTTCCCTTTTTGACATGAATATTTTTCTATAGATTGAAACATGGAAAGTATAACTACAGGCCAGGATCTGACTATTGCAGCAGTTTAATCAGATAGACAGACTTTTGCCACTAGCACCATTTAAGATTACAATATACTTTTCAGAATTCACACCAAATTTTGACTCATTTTGCTAATGATGAAGTCTTTAGGTCTTGGAATTTTTTCAATTACATAAAGAGAAGATCTTTATTAACCCTTATAAGGCTAGACATTCTCGAAATAATGATGACCTCTCTGTATAGTCATGCCATATGTTAGGAAACATATTGGCTACACATGTTGTAGAACTAAGTTACAACCAACAATTAAAAATGAATTTATCATGTAGATTTCATGCTTTACTGATTAGATCCACATACCCAATTATTTTCCCTTTTCTAATGTGCATCTATTGATTGTAATTTTATTTTTATTACACTATTATAGGGACAATCATTTTGCCTGAGCTGTTTTTAAAACCATGTAGTTACATGCTTTACAGTAATCCCTTTGGGCACAGACAACAACGTCAAATTAACATGAGTAGGCAATGTTACCAGGCATGCTCTGTGACCTTTGAAGATGTAATTACATAGGAAGGAGAAGGCTGAGCTGTGAGCTTCATCTATTAAGTTTGCTATCTACAGGTCACCTGTCAGGAACTTACCTGACCGGGATCCAGCACCGCTTTCAGACTCTGGGCTGCGGCGCCGCCTCCCGATGTCCTCCCGAGTGACGTCACGGATACCCGATGGCGTCCCTAGTAACCAGGAATGCTGCGGGCTCCGTTCACACGGCCGCTCAGCTGAGCCGTGTTTAGCAGACGTCCCTGCCACTCGCTCTGCAGTGCTACAGCTGACTGTGATCAGGACTCAGGAGTCCGGACCAATGATGTTCTGGTCTGGGTTCCTGGTCCTGTATTTACTGATCGCTGGCTATTAGGCTTAATCCCCTGATCCAAGCTCCCCTGTCTATTCCTGCGATCCCTGTTCCTAATCCCTCTGCCTTGCTCAACTTGTTATCTGACCTCCCGCCTGACCTTTTGACTATCCGATTGTTTGCTGACTTTGTGCCGCGTTGCCCGTTTGGTTCTGGCTCGGCTTTATTGACTACACTTTATTGTGTTTGTCTGTCAGTATTGCTCTGTGTTTCACATGCTCAGTATAGGGAACATCTTCATGGTTGTCCGCGGCTGCCGATTGAGGCAAGTACTCAGGGACAGTGGGTGGGTTCAGACCTATGGCCCACTGTCTGGTCTTGTCCCTACCTGTCCCTGACATCACCTTTCACTGTTATGCTACACAGATCACTTTAAAACAGCTTTTTTTCTAGTCACCACAGACAAAACAGAAAATCTCAGCTTAGTTTAGACCTAGCCGGGATAATGAAAACTGCAACATTTCAGGATTTTTTCTTTATAATATAGGTATTAAAATGAAAAAATTTGGTTTAAGGGACTTTTACATTGATGGCCTATCCTTAGGATCTGATAAGTGGGATGCCAACATCCCCACTAGAAGCAGTTGTTTCTGGGGCCAGGCTTTGGAAGTGCAGCTCCCATTCACTTCAATGGGAGCTGAACTGCAGTAACAAAAAACATGTCTGCATGATTCCACAAACAACACCACTCTAGTCTTGAGTTTTGCAGCTCAGTTTGATTGAAGTGATGAATGCATGCATCAACATATCACTTTCCTACTTTTGGAAGTGAAGGTATATAAGATTCTCAGTAGACCATGGATCTATGATTAAAGAAAATATAACATCAATTTCATGTACTTTGCAAGAAGATGAGGATAAAGCCATCAAAGGAAATATTTACTTCTCATTTCAGGATGTATGAAAATATACATAATTTTCACCATTCGGTGCATTTTCCCCAAGCCAGAATAAATGTATGCAAGTTAAACTGATGTGAAAAGCACAATATGTTCAGGATTTGAATATTTAGCCAAAATCTTCACGCTAAAAAGCAGCAGGGTTTGGTTCTACTTGAACTATAATGTCAGTATGTAAAAGTAAGCTCAGTGAGCAAAAACTTGTGAACATATGCCAAGATCGAGCTCAGTACGATCACAATGACACACTATTATATAACTTTGATATTATGTATTACCATACCTGTACGGTAGCTGATTGACATTCAGGAAGTGAAGAGAACTGGCCTCTGTGCCAATACACATTGTCTCCTGCTCCCACTGCTCTGCCACCTTAGGAGACAAATATTCCGTGCCTATGTCTCTGTGATGAACAGCTGAGGGAAAGCATTGCATTCTGGAACCTGTAGTTCTGTGTACAACTGCTCAACAGAAACACAATATAGAACAAAACCCCCCAAAGCAAATGGATTTCTGGTAGTTTCAAAACGGATAGATAAGTAAAGCTATTTGCATTTTTGGATTTTTCTTTATTTTGATCAGAATTCTCCTTTAAAAGGAACCAATCACCTGTAAAATTGTTACAACGCTATCAATCCATGTTAATGCACCCCCTAACACATTTCCAAAACATTTATCTATAGCGCGCGTCCCTCTGCGGTATACCCTGCAAACATACTTTGACCGATTCCCATCTATAGCGCGCGTCCGTCCACGGTATACCCTGCAAACATACTTTGACCGATTCCCGCACTGTATGTCATTTTGGCGTTTCTTCAGGGCCAAGTAGTCACAGTACCGGGGTTTCCCTGTAATCACGCCTCTATGGGCATGATTCACAGCGCTGTGTCATGGAATTGGCATCCAAAGGTGGGCCTAGCAGCACGTAGCTGTTCCGATGTCTTCGTTCTGGTGGACGTGCTCAGTACAACAAAGTTCTATCCCCACTGTGCTGCGCATGTCCGAATTAGCCTCAGACTCATCCTGCTTCATAGGGTGCCACTGAATGGATCATTTTCACCCTGCTGCCTCTGTTTTGACTACAGCATTTAAATGTTAGACATATGCCATGTATAGAAAAAGCTCACATTGTGAGCCCTCTCTATACCCCCTTACTGGTGCCATGACGTACAAGGTACATCATGGTGCCTCAAGGGGTTAGTATAGCATTAAAGGCATTAGAGTAAATGTAAACTTTGTAATATAGTCTCCTTCAGAGGCTTTTACATGAGACTAAAATGTTTCTGCAAGAAAATCTTCACCAAATCCTGCAGATGTTGGGAGGATTTGTTTTAGACTTATATGGAAGAAAAAATGTAAATATTAGGGTATGTCCATACATTGGCCTAGATGTATCAATCTGTCTCGGGCAGATATCATCCAATCATAGCTCAGTATTTGTTTCTCAACATAAGATGTGATTGGCTGCCATCTGTCTGGGACACACTATTGTCTGAGGTCTGTAGTTATTGATAAATCTGGGCTACTGTGTATTTACTGTTGATTTTCCATGCAAACAAAATTTGTTTTCTCAAAGCATTTATAAAATCTCCTGTAGGGTAAGGTGGGATGAGTATCTTGCCTTAGATGGCAGTTTGCAGAGCCCCTTAGTGGTAGCATGTTCCATGGATTGACACCACTCTCATCTCTCTCCATCCCTACCATTGGCAACACTGACCCCATTAACTGCAACTGACGGCTGGACACAGATGCAGAATGCAGATCTGTCAGGAATGAGAATGCAGAAATTATTTGGTACCTTTGTGGTCTCCCACCACGGGTGTTGCTATTGGTTACATCCTTTGTAAAAGCCTGTACTTTTTAGTGTAAGTGGTGATGTAGTAGTACCAGAGTTTTGCCACTAGATGTTGCTATTGCAAGTATGTATACCCCGTTATTGCACAGCGGTTGTACTCGAAGGGTTATTGTTTTGTTTGTGAGTCACATGGATCTGTACACCAATGAGAGTCTTTTCTTTACCTATCATCTCTCTCTTTGCTTCTTTACATGCACTCACAGCACACCTTACATGCGCTGTAGAAGGGAAGTCACATGGTTAGAGGAAGTGTAGGGTCTTTTGCCTTTGGATTTTGTAGATGAAGGACGCAAGCCAGAACGCTTTCTACAGCGGTCCAGTTGGCCCCTGGCTCCTGCCAGGCCCTCAGTCTAAGTTTTGATCTAGACAAAGAGCACATTTATCTAGACACAGCTTCTTCTCAAGCAACCTCACTACACACTATGAATGAATACACAATAAAATTATGGGCATAAGTTCTGAATCATTGCAAAAATATTTTATTTACCATGATTGTATTAATAACATGATAAGAACAATATAAAAATCACTTTAAAACTATATATTTGAAAACAACCAAATACTAGTACAATTACATATATTACTGACAAACAACATAAAATGAATGAATTAACACATACTGGGTTCCTCACAAGGGATTGTCTAGTAAAGTGCCACTATACTTGTAACCATGGATTTAATTAGGTAAACCACTATTCAGGCAATATTGTAAAGAAGACAAACTAAAAGCCCTTAGTCTTATCAGCACTCACCCATTCTTACTATGAGGGTCACAGCCGTCCCTACGTACGTTTCGCCTCAACAGGGCTTCCTCAGGGAATCATTTTTGCAATGATTCAGAACTTATGCCCATAATTTTATTGTGTATTCATCCTTGTGGTGGGTTTTTCTGTATATATGGTAGAGTGACACCTAGGTCTACAATTTAGTACTGTGCCGTATTGATATTGAAGGTGATTTAGTCTCTCTACTGTGAACCTTTTTGTATATATCACTACACACTATGCAGTGTTAAGCCTTCACTAGAGAGGAGAAGTCAGGGATCACTCTAACCCACACCGTGGACCAGAGGAACACAGTGCAGGACAGTTTCCATAGAAAAGTAAAGGAACTGATCCGGAGAGAGCAAAGTTGCAAGAAGCCTATGAACTCTATCTCACAGCACGGGTGTAAGCAGGAAACCCTCAGCATACTGCTCATCCCAGGTAATAAGTTCTGGGGCTTCTGGCAATCTCTAGGACGGGTCCCCCGACACTGGTGGGCAATAGGTGGTGCAAAGAGCAAAGGGTCAAAACACGGGCACAAATATTCTTTCTACTCTCAAGTATTCTTCTATTTCTAACTCTCAAGTTCGGGCAGAGCACATTACTACATCCTCCTCTCTACTCTTCTGATCCTCTTTTTTACCTCTCATCATGCAACTCAGTCAGCACGACTGTATCACTCCTTCTACTCTCAGTGCAGATCTGGATTCTGAAGTATTAAAGAGGATGTACCACCAGGTACATCCTCTTTAACCTGAAGTCACGGATCAAACGGTGCCAGCACGGGGAAGCCGGTGCCGCGGTCCGTTTTCCGGACTGAGGCCCGGTTCCCGTGCACGGCGCCGTTCTATGCACCGGAACCGACCGGTGCTCAAGCACTGGAGGTAGGCCGGCCCGCCCCCAGTGGGAGGGAATTTCCTCCCCTGTATGACGCAGCTACATTCATTCTAAGGGAGCCACGTCATACATTGGAGGGAATTCCCTCCCACTGGGGGCGGGCCGGCCTACCTCCAGTGCTTGAGCACCGGCCGGTTCCGGTGCATAGAATGGCGCCGTGCTCGGGAACCGGGCCTCGGTCCGGGAAACGGATGGCGGCACCGGCTTCCCCGTGCCAGCGCCATTCGATCCGTGGCTTCAGGTTAAAGAGAATGTACCTGGTAACTTATCAAGTGTGGAGTGTTGTATAAAGGCACAGCTATATTATCTGTTGCCTACCTCAAGTATCTTTATAGTAAACAAGATGACATTTATGCATAAGAGACTCTGTGATTCCTCGTCAAGCACCGACACAGCACACACACCTTCCTTGGGTCATCTCACCTTTCTGTGGGTGGCAGTACCAATAGTCCGGGTGGGTCACTTCTCCACTCTGGACCACCGTGATAAGTACCCAAGGGACCCCGCAATAGCCTGGCAGGTCACTGACCACAGGGGAACAAGGTATAGCTGGCTTATTAAAATAAAAGCAGGTGTGCCACCATACCTGTGTGCCCAAAGGGCACTGGCGTCACGACAACCTACCACCGGGAAAGGCTATATCTCGGCCAACCACCACAGGACTGGCGTCACGCTTTACTATCTGGCGAGTGACCGACCTTACCTCCACACCGGGGGTCACCACATCTGCATAAATGTTACATAGAGGTATAAAGTACCCTAAATCCGTATTAAATCTATGGTATGGATTTTTAAACACATTTACTTTTTGAAACATATATTCTACATTACAGTCTGTAGTGAATTAGGTATGATTATGGTACTAAATGAAGTTTGGGGGTTTTATGTTGTATGATTGTTGGCTTAAAGGGGTACTCCAACAAAAATATTTGTCTTGCAAATCAACTGGTTTTAGAAAGTTATATAGATTTATAGATTACTTCTATTGAAAACTCTCAAGTCTTCCTGTACTTATCAGCTGCTGTATGTCCTGCAGGAAGTTATGTATTCTTTTTATACTGAGACAGTGCACTCTGCTGCCATCTCTGTCCATGTCAGAAACTCTCCAGAGCAGGAGAGGTTTTCTATGGGGATTTGCTACTGCTCTGGACAGTTACTGTCTTGGACAGAGGTGGCAGCAGAGAGCACTGTGTCAGACTGGACATAATACACCACTTTCTGCAGGACATACAGCATCTAACAAGTACTGGAAGACTTGAGGTAGAAGTAAACTTTTTGAAACCAGTTGATTTGAAAGAAAAAGATTTTCACTGGAATACCCCTTTAAGAAGCCATGCTGATTAAACTTTTAAACTTTGGCCCTATGAACAATCTAACTTAAAGGGATTCTTCAGGATTTCTTGCAAAAACAGCACCATATCTGTACCTAGGTTGTGTGTGGCGCTGCAATTCAGCTCCGTTCGCTTTAATGGAACTGAGCTGCAAAACCACACCAAAACTGAGGACAGCAGAGGTGCTGTTTCTGGAAGAAAGTGGCCACGTTTTTCTAATTTTAATATACGATAAAAGATGGAATGTAGGTTTAATATATAGTAAATCCCACATATGTTTAACTACATGTTGTTCTTTCTGCCTATTTGTGCAAGAGTTGTAAATGAGTATCATACATGCTTCCTAAAGCCCCTGTCTGCCCAATGTACAATATGTTCTGTCTTTGACCTTAAATAATCAAAGCTAATGGGCCATTCATCTTGTTTTCTTTTTACCAGTTATTGACTGTCATTGACTCATGTCATAAATTTTTGCAAGTATTTTCCTAAAATAGCTCTCCTATAACCAGGACTGGCATTAGTTAGGGATGAGATGTATGATTTGCTTGCTCCGGATATTTAACTAAAGCACAAACTCCGGCAGACTTAAATATCTGGACTTCAAAAAATAGGTAATACAATACTTTGGTTACTGCCAAACTGTCTCTCTATAAGGGTGTGTTTTAAAGGGGTTGTCCAGAGATTTTTTTTTCTCTTATAAACAAACTGGTGTCAGAAAGTTATATAGATTTGTAATTTACTTCTATTGAAAACTCTCAAGTATTCCCATACTTATTAGCTGCTGTATGTCCTGCAGGCAGTGGCGGATTATAATAAGGGCGTTTTGGGCGGCCGCAAGGGGCCCGAGGCTCCGGGGGGTCCATGCCCAGTGCTGTCGCCATATCCATGCTGTCATCTGACTGGGCCCTCACTCACCCAGTCAGATGACAGCGTCAGTTTACAGGCGCACCCCCTGGAATAGCAGTGTCCCGCCCGCATCCGCCCTCTCCCCGCCCGCATCCGCCCTCTCCCCGTCCGCTCCCGCCCAATCCGCGCCCCCCGCATGCACAGACGCACGTACGGACGCACTCACGTCCACCCCAGCGGCGCCATCCCCCAATCAGGCGGTCCCTGCGGCCTGTGCGCCCTCCTCCTCCTCCAGGTATGTGCCGGATCCAGCCCGTCACCCCCAGCAGTCCCCCAATCACCACCAGCAGTCCCCCAGTAGCCACTGTAACCCCCAGCAGTCCTGTCACACCCAGCAGTCACCTCCAGCAGTCCTGTCACCCCCAGCAGTCACCCCCAGCAGTCACCCCCAGTACCCCGTCACCCCTAGCAATCACCAAGCCCCCCTCAGTAGCCCCTGTCACCCCCAGCAGTCACCCAGTCACCCCCAGCAGCCACTGTCACCCCCAGCAGTCCCCCTGTCACCCCAAGCAGTCCCCCAGTAGCCCCTGTCACCCCAAGCAGTCCCCCAGTAGCCCCTGTCACCCCCAGCAGTCCCCCAGTCACCCCCAGTACCCTTTGTCACCCCCAGCAGTCCCCCAGTCACCCCCAGCCACCCCCAGCAGTCCCCCAGTCACCCTCTGTACCCCCTGTCACCCCCAGCAGTTCCACAGTACCCCCTGTCACCCCCAGTACCCCCAGTCACCCCCAGGAGTCCCCCAGTCACCCCCTGTCACCCCCAGCAGTCCCTTAGTACCCTGTCACCCCCAGCAGTCCCCCAGTCACCCCTATCACCCCCAGCAGTCCCCCAGTCACCCCTGTCACCCCCAGCAGTCCCTTAGTACCCCCTGTCACCCCCAGCAGTCCCCCAGTCACCCCTATCACCCCCAGCAGTCACCCCTATCACCCCCAGCAGTCCCCTAGTCACCCCCAGTACCCCCTGTCACCCCTAGCAGTCACCCCTGTCACCCCCAGCAGTCCCCCAGTCACCCCCAGCAGCCCCTGTCATCCCAGCTGTCCCACTGTCACCCCCAGCAGCCCGTCACCCCAGACGTCCCCATGTCCCCCCCGTCCCCCCCAGTAGCCCCTGTCACCTCCAGTAGTCCCCTAGTAACCCCCAGCTGTCCCCCTGTCACCCCCAGCAGCCCCTGTCACCCACAGTCACCCCAGCTGTCCCCATGTCTTCCCCAGCTGTCCCCCTGTACCCCCAGTAGCCCCTATCACCTCCAGTAGTCCCCTAGTAACCCACAGCTGTCCCCCAGTCACTCCCAGCTGTCCCCCAGTCACCGCCAGCAGTATCTAGTCACCCCCCAGCTGTTCCCTTGTTACCCCCCAGAAGCCACCCGCAGCAGTTCCCCAGTCACCCCCAGCAGTCTCCCTGTCAGCCCCAGTCACCCAGCTGTCCCCCTGTCACCCTCAGCTGTCCCCCAGTCATCTCCAGATGTCCCCCAGCTGCCTCCAGCTGTTTCTCTTGCCCCAGTCATCCGAGCTGGTCCCCCTGCCACTCCCAACTAACCCCCGCCCCTGTCACCTCCAGCTGTCCCCCGCCCCAGCAGCCCCAGTTACCTCCAGCTGGCCAAGTCACCTGCCCCAGTCACTCCCAGCTGCCCCCCTGCAGACAAGTTGTGGTCAGAGAAATCTTCATGGTGGCCGTGTCAAATGAAGAAGAAAGCGAAAAGTAAGCTACAGCAATCAGAGAAGACATCACCTGTAAGTCATTAGTAACTGCAATGTAATAACTTCTATAGTGTGCAGAGCCTTTGTACCGTTGAGCTCTAAATGGTACAGTGTATGGTTTAAGCTAGTGTACTGACACAGCCTTGCTGTTGGTACAGTACACTAGCGGGAACTGTTAAACTGCCTAGAAGATCCCAACATCATAATTGATCCTGATGCTGGGAGCTCCCTGGTCCGGTCCACAGAACACCGTCCGTGTATGGATGAAACTCTACAGACATGTGAATGACCCCTTAGTCACTATGTGGTGGTAATGGAGGTGGTCACGGTGAGGTGATAATATTTTTTTCTTATACACAGGTATTATTCGTGAAGGGGGGGGGCCCAGGTTGGATGGACAGCTCGGGGCCCAGGGTACATTTAATCCGCCACTGCCTGCAGGAAATGTTTTATTTTCAGTCTGACACCTCTGTCCGAGACAAAAACCCTGTCTGGGTTTTCTATGAATCCCCATAGAAAATCTGTCCCGCTCTGGACAGTTCCTGTCTCAGCCAGAGATGTCAGCAGAAAGCATTGTGTCAGACTAAAAATTTTTATTTTTCCTGCATGACATACAACAGCTAATAAGTATGGGAAAACTTGAGATTTTTTAATAGAAGTAAATTACAAAACTATATAACTTTCTGACACCAGTTGATTTGAAAGAAAAAGATTTTCGCTGGACAACCCCTTTAATATTGTGACTGCCGTATACAGTAAAAACTAATTTAGGCATGATGATAGAATGCAATAGAATAAATGGCATAGAATAAATATACAGTGGCAGATTTATTAAAGTCTCACATTTTACACACTGATCTTTAGCTAATCTGCACTGGAATAGGCAGCAACAAGTTTATTAGGAAGCGGGGGTCTCTAAATGAACTTGTCACATATGTGGCCATCTGTGCACCGCACGGTGAGATCCACACTAGGAGCTGGAGACAATTTCAGTTATAATTTACTCCAGCTTCTGGGACAACTTCTATTTCATTCATGAAAACTAGAGATTAGCAAACCAGATTTATTTAACTTTATACAAATCTGCGCTCATATTCCCCAGGCTGCCGGCTCCGTGCAGAGGAAGGATACCGCCCGGGGACCACCTAAAAATGCATGGAAAACATGGATACAGCTATAGCTGTATCCATGCTTAGGACTCAGCTTCCAGGTGTCGATCAAGCAGGCAGGGGGAGAGAGGAGACAGTCCAGCTTGCAGAAGGTCTGGAGTTGGAAAAGCCACTTTGACTATTTGTACCAAAGAATAAAAACCTTTTCCTACATTCTGGAAGAACAGACAGATATATGAAAGGTATTGTGTGTCTCCTTGTCCTATCTTACAGCGTTAGCAGTTTGGAATATTAATTGCAGCTGACAGATTCCCCTCAATCACTGACAGTAGAGATGGGCGAATTTACAGTAATAACAAAGTGAAGCGCTTTGTTATCTCTGCAATCTGCTCATCTGCTGACTGCCTTTTAACTGACTGCCGCTCCATGCTGCTCCTCCACAAGTGCTGGAAAAAGCTGGATCCAGTCCGGGGAGACTAGAAGAAGTTGCCTGGACTTGATCCAACTTTTCCCAGCATCCGGGGAGGAGCGGCATGGAGCCGCAGTCAGTTAAATGGAAGCAGGCAAATGAGCGGATTGCAAAGGTAACGAAACACTTCATTATTACTGTAAATTTGCTTATCTCTAATTGTCAAGTAACTATAATTATGACCGTGCTCCAATATTATCGGATAGGGCTTCTGCAGGGAACTGACACTGTGCGCTCATATCCATGCATACCCAAACTCTTAAAGTTTCAGCTTCTGATAAGCGGGAGAAGGTTATAATTATACTTTGGAGAGACCCTGTGTAGCATCCACTGTCATAAAGGATGTGTGTGCAGTATGTATGTTAGTAGGATAGTATGTATGTCAGAAGGATAATATGTAGAGTGGGAAAATAAGTATATGATACACTGCCGACTTTTGCAAGTTTTCTCACCTACAAAGAATCAGGAGGTCTGTCATTTTTATCATATATACACTTCTACTGAGACAGAATTCATAAAAAAAAAATCACATTGTACAGTATAATTTTTTAAATAATTATTTTGCAATGTATTGCATGAAATATGTATTTGATACAATAGAAAAACAGAGCAATAATTGGTGCAGAAACCTTAATTTGTAATTACATAGGGCCGGACATTTCCTGTAGTTTTTGGCCAAGTTTATACACACATTTTGTCTCACTCCTCCATACAGATCTTCTCCAGATCTTTTAAGTTTCGGGACTGTCGTTGGGCAACACTGAGATTCAGCTCCCTCTAACGATTTTCAATTGGGTTCAGGTCTGGAGAGAGCCAGAATTCTTGCTGGTTGGTAGTTGGTCAAATACCTATTTTCCCTGGGAAAATAAGAAGGATGGTATGTATGTCAGTAGGATAGTACATCTTAAGCATTAAAAGTTACAACTACCTATCAGTCTGCAGAGTGGATAAATCCGCTTAGCTACTCCAGTCTGTCTTTCCACAGTGTATTTATCTACTTTTTATTGATCTTAAAGTACAATCCCAATATGAAAACACCAACTAAATATTATACTTACTGCAAAGCTGTATGCGTCTAATAAAGTGAGCCTGGTGTGTAGAAAATACTTTATGTTTATTCCTCTGTAGACAATCTTTATCTTTTTGACTATTGTATAGAATTGATTAGGATGGTATGTAACAGATGGAATATCATTGATCTCTTTAGAGTACCCTGTAAGCTTTATGTGCAATTTATCAAGTAGAACGCCTTTACTCCTCTGCCTGCTAAATAAAACAAAACTAAAGTGCCTGAAGATAATTACATTTCCTGAAAGGTTAATGCATTTCTAACTTGCTTCTGTACAGGTCACAGCCAACCAGAGACAGGTTTGTATACACACTGTGCACATACACAATATGGCCATTCAATTAAATGCCATAACAGATAATGTTTCATTGGAGTTGTCCTTGTGCATGAAGGAATGAAAACCTACCTATCTATAGAGGACCAAAAAAGGGGTATGTCAGTTTTGCCAGATACAGGTAATATTTTCTATAATGAAAAGTTATATGATTTTCCAAAATGCTTACTGTATCAGTTAGAAGAGAAATCCAGAGAAAACTTTTATTAAAGTATTGTATTGCCCCCCAAAAGTTATACAAATCACCAATATACACTTATTACAGGAAATGCTTATAAAGTGCTTTTTTTCCCTGCACTTACTACTGCATCAAGGCTTCACTTCCTGGATAACATGGTGATGTCACGACCCAACTCCCAGAGCTGTGCGGGCTGTGGCTGCTGGAGAGGATGATGGCAGGAGGACACTGAGGGGCACTGGAGGGACACTGAGCATCCCTCTGCCATCATCCTCTCCAGCAGCCACAGCCCGCACAGATCTGGGAGTCAGGGCGTGACATCACAATTTTATCCAGGAAGTGAAGCCTTGATGCAGTAGGAAGTTCAGGGAAAAAAAACAAACACTTTATAAGCATTTCTAGTAATAAGTGTATAATGGTGATTTGTATAACTTTTGGGGGGCAATACAATACCTTAATACAAATTTCACCAGACTTCTCCTTTAAATAGGAACTTTCATACAGTAGTAAAAATCTGTCCTGGTCATGTAATGGAGTAGATATTTTAAAAATCATAGAGGCATATTGGAGTATTGTGTAACTTTTCATTTAACAATGAATTAAATACCATGAAAACCATACTATCTTTTAAGGGGTTATCTCATGAAGACAATTTCTTTTTTCATCATACAATCTAATGATCAACTAATTATTGTTGGTGGACCTTCCCAGTCAGCTGCTGTTGCTGAGAGGCAGTATGAGAACCTGGGACCTGAATGGAACACATGGGCAGACAGACCGTGTGAGCCCTAACCCTAGGTCCCCCAAGACTGTCCCTGCCTTCTTGCTAGCCCAACCCTGGACTGTCAGCGACAACTGTGTAACTTTCCCTTCACTAGGTAAGTGAAAAAAAGAATGAGACAAGATAGACAAACACTATACCCAAATAAAGGGCAGACCAGAGATAGTAGAATGGTACAAGAACAGCAGGCAAAAATGAAGATGAGAAGGTCAGACAAAAAGGGTCAGAAATCCAAGCAATCCAATATGAAATACCAGCTGAAGCTACAAGACACTATTGCAAGCAATGTCCAAGAGCACAAGTGAACTTCTAATGAGATTTCAGGGTTCTAGTCCAGGGTGTGATTGGACCAGCCCTCTTACATCCATATCATACAGACGGGGGCTGCGTTCACACTACGTATATTTCAGTCAGTATATTTTAGTCAGTATTGCAACCAAAACCAGGAGTGGATTAAAAACACAGAAAGGCTCTGTCCACACAATGGTGAAATTGAGTGGATGGCCGCCATATAACAGTAAATAATTGCCATAATTTCAATATAACGGCCGTTGTACTAAAATAACAGCAAATATTTGCCATTAAATGGCGGCCATCCACTCAATTTCAACATTGTGTGAACAGATCCTTTCTGTGTTTTCAATCCACTCCTGGTTTTGGTTGCAATATGAGGACCACAATACTGACTGAAATATAATGACTGAAATATACGTAGTGTGAATGCAGCCGAACAGGGTAGGAAAATGAGTGGCAAAGGAACCTGTCTATGAATACTCACTAGCAGAAGAAGGGTGTGGTGGAGAACCTGTCAATAACCACACAGTGAGTACTAGAATCACATACAGTTCAGACTGGTCCAAGGAAACATACAATTCAGACACTCAATCATGGCCAAAAGCACTGCCGCACTTTACGGTCAGAGGACTGTTCTGTGGTCTGAACAGGCACGGATATAACAGGCTCTGAAGCAGTCCCACTACATGGCAAATAATAGCAGGCAGAAAAATTTTTGAATGGCCATTCATGTAATTCATTATAGTCTACAGTGGGATACCAAAAGAATAATCCAATAAACAAGAGGCAAGGTCAGGACTGTCAGATAACACAGCAGTTATCTGACAGTTTCAAATAATATATTTATGTATACATAATATATAAAAATTTATTATCACTGTTGTTTGAGATATGATAACCACTTGGCTTTCTTTAAATGCAACAGCACCCCCCCCCCCCCCAGCCATCTTGTCTGAAGGTGGAGCACAAATAATTTTTGGGTAACTTTTATGGTTGAGGCTTTGTACATCCTTAGCTGTTAAAGACGTTTCTTGAATACAAGCCACATCAGCCTTAGGGCCCTATTCCACCGGACGATAATCGTTTGCATAATCGTTAACGATTAACAATCTCAAACGACCGCTATTGCGAAAGACCTGAAAACGTTTACTCATTTCCATGGAATGATAATCGTTACTTATGATCGTATTTGCGATCGTTTTTTCTTCGCTATTTCTTCGTTATTGCGTTTGTATCTACTGCGAACGACCGAACGACATCTTATTCAATGCAAACGATTTGCAAACGTTTTGCGAACGAGCAACGATAAAAATAGGTCCAGGTCTTATAAAGCGATCAACGATTTCTTGTTCAGTCGTTAATCGTTAACTGCATTTCAACCGAACGATTATCGTTTAGATTTGAACGATTTAACGATAATCTGAACGATAATCGCCCGGTGGACCGGAGTACCAAAGAAAGAAACTGTTTGCTTACTCAGTTGGTGCTGAATCTTCCTGTAGTGATTCTCCTTTATCACCCGGGGGAAGTATATGGGTTTGGCGCCCTTTTCCCAGCCAGTCCGGCACCCTCTTGGGAGTGTATGTTACTACTTGGGGCAAAAGTTCATCTGCAGGGTCTGGAAAGGCAGACTGAGATACATCACTGGAGTCTAAGCTTGAACTTTTTTGCTTGCGTCTGTGTTTGCCATACTTACTGATGTGTCACCTCTTATGCCCTCTAGTTCCCTATCTTTTTTTGGATATGGTGGCAGGGGAACAATCAGTCAGTTTAGCTGGTGGCCATAATAAAGCTCACTCCATATAGTTTGCTCTTTTTCACCCCTTCTATATTCCAAGCAGTTGCTTCGATACCTTGTTTTTTTACTTCACCAAGTGTCAGATTCAATCATCTCCTTCCTAATTCAGCAGGATACTCTGTTCATGGGTGCTTTACTTGGTGCTGGGGTCTCTCAGCCTTTCTTTCCATGGCCATCCAGCTGCCTCTCTCCTTATCTGCGTCCCATGCCAGTTGCCAAAAGATCCATGCCGTCTAGCTAGCTGACAGCATGTCGCATGGGTAACATGGTTGGATACTGGGCTCTGTCTCCCAATGCTCCTGCCTTTGGCTTCCTGCTGCACAGAACGGTCACCTCTCCGGTCCTCCAGATGGATCCAGCCAAGATGTTATGCAGCCGAACCAGGTGGGGACACAGTTCCAGTATATGGGGCACAGGGTTAGTGTTCCCTAGTCATGTGGACTCTTGCAGAAGTCTAGGAAAGTAGTGCTGTGTTAAGCTACCCTTAAGCACACGAGGAGGCTCAGCGCTTCACCATGTTAGACAAGCGCCTCAGCAAAAAGGGAATAAAGCTGCTTTTTCATGTTTCTTATTTTTAATTCTGACTTATATGATCTTAGTAAATTTTAGTGGTTATTTCACTTCAGTTTCACTTATAAAAGTTTCTTGCTATGGCAACTGGTACACTATGGGGGGATTTATCAATCATGGTGTAAAGTGAAACTGGCTCAGTTGCCCCTAGCAACCAATCAGATTCCACCTTTCATTCCTCACAGACTCTTTGGAAAACAAAAGGTGGAATCTTATTGGTTGCTAGGGACAACTGAGCCAGTTTCACTTTACACCATGTTTGATAAATCAACCCCTATATTCTTACTTTATTGACATTCGCACTGCTAGGATCTCTGTGAATTGAGAATATAATGGGAATCAAGTCTTCTGAAGAAGAATAGCGTTTTCTGGAAGATTTGAGAAGGCCTCAAGTGTTTAGAGAAGGGAGGGATGTCATCATTCTGTGGGTCCTGGAACTTTGTGATGGACCTTTGCAGAAGTTCATGCGAAACTGCTCTCAGCCTCTGGAGTTGGAAAACAGCCCAAGAGTAAAGAGTCCTTTTGGATTGTTTATTGTTTGTAAAATCCTTCTATGTATCTTGTAGCTTACTTCTTTGTTTTTAGCCTTATTGCTTAAAGGGAATCTGTCACTATGTTAATGCTGCCTTAAATGACAGTAGCATAAACTAGTAATAGAAATGCCAAACAGATCGGTGTATTACTTCCATTATTCTGTTCAGCCGTTCTTCTGATATGCAGGAGAATGAGAGTTCTTGCCATGTCTCTCCCCCACCATCCAGCTGTTGATTTACAGTTGACTGCCAATACACAGCATGGAGAGATAACTGCCAATCAGCAACTGGTGTGCAGAGTTTTCTGCTTCTCATGAATATTGAGGACTACAGGGCCCATGCACATAATGCAGAGGGCTACTTACTATCCATGTTATTAAGGAGAATATCTCTGGATCAGCTGCACAGAACAATGTAAGTGATACATTATTCTGTTCAGCTTCTCTGTCACTAGTTTATGCTACCCTGAGATAGGACAGCATGAAGCTACTGACAGAGTCTATTTAAAAAAAACTAAATCCATTCATTTAACTGTTGTGTGTGGTGCTATGGATTCTTGTATTTTAGAATCCACTGTAAACCACCTGGTGTATAGAGGGGTGGACTCCTTCTTCTATGATATTCGTATACATTAAAGGGAACCTGTCACCGCGGATGCGGGTACAGAGCCCGCCCGACCCCCCGGAGCAGCCCCGGATACTTACCCTTTCCGGCAAGTCCCGCTTCTGGAGCCGGTCCCAGGATGAAGATATCAGCGCCCGGAGCGTGCGTGCGTTGCAGAGATGAGTCCGATGTCCAAAGAGAATGACGGCTCCATTAATTCTCTATGGGCATCAGCAGGGGCGTAGCTAATGTCTCCTGGGCCCTGGTGCGAGAGGTCAACTTAGGCCCCACCCCCCCTTTCACGACCAAGTGATGCTACTGGTAGGTGTATGTGTGTGTATGTGTATGTATATATATATATATATATATATATATATATATATATATATATATATACACACACACACTCCAAGACAGATATTACCAATAACACCAGCATATAGGAAGTGAAAATATTATCACCATATATATTACCGCCATACTGTTACTGTATACTGAGACCAATATTGCCAATAATACAAGTATACAAGGGGCAAATATTAACGCCACACCACAACCATCACCACCATATTGTTACTGACCAGAACCAGTATACTGAGACCAATAAAACACAGTACCGGATAACAAGTAACAAATATTACCGCCACATACCGACTAACACCGCCACATACTGACTAACACCGCCACATACTGACTAACACCGCCACATACTGACTAACACCACCTCTGCTACAGAATAAGATCCACTGTACACAGATCACTATCACCTCATACAGTCATATAGAGGTGGAAGCAGCTCCACACAGGTTGTATACACCATATAAATTACAGCGCAGATATATCAGGTGACTCACAGGGGACGTCTTCTCTGATCGGAGTTCTTTCCTTTTCATCTTTTTCTCCATCTGTCCTGGGCCGTTACGTGAACTCCTCCGAGCCACGAATCCACAGAATCTGCCAGACAGACATATTAGTTTCCTCACACTGACACCATCCTCATCTCTATACACACTGCACATCTGTACTGTCCCCTTTACACCCTCATTTGGTGGGTAGCCCTGACTCTATGTGACCCCCTTATAGTGTATATATAGATGGCCCCCACTGCATGTTGCACCCCCCTTCCCCTTAAAGATGACCCCCTCTACCCCCATTATAGATGCCCCCTCTCCCCCCCATTATAGATGCCCCCTCTCCCCCCATTATAGATGCCCCCCTCCCCTTATAGATGACCCCCTCTACCCCCATTATAGATGCCCCCTCTCTCTCCCCCATTATAGATGCCCCCCTCCCCTTATAGATGGCCCCCACTCCCCCCCCTTGAATATGGCCCCCTCTTCTCCCCCCCTTATAGATACCCCCTCCCCTTATAGATGGCCCCCTCTCCCCCCCTTGAAGATGGCCCCTCTTCTCCCCCCCTTATAGATACCCCCTCCCCTTATAGATGGCCCCCTCTCCCCCCCTTGAAGATGGCCCCCCTTCTCTTCCCCCCATTATAGATGCCCCCCCTTCTCTTCCCCCCATTATAGATGCCCCCCCTTTCCTCTATGCTAAGCAGTATTTTAAAAAAAACAAACACACAAACTCACCTGAAAACCCGCTCCCGCGGCGATCCTCTTCTTCTTCAGGCACTGTCCCCGGCTGATGCGCGGCTGCCGGGGGTGTCCCGTCCTATCACCGGCAGCGCGAGCATCAGTGAGCTCCCTGTACACCGGGGCTGTGACTTCTGACACAGGAAGCGTCTCTGACGTGCACTTCCTGTGCCGGAAGTCAGGGCCCCAGGCAGCTCACTGATGCGCCACGCTGCCGGGGATAGGACGGGACACCCCCGGCAGCCGCGCATCAGCCAGGGGCCCGGACGAGCCCGCTCTTGTGACCGCAAGCAAATCAATGCTTGCGGTCACAAGAGTAATTTAAGGGGGGAGCAGTGCAGTGGCAAGGGGGGGCCCTCGCGGGCCCCCCTCGTAGCGGGCCGGGTCGCAGCGGCGACCGCTGCGACCCTGGTAGCTACGCCACTGGGCATCAGACTCATCTCAGGTAATTTGCATACAGTGCGTGCACGGCTTTGGGCACTGATATTTTCGTCCCGGGACCGGCTCTAGGAGCGGGACTTGTCGGAAAGGGTAAGTAGGCTGCACCCGTGGGTCGGGCGGGCTCTGTGCCTGCGTCCCCGGTGACAGGTTCCATTTAAAACACATTAAAATGGGTAATGGGTAAAATGGGTAAAATACTATAATAAAGCTGTGCAGCATAGACTAAATTTAGAATAGAATACAAGTTTGCCAAACAACTTTGCTCTCAGTTCTTTGAAGGGGCATACAGACCTTTTGGGTATTCGGTGTCTATCTACAAAGCCGTATTACTGCTGTGTGCATGATGCCTTGGTGTATTGATTGCAATGAAATAAAACCACAATGAAACTATCTGACTTTTCGATCAATAGAATTGTTTCTAATTAGTGAAATTTACTATGTAAAAGACTGATAGCTTTGGGAGTAATCACAGCCTTTAGAGGGTCCGGTGTTCAGAATGTGGACAGCTCAGCTAAGACACCATCGACAGTATCTACAAGATAGGTCAACTAGAAGGAGCAGCAAAGGCCTTATAAATAGCTCGGTAAATCTTTACATAGCAAGAATGGAGAGACATGTGATAGATCAATAATTTTACTTGATGCTAAAAGCTCTTTAGTCATTTATAAAAGATCCAAGGAAATTAAAAGTCTTAGATTTGACAATTAGTCTTTGCTTTTAGCAGATTGTAGAATACTATTGCTCAGTAGACAAAACCCTATCGGTAACTATTGCCGCTGATGTGGAAAAAGTCTGTGTAATGTGAAGTATAACATGGCCATGATGGAGGTTCCAATCATTGTCAGGGCCTTTTCCTACCAGTAGCCACAGGGACTGCTTCTACAACCCCAGAGAAGTCAGTTCTCCTCTCTGTCGCTGTATCTGATTAATGTCAGCTTCAGATGAGTTGATCTAAACTATAAAAGTCACCACCAGTTTGTGAGATTAAAATGCCAGCTAAATTAATTGCATTCGTATCATTCTGAGCGGAGCTTGACAAAAACAAGATGTTTCCCAAGCAAAATGCATAAAGCAAAAAGTAATCATTAGAACTGGCAGGGAGAGCTGTGAAATCCAATGCGAACATGTAATAGTTATATAGAGATGTATATTTGTATGTGGGACTTGTACGGCTCATCACTTCCATGTCTTACTCTCAAGACATAAAGTGAAACATTGTAATATTGGATCCGTCCTTGTCTTTATCAAAGTACTACATATACCTTTTTAGTGCCAAGGAACATGCAAGTCAGATACATAATTTAATATGCCACGTACTGCAGCTTGTCTTATTCACTTGACTGGGACCATGTTGCAGTTCTCTACAAAGTTGGATGGCGGTGCTATTATGCAGTAGAAGTACAGTGATGGGGATGCAGCACTACAAAACATCTGTATCCCCTGCATTTTTACAAGCAGTGGGGGTCCCTGAGGTCAGGCCTATCATAAATAATAATGGTACTGGAGTAGGACGGCACTCTGTAATGGGGTGGTACTCGTGGTCGGAACTGGTCCCAGCAAGTAGTAAAGGATGATCCCGGCACTCACCAATTCTTTGTGTTCTTTTATTAAAGTGTCACATAAAACAGGTACAAACAGGAGTAAAACAGGACATAAAATCACATACATGTACTTCTATGGTTTCTGCTTGTTAGCACTATCCCACGTACATTTATGGGAATGAGTTAAACTTATGTGTCAGTTTAACTTTGAGTGACGTCACTGAGTAGTGGCAGGTCCCAGCATCCAGCCACTATTATCGTTTGCCTTGGACAGGGATCACGGCGATTGGTCTGTCTTCTGCACCAATTGCAGTAAGAATGACCAGAAGGTCCGGCTTCTTACAGCTCTTCCAGAAGAGAACAGAAGTGCCAAAGCACCAGCAGACACATTAACCCCCTTCCTGGCCTGTTTGTCCCCTGTCCACTATTACAGTATCTAATGGTCACCTCTGACCCCTATTGCTGTACTTAACAGACACCCCATCTCTTGTAGCTGTGACTAATTGTCATCCCTGTTCCTTGTTGATGTAATTAATAGTCATCTCTGTCCCCATTCAGATATTCTACCATGTTCCCTATTACTATACTTGAGTTATCCCCATTACTATACCTATAGTTGGCCCTGTTACTGTACCTGATGTTCGTTCCTGTCCTCTGTTGCTGTACATGATCCTCGTCCTGTTACTGTATGTAATGGTCGCTCCTGTTAGTGTATCTGATTGTCGCGGATGTTAGTGTACGTGATCTTCGTCACTGTTGCTGTATGTAAAATTTAAAAAATTTGCTCCATAATATCATAAAAAATAAAAGGATCTTTTAACAAATAATGCTGACATAAAGGACACATATTGGAAATGTCAATTATCTCATTTGTGTTTTGCGTGAATATCCCTGTTACAGGAAGATCATTTCAAACCTAGTTTAATTAGTGTATTGACAAAAGATTACTAATAACAAGAGGTCATGAAAAAACCACTTGGATAAATTAAAGTTTCACAAAGTTATTAGCTGATAAAATGCAACTGACCAGATTTAAAAAAAAAAAAAACCAAATGCCAAAAATGCCTTAATGCCAAAAGTGGCTGCAGAGTTAACGAGTTAATACTGTCCTGTAGAATATTCTTCACATTATCATTTTGTGATTTTTAGGCTGAGTGTACAAGGGGACAGAATATATAAATCACAGCACATCGCTTGAGAGAATGAGCAATTTGGCTACACTATAATAAAAAGGTTCTATTGGTAACCTGCACTTCAGCATTTGTTCTTCAGAGAACCATCAACCTAACAAATCTCCTAAACCCATGCATATTACAACCTTTCTCCCTCACTTTTCATCATCTATTATAGCATGTTACCTCCAATCTTCAAGCCACCCTTCATAAGTGCTTCTAGCTTCATAGGTCAAACCTCCATTTAAAGGGAATCTGTCAGCACTTGGGCCCTACTTGAATTGCTGATAGTGTGCCTTAGTTGGCAGTTCCCTAGTGAGCATGTTGCCTTTTGGTAACTTGTGAGGTTGATTAAGCATAATCCCGGGTCTAATACTGTAACAAAGAGTCAAAGAGGAGTTGTGGCTCAGCATCTGAGCCTCACTCTGCCACACCTCACAACTCCTTCCTACTCTTCATAAATATGCTGCCCAGCCTCCTGCTCACTCAGCCGCCAGTCATTATCTGCCAATAGAGGACTCATCTGCAATCAGATATAGTAGAACCTCTTAGCTTGTGTTGGAGCTGTGGTCTAGGAGTAAATCACCTGTCTAGAGACCAGCTCCAGTTTGTTTTCTTTGGTTCGATTCCTCTAATCAAAATGAAATATAGTTATTCTTTCTTTCTTTTTTTTATTTTTTCTCATCATTGCTTCATTTTTAAAAGTGTAAGTAATTCCCAATCAGGTCCAAATTAGCTTAGTTTTTTTTAATACAATGATGGAAAAAAATAATAATAACAACTTTATTTCATTTTCATCAGGGGATCCAAACCAAAGAAAACACACTGTTCCTAGACTCTAGGTCCAACATAGGCTAGGAGATTCAACTATATCTGATTGCAGACCAGTCCTCTGTTGGCAGATACTGACTGAAAGTTAAGCAAGCAGGAGGTCGGGTAGCAATAATTAGGAGACGGAGAGGTGAGGAGTACCAGAGTGAGGCACAAACACTGAGCCACAACTCCTCTTTGACTCTTCATTACAGTAGGAGACATGAGATTGCACATAATCCCCTTCATCGACAAATTAACAAAAGGCAACATGCTCACTAGGGGACTGCCAGCTACAGCACACTGTCAGAACCTCAGGTAGGGTCCAGGTGCTAACAGATTCCCTTTAAAATGAAGAATTTTTTTTAATTCAGGGTTGTTGTATATTTGTGAAGTGAGTGGTCCACTGCTTCCCTGCCTAGTGGTAAGAATAAAAATTGTAAGATTTAAAGGATTATTCTATTATATAGTTAGTAAATGGGGAGAAAAAAACACCTCACTAAAAAGTCTTACAATATGTTTGATATAGAAAATTATTTAAAGGGAACCAGTCACCTCCCTGGTGGAGTGTGCACCGGCTCAGCACCTTATAGCTCTCCAATGCTGTGCCCTTCAGTCTCCAGCAATATAAAAAAAACATTCTTTAGTTGTCGCTTCTGACACCCGGTAAGTAGGCATTTGGGCGGAGCTGCAGCAGCATTTAGTTACTCTACTTTTGCCCTCTTTTCAGCCATTGACAGTTGATTGGTATCCTGATTGATATCCTTTACATTACATCCCCAAGTATGAGAAGAGGGGGAAGGCAGAGTGACTACATGCCGCTCCATTGCCCAGTTACTGGGTACTGGGCACAATGACTTAAAAGTGTTGTTTTTTTTTAATAGCTGCACCACAAGAGACTGTCAGACACAACATTGGAGAGCTGTGTGAAGCTGTGAGAGGTGACCGGTTCCCTTTTTAACAATAGGTGATTTTCTCATAAAACATTCCTTTTAACATTGCTAGCTATAGCCCTTTACATCTGTATAAATAATCTAATTTGGAGCCCATGGGCTATAACCAGTAAAGTAAAATACTGGCATTTGATGCCTTGCCCTGATGGGAGAACAATCTATCTTGTGTATTTGGCTATTGCATTTCACATATTTAACAGTTTAGAAATTCGGCTGATTAATCCAATTGCAATACTTCGAAGGACTCCCCTGAGCAAAACATTTCTATTTGCCTTTAATTGGTACTACCTATAACCTGCAGTGTACGTCTGAACTACGGCAAGCTGTCGGAGTAACAACTTTACTGAGCGCTCAGAGGGTCTATTTATCTAATGGCTCTAAAACAGATAATTGCATGTGATGGTATGTGCTCAAAGCTTCAAGATTCCAATATCCAGGTTGCAAAAAGCAGTTGGTTCAGCCTCCTGGCCAAGAGCCTGAGGATGTAATGCAATGTTTGCATTTATATATCCTGACAGTTTGATATATTAACATTGTAGGTTCCGGCATAAAAAGCTTCAAATGACTCCTCTGCCTTAGAGGAATCTGCAGCTGACTGCTCCATCAATGAAGGTATCAGCCTAAAGCAATAGGATGTTGGGCTTCAGAGCATATACATAAAATATTCTTATTAAGCATCATAAACATATAGTGCCTCCTACAGATAATCGTATCCTTTGAGGTTTCTTCTCAAAGGACTTGGGAGATAAAATGTGGAAAAAATGTGAAATGAAGAAATGTGGTTCACAAGAATTTTATTACACAGAAATGAAGATAAAAAAAGCCATATGCCTACTTTAAATCTGCATTGAATTTCAGTAGTTTTCTTGATTCTTGCTATATGCTAATTTTTTTTTTACTTTTTTTTAAAGTCTGCATCTTAAGTTAGCTTAAGGGAATCTGGACCTAAGGTGCTGGCAATGTAGTATAGGCGGGTGCCCCCTTGTGTGCATGTCTACAAAGCCTTCATGCAGTAGAATTTTTTTTTACAAACACACTCTAATCAAGTGTCAAAAAGTAGAGATGAGCGAACCAGGTTCGGGTTCGAGTCGATCCGAACCCGAACGTTCGGTATTTGATTAGCTGGGGGCTGCTGAACTTGGATAAAGCTCTAAGGTTGTCTTGAAAACATGGATACAGCCAATGACTATATCCATGATTTCCACATAGCCTTAGGGCTTTATCCAACTTCAGCAGCCACCACTAATCAAATGCCGAAAGTTCGGGTTCGGATGGACTCGAGCATGCTCCAAGTTCGCTCATCTCTATCAAAGAGTAGTAGTGGCTTGGCATTTGTGCCGCACCTCCCCACGCCTCATCACTCCTTCCTCCTTCTCATTTTCATGCATATTTACTAGAGATGAGCGAACCTCGAGCATGTTCGAGTCCATCCGAACCCGAACTTTCGGCATTTGATTAGCGGTGGCTGCGGAAGTTGAATAAAGCCCTAAGGCTATGTGGAAAACATGGATATAGTCATTGGCTGTATCCATGTTTTCTAGACAACCTTAGAGCTTTATCCAAGTTCAGCAGCCACCGCTAATCAAATACCGAACGTTCGGGTTCGGATGGACTCGAACCCAAACCCGCTTGGCTCATCTCTAATATTTACTCATTAGCCTGCGTCATAGTTGCCACGGGCCACATGCGCCTGCATGCCAGTTCGTGCCTGCATCAACGATTACCTCTGGGGGCACACTCCTGGTAATGCCGTTCTTGTGCCGTAGGGCGGAAGAGCAGCGCACACGTGTTGGACATTACAACTGAGGGTATTGGCTTCAGGTCTTCAGCGTGTGTGCGCTGCTCTTTTCCACCCTATGACGCATGTGTGGACCGTGTTACCAGGAGCATGCCCCCAGAGGAATACATTGTCACAGGTGCAAACTGGCAAGTCACTGCGAGTAATTGATGATGATGATGATGTCAACAGGAAGCGGGAAGCAGGCTATAGGGTAAATATGCATGATAATGGGGAGGAGGTAGGATTGGTGAGGAGAGCTGAGGTGTGGCACAAATGCCAAGCCACTACTCCTCTTTGACACCTTGTTACAGTGTGTTTGTATAAAAACTAATGCACAGAGGCTTTGTAGGCAGGGACCATTCACACCAGGAGACACACACCTATACTACACTGTCAGCACCTCAGGTCCGGTCCAGGTGTTGACAGGTTCCCTTTAACCCATTTATGACCAGGCCTGTTTGTAGCCATAACTTTTTATCGTTCCTTCAAGATATGCCATATAAAGGCTTGTTTTTTGCAGGATGAGGTGTAGGTTTATTGGTACAGTTTTACGGTACATTTACTATTGATTTCTGAGTGTCTAAAACAACAACTGCATTGTATGAACTGTACTTTTTTGGGTGGTATTTACTATTTTGATGCACATTTGTTGACGAATTTCGGCTCACCCACATGTATTACCCTGTCCAGTTGCAAAACACACAGTAATTTATTGCGCTGCTATTTTTGTAGGTAACTTGCACCTAAAGCCTTTTGCATTAGTAAATTCATCAGGAATGCCACCTGACTAGTGTAGAGTAATCGTATATGACACGTGACTGCCATTGGTCAAAGTTTGGGGACAGAAATGTGGTACATGCAAAATAGTAAACTTCCCTCACTGTACATTTTTATTTTCATGGTAGATAGAGATGAGCGAATCTCAAACAAGCAAATTTCAAGAATGATCTAAATTTGATTACCGGTGATTAAAAAAGTTGCATGCAGTCCTAGGGAGTCCTGGAAACATGGATACAGCTCTAAGCCTATGTCTGTATCCATGTTTTCCAGGCAGTAAAATATTTTTTTGTGAGAAAAGGGGTTCCTTTTCGATACATAGCTGCCGAGAGTGCTGGGTTACATCTAATCCCTGCAGTTTGGGCAGGTGGATTGCTGTGTACTACAGCTAAGCTGCTGCCATAATCTCATGTGTACACTAAATGAAGATGCAATCTGTCCCTCACTTCTGTGAGCCGCAGGGACAGGGTACCCAGGCAGGCGTGATGACGTCATATCACAGAGATCTTGTCCCAGAAACTTGTAGGCCGCAGGACCAAAGTGAATGGTTGAGCTCGGACATGACAGGTCCCACTCTATCACTCTATTTAATTTTACTTCTCAGCATCTGCGTTCATAGGACATAGATGCAATGAATGGTGACAGTCACCAAGAGATTCCGGACTGACCCGACCAAAATTTCAAATAAGCAGAACATTCTTATTGGCCCTGTAGCCCGTAGGTTAAGGCCACGTTCATATGATGCATATTTACATTAGTACTGTATTGTAATCGGACTGGCACCATGAAAACAACAACATACTGTACAAGTGAGTGTAAGTCCTGACAATCCAAAAAATACATACACCCAAGAGAAGAAAAGGACTGAAAAAATGGACTGCACCTCACGGATAACACAAATGAATAGCAATTTTTATTATACATAAATGCCGGGGACAATTAAAATACAAACAAGCCACTGGCCCAGATCAGGTCATGTGGAACCCAACCCACTGAACAATATCTTTACGTAATGACCATGATAACAGAAAATAGATTAAATAAATATTCCCTATAAATCAGGTAAATATGTGCAATAATCAAAGCAAGTATATATGTAAACCGTGTGATGCAAAACACTGCCTAAAGAACAGACACGTAACACCAATGCAAAAATCAAAGTGCAAAAGAAGGTGCAAAACAAATGCAAATAGAAGTATTCTAGTATAATAAAACCGACATGGCCATCACTCAGTAGGTTAGGACAGACATCCCACGCGTTCCGTCACGTGGACTTCCTCAGGGATCATATTTATATTAAACATCGGTTGTTATTGTAGGTTTGCAATAAAAAATGTTAATGACAGCGGCTGATTGCTTTAATGACTATGGAATTCCGGCTGGAGTGTATATAGCTGCATAAAAAAACTTTGTGTGGCTACTATTCATTGAATAGTGGCTGCACGAAATCGACTGTGCAGACAGTGTAAAGTACGGCTCCAGCTGGACTTTACATTGTTTGCAATGGCTAATTGGCCCAAATGTGCCTGCATTCAAATTCCAAAGAAGTGATGTTTATCCGGCCGTTACTGCAGTACCGGCCGGGGTGAACTACACAAACAACGGCGGTTCGATGACATGGCCGTGTAACAGAATGGCCATTGTCTTACAAAGTGTTAACCTTGCCTTAGGGGACCATATGGTCATAGCATAAGTGAAAAATTCCAATAGAATTAGGTTCCATAAACATCAGAATTAACATATCTATTAGCTA
The DNA here is from genome assembly GCF_027789765.1 of Dendropsophus ebraccatus. NCBI lineage: Eukaryota > Metazoa > Chordata > Amphibia > Anura > Hylidae > Dendropsophus > Dendropsophus ebraccatus. Next base: position 55,870,862 of record NC_091455.1, read on the forward strand.
TTAATGGTGGATCTATGTATAAATATTTAAAGCTGTAGTGCTTTCCCTCTGCTGAAATAAAGGAAATAAATATGAATGAAAGCAACTAAGACTGGAGTTGTTCCTTCCTGAGCTGCATTAATACTTGGAATGTCTTCACACTAACCATTACAACTAATGTACAGGGTTTTGTTTTTTTGCAGTTTGTGGTTGAAGCTGGAATTTGTGGGTAATTTTTTTAATACATATTCTATATGGTGACCTGGTCCTCTCCAGCAGAGGAAGGCTTTCTTTAGACATAAAACTTACACAAAACAGGTGAGAAACAACTTTCTATTTTCTTAAGATGATTATAATAATAATAATAATAATAATAATAATAATAATAATAATAAAAAACAATAATAATATTTATTTGTATAGCGCCAACAGATTCCACAGCGATTGATCTTAAAGTGACTCTGTACCCACAATCTGTACCCCCCCCCCCCAAACCACTTATACCTTCGGATAGCTGCTTTTAATCCAAGATCTGTCCTGGGGTCCGTTTGGCAGGTGATGCAGTTTTTGTTTTAAAAAACGTTTAAACTGGCAGCCCCGTGCCCTAGAGGAGTGGCCTAGATTGTGTATGCATTAGGCTGGCACACCCTCTTCATCCCTCCTCCCCGCCCTCCTCATCATTAGGAATGCTCCAGGCAGATTGCCAACTATTCGTCAGCTGTGTCAGCTCAGCACATGGGCTGGATTGTTAAGACACCTGTGCAATGTTCAGCATGGAGAAAATGTTCCAGTGGCATTCCTAATAATGAAGAGGATGGGGAGGAGGGACGGAGGGGTGGTGCAAAGTTAGGGCACAGATATTCTAAGCCACGCCCGTAGGGCACGGGGCTGCAAGTTTAATGGTGCGTTCACACCTACAGGATCTGCAGCTGATTTTCTGCAGCAGATTTCATTTAAATAACTGAACACAGCATCAAATCTGCTGCAGATCCTGTAGGTGTGAACGCACCCTAAAAGTAGTTTTTTAAGACAATAACTGCATCACCTGCCGAACAGACTGCAGGACAGATCTTGGATTAAAAGAAGCTATCCGAAGGTACAAGTGGGGATCAGATTGTGGGTACAGAGTCACTTTAAAGTGTACCCGTCGTTATAACGTACATTCATTATTTTTTTTACTGTAATCATGCTGTAAAACAAAGCTGAACTTACCAGAAATCCAGGACCAGTCTCCAGAAGGCAGATTTTCTGACTTGTGCTGGTTAAAAAAACCGGACTAAACACAGGAATTCCAGCCAGTACAGAGAGTCACTGCTCAGTGTGTCCATCAGTCACATGACTGCCTTCTCTCTGTGAGCGCTCAGATGGCCTGGGATACATAGGACTTTCTGTTTTCTGACTCTTTGAGAAAAATGCGTCAGAAAACAGGAAGTGGCGTTTCAGGAGATATAAGCAGAAATGAAAAATTCTGTTTATTTTTTTAAGATAATATAAGATATATCCATCAGAAGTAAATTCTATTGTCTCAATGTAAAGGATACCAGCAGATAGGGGTTACACACCTGTTTAAAGATTAGATGGGGAGAGAATTCTTAATGAGCAGCTCACCCGGAGAGAAGAGACACAAAGCAGTCTGCAGAGGAAAATCAAATATTTTGTGTAAAAAGATAATAGAAATCACAAAGCTAACTCTAGAGACTGTACAAGAGAAATTAAGCACCATTTTTAATAAAGACCTATGAAGATTTCTTTTGCCCCATATTAGGGATAAAACAAGAATAATACATACTTTTTCAGGTGTCCATAACTTTTAAGGCTATGTTCACACTGCGTATGAGATTGGCCGCATTTCGTACGCTGCCGTACATGTGCGGCTGAAACTACGAGCGTGATAAAAATAGACATGCGGCCGGATGCGTACGACCTGCGAACATATGCCCGTAGTACAGTTATGCTTCCCTAGCTTGTTTCGAAGCGATCTGACACAGGTCATTTACTTGGAAATCTTAGCCCAGCCCAATAAAACTCACAGAACCTTTTGGATCGAAAAATCAAGTTCAATTTGGCTGAAATAAGTACTCCGTACGGGACCGCATGGAAATCCACGGCCGTGAGTTGGAACATTTCCGTCCTCAAACAATGGTCTTGTTCATTTTTCACGGCGCTGCATATGATCCGGCCGTAAGCTCATACGTAGTGTGCACTGTGCGGGCGTATATCGTATACTTTCAAGCGAACGCATCAACCTCAAAACTACGTGCGTATATTCGCGGTTCGCACTACGGACGAAATCATACGCAGTGTGAACATAGCCTAAAGATGTCACCCCATGATTGCAACATGCTAGTTACCCACACTGGTATATTTTATATTGTCAGCGCTATTCATAGAAAACATGAATTTCAGATTTTACGGTCACTAATGTTGATATTAATATTGCATTTCCTAATGAAAAATTATTGGTAGCATCACTGAATTTTCTGAACACCCATTGCAGTGACATCGAGTCACTCATTGTTCATGGACAAAGGATGTCAGTCCTTCTTCAATAAAAAGGTTTTCTGGATACCTTTCTTAGGTTGTCTAAACGGTAAGTTAGATGCTATTTGATATCATTAACTTTCAACCAATGTTTTTTTGGATTTTGTATATGTTTTTGATTGAGTATTCCTATTTACAAAGGCTGGAGACATTTTGGTATAGCAATGCCGAGAGTTAAAGGGATGCGCGGCAGATAACCCAGATGCCCCCTACTGGTCTCTGTTTACTTTCCTACAAACATGACGTGCCATACATCCATGCGATGGCCACAGTCACTCATCAGCCTCAATGTTGATGCTATTATGTTTGGTACGTGACTGCTGAGACTGGTAGTTGACCACTGTGGTCAAATGGATGTATGAACCTCGTCTCTCCAGGAAAAGGGCTGCGTGGGGAGCAAGTACGGGATGCAGAGGTGCTGAACTGAATCAGCTTGGCATCGCTGTGTCTTCTACCAAGGTCACACACATCTTCAGGGACAATTCAAGCCCTGGAGATGCGTTGAAGCTCAGGGGGAGACATAGAGGGGAAAACAGTATAACCTTTTCTTTTGTAGTCCTTATCACCTAACAAAAGTTAGATTCCCAGGCATTCAATAATGTTCACATTTATGCCAATAGTCACATGCTCTGGACTTTAAAATGTGATTGTAAAGCACTGAATAAGTTCGATGTGAGAACACCAGGTTATGCTGTGATTGAGGACACATATGTAATGTATGAGTGGTGTTTTTCGTTTTCACTTTATTGTGGATTTTAAATATTGCCTTATAAATTAAATTGTATTTTATTCTTCTCACAGTGCTGTCATACACAGCATTTTTTTTAAATGACACTACAGTGGATCCAGCAGGAAGTAGAAGTAGAGGCCTTTATAGTTTCCATTCCTTTTGATACCAAAAAATAACTGCCATGTGTGAACATAACCTTAGGGCCCTATTACACGGAGCAATAATTGGCCGATTCGGTTGATTATCGCTCTGTGTAAGAGAGACAACGATCAGCCGATGATCGTGTCATCAGCTGATTGTGTCTTTAGATCCAGACCTAAAATCATCAGCCGCAGGTCGACCAAGCGGCGGAAATGAAACCTCTCTGCAGGAGAAGACCAGGAGCGTGGAGAGGTGATGTATAACAGTTTAGGACAAGGGCTGCATGGACATTGCTAACGATGTCCGTGCAGCTCTTGCTAAACGATAATCGAGCCGTGTAATAGGCTCTGTAAACCAGCGCCGATCTAGCAGATCGACACTCGTTTAAAGTGGATCCTTGAATCTCTTTTTATGTGAATTGTATCCAGTGTTGTCTGTGCATCCTGAAATTTGACAATAAGTCTGGCTGAACTTTTTCTTTTTAATTTGCTGTATAAAATAGGAAAAAACTGTAAATCATTTAAAGGATTTTCCTAATGCATAACATTTATTACTTGAAGACTGGCTAGGTTTTTTTTTTTAATATTGCTCACATCAAAAAAAGCTATTTGAATAATTGGATTTCTCCCGATTCGCACTGATTAAACTGATTCTTTGGATGTTTAAAAAAAATAGATTGATAGAACTGAGAGATGCTTTACAAAGAAGAGAGAGAAAAGAAAGCTTAAAAAGACTGAAAAAGAAATCGATAGAAATTTTCTCAGAAAATAAATGATCTAACGAGGATTCTAATTTTAAGAGGTATCATAATCTGAAAGGGGTTGTTATAAATACAATGAAAAAAATATACACTGGATCCAGGAGTAGGTGGGAATATAATGTCAAACACTGTACTCTGAGAAGATAATATGACATACAGTACTGGAATATTAAAGAATATATTTATACACTAAGGCTGGGTTCACACTGCAGTCTGTTTCTGCATTTATTGTATTTGTTTGCATCCATTTTTATCCATTTTCCCATTAAATTCTATTATAAAAAATGGGTCAAAAAACACATCTGTTTTTTTAGGATATAGAAAAACATGGTCGACCACATTTTTGTGTACCCTAAAAAACTGATGCGTTTTGATCCTATTTTTTAAAGAAGGTAATGGAGAAACAGATCAAAATGGATGCAAAAAAACAGATGAAAAAACATACTGCGAAAAACCCAGTAAACCCAGTGTAATAAAAATGCTATAAGAGGTGATTCAAAGACAATTCACCAAAGGTAAAAATGATGGAATTAGGTTACTTGGGGGAGGTTCAACCATTTTTTCTACTTCATAGTTGTTAGGATAAAGTGCTTAGCATTAGTTTTCATGGTTAATGAAATGCTCACTGAAATAGTGAAACACTTTCTTAAAACATCACTTTTATTTTCTCAAAGTATAAAAAAAAAATAAAAAATGTGGATCTTAAAAACTAACTTGGCCACCACGACTGCTATTGATTTAAAAGGGTTATCCAGCGCTACAAAAACATGGCCGCTTTCTTCCAGAGACAACACCACTCTTATCTCCAGTCCGGGTGGGGTTCTCAACTTAGTTCTTTTGAAGTGAATGGAGTTTAATTACAAACCACACCTGAACTGGAGACAAGAGTGGCACAGCCTCTGGAAGAAAGTAGCCATGTTTTTGTAGCGCTGGATAACCCCTTTAAGCCAATGCTGCGCAACTGCATGATGTGGGCATGAATTCATATTCACATTATGCGGTTGTGCAGCTTTGGCTTAAATCAATAGTAATGGTAGCGGCGGATCCATCCACTGCGGATCTATGTAGTGTAAATGTCTATGCGGTTACATATCCGCAGCAGAATTTTCATTCCACTGTGGATATGTTAACCCCCCACCCCCACCATCCGCAGCCCCCGGCCCTGAGCATACACTACCTGCTCGGCGCCGCGGCTGTGTGTGAGGCTTCCGGCTCCCCTCACTGCCCATCAGCCAAGGCTTGGCAATCTACCCCCCAGAGTGGAGAGCGGTGGTCTGGAACCTAGACAACTAGCTGTCAACACTAAAGGGAGAGAAAGGGGCCACACTACAAAAGCATTTGTAAAATAGCTTTTTTTGAATTCTCTATCACCTAAAAAAAAGTTTAGGTGATGGGAATAGCCATGTAACTGGGTGTTCCTAATGCCGTGATCATTCAGTGTATTACCGATATTATAAGCTATGTTTTCTATTTAAGAAAGGCATACCGGTAGCGAGCAACCAGTGACATAACAATTTTTATATTTTGCTAGATAGTTTAGTTAAATGTTATTATGGGTCTGTATATGTCTGTGTGCAATTTATTTCATTTAGCCTTGTGCCGAGAGAGGAGGCTTCATGTGAGCTAGCCTAATTGCAACAATGAGCAAAATTAAATGGCTCATTGTGTTTTTATACAATTCCACCCACCTTCTCTCTTGATGTACTATTGAATTAGTAATTACAGTGTTGAGACTGCTAATCTGCGGATTTGCTTTGTGATCACTTCCAGGGACTGTTTTTAGTGCTGAACGAATAAGGAATAGCTTATTGAGGTAATACTGTCAGGTCATGTCCAATGGTTCAAATAAGCCACTCAGCTGCCGTATTCTCTAGGCCATCTAGAGATGATCTATTGTGCACATAACAATGAAATAGTTTAAAGTGAAACACGGCGTTGAGATATGCAAAGCCAGCACTGGAGTATTATGGTAATATCTCTAAGCACTTTAGCTGTAAAGCGTGGGATGTGTTTGATTTTATATGAATAAATGATAATAGTTGCAATAATAATAGCCATAATACAAATGTTCTTATTCTATATCACCTGCTGTCGAACTCCTCGCTTTGTAAATACAAAAGATCACTTTGTCATTCATGTTATACAATGCAATGCGACTACAACTTCCCGCTACGTTTAGTCAGCCGCATACATCAAATGCTCGACCACAAGTACTCACTCCATATAGTTGGGTTTAATAATATTTACATATTTACATTTTCTTGGCTCCAACCTCCTTCTATTCTATTCCTTTAGAATTGTTTGGAGTCTAAATCATGTAACAAAGAAGATGCTTAATGTTAGGGAAAATGATAAAATTTATACAAAAAGTAACCGCACAGCTATACAGATATACTTGTCATATATTCCATTTGTCTTCAAGTGGCTTTACTGGCAAAGATGAACACTTAGCTTCAGGTCAGATATGTTTTGTACAATTATTTATATGATTTTGTACAGATTGCTCTAAAGAACTGATCTGCATGTGCCCAATAAGCTACTAGGGGAGTCCTTCAATTTAGATTTTGTCTTAAGAAGTTGATCCACTCTTTGCATAGGTTCATTCAAAGGCCCTGGGGGGACATTTATCATATGGCGAAGAATAAATCTATTATCTAAATTGGCATTTCGGCCCTCTGCCCCACATGTTAGAGAGGTGTGGTGGTGGTGGCTTTGGCCACACACGGGTGGGGGGGCATAGACAGACTCTGCATGCGCCAGATTTTTGGGTGGAAAAATACCAGTGAAATCCGAGTTGGAGTAGATTTTACTGCATGCACATAAAGAGGCTCCGATGCGTAGAGGATTTATGTAGAGACACTGCGCCTCGACATAAATTCTGTGCACCACCGGGAAGGTTTTTAAAGGGGTTATACAGCGAAAATCTTTTTTCTTTCAAATCATCTGGTTTCAGAAAGTTATGTAGATTTAGGCTATGTTCGGCCGATTTGAAACTTACGTAGTGCTGCCCTCTTTGGAATCCCTGCCGGAGTGTATACACATGGTAAACACTCCGCACGGGATCGCTAGCGGAGCAGCAAAAAATTGACATGTCAGTTTTCTGCGGCCGCTATTCATTGTCAGTTCACACAATGGAGCGTGTGGCTTTTGCCACGCTCTCCATTGTGTGCAGCGGGGAATTTGGATGCTGGCGAATTCAGCAGCAGTGAAGATCATCAAGCCGGTACTGCACTAACGGCCAGGATGATCTTCTCTGACACGGTCCCTTCTGTGTCTTACGCCATGTGAACATGGCCTTGTGATGTACTTCTATTTAGAAATCTCAAGTCTTCCAGTACTTATTAGCTGCTATATGTCCTGCAAGAAGAGATGTTTTCTTTTCAGTCTGACAAAGTGCTCTCTGCTGCCACACCTGTCCATGGCAGGAACTGTACAGAGCAGTAGCAAATCCCCATAGAAAAACTCTCCTCCTCTTGACAGTTCCTGTGTCAGACAGAGATGGCAGCAAAGAGCACTTTGTCAGACGACTGAATGGTTGAAGTGTTGAATGGTTTTGCTAGCAAAAATAGCCGGTCTGCTGGGAGGATTTCTTAAAGGGCATTTGTAATTAGAAAAAACTTTTGACATGTAACAAAGACATAGAATATGGAGTCCTGCAGCATCCGTAGTATAATCAATGAAGGTTTATTATACTACAGATGCTGCAGGACTCCTCCATATTGTATGTTTAGTGCTCCCATCTGGGATTGTGAGCCTGCCAGTATGCATCTTATTTCTACTGTACATCAGCCATTGTGGACCACATTTCTGGTGCTGTTGGACTCTTCGCTGTTATGTCAAAAAGAAATGTCAAAAGTTGTGATCAGGATAAGGATGGACACATATTGTACATCTATGGAGCTGTCCTGCTTTCACACAGAGCAGAGAGAGGAGCGAACGACAGCATGGTCATCTCCCTTCTCGATAAAAGTATGCTCTATAAAGACCTATACGAGTCAAAACATGGGGGATTGGCAGAGGGCACTAGTCCTACCCCTGGTGAACTAAACTTCCTAATCTACATATAAATAAACGCGCCCTGTGCTTTATGGGAACAGAACAGCACATTAGAGTTTTATAATATGTTGTTAGTTTCTGTTTAAGGTGTAGCCTGCAGGTAAACCTCAATTACCTATTCCCCTTCTGTGGGCCGATCACTGGTACACTGGGTCTTTGCACCGAAATGTTGGATTAAGTGAGTCATGGGACTTAGCAGAATTTTGTTCACTAATTATTTGCTCACTAATCCACTTATTACAAAATAGTTCTAAATACCGTATTGTGCAAAAGTTTGGGTCAGGTGTGGATGAAACGCTTTACAATGAGAATGTTTTCAAAAATGAACACAATGCAAAGTAGATGAACAGAAGAGAAATCTGAATCATTTCAGTATTTGCTGTGACCAATAGAGATGAGCGAACCTCAAGCACGCTTGTGTTCGTCCAAACATGAACGCTTTGTATTTGATTATCGATGGCTGAAGAAATTGGATGCAGCCCTAAGGCCCTTAGGGTCCTATTACACTGAGCGATTTTTAACGATTAACGACAAACGATCGCAAACGAGATTGTTTATGGTTAACCTGAAATCGTTCACCATATTACACGGAACGATAATCGTTAGTTACGATCGTTACTATGATCGTTTATTCCTTCTGATCCCAGAAAAACAATGAACAATGTGCAATTACACTAAATGATGTGGTGAAAAAATGCGGAACTTGAGCGAACGAACGTGGAATTACAGCGAAAGATTAGTGAACGATTAACAATAATTTTAGGTTCAGATCTAAATAAACGATCAATGACATACAAACGATTTTTTGATCGTTGCCTGCAATTACACAGAACGATTATCGTTTAAATTCGAACGATTTAATGATTTTTTGCACGATAATCGTCCCGTGTAAGAGGGCCCTCCGGGACTCCCTAGGGCTTCATGCCACTGGTATTCAAATGCAGGGCGTTAGGGTTCGGACAAACCTGAGGGCACTCAAAGGTTGCTCATCTCTAGTGACCGTGCTTTACCTTTGATCATAATCAGTTCTTCTACATAAACTTGCACCCAGGATTATAAAGACAATGGTTTAAACATCTAGGAGAACTGATCATTGATCTTCTGTGCATTCTCATATCCTTTTGTCTCTTCATGTAATCCCAGACAGTCCCAATGGTGTTTAGAACAGGGTTCTATGGAGGCCATATCATCACTTTCAGGGCTCCTTGAGGATGAAGTCTTTTGTCTGCACCACTATTTCCTTGGCCAGCCCCTGTGTCCACAGTATTCTTTGTTTCCCACTTCTTGAAAAGATTTTATAATCCAAACCTTTTTTTAAATCTCTGCTTGGAGAGACCTTGCCGTTCAGTATGAATACCTTATGTCCTCGCTGGGTTCATTCTTGACATTGTGTACAGTACGACCTGTGACATGTTTTTCTCAACCTCACCATTGGAGCAGAGTTTGGCTGTTCCTCATCCAGTTTTAAGTCTCCTGTGCAGCTGTATCTGTTTCCGTTAATGACGTTTCAACCTAAATAATAAGATGATAATCCTGTGGATAGCTCATCAGTCCATTTTGGCCAGAAAACCCCTTTAATGTTTTCAAACAGGGGCAATATACTGTGAGCCCTAAGGCTATGTGGAAATCATGGATATAGTCATTGGCTGTATCCATGTTTTCCAGACAACCTTAGAGCTTTATCCAAGTTCAGCAGCCGCCGCTAATCAAATACCGAACGTTCGAGTTCGGATCGACTCGAACCCTCATCTCTGTAGGTAATAGCTCCAGGCAGCCCATCTAAAGTTGGTATACCAGACCTGACCAATACCCCCATTGACCCTATCCCCCCCCCCCCCCCGCCCCCCCTTGAAAATATACCAGATTTACTGGCAAGTCTGAACAGGAGGTGGGAGACTAGAAAAATGGAGAGAGAAAAAAGTTGTTACCGTTCCCCTGCTCCCTGGTGCTGCCCCCTACAAGGTGCTGCCCTAGGCACCGGACCATGGGTGCCTAGTGGTAAATACGGCCCTGCAAAGACTGACTGGGTTGGGAACCCATCAACATCACCAAATGCTTGGTTTCCCAGCTGAGATGCTTTTGCAGACCATCACTGCAGCTGCCTTTAGTTTCTTCTTGTTTGAGGGTTTTCTCAGTTTTCTGAAGCACACTCCATCGGGTAAGGCAAAGTGGTCAATTAAGACTATTCCATTTTGCCTAAAAATCTTTGCGGTACAGTTGAGAGTCATTCTCCCTCAGTATTGTACTGTTATGTGCCATCCTATCAGTTTTGCCATATTTTCATGTTAAAGCATAAAGTCTAGTTTTATACACTTCTGAATTCCTCCTCCTATCATTAGTAAACACCAGAGAACCAGTCCCATTGGTAGCCAGACATGCTCATACATAACACTGCCTCCGCCATCTTTACTGATGATTAATCCTTTTGTCCCAGGACGATAGGCCTCTCAACAGCTAGCACACTACCCTGTACTGACAAGGTGCAAGAACCCTAAATCAGCTGTCTACAGATAGGTAATCTTTCCGTCTGGAGATATCTCTGGCTTAGCATACATCCATGTTCTTACACTCTTTTTTCGAGTGAGATGGGGTCGCTGCCTTGAAAAGGTCATATAAGAGCTGCTTTACATATTTCTTTTTCCCAGTACACCATAAAATTATAGGATGGTCTGTAAGTCTCCACACATGTTTATGAAGCTGTCCTAGACCCTTGGTTCTTCTCCCAAAATTAGCTGAAAGATGTTTCATTTCAAACAATCTTGTTCCACAACTATTTACTATCTAGCATTTGTTGGGGGTCGGAACATCAAAAACCTGACCAATCAAAACATTTGGCATGTCAGTGTGACATGTCAAAAGTTTTGTTTAAATAACAGTAACACTTCAAAGGGGTATTTCCATCTCACCAATTATGAAAGAGCCCCAAGATCTGCTATAGATGTCCCACCTCTGGGATCCACACCTATCTCAAGAACAAGGGCTTCTGAACGGCTTGCTGCACCAATATTCGGGAAGCCAAAAACGGCCAAATGGGCTGTTTTCGTAGGAGTTGTGTAAATTAAACAGCATGGCCATAAATGTTTAGATGGCTTTACCCCTTTAAGGTCTATACTTCAATCACATTCTGATTTGTTTACTGCGATGCTGACAAATAGTTAAATTATGAAAATCACCTAAATATTTCTGTGTATATACGTATTCCATGAATGCAAATTATTCTATGTTTAAATTTCATACATTGATATTTTTCACAGAAAGAAACACAAAACTGCCACAAGCAAAACATACTGTATCTCCTCATTAGTCCTCATCTCCTGGGAATTTACATTCGCTAGTTATTACAGATCTCGGATATATTATTTTCTACTGTCTATTGATATTGTAAGATCTAAAATCTGTCCTGGACTACAATACGCTGCCACAGCTTCCTGATTTTAATATTTGAAGCAATGCACTGCCGTGTCCACCACACCTATGGAGAATTGGGGAAACTTTTAAGTTTCCAGTCAATATTACTCTTCCTTGGAATTTATTAACATAAAATGGCATATTCTCAAGTTTTTGTGGTAAACTTATTTTTCAATTCTTATATTTTATGGTTTAATCTACATAAAAACAAAATTGAGATTTCTTAAAAAAAAATCTCTACAGCAGTCATACTAGTGAGATTTTTTTTTAGATTTACTCGTTAGCTTTGGAATTAAAGGGGTTACTCACAGGAATTCACTTATTGGAGTACATTAGGAACTGTGGAAAAATAAAACACATCTAGGAATACTTCTATACATAAATTAAACAGTTAGCTCTTTAACCCCTAAACGACGCATGACGGGTATACCCGTCATGTGGCCGTTAAGGGGGATAAGAGAGGGCTCCTGGTGTGAGCCCTCTCTGCAGTCCGCGGTCCCTGGTTTCTAAGTGCAGCCAGGGACCGCAGGTCTTAATTAACTATTCAAATGCAGCTGTCAAAGCCCCCTCTCCCTGGTGTCTAGTGGGGGATCTCCCCCCCCCCTCCCGATGCGATCGCGGAGGGGAGATCCGTTCTAATAAGGCCGTCGGGGCTCAGCTTCGGAATGACGCTGATCCTGGCTCGGCAATCCATTCAGATGGCCTGCAGCAGACCATTATAATACAGCAGGGGTGGGGAACCTTTTCCATGTCGAGGGCCGGTCGGGCATTAATAAAATCATTCGAGGGCCGCATACCGTGTGCGGCAGTTAGTAGCGTAGGTTTGCAGCACCCGGGGCAAGGCAAAGTATTGTTTCCCTAGTGCCCCTGCTATTGTAGTTAACCCCCAGTGATGCCCCTGCTATTGTAGTTAACCCCCCCAGTGATGCCCCTTGTAGTCTAGTTAACCCCCAAGTCATGTCCCTGGTAGCCTAGTTAACCCCCCCAGTGATGCCTCTGGTAGGCCTAGTTAACCCCCCCAGTGATGCCTCTGGTAGGCCTAGTTAACCCCCATCAGTCATGTCCCTGGTAGCCTAGTTAACCCCCATCAGGCATGTCCCTGGTGGCCTAGTTAACCCCCATCAGGCATGTCCCTGGTGGCCTAGTTAACCCCCATCAGGCATGTCCCTGGTGGCCTAGTTAACCCCCATCAGGCATGTCCCTGGTGGCCTAGTTAACCCCCATCAGGCATGTCCCTGGTGGCCTAGTTAACCCTTATCAGGCATGTCCCTGGTGGCCTAGTTAACTCCCAAATAAAAAAAATAAACATCCCACTCACCTTACCTCTGCTCCCACGCTGTCCATGTCCTCTTCTGTCCCAGGTCCTCTGTGCCGGTCTTCTCCTGCAGGCGGCGCGCGATGAAATGACGTCATCGCGCGCGGCCCGCAGGAGACTGAAGACACGCGCTGCTCTGCTGGGGAAGAAGCCGGCATAGACAGCATCCTCCTGTGTCCGGCAGCTGTCACAGACACCGGAGGATGCTGTGTATGCCGGCTCCTTCCTCCTCCAGAGCGGCGCGCATCACAGGGGAGCTGCGGGCCGCATCGGGAGGTCTCAGGGGCCGGATGCGGCCCGCGGGCCGGAGGTTCCCCACCCCTGTAATAGAGCAACGATCTGATGGATCGGTGCTCTATTATATACACAGCCCCCAGGGGGCTTCTAATTACTGTATGTGAAAATAAAATAAAGTGTTTTTATTAATAAATAACCCCCTACCCTAATAAAAGTCCAAATCACCCCCCTTTTCCCATTTTATAAATAAAAATAAATAAATAAACAAACATGTTTGGTATCGCTGCGTGCGTAATTGCCTGAAATATTAATTTATTTAATTTAGGATCCCTCACGATAAACGGCGTAAGCGTAAAAAATATCCAAAGTGCAAAATTGTGCAATTTTGATAGCATCAAATCCAGAAAAATTGTAATAAAAAGCCTGATGAAGAGGGGATTGCACCCTCGAAACGCGTTGCATCAACTAAAAGCCTGAATTTGACTTCACATCAGTGCCAGGAGTTCTCTTCATTCAGAGAAGGAACAGGGGAATGTGGCCGGTGTTCCAAAAAAAGGGTTTGCGCCAGACGAATCCCACCAACCTCTTCCTTTTACCACTATTGTGATTGACACCGAGGATCCACTTTGGAGAATCGGAAGGTGGAAGGCAGCATCCCCCGTTGATCCAGAGCGCTTATTAGAGTCACGCCTAATTGTGTACGACACACTCAGGTGAGTGCGCATTTGCACACATATGCATGTTTCTCTAAAGTGTGTTTTGACCTGCACATACAGCGCCGTTTGCGTTGTTTCTTCTCTATGCATATACATTTCTTGGAGTGACTGTTATATGCGAGGCTCCCCAAATCATCATACCCGCAGTTGGGGCAGTGTGTTCCTCCACAGCATGCATCATTGAAATGCTTACCACAAGGCCTCTATACTTCATCCAATTGTCAAGTCCCAAACAAAACCTGGACATGGTCCCTCATTCACAACACTGCCAAAAATAAAGACAGTGGCTGTCAATGGCAGGACTCGTAATGGGCAGCGTGATACCAGATTTCATTCTGCTAAGTGGATGCAAATGATATGGGAAAATGCAGTGGTGTAATAAAGCTGCCTCCTGTGCCTGGAGGGGGTACAAGGAAATTGTGGAAGTGGCTAGTGCTTGTCAGCAAATAAGATGAATCATTCTGCCGGTGGTCCCTCATGTAGCCCCTGTCCCAATACCTTCTAGAAGCTTGGTCAGAGTGTCCTAGTTGGCAGACAATTCTTCGAAATGACCATCCTGATTCTCTGTCCAATGATGCACATGAAGTCTGTCAACTGGGGGAAAAAAGGCTGGTGTACTTGGAGGAACAAAGCAGTAGATAAAGTAGAAGGTAGAATATTGACTTTATGAAGAGAAACACTTTGGGGGACATTTATTAAGTCCGACATTTTTTACGCCGGACTTAAAAATGTCCCCGCATCTCCGGCGCTACGGAGATTTATGTAGAGGCGCATTGCCTCTACATAAATCCCGTGCGCTCTGGTGCGCACGGCCGAAAACCTACGCCAGCTGAGGACTGGAGTAGGTTTTCGGCGTATCTTTTGGTGGAGTCAGCACCCTCCGTTCCGCCCCCTTCACACCCCCTCCCCGCCCCCCGGTGTACCCAGCGGAAAGTGCCGAATTGCAAATATTCTATTCGCAAACTGTCCATTTGCGAATAAAATAATTCGCAAATCGGCACTCTCCGCCGAAAAGACCCCTGTACGCCCATTGATACATGTCCCCCTTTGTGTGGCGTTGGCAAATGTCCAGGATATAAAAGTTGTTTCCACCTTGCTGATACCATGTAGTTATCCATTATGATTTGCTATCTCAATATTTAAGATGTTCACATATGGAATGAATTCCTGTATGTTATTATTTGCGGCATTGACCTGTCATATCCTGTCAGGGGTTAACTTTCTGATACACACATTAGACCTCCTCATTTGTAGACATTCAAGTGAAGATTTCATTCTAAAACGTAATGTTCTATGACAATATGTCTGATTTAATATGTAATTTTGGTTAATGGACCATACATTACCTTGCTGAAAAGATGTTACCAATTGAAGACCCCAACCAAGATGGTTTTATGCATAGGAAAAACTATGTTACCAATATGAATATGTAAATTTCTTGTAAAAATCCTCTTGCTATTGAGAGGACACATCTCACTATTGTTTCATTAACATATATTACATGAACATACCTTCTATAGCTAGTTTTATAAATTTTTTTAATTAATGAGTTAAAGTGACTCTGTACCCACAGTCTGCCCCCCTCCCCCAAAAACGGTTGTACCATAACTGCTTTTAATCCAAGATCTGTACTTGGGTGTGTTCGGCAGATGATGCAGTTATTATCCTAAAAAACTAGCACCCATGGCCACACAAAACTATAGCACAATTAATAAATATTGGTATTTGATAGAGAATGATACAACCCTGAATGAATGGGCCAGTAAAAACCATTTATTGGCTTCAGACGTAGCAAGAGTCTAAAGGATACATTAGTACACAGTAAAATTAAGAGAGTGAGAAAAGGGATACTATGTGGCTGCCGAATGAATTAAAGGGGAACCATAAATGTGGACCCTGTAATTGGTGTAAGTACATGTACAAGGGTACAGACCTCACAGACTTTATTTTCTGTAGAACAAGTTCTGTTGTCTATGTAATTTTTTGAAAATGCGAAAGATTTTACATAGGCAAAGCAAAACAAGCATTACACACACGCATTAGGGAACACTTTCATTTACTAAGGACCGGTTCTGGAGCACCGAGATTCATACGTCACATGAACGAGGTACAGGCGGCTAACTTATCAGGAGTCAGGTTCGCTGGGATTGAGAGGGTCAAAGCTCAAACAGGAGAAGAGGGACATCGCCTTTTAATGAAGGCAGAGACTAAGTGGATCTTGCGTACTGAAGCGGAAGGGCCAGGCGGCCTCAATGATAAGAAGGAGCTTCTTGATATGAGTTGTGTGTCAGATTGTTTTAAACAGTTTTTAATGATTTCGTATATGTGATCACATGTTCATTTACATCACTCTGTTTAGCATACTTAGATGCCATGACGTAGAAAAAGGGGGAGGGGTACGTTGAAGCGCAGGCATCTGCTGTATGATGTCCTTTTTCATCTTTTCTTGAATTATCATGAATTATCCTAAAAAAACAACTTTTAAACTTGCAGCGCTGTGTCAAATTGGAGTGGCCTAGAGTGTCTGTGCCGTAGGCCTGCAACGCCTCTCAGTCCCTAATTCCTACCCTCCCCAGCATTAGGAATGCCCAAGCACTAGTCTAAACACTGCACATCTGCCTTTAAGATTCAGCACACGGGCATTTCTAATGATAAAGAGGACGGGGAGGAAGGACAGAGAGGTGGTGCAGGTCTAGAGCACGGGTACTCTAGGCCACGCCAATTTGACACAGGGCTGCAAGTTTAAAAGTTGTTTTTTTAGGACAATTACTACATCACCTGCTAAATGGACCCCAGAGAAGATTAAAAGCAGCTATCCGATGGTACAAGCAGTTTGGGGGGGGGGGGGGGGGGCAGATTGTGGGTAAAGATTTGCTTTAACACTCTACCCACTTACCTTTGTATTCCAGCACATTACACCCTTGTATCTCCACAGTCCACAGTTCAATTGGAATAGCCCATGGAGTTTTAAGTGATGCATTCATGGGCTGTCACATGTTGCTTGTGCCCCTCAAACATCCTAACATTTTTCTGTACGTTAATTAGGAATTTTGATGGACTGGGAGCAGGATTACCGCCCACAGTGCACTGATCTACTCAGTCTGGCCCACCCCTCCTAATGAATATCAGCAGAGCAAGCTGGCAAGGGGCTGGGCTGATCGATGTATTAAGGGAGATAGTCCCACCCCCAGTGCACTAAAACCCTTCATTAGCATATGGAATAAACTGACAATATCACGTAAATAGCGCAGAGGATGAAGGCAAGAAACTTACCTTAATCCTCATCACCCTGTGCACTATAAGGGCATATCAGCAGGTTAGATTCTACTCACCTGCTGATAGTTTCCCTTTAAGCATACCTTTTAGGCTATGTTCACACTGCGTATATGTCCGGCCGCATATTTTCGCGGCTGGACATATACGCGGTAAACTCCGGACGGAGATTTACGCTACTTGCGGCCGGCTACGTACGGACCGCGAACTTACGCCTGAAGTCTACTTACGCTTCCCGAGCGCCCTACGTAGCGATCTGACAGCGGTCTTTTACTTGGAAATCTTCGCCTATCCCCGGACACCCCACAGAACCTTTTGGATCGGCACAAAAAGCTGCAAAAATGAAGAAATCACCACTACGTACGGGACCGCATGTAACGCTACGGGCGTAAGTTACGGCATTTTCGTCCGCAAACAATGGTCTGGTTCATTTTTTACGCCGCCGCGTACGATCCAGGCGTAAGTTCGTACGTAGTGTGAACTGTGCAGCCGTACTTCGTATACTTTCCATTATACGCAAACTACGTAAGTCTCCGGCCGCTTATTCACGGAGCGCCCTATGGCCGGAAACTTACGTAGTGTGAACATAGCCTAATGTTGTAAATTTGCCATAGATTTTTATATGCATGTTATAGTGTGACCCGTATTGTGATAATTAGCACTTTCTGTAATAACATTTATGTGAACAGATTTTAGAACTCTCCTTACATGGTTTTGGATGAGATAATTCACGTCTCACATAATTTTATACATTGCTTTGTGTAGTAACATCATGTGAATGAAAACTGAAATCTTGGAGCTGCTCCTCACCAGACATTGGAGCTAGCTGAATATTTACTTTGCCAATGTCTCTCTACAGTAAATTAATTTTAGCAACAACATGTTAAGCAAAACTAATGTTCAGATCCTCGGTAATGATGAAGAGCTAATGAATAGCGTAATCCCATCTCTTGCTAATGTTTTTCATTACTGCAATGAAAAAAATGAAACGTGAAAATAATGACATTGGTGAAAAGCCAACTATATTTTGTCAATCAACTTGATAACTTACATTTTTACCTTATTAACTTTACCGATGATAAATAATTTCATAACAAAAGATTCTTTTTTAAGTAAATGAAATTTTTACAGCACCAAAGTTTGCATTGATTTGCACACACACACATACGCACAAATATATTTCACCATTTTCCTATGAGTCAAGAATTCACAATTTATTTCCTTGGCATGCTTATTCTTATGTGAAATTTGTTTCCAATATCAGCGTACTTATTTTCCGTGACAGGTGGCAACATATGACTGATTATCCTATAAAGATACTTTATAACCAGAGACAGCACATGACTTGAAAACATTTAAATCGAATTCACCTTGGAGAATATTCTTTGGTTATGTTTTTTTTTGTTTTTTTTTAAATTCTGGGGACGGATACATAAAAAAAAAAAGAGATACTCTACTCGAAATTAGGGTAGACTTGCTCATAAGACAGATCCATGCTCGGTTGGTTAGGGTTGACTGTACAATGACACTGTAATGAAATTGGGCTACGTTGATATCTGATAGCAGATTAAAGGCAATATTGGTGGTGAAATCTTACCTAATGTATACTAGGTAAGATTTTTTAAAAACATTTTTCCACCTCCTAAATAACACAAATCCACAAAACACAGTGGGGGAGATTTATCAAACTGGTGTAAAATGAAACTGGTTCAGTTGCCCCTAGTAACCAATCAGATTCCGCCTTTCATTTTTTAAAGAGCCTGTGGGGAATGAAAGGTGGAATCTGATTGGTTGCTAGGGGCAACTGAGCCAATTTCACTTTACACTATGCTTGATAAATCACTCCCAGTATGTTTACGGCTTAGAGGGAGGTGGCTCTTGGCATTGAATGGTATGCCATATGTTCTAAGGGAAGATACACCAATTGAACTTCAAGGGAAATGTACACCCTAAATGAGTTGGCCACTTTACAGTAAGAAGGGCTTAATAGGCAAATCAACAAGAAAGAAAAAAGTGATGGCACTGCCTGGCTCTCCACTAGATGGCACTATCTCAGGCTGGGTCCGGTATGTGGTGGTGCTCAATCCGAAATAAACATGCTGTATAAACAATGAATAAAGGATAAAAGGAGGCACTCACCAGCAGTGTATTCAGACCATCCGGCTTTTATTGCTGTGCACAGGGGGAGCGGGGGAGACAAGGTGGGTGACCGCTCCCCCTGCGCACAGCAATAAAAGCCGGATGGTCTGAATACACTGCTGGTGAGTGCCTTCTTTTATCCTTTATTCATTGCTTAATAGGCAAATGTTTTACTTACTAAAGTAACATTCATCACGTTGTGATTGCTCTACTGGTGCCAAAGTTTATTTCGGAGACTTGTGGTCTTTATTGTCCAAGTATGTCAGAGAAGAAACTGTATATGATAAGCTGGAGTTGTAGAGTTTTGTCCCCTTTCTCAGTTATATTCTTCTCAGTACAAGAATCTACAAGCTTCATAAGTTCCAATTTCTGTGCATGTGCGGTATACTATGAACTATCAAGTACAGCATCGGTATGAAGACTGAGTCTAAAGTCTTGTTGTTATATATATACTTTGGTCTGGCAAAGTTTCCCTCCATTGTGGTAATAAAATTGATACTAGAACTGATCCTATTGTTATGAAATGGAATTGTAATGCTGGAAGGGTCCAGATATGTTTTTCCGCCCAGTTCTAAAACTTCCGTGCTAGAAAATATGAAAAGGCCTGCTGACAACTCATCATATTTTTGCACGAGTTCTGCTTCTTTGCGACATGACGTGGACCAGGCAGGAGGCCCCAGATCTCTAGTGTTTACTTTAGCACCAGTGGAGGTTGATAATTAGATCTGGTTACATTCAGCAATAAAAACACTCTATAGCCTTTCTTTGTTTTTTTACTATCTGCATCATTGAAGATTAAAGGGGTTGTTTTGGGAGCAGAAAATGCCAAAAGCCTTCTGCTCCCCAGTGCTAAAACTTTTTCCACTGCCCTACCCCTTCTGAGAAGTTATTGGGGTGACGGGTCCTAAAACCCAATCTTGTGGCGAAACTACAGCCGCACATGATGTCCAACAGCTGCACATTGTTGCTGCAACATCGGAGACACTTTGCAGCTATTGGACATCACGTGCAGATAGAGTTTTGCCTACACAGCATGATTGGGATTCAAACCTGCCCCCTCTACATCTCAGAAGGGATATTTTAGAGGCCTAGACTGAGATGAGGCAAGCACCAGGGAGAAGAAGCCTTCAGCCGTCTTCTGCTCTCCAGACAACCCCTTTAAACTAGGGATGATCGAACATCAGAAAATCCTAGGTTCGATTGAACTCGAACATTCCAGGAGCGTGCCCGGGGACCACCTGCATTTCCGGGATTCAGCTTAGGTAATAGGTTGAATCCCGGAATTCAGGGCGGTCCATGGGCAAGCTCATTCTTCCCCACGGAAAGGGAAGGCATCAGCAATCTAATGCGGAAGGTTCTGGAGTGTTCAAGTTCAATCAAACCTAGGATTTTCCGATGTTCAATCAACTCTACTTTAAACCTGAGCATTGGCTTTGCCTATTGTACGTTAGTCAACGATTTGACACTAATACCAGTCTTAAGATCACTTCTATGTTCAACATTTGTTGGGTCTATAGACTAAGATACAATAAATTCACTATAGCTGGCAATGGAAACCGTCATTTAGAGCAGAGTCCTCATTGATACTCATGAAATATTATCCATAATAAAAAAATGAACAAACCTTCTCTAAATAAAAAAAATAGTAGTCATTTCCCATAAAATGTATGTCACTATTTACAGATACAGAGGTTTTGTGTGTTTTTTTCGGATGAGTCGGGAAGTTATCAGGTATTGTTTATACAGTGGGGTTTCCGTAACAAAAATGTGAGATACAAGTAATGTCACACACTGTTTCTTCATGAACCCCCAATATATAGGTCACAATAAGTATTTATTCAACATAACTTTTCTGTGACTTCTAATGAATTACAGTATTTAGAAAGTGATTTACATTAGGTTTTAACAATAATTTACCATTTAATATAAAACGCTTTGATGGGAGCAACATATAACATGAATAGACCACCTTGGTGCTGAGTCATTGCATTGAGAATTGTTTGCATTTGCTGCAGGCTTAGACATCTCATGGATTCCCAGGCTGAAGACACCTACTTAGCTTACTCTGTAGGATCGCAATAAACATATGGCCTACTTTCGATATCCTATACAAGTTAAGGCCTGGGTAAACAGACACATCTAGTCCCCCGAGCTCAGATTTTAAGACTACTTAAACCTGAACAAAAAGAATTACCATGAATCCACCATAGTCTAACGTATTGACTGACCTAAGAAACCTAGCCAAGTTGGTCATAAACTTTAACTATAAGAAATGTCGGGCATCTGTAAGTCTATTACTACTTAGTATCATGGAAAATGTAGTTCGGCAGCAGAATATCTGGAAGGTTTTATCTGTATTTGACCATAGGGACAGACCTTATACATTGAACAATGCTATTTAACATTACATTGGACTACTTGATCATTTCACAGTTGCAAGGTATGAATTGACATAAACATCACATAGACCCCTAACCATTGAAGGTACAGCACCGATTGGTGAATACTGCATGAACCTGAATGGATCTGATTGTAACTTGATTAGATAGTTTCATATACTGTTATGTGAATGCTTTTAGTCAGTGCTTGTGCTTTCAAAGAATGAACGGTTAACAAGAAAAGATCAGCATTACAAAGTGCTGAGTGCCGGATTCCAGGCATTCCATTAATACAAGTTGGCTCTAGCCATGTGTAACTATGGATCAATATAATCATTCTCAATGCACCGAGTAGAAAATCTGATAGAAGAATTGGTCCAGCCGGTTTGCCTATGAGGAATTTGACCAGATTTCGGCTTTACCAACCTGCATTAACACAGCTGATCTATGAATGTAGATTGTAGGGGGGACGTGAAAACCCCACAGTCTATAAAAACAATACCTTAGGTTAATCATTAAAAATATAAATCAACTCTTGGGATTTGCAATGAGATTGCATCTTGCCCTCTTACTACTGAAAGCACCATTGGGATAAGATATCTATGTGTAGGCCGAACTTGCAGGAAGAAACCACTGTCCTACAATTGCTTCTGTGTGGTTCTGTATTGACATGAAAGCCTTGACTAGGGACCAGAATGATCTTTCACAAATGTAATTTATTCTACGGCACTGTGTATACTTACTAGGAGACGACCCGGGAGCCTCTAAAAGTCATCGTTTTACTTGGTTATAGATATAAAAAGGTGAGCTGTCTGTACATATGGAGAACTGATATACACCTTCTGGCTTCATACTCTTGCATGGCTCATCATGCCACATGTTTTGTGTTCATCAGGCAACAAGGGCAATCATATACACTACATAATGTTTGGCACTAGGAGGGTACGGCTTCAGTTCATTCCTGTTATCATACCTGCATATATGACATGGAGCCATGCATTCAGAGTCCTAAATCTGATCCCCTGTATAGTACAATGAACTAATTGTTTTTTTTCCCATCAATAAAAGTACCACTAACATTTTACACATTTTTTTTGCCTGCTGGGTATGTCATCATGATTATCATTTATGTTTCTTTTTCTATTATAGTCATTCTCCCCTGTACCTTTACACACTGACATTACTGTCCACCACTTCTGCTTCTACACTAGAATTGGGTATACTAAATAGAGAGAATGGAAATGATCTATGACTTGGGGCCATGCTTTTGTTTAAGCACCCGAGCCCTTAAGGTTCTACAGTAGTGATGGTTAAACATGGGCCTTTTTTATTATTATTATTATTATTATTTTTGTCATTGCACTTACTGTAGAACATGGGATTTAGAGAACACACTTTACTTTAGTGTTAATTTAATATCCACATTTAGCTTTGGTGTGCAAAGACCTGAAGCACAGAGGTTGCCTGTTGTCATGTGATCACCTTTCGGAGGTTGTTACATACAGCATCTTGCAGACGTTACAATTCTTAAGACATTTATGGTACCTATATGAAGGTTAGTTAACACAGTACTAGACAACACATTGCCTACACTACCTAGATTTACTGCCCTTGGTTTTTTTTTTTATGTTCCCTTTAACATCAAAGTTCGCCTATTCAATTGTCATGGAATGCACCGCCTGCAATTTTTCTTCACTTATCATAATATTGAAAGAATGATAATCATGATGAATAGCCACTTATAATGGTTTCCATGACGTTATCAGCCATGGCTTGTAGATCAGTTCTGGTAGAGACTATGCAGTTTACTCTTAGCCACCAATGGGCTGTCAAGTTAGATTTTTTTTAGGTTAAGGTTGCAGCTTTATTTAAAGTCCTCCATGTTAGTTGTTGGAATTTTCTGTTGTCTCTGTTACAACGTTGTTTCGTATTCCAGACGTTCCTGAATAAGTGCATCATCTTTATACTGCAGCCGAGGGGGTGAAGGTGAACATTCAAATGCTAAAATTGCCTTACGTAGACTTCTATCCAACACATGTCTTTCCCAAGCTGGATACCTGTTTCTAAACAGGTCAATTTTAATAACAGATTCTTCAATCCTTGGAGGCCTTGAGGATGGCGTTGAAGGGGCCGTTGGCCTCACCTGAAAAACTGGCATGCAGCCGTCTCTTTCGGAAAATTTTTGATCACTGGTAACACTCCGGTTATTAGACATAGATCTTAGAGTGCTTGAAGCCACTTCGGGGGGCAAGGGAAAGGCAGTTACAGGGTCCTCACAAGCACAGCTCGGTGACTGCCCAAATCTAGGTCCATTAGGATGAAAGAAGGCATAGTACATAAGCATAAAAACAATACCAGTTAAAAAGCTGCTAAACACTACACACAGTGCTGGGATAGCAAATGCATCCAGGATTTGGGGGGCCTTATATATGTACCACAGGGTACTCAAGGCAGTGTTCTCCAGAAGGATGACAAAGTAATAAATAAACAGCCTGCACCGTGTCCTTCCTTCCTTGACGTTAAACCAGCTAAAGATATAGATTATTCCAACCACCATGTCAAAGACAATCTCCTCCCATTTAGTTATACAGAACTCCGTTTCGCAGTGCACGATCCAGAAGGTCATGATGCACCAGTGAAGGACAATAAATATTCCAAAATAGAGTTGGAAAACTGAGGCAAATAGAGCAAAGGTTATCACTCTCGCTGCAATGGTGAAGAAATGCCAGCAGAACTGGATGATCACAGCCATGTAACTGATGGGCTTCTTGTCATCTCTCGAATCCCGTAATGCCTTTTGGTAGGATGCCAAGGCCCAAGCCAAGGATACAAGGGAAGCTGCCGCGGTTAGACCTACAACGTGAACAAAAACAGGCCTCAGAAACAGCAAATTCTGAACAAGAGATTTAAGAATTTCAAATTCATTCATGAAAACATTGATTATTTATCAGCTTCAGTCAAATTGAACATGTAAGGAGTTAGGGTTAATAGTTTGTATCACATGTATATGAGGGGTCTATGGACAAATGGAGCTCCTATTATATCATTAGTCTACAATACAGTAATGATATTAGGGAAGCAACACCTTTTTACACAGGTCATATGGATGCTTCCTTAAAGGGGTACTCTGGAGAAAAGAAATCATAAATCGACTGGGGTCAGAAAGTTATACAGATTTGTAAATTACTTCTATTTAAAAACGTGACTCTTCCAGTACTTATCAGCTGCTCTATGCCCTGCAGGAAGTGGTGTATTTTTTCCAGTCTGACACAGTGCTCTCTGCTGCCACCTCTGTCTGTGTCAGGAACTATCCAGAGCAATAGCAAATCCGCATAGAAAACCATAGAGTGCCATGTCAGACTGTAAATAATACATCACTTCCTGCAGGACATACAGCAGGTAATAAGTAGTGGAAGATTAAATTTTTTTTTAAATAAAAGTAATACTCAAATCTGTATGAATTTCTGGCACCAGTTGATTGGACGGCTATTTATTTCCCTCTATAGTACCCCTTTAAATAAACACAATATTCATTCAAAAGCAGTTTTTATGTGTGCATTTATTTCATATCAGATTTTGGTTAAAGATTCAAAACCTTTCAAAGTAAATAGTTAAAAATAACATGACATCTGAAGTGGACAAATATTTTTTTCATAGCAATCTGAAGTATATACAGATGCTTCACAGCATTTTTCAATCCAATAATATGATAGAATATATTGTCTTTGAAATATTCTTTATTCTTTTCAGTCTAGCTCAGATTGTTAGCCTATTGATTTCTGAAGGATGTTAGAGTCTAGAAGGTTACGGTGAACACTGAAGGAATGTAATATTTGTTTTCTGTCAGACAATGAGATTTTCAAATGTTACAGAGTACAAATGTCCAGAGCAAATTGCAATAGGTTTTAGCTACTTTTATTAAAATATGTGAATGGGAAAATCTAGTTTTTAGTCCTTGTTCCCAACAAAATATTATTAAAAAAATTTAGACTCTACAGCTATTAAAAAATAATAACATAATAACTAACATAGCAATAGCAATTGGTGAGTTCACACTTCATTTTTTTTATCCGTTTTTGCAAAAATAAAAAAAAGGTGGAAAAACACATGCATTTGTGTACATTTGTCAATTTTGATTAGTTTTTCCATTGACTTCCATTATAAGAAAAGGATTAAAACGCATCTGTTTTTTTTAAAGTAAACAAAAACGTGGTCGACCACATTTTTGTGTATGTTAAAAAAAAAAAACGGATGCGTTTTTCTCATAATGGAAGTCAATGGTAAAACGGAGCAAAACAGATGTGACACAAATGCCTCAGTTTTTCCTCTTTTACTGCAAAAACGGATATAATAAAAGGATACCAAAAACTTAGTGTGAACCCAGCCTAAAAGAGATATTTTTTGAACCATTCTAATTGTTCTTATACCTAAAAACTAAACCAGCTGAATACAAATTGTTTACTGAATATAAATATTATGCATACTGTATATATTTCCATGGTTACAGACTACAAACAACACATTTGTAGTCTGATCCTGAAGTCATACTTCTCCCTGCTTCTTCTGAACCTACTGCATGTACAAGACATAGGAAATACAGTAGATGGTTATGGTATTGAAAATAATACAGTATAGAGTGATCCACTAACATATAATATGAATTGGTTTAATATATGGAGACCATAGGTAATTAATTCCAAAGCCCTTCAATTTTTAACCTGAAATATAAAAAAAATTAGAAAATAAGAGAAAGAGGTAGTAAATATATGATCACTTGGAGGCCAATCACCAGGATCCCCAATGGTTAAGAGCATTCCACAAGAATGTGAATGAAGCAGTTGTACATCTGGGTGACCATTCACTGTCTATGGGACGCACAGCAATAGCTAAGTACTGTTCAGTACATAATTCAGCTATCTCCCTCAGTGCCACTGGCGGGGTGGTCATGCAGGTGTAAGACTACTTCATTTAAATGGGGCACCCTTGGCTTGTTGTTCTCTTGACCAGTGGTGGTCCCAGTGATTGGACCCCCAGCAGGACTGCTCAATTACATTGCATAGATGGAGGCATAATTCACTTTTTTTCCCCATTGATTCATTTTAATAACATACAAATCCAATGGTTGGGGTGTTTGTAAGGGGAGAACATATAAGGGGATTCATATTGGCTCTGTGATTAGATAGATTGGAAAGAACGTCAGAAAGCGGAGACACACATTCTTGATAGTATGTGTTTTCAGTATACATTTCCTTGTATTATATATGTTGTTGAGAAAATGCTAGGTTTAAAGTATAGTTTCACCTATGATGAACCAAAAACAGTGTTATTATTGAAATCACTCCCTTTAGAAGCAGAGGTCTGGGTAATAGCATGCAGAACTGCAGGGGGTATGTAATACCCCACTATTGCCTCTTGTAGCATTATTACCTGAATATCTCCATCTAGCAGTGCTAGCGGATTACAAGCTGCCGTTTATAGTATATTATTATTAGTGTTTAGGACATATACTATACAGAGTAACAAAAGCCAATAGCTTGTCAGGCTGCCAAAGAGGCTGTGAAATTCCTTTATTGTTATTTTAATGATTCCCTTGTGTCGGTAAACAGAGACAATGTAAAAACTTATAAAGGGAATTGCAGTTTAAAGGGAACCTACCAGACTGAACAGCATTTTCCTTGAATGGGATTGTCTCCTTAGGACAACGTCCCAGCTCTGGACTTCCCACTACATGACCCCTTATAAGCTGCCGCCACTGCACATTGTGTGGGGAGCTGTTATTTCCGGACCCTGTTCAGTGAACAGCATCGGGCACTAATAGGCATGTACTGTACAATATTTTAACACCCGGGCATTAAAATGACAATGTGTGACTTTAATGCAATACTGCCCCTGCAGTAAAGAACGGACGCTGATTCCATTGTAATCAGGGTCCATTCTTTACATAAAAAGAACGTTGTGTGAACATAGCCTAAGGATATAATCACACAAGTTAACAAAAGAGAAAAGCAGCCGACTTTATTTAAAAAGACCTCCGTAGGGCTGGGCGGTATACCGTGAAAATACCGATACCGTCCCTGGCCTCGGTTAACCGACCTCAAGTTCGCCAGGACGGTATCTGCGGTATTTTCACCTGCCCGCCCCAGGACACTGACAGGTCATACTCCCCTTCCGGCCGCTCTCACACTGAGCTTCCCGCTCTCACAGCATCTTCTATATACAGCATGCAGTGCTGGGGGTCCCGGGCCGCGTTCCCTTGCCTTGAGGCGTGATGCGGGGGCCGGCGGTGAACCGAGCACTGACACCAACAGGTGCCGTGCTGGGGAGGGGGCTGCGCGCAGTTATAGGGAGAGGTCCCTGAGTGCCGCTGCGGGGGTGCCACAGGCCGGAGATAGAGGGGTGTGGAGTAGGGCTGAGCGATTAATCGAAGCTGCTCTAGCCGGCACTGACCTGCTCCTTCCTATAGCGGAACGAGCTCTCCGGTCTCTGGAGGAGGCCGCAGGGACAGCTGAGTTCCTGTGATTGGGGCAGTGGTGACAATGCAGAGAGCGGAGGAGGAGATGTGCCTGTGAGGATCAGCGTGGCTGTGAGGTGGGGGAGGCCGGGACTCGGGAGGCCGGGACTCGGGAGTCTGCCGCTGCGGAGATCAGTGATAATGCGGTGGGAATCAATTCGTCTCACTGACAGGGAAGCAGGGTGTGTGAGGAGGACGCTGCAGCCCCCGACATTGCAGCCTGCTGATCTGTGTAACGGACAGATCAGGACAGAAACCAGTGAGCTGCGGCGTTCTGTGTGGTGACCTGTGACCTCTGCCAGGTCGTGTGCCTCCTCCCTTCTCAGCCATTCCTGCAGCGTCCAGTATCCTTTGCCCCTGCTGTAAGTCTTCTCTCTCCTCTGTCCAGCTACTACTCCCATCATACCCCAACAGCTAAACAGTGCATAACTACTGCCCCCAGCATACCCAACAGCTGATACAGTGCATAACTACTGCCCCCAGCATACCCAACAGCTGATACAGTGCATAACTACTGCCCCCAGCATACCCAACAGCTGATACAGTGCATAACTACTGCCCCCAGCATCCATCATAGCTCAAACGGTGCATAACTACTGCCCCCAGCATACCCAACAGCTGATACAGTGCATAACTACTGCCCCCAGCATACCCAACAGCTGATACAGTGCATAACTACTGCCCCCAGCATACCCAACAGCTGATACAGTGCATAACTACTGCCCCCAGCATACCCAACAGCTGATACAGTGCATAACTACTGCCCCCAGCATACCCAACAGCTGATACAGTGCATAACTACTGCCCCCAGCATACCCAACAGCTGATACAGTGCATAACTACTGCCCCCAGCATACCCAACAGCTGATACAGTGCATAACTACTGCCCCCAGCATACCCAACAGCTGTATAACTGTGCCTGCTTTCTGGGTGCATTGCACCGCTCTGGAGAGGCAGAGGAAAGCCATCTAGCTGGCCGCTATAATGAGGGACAACAGGTGTAAAGTTTTATTATACAGCACAGAGACAGTAAATCCAATATTTTTAACAATGCTATTTTATTTAAGAACAGCTATAAGATAGCCAACCCCTTTTAAGGCCACATTCCCACATGCATGTAAACACATGTGCTTGAAACCTAGCCAATGGCATTCTCCAGCTGTTGCACAATGTTTCTGGGATTAGAATGCATTTGCATGCATGTGAGATTGTGGCCTAAAGTGGCTATCCAATCTTTAAAAAATAATATATCCTCAGGATAGGCCACAAGTATCGGTATGGTGGGGGTCAGCATGTCAGCTCACTTGCTGATCAGCTGTTTAAAAAGGCTGCAGGCCCTTCAAACAGCTGATTAGTGTGAGCGCCCGCCAGTCTGCCCCTCAACTATACCTGTACTACTACACCCCTCATCTGTACCTGTACTACTACTACTACACCCCTCCTCTATACCTGTACTACTACTACTACTACACCCCTCCTTTATACCTGTACTACTACTACTACACCCTTCGGCTGGGTTCACACACTGTATACTTCAGGCAGTATTTGGTCCTCAAGTCAAGTCCTCATAGCAACCAAAACCAGGAGTGGATTGAAAACACAGAAAGGCTCTGTTCACACAATGTTGAAATTGAGTGGATGGCGTCATATAACGGTAAATAACTTCCATTATTTCAATATAACAGCCGTTGTTTTAAAATAACAGCAAAAATTTGCCATTAAATGACGGCCATCCACTCAATTACAACATTATGTGAACATAGCCTTTCTGTGTTTTCAATCCACTCCTGGTTTTGGTTGCTATACAGCCTCACAAATACAGCCTCAAATATACATAGTGTGAACCCAGCCTTCATCTGTACCTGTACTACTACTACTACACCCCTCCTCTATACCTGTACTACTACTACTACTACACCCCTCATCTATACCTGTACTACTACTACACCCCTCAGCTATACCTGTACTACTACACCCCTCAGCTATACCTGTACTACTACACTCCTCAGCTATACCTGTACTACTACACCCCCTCATCTATACCTGTACTACTACTACACCCCTCATCTATACCTGTACTACTACACCCCTCATCTGTACCTGTACTACTACTACTACACCCCTCATCTATACCTGTACTACTACACTCCTCAGCTATACCTGTACTACTACACCCCCTCATCTATACCTGTACTACTACTACACCCCTCATCTATACCTGTACTACTACACCCCTCATCTGTACCTGTACTACTACTACTACACCCCTCCTCTATACCTGTACTACTACTACTACTACACCCCTCAAATATACCTGTACTACTACTACACCCCTCAGCTATACCTGTACTACTACACCCCTCAGCTATACCTGTACTACTACACTCCTCAGCTATACCTGTACTACTACACCCCCTCATCTAGAGCTGGGCGGTATACCGCAAAAATACCGATACCGTCACTGGCGTCGGTTAACCGACCTCAACTTAGCCAGGACGGTATCTGCGGTATTTTTGTACTTCCTGTCCCGTCAGAGCACACATGCGCGCCGCCCGGCATTAGCGCTGCACGTTATGTGCAGGGACGCCGGCATCAGAGCGGGAGGAGGAGGAGGAGGGGCAGCAGCAAAAGCTTACCTTCCGCCCCCCGCAAGTCCCGTCCAAGCGCTCGCTCTCCCCACCCGTCCGGTCCCACCTCACATGTCCAAGGCCCCCACCCCACTGGTCCGGTCCCGTCCCGTCCGAGGCCTCACCACCTCTCCTCACCCGTCCGAGGCCCCTACCGGTCCGGTCCTATCTGAGCGCCCCCCACATCCGGCCGGCGAGCGCTGCACGTGTGTGTGCCGGGACGCTGGCATTTCAGAGCTGGAGCTGGAGGAGCAGCACTTGGCGGCAGCTGTCCTGTAGTTCCCTCATTAACAGTACAGGAGTCTAGCATAGGAGGAATGGATGTGCTTCAGCAAGCAGGATGTCACACACAGCAATGTCTCCTATAGCTTATCCTGCCTGCTGAAGCCCATTCACTCCTCCTCCTATGCTACACTCCTGTACTGTTAATGAGGGAACTACAGTCATACACCCCTGCCCCCCCCCTGTACAGTCATACACCCCTATCCCCCCTGTACAGTCATACACCCCTATGCCCCCCTGTACAGTCATACACCCCTATCCCCCCCTGTACAGTCATATACCCCTATCCCCCCCTGTACAGTCATACACCCCTATCCCCCCCTGTACAGTCATACACCCCTATCCCCCCCTGTACAGTCATACACCCCTATCCCCCCCTGTACAGTCTTACACCCCTATCCCCCCCTGTACAGTCTTACACCCCTATCCCCCCCTGTACAGTCATACACCCCTATCCCCCCTGTACAGTCATACACCCCTATCCCCCCTGTACAGTCATACACCCCTGTCTGCGCCCCCCTGTATAGTCATACACCCCTGTCACCCCCCCGTATAGTCATACACCCCTGTTGGCCCCCCTGTATATAGTCATACACCCCTGTTGGCCCCCCTGTATATAGTCATACACCCCTGTCGGCCCTCCCTGTATACAGTCATACACCCCTGTCGGCCCCCCCTGTACAGTCATACACCCCTGTCGGCCCCCCCTGTACAGTCATACACCCCTGTCGGGCCCCCCCTGTACAGTCATACACCCCTGTCGGGCCCCCCTCTATAGTCATACATCCCCAAATAATGACAAATGGTAATGATAATAATAATGATAATAGACTAACCACGGGTTGCTGCTGAGTGAGTTCTTTTTTACTTTTTTGATATCGCCAGTTTGTCATGGCAAGTGGGTGTGGTTTGTAAAAAGGGGCGTGTCATAATTATCGTTCAGTTATCGTCACCGCGGCTACATGTGCGATAAACCGCGATATTGATTTTGGCCCATATCGCCCAGCCCTACCCTCATCTATACCTGTACTACTACTACACCCCTCATCTATACCTGTACTACTACTACACCCCTCATCTATACCTGTACTACTACTACACCCCTCATCTATACCTGTACTACTACACCCCTCATCTGTACCTGTACTACTACTACACCCCTCATCTATACCTGTACTACTACTACTACACCCCTCATCTATACCTGTACTACTACACCCCTCATCTATACCTGTACTACCACTACTACACCCCTCATCTATACCTGTACTACTACTACACCCCTCCTCTATACCTGTACTACTACACCCCTCCTTTATACCTGTACTACTACACCCCTCATCTATACCTGTACTCAGGGCCGCCATCAGGATTTTCGGGGCCCCATACAGCCAAATTGTCTGGGCCCCCCCCCCACTAACGAAAACTATGGAACGTATCTTTGACTCAGGGCTGGCCTTTGGGGGGTGCGACCTGTGTGGTTGGCACAGGGCACATCACTCCCGGCTAGCTGGGGTGGGGATGTAGCGGCAAACAAACAGCACACTTAACATACAAATTGAAATTAGATCTGCTTTGCAACTAGAACCCCCAGCATGCCTGGTCAGCCGCTGCTGATATATATATATATATATATATATATATATATATGGATGTAGTATACACATATATATATGCTGGATATAGTATACACATACCATACAGCCTGGATATAATATACAGATACCATACAGCATCACCCCTCCAGACTCCATGTCCACAGAAATCAACACACACACACACATCCTCTTTAATATGACCCACGGATAGAACGCCGCCATCACGGTAAAGCCGATGCCGTGGTATGTTTTTAGAACTGCGGCCCGGTTCCCGTGTATGGCGCCGTTCTATCCACGGGTACCGTGCTAGGTCTGAAGCACAGGAGGCGGGCCGGCTTGCCCCAGTGGGCGGAATCCCCCGCCTCCCTATGACGCGGCTCCATTGATTATAATGGAGCCCCGTCATAGAGGGGAGGGAATTCCCTCCCACTGGGGCAAGCCGGCCCGCCGCCAGTGCTTCAGACGCATTGTTGCATTGGTCAAGCACAGCAGAGCCGAGTTGTCGGTTACATTGGTCAAGCACAGCAGAGCCGAGTTGTCGGTTACATTGGTCAAGCACAGCAGAGCCGAGTTGTCGGTTACATTGGTCAGGCACAGCAGAGTTGTCAGTTACATTGGTCAGGCACAGCAGAGCTGAGTTGTCTGTTACATTGGTCAGGCACAGCAGAGTTGTCAGTTACATTGGTCAGGCACAGCAGAGCTGAGTTGTCGGTTACATTGGTCAGGCACAGCAGAGTTGTCAGTTACATTGGTCAGGCACAGCAGAGCTGAGTTGTCGGTTACATTGGTCAGGCACAGCAGAGTTGTCAGTTACATTGGTCAGGCACAGCAGAGCCGAGTTGTCGTTTACATTGGTCAGGCACAGCAGAGTTGTCAGTTAGATTGGTCAGGCACAGCAGAGCTGAGTTGTCGGTTACATTGGTCAGGCACAGCAGAGTTGTCGGTTACACTGGTCAGGCACAGCAGAGCTGAGTTGTCGGTTACATTGGTCAGGCTCAGCAGAGCCGAGTTGTCGGTTACATTGGTCAGGCTCAGCAGAGCCGAGTTGTCGGTTACATTGGTCAGGCACAGCAGAGCCAAGTTGTCAGTACGGTAGGGACTGGTTCAGCAGTAGCAGATTTATATACTATACCAGGATGGGGGCACACACACACACACTCTCTCTCTCTCTCACACACTCACACACTCACACTCACTCTCTCACACACACTTACTCTATGCAGGGAAGCTCCAGGACCCATTCAGTCTTCAGTGCTCCTCATACAGCGGCTCCTCCCCTCCCCCTCATGTTCCGACCTTGCAGCAGAGACGACGGCAGCCAGGGAAGTTTGTGAGATGGAAGGAGGGAGGGAGGAATGAGGAGAGGGGGAGGCAGGAGGGAGGAGGGAGAGAGGAGAGAGGAGAGAGGAGAGAGGAGAGAGGAGAGAGGAGAGAGGAGAGAGGAGAGAGGAGAGAGGAGAGAGGAGAGAGGAGAGGGGCCCGCTGCATCTACCTGTCATCTGGGAGAGCACACCGGCCGGAAGTCACCAGCTCCACACGAGCCTGGGAGCTGCTGAGGAGGGGGCCGGTCCATTGTGGAGGGAGGGGGGGATTCTGCAGCCCGGTCCACAGACAGTGCAGGGGGGAGGAGGGCCTAATGATTTTAGTTAAGTAGAAGGGGCCCCTTACATCTGCGGGAGCTCTCCCCTCTCCCTGCACTGTCTGTATACCAGGTTTCTCATAAAAGTGAAGTGTGTGGGAGACCCGGGCCCCCCCATAGGCCGGGCCCCATACACCTGTACTGCCAGTAATGCCCTGTTGGCGGCCCTGCCTGTACTACTACTAAACCCTCATCTATACCTGTACTACTACTACACCCCTCCTCTATAGCTGTACTACTACTACACCCCTCCTCTATAGCTGTACTACTACTACACCCCTCCTCTATAGCTGTACTACTACTACACCCCACCTCTATAGCTGTACTACTACTACACCCCTCATCTATACCTGTACTACTACTACTACACCCTCATCTATAGCTGTACTACTACTACACCCCTCCTCTATAGCTGTACTACTACTACACCCCTCCTCTATAGCTGTACTACTACTACACCCCTCCTCTATAGCTGTACTACTACTACACCCCTCCTCTATAGCTGTACTACTACTACACCCCACCTCTATAGCTGTACTACTACTACACCCCTCCTCTATACCTGTACTACTACTACTACTACACCCTCATCTATAGCTGTACTACTACTACACCCCTCCTCTATAGCTGTACTACTACTACACCCCTCCTCTATAGCTGTACTACTACTACACCCCTCCTCTATAGCTGTACTACTACTACACCCCTCCTCTATAGCTGTACTATTACAACCCTTATCCACTATACCTCCACTACTATACCCTACCTAGATGGAAGCACAAAGATCTCCTATACTATATGGGGGCACAGAGTGGCACATATTTGGCAAACCTACTTATGAAGGAGGCACAAAGGGGGCTTGTCTACTACATGGGGGCACAGGGGGAGCACTGGTACACTGGGAAGCAATATAGTTGTTGTCTCAAATGTTCTGTTTATTTAGCATAAAGGGGGAAAAAAATGAGATTTAAATGGAGAATCTATCCTAGTGTGAAGCTATCACAT
Source organism: Dendropsophus ebraccatus (assembly GCF_027789765.1). NCBI lineage: Eukaryota > Metazoa > Chordata > Amphibia > Anura > Hylidae > Dendropsophus > Dendropsophus ebraccatus. The sequence continues at coordinate 55,906,197 of NC_091455.1, forward strand.
GGCCTACTTGCTATATAGCACTGACAATTAGCAGGAGCTGGAGCTTTGTTTACATAGGATTGGACCCCTTGTGATCTGGTCACTTTATTGTACTGTCACTTTATTGCTCTTTTCACACCTGTGTCCAAGTTTTCGTTGAGAACAGTGCAGGATCCAGCCACGCATGACCACCACCTGCACCTGGTGAACCCCAATAACAGACAGGGGGGCTGTTGGGTTCCATATTTTATTTCTGTAAGTGATAATGGAATGTGACATCAATGTGAACAAAGCCTCAGTGTGTGTGTATGTGTGTGTATATATATATATATATATATATATATATATATATATATATATATATATATATATAATATATGGGAAGTTCTGTCTTATAGCAGTACCTGATCATAATAGATTTTAATGCAGTGCATACGCTACAATATGGCGCAGCTTGTGGGATATACCAAACTCGGACTTTCCGGTATAAAAACAGATGACACATCTGAGGGGGAATATTTTCCTCAGTCAGATCCAGAGGACTGCACCTACAGGGGTTGTCACCCTGCTTTCCTAGTCTGCACTGCTCCTACAGCTGTAGTGTGTACATGGCTGTATACCTGTAAATACACTTCCTGTCATATGTACATACTATGCACACACTGCATGACGTGTGTATACAGCCATGTACATACTACGGAATGTGTACATACAGGTATACAGCTAGGTACACTTTACGGGACGTGTACATACAGATGTACAGCTAGGTACACAATACAGGATGTGTATATACAGGTATGCTGTATATACAGGTATGGCTGTATACCTGGTTATACACGTCCAGGTCTCTTCTGAGACCCCCTAATAATGACAAATAATAATGACTATAGAGTAAATGGCCCTGCCTTGCGTTGCTGCTCAGTGAGTTCCTTTTTTTAAAAAAAATTATTGAAACTAAATTGTCAGTTTCACATGGCCAAATGGGTGTGGCTTGCAAAAGGGGTGTGGCTTGCAAACAGGGCGTGTCATAATTATCGTTCAATTATCATTACCGCGGCTACATCTACGATAAACCGCGATATTAATTTAGGCCAATATTGCCCAGCCCTAGACCTCCGTTACTGCCACAATGTAATTGAATTTAATGGAATGCATTGAAGTCAATGGAATGACGGATGTCCACAGACTGTAAAATGACGGACGTTGTCTGTGCTGACAGCAAAATAATGATCATGGCAATTATTTTTGGACGTCTATTGCAAACAGTGCCCGTTATCTTTTAGTTGTTCACACACAGTTTTTCTTTTTTCACCCTCCTTTCACCGTTTTAACTATTAAGACACACCCAGAGGGCAATAAGTCCACCTAAATAATGTACTAACAGAAGTCATTGCACTGACGGGCAGACAAACAGCAAAATAACGGACATCGCAAACTCAAAATGAGTGAAGTCTTTTTAAACGGAGAGGAAAAAACTTTATGTGAACATAGCCTATGACTGCAATTTTCAATGAGACTGTAAGGAGGGCAGAGTCAGTGTGACTGTAAGGAGGGCGGAGTCAGTGTGACTGTAAGGAGGGTGGAGGCAGTGTGACTGTAAGGAGGGCGGAGTCAATGTGACTGTAAGGAGGGCTGAGGCAGTGTGACTGTAAGGAGGGTGGAGGCAGTGTGACTGTAAGGAGGGCGGAGGCAGTGTGACTGTAAGGAGGGCGGAGGCAGTGTGACTGTAAGGAGGGCGGAGGCAGTGTGACTGTAAGGAGGGCGGAGGCAGTGTGACTGTGAAGAGGGCGGGGGTCGTGTGACTGTAAGGAGGGCAGAGGTCATGTGACTGTATGGAGGGCGGAGTTAGTGTGACTGTAAGGAGGGCGGAGGCAGTGTGACTGTAAGGAGGGCAGAGGCAGTGTGACTGTAAGGAGGGCGGAGGCAGTGTGACTGTGAAGAGGGCGGGGGTCGTGTGACTGTAAGGAGGGCAGAGTCAGTGTGACTGTAAGGAGGGCGGAGTCAGTGTGACTGTAAGGAGGGTGGAGGCAGTGTGACTGTAAGGAGGGCGGAGTCAATGTGACTGTAAGGAGGGCGGAGTTAGTGTGACTGTAAGGAGGGCGGAGGCAGTGTGACTGTAAGGAGGGCAGAGATAGTGTGACTGTAAGGAGGGCAGAGGTCATGTGACTGTAAGGAGGGCAGAGGTCATGTGACTGTAAGGAGGGTGGAGGTCATGTGACTGTAAGGATGGTGGAGGCAGTGTGACTGTAAGGAGGGCAGAGATAGTGTGACTTTAAGGAGGGCAGAGGCAGTGTGACTGTAAGGAGGGCAGAGGCAGTGTGACTGTAAGGAGGGCAGAGGCAGTGTGACTGTAAGGAGGGTGGACGCAGTGTGACTGTAAGGAGGGCGGAGGCAGTGTGACTGTAAGGAGGGCAGAGGCAGTGTGACTGTAGGGAGGGTGGAGTCAGTGTGACTGTAAGGAGGGTGGAGGCAGTGTGACTGTAAGGAGGGTGGAGGCAGTGTGACTACTCCTTAGTGCAGTTCTGCTACTATTCCTATATACAGGGCTTGGGGAATGGGGATTACAGTTGATTATTTTGAAAATACGGCCTCGTAACAAACATATGGAGGGTTTGTTCGCAACAAACTGGGGAGGGTTTATGTAGCATAGAGAACCTGACTGGTTCCTTTTAAACAAGACTAGACTGAACATACTTTATTATTCATTTGCTGACTTAATGCTTCTAGTGCATGATATCATTCAGCACTATATACATTACCATCTATCGGTGTCCAGTGAATAGTATCAATACAGTGACACATTAAGATAAAAACCCAAAGCAGCAATGTATGTACATCGGAAAGGACACAAACTCATGATATTTTTGCATTGTTTCGGTTGCCATGGTTTTAGTACATGTTCTGCATAGGGGTCATTTTTAGATGTATAAAGAATCATCTAATTTGGGCTCCTAGTTGTCTGAACATTCGAGGAGGATGTTTCACAGACCAGTACTTACACAGCGGTAATTAGAAGGACTGGTAATCTATTAGCGGACACAAAGGTTATTGATCCACATTGTGCTCTGGATTTAAGGCAATTAGTGAGCAGTAAATGAAGGGACTTTATGGGTGAATTTCCATTCACTATGGCTTACTGTTTCTTACAACAAATACATGTTGTAAAATTGACTTTATCTTTTTATGCATATTTTAAATACCCATGGAAATAACTAGAGATGAGCAAATGTACAGTAGGAAGGAAGTGAAGCGCTTTGTTCCTATATTTGCATTCTGCTCATCCGGCTGCGGGTTTTGAAGTCTGCTCCGCTCCATGCCGCTCCTCCCCGGGTGCTGGGAAAAGATGGATTCAGTCCTGGGAAACTTCTCACGGTTTTTCATCACCCAAGAAGTAGCAGCAGGGAGTGGAGCAGATTTCAAAGCCCACAACCTGAAGAGCAGAATGCCGATAGGGAGGAAGCACTTTGCTTTATTTCTACTGTAGATTTGCTCATCTCTACACATAACTAAGCCATGCATGGAAATGAGATTTAAAAAATTTCATCCATATCCTGCAATTCCTTTCCACCTGATTTTAACACTAAATTAGAGAATTCAAAGTGCCGAGGAGGGGAAGGATGAAAGAAATAATGGGCACTTACCTCCCTGGCTCTGGCGCTGATGCCAGTATACCGCATCTCCAGTCCCCTGTCCCTGGTGGCTTCATGGATGTGAAGTTTCTAGGCCAGTCAGTGGCAGAGACATGACTAAGCAGGCCTAGAACATCATGTCCCAGGTCCTCTCTCTAACCAGGAATTGGCCAGGGACCAGAGCTGCGGTATACGAGCATCAGTGCTGGAACTAGGGAGGTAAACGCAAATTTTTTCTTTCATTCTCCCCTTCCTCGGCAAAAATTTCCCTGTCCGAAATTATCCTTTAATAAAGTATTCCTATAGCACTGGGAGCTATACTGTATGCTTAACTCCGGGAATAGACTGGAGAGAGCAAGATAGGAATACCTCTTTAACACTCAGTGAGGGTCCACTAGGAATTAAAATGGTGGTCCCATGTCTCCTGTGTGATAAAGTGGTGGTTAAAGAGGACCAATCACCTAAAAATCACTGTCCCTATTATCAAAGGAAATCTCTCCCTAAGTCTATCTATGAAGATACAGACTGCCTGTGCAGTCTGTATCTTATCCCTTTACCCAATTCTCTTGATTGCTGAACGAAGGCCGGGCGCCGCCATCTTGATGACGTCACTTTGCGTTTCACCGCTGGAACGCCAGTGACGTATTCAAGATGGCGTCGCCCGGCCTTCCAGCACCGAACAAGAGGATCAGGTAAAGTATAAGCTACAGACTGTAAAGGCAGTCTATTTATGAAGATACAGGCTGCCTTTGCAGTCTGTATCTTATACTTTACCTGTTCCTCTTGTTTGCTGCAGCAAGGCCGGCCCCGCCATCTTGATTACGTCGCTTGCGTTCCACCGCTGGAGCGCAAGCGACGTAATCAAGATGGCGGCGCCCGGCATCGGACTGCAACGGACAAGAGGATCAGGTAAAGTATAAGATACAGACTGCAAAGGCAGTCTGTATCTTCATAAATAGACAAAATGAAGATACAGACTGCTGTTGCAGTCTGTATCTTATACTATACCTGTTCCTCTTCTTCGGCCCGGCCGCCGCCATCTTGATTACGTTACTTGCGTTCCACCACTGGAATGCTAATGACGTAATCAAGATGGCGGCGGACGGCCTTGCTGCCGCTGTGGATGACGGGAGCTTCCTGTCTCGAGCCGGCTCTTTTGAAAAGAGCCAGCGCGAGACAGTGAATTGGAAAGTGAATAAAACAAAAACGCGGCGAAAAAAATAAATAAAAGTATTTACAAATGTTAATTAAATAAATAATTACATTGAATTAGGAAATAAAATTTTTTTAAATTTCTTCCGTGATTGGTTCTCTTTAAGCATGTATAGTGCCACTCTATTTACATGGTGGGTATGGGAACACCATTGTGGTGATTGAACAACACACAACAACACACATAAGTTGCATAATGGAGAAAGGGGGCCTTTCAGGACCAAAAAAGCTTTTCCAATTACAGCAAATACAACATGGTATAACTCACTGATTTAGTCCAATATCTTGGGCCCCCATCAATCACTAGGACAAAGATTGTAGAAAACACGTTGGCCACTTTAAATGATTCCTCTGCAGAGGGTCATTCTTGACTATGAAGACTATGAAGGCACCTACATCTTAGCTTCTGCATCAGTTCAGGAGCAGAATTCAGCTTAAAGTGACTCTGCACCCACAATCTGCCCACCCAAACCGCTTGTACCTTCAGATACCTGCTTTAAATTTCACGATCTGTCCTGGGGTCTGTTCGGCAGGTGATGCAGTTATTAACCTAAAAGACAACTTTTAAACTTGCAGCCCTGTGCCAGTGATTTTCAACCTTTTTTGAGCCGCGGCACACTTTTTATACTTAAAAAATCCCGGGGCACACCACCAACCAAAATGACACAAAATGACATTAAAACAGTACATATTATACATATAGTTAATAATATAGATTCTAAATGTATTCATACTCACTCAGTGTGAAACCTGGGCCTGTTTTCTTCTTCCCCCTGTGCTTCTCTCCACCATACTTCTCCCCCCTACTTCTCTCCTGTGCTTCTCTTCACCATACTTCTCCCCCCTGCTTCTCTCCCCCCTGCTTCTCTCCTGTGCTTCTCTCCACCATACTTCTCCCCCCTTCTTCTCTCCTGTGCTTCTCTCCACCATACTTCTCCCCCTGCTTCTCTCCTGTGCTTCTCTCCCCCCTGCTTCTCTCCTGTGCTTCTCTCCCCCCTGCTTCTCTCCTGTGCTTCTCTCCACCATACTTCTCCCCCTGCTTCTCTCCTGTGCTTCTCTCCCCCATGCTTCTCTCCTGTGCTTTTCTCCACCATACTTCTCTCCCCCCTGCTTCTCTCCACCAAACTTCTCTCCCCCCTGCTTCTCTCCCCTGTTTCTCCCCCATCCCCAGGTTTCTCTCCCCCATTGTTTTCTCCTGTTTCACAGGGGCACCATAGTTTGGGGAACTTTTCCCGCGGCACACCCGACTATGTGTCGCGGCACACTGGTTGAAAATCACTGGCCTAGAGTATCTGTGCCCTAAATTTGCACCACCCCTCCGTCCCTCCTCCCCACCCTCTTTATCATTAGGAATGACACTGGCAGGATTTTTCCTATTCCTCTGCAGTGAACACTGTACAGCTGCCTTAACAATCCAGCCCATGTGCCGTGCTGACACAGCTGATGAATAGGAGAATACCTGCCTAGAGCATTCCTAATGATGAAGAGGGCGGGGAGGAGGGACAGAGAGGTTGTGCCAGCCTAATGCACACACACTCTGGGCCACGCCAATTTGACACAGGGCTGCAAGTTTAAAAGTTGTTTTTTTAGAACAATAACTGCATCACCTGCCGAACAGACCCTAGGACAGATCTTGGATTAAAAGCAGCTATCCGAAGGTACAAGTGGTTTTGGGGGGGGGGGGGGGGGGAAGATTGTGGGTACAGGGTCACTTTAAGAGCCTGTGGTTCCTATGTTTCAGGGATATGGGGGAATAAGATATACTGTAGGACCTCTCTTACAAAACAGGTTAATAGAAAGCCGCACACCTTGGACATATGACTGTACCCTTTCTAGGTTTGATTCTCATTGTAATATTTCTGTCATTTACTGTCGATTAGTTGACATTAAATATTTAAGCACGACTGCGTGCAGCAATTCATTTTTCTCCTATATTATGATTATGTGTTTACTCTCACAGCTATTAAACACGGCCGACTTCAGACGCATTTACAGAGGTTTCTGTACTGAATATAATCACCACCCACATTTTAACTATTTTTGACTCCTTTCTTCTTTTAGTTGTTTTAGTCTCCTACCAGTCAATGTGTTTGTATTCAATGTATTTGAATTAGGAACAAAAACAAAGAAACAAAACCAGTGAACCTAATTACTAACTGAAGTGTGATATGTAAACAACAATGCAAACGTAATACAATTTGTAAGAAGCCAAGCTGCTCTATAGCACTTCATGGAAAGGCTCAAAGGCTTCATGTAAAAGAAGGACCTACAACAGGAAGTACATTCTGTACTGAGACCTACACAAAAACTTGTATTAACTTGTCTCCTCTCCCTGCTGCCAGAGGACTGAGTGTGAGTGAGGCTACAGCGACCCCCTACTCTGGTGCTCAGGCAGCCTAGATCCTACGTGCACAGACATACCCCAAGCATCTAGTGCTTCTACTCCCCACGGCCTCGTCTGAACATCTCCCATCACTGATGCACATGTGTTGCCACCATCTTGCCTATAGGTGGCGCTGGATGCTGTACGACTGCTGCTTCCCTCTGAATTAACTCCTTCACTGATAGCTGCTCCAAGCAGCTGGCACTAGTACCAGCAGGTACCAGCACCAGCAACCTCCTGGGGAGTTGTGTGTGGAGGAAGAGTTAACTGGTTAACCCCTTCTTTACTGATACAGTGTTCCTTATTGATACACAAAAACTTACCTGCCTTGTTTTTGGTTGTGAAAGAATGGTCTGTTTTAATTATTTTGCTTTGTGATTTGCATTACAAGCACGTTCTCTATCCTTAGAATGGGGGCCAAGCTGTGTTTCTTCTTATCCTGGGTAACCCCTTAACTGATCACATGGCGGATCCAACTCTCTTCAAAGAATTGAATTCTTCTTCCCTGTAGCAGGTCTTCCCTATTTTTTAACTCACTATCTATGTTTTAGCTTATGGTTTTGGGGTTAAAAAAGTAAACATTTTGAACAAAATTTATGATAGAACTAAAGGGGATAACCACCATTTTTGTTAGAAGGGTCCCTTAAAAATTGTTTGATCACTGAGCAATTCCCCACAGCACCCCCACAGGGGAAATTAAGCATTACATCTTGTCCACTGAAATGGTCCTTGTGGCACAGAGGTGCTTCTTGTAGCCACTTCAGAGATTTTTTTACCTAATAGTTGAGAGAGTTAATCTGTTAACTCAAAATACTCCAAGATGATATTGTAAATTTGTTGTCCTGTGATAATTACTTGGCTGTGTTTTTACTCTTTTAAAGGAAAATTCGAAGCAGGATTCAAGTTCGGTAGAGACTCCACTATGTGTTTGAAAGTGACTACATCTGAAAGGTCACAGTGTTTTACACATATTTTCTAATGTAAGAATTACCTATTAAACAAGATGCATTCTGCAGTTACCCAGGTTATTTATAGAGGTCTTTATACTAAAGCTGTGAACTCTCTGTAGGCAATGCTAACACTTCAGGTAAGATACTTTCACATTTTCTTTTGCTGGAATTTCCAAGTGTGACATCTCAGCTGATCTTGGCTGGAAATAGCTTCCAGTTCCCCTATTACTAACAACGCAGATATGCAGTGAGGTCAGCAATCTGACATCCGCTTGCCGCAAACATTGGACACTTGAAAAAGATCTTCTCCACAGAGACACTGAGAATAACATCTTTACCTAACTAGGCAACCTTACATATTACATGGGAATCATTAACCACCGACAACTACTTTATCTCTCACTCATTTACTGTATGTCTGTAGTGTTACTGTGGCTATTAATCGATAAAACAATCGCACATAAGAATCCCTTCAAATTATTCTCATAAAGGGCATTGTTCTTTTAAGCACTCCATCTGCAGAAATATATGATAAGTGATACTGTAACCCCCCTTACTCTATGTTCTCTGCACCGTCCACAAGCTTAGATGCTGCACATTTGATATATACCTGTATAAAAACTAATAGAGCGCAGGCTAGTTTAGATAAAAAAATAAGAAGTATATAGCATTGCTGAAACCACCAAAAATCTATTCGTCTGTACTTACCGGTCGAGCAGTTGCTGAGTACTACAATTCCTAGAATGCATTGCTTTCCCCAGCTCTCCATCACAGTCCTTCCACCCTGCCTACTCCCCTCCCCCAGCACTCCTGCCAGTTCCCCACCTAGAGCTGTTTCAGAACAACCTCATCAGTGCTGCATCATTCAGTACAAGGCAGCATGCTGTATTCAGACCTCCCTCTCCTTAAATGCCTCCCTATATATGTGTGTATGACAGGGAGATGGTGATGTAGGCTGGAGGGGGTGGTTAGAGATGGTGACATCACTCAGGTGTGTGTCTACACCTCACAGATAAGATTCAGCCATCGTTTGAGGAAGATGTATAATCTATGGAGAAAGAAAGGAACTGGGGACAATACACATTTTGTAATTCTTCTATTTTCAACTTCCTGTCAGGAGGAATTATGTAAAAGCACGCTGAAGCCAGTAATATTAGGGATGACACTATATTAGTAACTTAAATATCTTGGGGTGATAGTTTTATTTAAATATAATTTTCTGATACCAGAATACCCCTTTAAGCCATGGTCCCAAGTGTCTTGTAGGTTGCAGGTCTAAAATAACCTGAACCTATGGATTGTGAGAGAATGGCACATACAGGAAACAGCCACTTGTTGTGGCTATGCACACCATGGTCACAACATGACCTGATTTTTTATACACTAACTATCATGTAGTTAATGTCAGTAAGGCACTAAATCCCTCCGAGTAGATGTATGGGTCCTAATGGGACTATCATTTTGTGGACAGGACAAATATTTGATTGTGGATATTAATAAAAGAAACTTACTACAATACTTTCTAATTTATCATGTTCTACTTACAAAATCTTACAAAATGATGGAAAGCAAAGACTAATACAAAGAGGCAATTAAATATAATTGTGTCCCACCGGTCTTTGTGTTCATCTATAATATTCACATCATGATTATTGCATGTTTGTGTGTGTTCAAAATGTGAATATAAACTTTTCGTTTTGTGTAATTGATAAGGACGATTGACCAAACTACCTCCGAAATAAAATATATCATCAGCTAAACTTGTGTACAGAGGTATATATGTATTGTACATCTACATATACACCACTGTTTGGTGCTCTGTTTTTTTTAATTTGTTGACAAATGCCGCCCTTCCACAGTCTGTAGAAATCTCCTCACTTGCTCTGCCTCCATAGTTTCTCCATTCCTAATATCAAATACTGGGCCAGAGGTACTAAAGGATCTTTTGACAAACTTTGACAGCTCGCTTCCCCACTCGCCTGTGTAATACGGCCTTAATTTCCCTTTGTTCTCAACTAAAGGCCCTATTCCACGGAACGATTATCGTTCGTTTTCGGACGATATCGACCGCTACGGACGATAATCGTTCCGTGGAATAGAGTGCAACGATCAGCCGACATCGTTCATGTCGGCTGATCGTTGCAGTCGCTTTTTTTTTCAACATGTTGAAAAACAAGCGACTGATATAGCAGTGATCTGCTGCCGTCGCTCCGTTGAATAGGAGCGTCGGCAGCAGATGCTGCTATATCCTATGGGCTGCCCGGACGATCAGCGATCCCCCGGGCAGCCCCCCCGCAGCTCCCCGCCGCCCCTCCCGCACTCACCCGCTCGCTGCAGCCGCGTTGAATAGCGGCGGCAGCGAGCGGGGAACGAGGAGCAAACGAGCGCTAATAGCGCTCGTTTGCTCCTCTAAAACGACCCGTGGAATAGGGCCATTACTTGCTTTGTTTCTTGTTTTTTTGTTTTTTTTTTACCCACCGGCCTACATTTACTTATTTGGAAAACTCAACATTACACTACCAAGGGAAAAAGGTGTAAATGAAATCCCAGGTTTATTTACGTCAAAGTGTCAATTTATTAAAGGTCCAGCGCAAAAATAGTAAATGAGGCAAAATAAACAAGCTAGTTGGGCTAAAAATAATGAAAAGGAAAACTCACATAGTAAATGTGGCCCATCGAATACAATGCCAGGAATGGATTTAAAAAAGTTTGTATGTTCTGGCTTTGTATTCAATAATTACAATTAAAAACCTGAATGTGTGTACATACCCATAAGATGAATGCTGTTACACACTGCCCTGCAATGCCATACTCCAAGGGTGGCATCCACCACTCAACCATTCTATCCTCTGTATAACATATACATCGGGTGTTTTTAATATTGTATATGCTAAAAGGAGATGAAAAACGAGATGTGAATGAAGCCTTAGAACCCTGTCATGTACGTAATCTGTACAAGCAAATCAATATTCCCTACAGCAGGTGAGAAAATCCGAAATCACACAGTTTACAGAACCCTGCTGTGTTCCAGCCTACAAAGATGCCTGCAAAATTAATAAGTCGAGATCCGGCTCCTTAAATGTCAGCACGTTCCACTTCATTGCCATAATAGATAAACACTGCAAAGTTCACGGTATTGTACATAGAAAACTCCGAGCATCTTCTGATTGCAGCAAACATCAAACCAAAGGGCGTAGGTTTATAAACATATTATATTCTATATCTATATCTATATCGGCCATCTTTGGCTATATGAATACTTACAGGAATACATAGAACATTTTCCATACATCACAGGCAACACTGCTGCAGTATTGGTTACAACGACCCTTGTCTGAGTATCTGTTACCCAGAATCCCATTGCCAGCTATGCAAGTAAATCTTCCAGCAAAGAGATAGGATCACCTTTAGTATCATAATGACGGTGCCACATTAAATACACTTCAATGCAATAATAGAGGCAACTATACTAAACCATGATCTTGGGTATATTGATTGATATTGTAGTATTATAATTAGGCTGGGTTCACACTATGTATATTTGAGGCTGTATTTGTGAGGCTGTATAGCAACCAAAACCAGGAGTGGATTGAAAACACAGAAAGGAACGTTCACATAATGTTGTAATTGAGTGGATGGCCGTCATTTAATGGCAAATTTTTGCTGTTATTTTAAAACAACGGCTGTTATATTGAAATAATGGCAGTTATTTACCGTTATATGACGGCCATCCACTCAATTTCAACATTGTGTGAACAGAGCCTTTCTGTGTTTTCAATCCACTCCTGGTTTTGGTTGCTATGAGGACCTGACTTGAGGACCAAATACTGCCTGAAGTATACAGTGTGTGAACCCAGCTTTTAGGGTGCGTTCACACGTACAGGATCTGCAGCAGATTTGATGGCGCAGATATGAAGCTGCAGATTCAAAACAAATCAATTCTGGGCCATCAAATATGCGGATCTGCTGCAGATCCTGTACGTGTGAACGCACCCTTAGGCTGGGTTCACACTACGTATATTTCAGTTAGTATTGTGGTCCTCATATTGCAACCAAAACCAGGAGTGGATTGAAAACACAGAAAGGCTCTGTCCACACAATGTTGAAATTGAGTGAATGGCCGCCATTTAATGGTAAATATTTGCTGTTATTTTAAAACAACGGCTGTTATATTGAAATAATGGCCGTTATTTACTGTTATATGGCGGCCATCCACTCAATTTCAACATTGTGTGAACAGAGCCTTTCTGTGTTTTCAATCCACTCCTGGTTTTGTTTGCAATATGAGGACCACAATACTGACTAAAATATATGTAGTGTGAACCCAGCCTGAGAATGTTTTTAACAAAAGGTCTTTTTACTGAAATTCATGTATTAGGCCCAATGCATATATTAATGCACAAGGACTGTATAGCTCACTGATAGTAATGGTTGCTTAACTACAATACTCCAATGTACCTGTGTGTACCAGAACCTGTATACCGGATCGGAAATTTATTCTTAGAAGATCTCGGGTGGCAGGAAAAAGAAAAAAAAACATGCATGTACTCATCTGCCTTTAATACTTCGCCTGCGCTGTTCCTGCAAGTTCCTGCTGTCAGTGATTCCCGTTCTCCATCCTGACATATAGAAAATGACTACTTAGCCAAACACTCGTGACAGTAGTTAACCACCTTAGTCACTGACTAGCTGAACAGGCATTTCCTATATGTTGGGATGGAGAGTAGACCCTTCACTTCCAGGGTCGTTGCACTCCCCATCTCATTGTGGAAGATGTGCTCCAATGTAAGTATATGGAGTTGTCTTATGCAAAGAGAAAAAGAGGGGAGCACTCAATCACATACATCTTATGGCTCTATTTAGAAATCAGGTCTGAACCCTCAGGCCAAGCACAACTATTGACTTGTCTGTTTGAGAGGTCCAAAAAAATTTTTTTTAAGTGACAGCAAAACTTTACTACCTTTACTTACATATATAAATATATTCCAAAGGCAGAAAAAGCAATACACCTACAGTCACTCAATATAGTCTTCTTAAGGCTATGTTCCCACCATGTCTTCTTAGGTAAAATAATGGCCGTTATTTTATATTGGCAGCAGTAACTAATAATCATGATCAATACAAACAACGGCCTTGTTTTCACCTAAAAAAGAAGACTTAGTGGGAACATAGCCTTGTAGTGTGATATGGAAGGGAAATCTGTCTCCCAACACGGCTTACATATAATTACAGACTGATTTTGTGGCCGAGAGACCTGAACATTAGCCCCATTGGAATTAAGGTGGCTGTTCGGAAGTATTTGCTTGTTTCACAGTGGTAAAAAGATATTACAGAACGTAAATGTTAAAATAAATATAAAGTGCATTTAAGGCTGTCCTTATCTACAGTACTGTGTGTCATACATGGATGTATCAATATAATTCCTGTACAGTATCTAGGCAATCCAATAGATCCTTCGGTAGCAAAAGGCTTAATATTAAATAAACTTGGTCTAATAAACATGAAGGAAGAAGATGGTAAACAGGCTGGAAAGGCTGGAGGGAGTAACGTGAAATACTTGACAAAATAAGTCAGCCCAGGAATACAAATCAGCTCATCACATGATGCACATGTCTAATCTCAATACACACTGGTAACTTGATGTATCCCGATGTGTTATAGGAACAGTTCCTACTGCTAAAACTCCACTTGCATAGAATAGTCTCCCAGCAACTAAAGCAATAAAGGTGGGATGTAATTATTTAACATTAAAGGGAGTGCATCATTTAAAAAGTTTACATTCTAAAATTTATATATATATATATATATATATATATATATATATATATATATATATACATATATATATATATATATATATATATATATATATTGAGAAGACACAAAAAATTAACCATTTTGTCGTTTACATGTCAGCCTTGCCATTTAGTGTGATAGTAGAAAGACGGCACTCTGTGGGTCAGTGGTGCTTGTGGTAGAAAAATCCAGGCAAATGTAGTAAAGAATCCTGGTACTCACTAAAATCGAAACTTATTTAAACTTAAAGGAGAAGTCCAGCCAAACTTTTTATTAAAGTATTGTATTGACCCCCAAAAGTTACACAAATCACCAATATACACTTATTACGGGAAATGCTTATAAAGTGCTTTTTTCCCTGCACTTACTACTGCATCAAGGCTTCACTTCCTAGATAACATGGTGATGTCACCGACCGACTCCCAGAGCTGTACAGGCTGTGGCTGCTGGAGAGGATGATGGCAGGGGGACACTGAGGGACACAGGGCACTGGAGGGACACTGATCATCCTCTCCAGCAGCCACAGCCCACACAACTGTGGGAGTCGGGTCGTGACATCACCATTTTATCCAGGAAATGAAGCCTTGATGGAGTAGTAAGTGGAGGGAAAAAAGCACTTTATAAGCCTTTCCCGTAATAAGTGTATATTGGTGATTTGTATAACTTTTGGGGGGCAATACAATACTTTAATAAAAAATTTCACTGGAATTCTCCTTTAATGAAACTTATTTATTCAGTGTAGTAACTCACAGGTGGGTTACAAGAATGCGTTTCAGCTCACTGGCCTTCAACAACTCTACAGATTGCTCTGATCACTATGTAGCTGATTGGTTTGAAATCTCTCATTGGCAGTGTGTCAATACTTTCCATCAATTGGCTACCCAATGAACTGAGCCATCGGCTTTTGGTCATTGTGTATGAGACAGTGATGTGGCTTTGCCGGACAGCTGGAGTGGTGGTTTTAGCAACTCACCTATGTGGCTAAGCCATCAATCCTAAAGGACGAATCTAATCTGCTGATAGCTCCCTACTGCACACGTGCCGCTGAGGATGAAGGTGAGTCTCTTACCTTCATCCTTGGCACCATTCCTGCACAGTTTTAATCTAATCCATGGTCCGGTAAAGCCATTTGGAGCACTGCCCTGCCCCCACTGGTCAGCCTTTTCTAAAGAATAACAGTTGAGTGGGCTGACTAGGGGTAGGCTGGATTGGGATTCAGGGGCAGGCAGTGCTCCAGTACCAAGGATTACATTAAAACTGTACGGGAACGGCGCCAAGGATAAAGGTAAGAGACACATGTACAATAGGGAGCTATCAGTAGGTTAGATTTGTCTAACCTGCTGATACTTCCCCTTTAAGTGCCAAGAAAACCCCTTTAAGCTCATAGAGGTTTGATGGTCAGGTGAACACATACTTTTGTTCATGTAGTGTACCAGCAAATAGGGGTCACAGAACCTCATTATATAACAATGTTAAATCATACACATTTATTACAAATGATATTTGTTATAACCCTTGGCAAGGTAGGTTATCAGCACTTGCTTCTCATTTGTTCAATTTCTCTATTATAGGAAAATGTCGTAATTACAAAGAGAGAGGGCGTTCTACGCTGCACATCTAAGAATAGGCTCGCCAAAAGAGAGAGGGATTTTAGCATTCTATTAATTTCCAGCGAACACTGGTGATTAACTTGAATTATTAGCGTCTATCAATGCGTGAGTGTCAAGGGAGCGGAATATTCAACAACTGCTTTAATTAGATTTTAAATAATGAAATATACGTTGACAGCTCAAACGCTCCGACCATGTGCACTAAGCAGCGGTACTTTGAACAGGGTTAGGAACACTTTCACCTAGTTTCCTGTTGGTCAGGTACACTTAACCATCAATTCAGTTTTTTTTTTTACATAAATCAACAGTGCAGGTGTAGATAAGAATTTTTATTTTATGGACTGGAAAAAGTAATGAAGATCAGTGAATCACACAACGCAAATACACAGGAGAAACCTTCATAAAGCAACCACCTTAGGGCTTAATATATTTGTAAGTAACATAGGAGAAGGGTTCGTAGGTAAAGTTTGTCTGTTTGCTGACGACACAAAAGTGTGCAACAGGGTTGATATTCCTGGAGGTGTCCGTAATATGGAAAATGATTTAGCTTTGCTAGATAAGTGGTCCAAACAGTGGAAATTGAAGTTCAATGTTTCCAAATGTAAAATAATGCACTTGGGAAGAAGGAATCCTCTATCCGAGTATCACATCGGCAGTACTGTGCTGGAAAAGACTTCAGAAGAGAAGGATTTAGAGGTAGTGATTTCTGACAGCCTTAAAATGAGTCACCAGTGCAACCAGGCGGTGGGGAAAGCAAATTGTATGCTGGGCTGTATAGCTAGAGGTATAACCAGTAGGAAGAGGGAGATTGTGATCCCGCTGTATAGAGCTCTGGTGAGACCACATCTGGAATATTGTGTCCAGTTCTGGAGACCTCACCTACAAAAGGATATTGGTAAAATAGAACGGGTCCAAAGACGGGCTAAAAAAATTGTGGAGGGTGTGAGGCATAAACCATTTTTTAATCTCTATAGTCTGGAGGAAAGAAGGGAAAGGGGGGACATGACTGAAACCTTTAAATATGTTAAAGGACTAAATAAGGTTCAGGAGGGAAGTGTTTTTCGTAAAAAACTGAGCTCAAGAACAAGAGGACACAGTGAGAGGTTATCTGGAGGAAAGATGAGAAGCAACGTGAGAAAATATTACTTTACTGAAAGTGTAGTAGATACTTGGAACAAACTTCCAGCAGATGTGGTTGGTAAATCTACGACAACAGAATGTAAACCTGCCTGGGATAAACATAAATCTATCCTAAGATAATAAGAAGGGAAATAGGGAAATACTTTTTCTGCCGACAATCTTCTATGTTTCTATAGAAACAGATTAGAATAAAACAACAAGTTTTAGTATCTAACTACAATCGGTAAAAGAAAATGTAGGTGACACATTCCCTTTAAAGCTCTTATAAAATATAAATGAAAGCAACAAAGGTTTGCATGAAGAATGGTGCTAATACCTTAAACACTGCCCCAGTGTTACTGCTCCAATAAAGAAGACGACATCCGGCACTCGTTTATAAACCATACTTGTTCTTTTATTTAAGATTTGACGCATTTCAAGGGTTAACTACCTTCTTCATCAGTCACAGCCACTAATCCCTACCCAATCTTGAGTTCAGTTCTGTAAGAACTGACAATTGCTGTGCAGAGGTAATAAAAACTGCTGATAAATTCTGGATGTATGACAATATAATGTCAACTCACTTAAAATGGTGATTCCTCTTTTCAATTCCTATTTAGAGTCTATGCAATAATGCTAGTGCACTGCTCAGTCAGGCAGCAGCAAATCTTCTCAACTGTTGCTGGTAGAGGCACAGGACCCCCGTTCTTGTCATCAGTGGTGGGACCCCCAATGATCAGGCACTTAATAACTATTCTGTAAACAGGTGTTATTTCTGGAAAATTACATAGCACTAAATGACTGATCACAGAATAACTTCACACATTTCATATACTTAATAATTTCTGAACACAAAGACCAGCATGTCGCGTCATCTTTGTTAACAGAAAGTTCTAGGAAGAAATATTTCAAAGTGAATGTAAGACAGATGGGAATTACAATGTATAGCCCAGGCTGAGTGGGCTCAGCATTTCTCTATGCTAATTCTGTCACAATCCTAACAGCATCACATTAGGTCATGTTCACAAGTGGTGTTTCACAGGAGTTTTGCTGTTGTGGCACTTAGCACATTATGTTCCAAGTATGGGATCTGCAATAATGAAACAAGCACATGGAAGCCGTATGTGAGGCCTTTTACTTGTATCTTCTATAGAAACAAGGTCTACACAATTATGATGCTTTTTTTTCAGGCAAAACCTGGATTTGGAGAAGTTCTTCTTTTGCAACTCACTCACATGGCCATAATAAGCTTCCATTTTAAAAAGATTTATATTAGAGCATTGAGATACTGCTTTGCTGCAATGCTGTTGGGGTTTCTTTCAAATATTAAAGGGGTGTTCCACTCAAACATAACTTTCAATAACTTTGTTGCTGGTCATGGTGAAACTAACAATTCCTTCCATACTTGTTATCTATTCAGTCTCCTTCCTCCAGTTCTCAGCTGCTGCTTTCTGCTGAAGACACAAAAATCTGTGTGAGAGCTTTTCCCTCTGTCTCCCCCTTTCTTTACCCTACCTTCCCAGATGGCTGAAGTAAACAAGTCCCTGGCAGGCTGTATCTGCAACTCTGTAGCTTCTCTGTAATGCTGGGGGAGCCTTATTCTGAGATCAAGTTGCTGATGAACTTACTCTGATTAACCCTCCCAGCATTACAAAGTACAGATAGGGACTTGTTTACATTAGCCGTCTCTGGAGGGTTAGTGTTAGTTTTCCTTTAAAGCTCGGTAAAAAATACGTCCATCATTTGCTTTAAAAACATTGCCAAATATGAAAAACATCCTTGATTTTTTTGTACTCTTGAAGGGGCTCGCCTTAAAACCACACCTGCACATTTACTTTTTCTTCCCTAAACTAACGGCAGCAGACAAGGCAAACATATGGCCGTTTAAGGTTACCTGGCATTATGGCAAATCAAGCTGTTTCTGTTTGGAAGCATATTATAAAGCAAATCATCACCAATATGCCAATCTGCTTGAACGCTAATTAAAAATATGTTTCTCTATTGCAGAGTACTAAGGGATCCAAACTGAGAAAATGTTCTGTGTATTGTGTCTATCAGCAGCGAACAATAGATGGCCCAGCCAGCTGCTGGTAAGTGTTTATTTGCACCCAGAGGCACGCTGGAGTCTGCCGCTGATACTTAGCTGGTTTGCTAAATGCTGAAGATTTCACCTAATACAGTTTTTACAGGATAACCTGTGAAGCAGCTGTGAGTGGTTCCTCTCACAAGGTAGCAGTGTTTAGTAGTGTTCAGTTAACTTGCTTAACTGTTTGGGTTCCGCAACCATCTCAGAACCCGAATGCTCGGCAGTTGACTCTTGGCAGCTGGAGAAATTGAATGCCACCCTAGCCCTGCCAGGATACAGACCTATACTTTGTTCATGGTTTCCATGACTCCCTAGGGCTGCATCCAGCTTCTCCAGCTGTCAGGAGTCAATTGTTGATGGCTGGGGTTCGGAGAACATTGCCAAACCCACACAAATCCTCTTAACACTAGTGATAAGCGCTGTTACTGCCTCATCCGGATACTAATCTTACAAAAACTAAATGCAGCATTAGCATGGCTACAGCGACTTGTCTGATATTAAAGGGGAACCCAGTGGGAAACTTAAGTTGTGTTCTAGATAATGAAGATTAGCCCTTGATTTTCACTCTGAATTAAAGGGAACCAATCACCTAAAAATGTAAAATTTAAAATTGGCACGCTGTATTCAAATCACCTCCAGGTAGTCATCTGGGCGTGAGCTACTATCCGGTAGTCACGGCCCTCTGGGCCTTACCCGGCTGTAATCACGCCCCTTTGGGCGTGATTCAAAAATGCAAAATTGCTGTGACGTCACACAGGCACGCCCCGTTCCTCACATCGGCACGCCTAGGTTCTCACCATGCCACACATGCACAGTACAGCACAGATCGGACCCACTGTGCTGTGAAGTGAAAGGAGACAGCTACTGGCCATATGTACAATGTTGATTTAAACATAGAAAATGTAAAAAAATAAAGAGAAAGTATATTGCAAACCTGCATGTGATCCCTGTTGATTTCTTTAAAAAGAAAAAGCGCAACAGTGCCTCTTTAACTTAATAACTTATCAAGTAGACGCATATCATACCATGTAATAAGCTGGCATGCATCACATGGTAACATGCCTTTCTAGTGTTTAGCAGTAATAGTAAAACATCAGTAAATTTACCCAGGACAAACTTAGTTTCAGTCAGATTTATCATCTGCTTATTGTCCTTCAGCGTTGGGGCATTCCAGTCAATGATATTGCTATCTGGTTGTAACATGTGTACGGCTCAGCCTGTGACTATAATTACTGCCATATCAAAGCCACACCGGACAGACTTGGATTCTAGTCTTCAGCCTCACAGGACGCCTTAAAGGACAAATGACTTCAGCTTCATGTTCATCAGACACAGCAGGAAGTCTTTGATGAATTACATTACAAACAAACAAACATGGGGGATACATACTGTCTACAAGAAATACCGTCTATATTAGAAATCTGAGGAAAATTTCTGATTTCTAATGTGGATATTTAAAGGGTATTCTGTGGAACGGCTGCACATCCCATCTATGGCTGATACTAATGCCGCTAGGCCTATATTAAAAATCAACACCAGAGTGTCTGTATATGAATTGATCAAGCCATATTGCCCCGTGTACCACCGCGCAGGTCCTCTGGTCCACACGGGTCCCTACGCTAACTCCACACCGTGTCGGTCAGCGACCGCCAACCCCGCAAAGCGTGCACATGCAGGGAAGGGAGGCCATGGAACGGCCCTGCAACCCCAATGTCACAGGACCAGACCCAAAAAGCCCCACCAAAACCCAGCCAGCACCACCGGCGGGGAAGGCTGCCCCCAAACGACACAAGTATGGATATGGTATTACACTTACCATTGCTGCTCTCACAGAATGGGGAAGACATAAGGTCCAGACATGTGAGCACAGGCATATCCTGCTAATTTTGGTCATGTGGGTCTTATAAAGGAGTGCTAGCTGTTCAGAGAGGGAGAACTGTGAAACACGAACTGGAGAGAGTGGAACGGCTGCACATCCCATCTATGGCTGATACTAATGCCGCTAGGCCTATATTAAAAATCAACACCAGAGTGTCTGTATATGAATTGATCAAGCCATATTGCCCCGTGTACCACCGCGCAGGTCCTCTGGTCCCTACGCTAACTCCACACCGTGTCGGTCAGCGACCGCCAACCCCGCAAAGCGTGCACATGCAGGGAAGGGAGGCCATGGAACGGCCCTGCAACCCCAATGTCACAGGACCAGACCCAAAAAGCCCCACCAAGCCCCACCACACCAGAACCCCGGTGCTGGCCGGGTTCTGGTGTGGTGTTTTTGGGTCTGGTCCTGTGGCATGGGGGTCGCAGGGCCGTCCCATGGCCCCCGTTCCCTGGCTGTGCACGCCGGCGGGGTTGGTGGCCACTGACTGGCACGGTGTGGACTTAGTGTAGGGACCCATGTGTATCAGATACCGGCACGAGGTACATGGGGCAGTATGGCTTGATTAATTCATACACAAAATTCTGATATGTTTTTTATTTAGCCTAGCGGCACTAGTATCAGCCATAGGTGTGAGGTGCAGCACTCTGTTTCTTCCCTGAACCGCATTTTGTTTCTCTCTTTTCTCCGTGTTTTGCACTCCTCCTGGTGAGACCCACATGACTGCAATTAGCAGGAGACACCTGAGTGCACATGGTTTCAATCCCTCCTGTTTTTTCCCATTCTGTTTGCTGCAGCTATGGTGAGTGTAATTCCTTATCCAGACTTGTGCTGCTTGGGGGCGACCTTCTCCGCCGGCGGTGCTGGCCGGGTTCTGGTGTGGTGTTTTTGGGTCTGGTCCTGTGGCATGGGGGTCGCCGGGCTGTCCCATGGCCCCCGTTCCCTGGCTGTGCACGCCTGCGGGGTTGGTGGCCACTGACTGGCACGGTGTGGACTTAGTGTAGGGACCCATGTGTATCAGATACCGGCACGAGGTACATGGGGCAGTATGGCTTGATTAATTCATACACAAAATTCTGATGTGTTTTTTATTTAGCCAAGCGGCACTAGTATCAGCCATAGGTGTGTGGTGCAGCACTCTGTTTCTTCCCTGAACCGCATTTTGTTTCTCTCTTTTCTCCGTGTTTTGCACTCCTCCTGGTGAGACCCACATGACTGCAATTAGCAGGAGACACCTGAGTGCACATGGTTTCAATCCCTCCTGTTTTTTCCCATTCTGTTTGCTGCAGCTATGGTGAGGTGAGGTGTGAGGTGCAGCACTCTGTTTCTTCCCTGAACCGCATAACTTTTGATATGTTGCTGCCCAAGGTGAGACTAACAATGCATTCTATACTTATTGTATTCTTATTATTATCGAATAAGTCTTTTTCTCCCAGTTCTGAGCTGCTGCTTCTGTCTTCAACACAAAGCAGCAGGATCAGAACTGGGGGAAGGAGACAAAATAGATAATAACAAGTATGGAATAAATTATTAATCCCGCTATGGGCAGCAACATATGAAAAGTTTGAGTGTAATACCGCTTTAAGTCTATATACTATATTGCTATAGAAAGAATATAAAGCTAGCTTGAATGGCCACTATGCTACATAAGTTAAAGGGCTGAAGAGCTGGACCTTCCCCTTGCTTTGTTATGTCACAGGGAACTAAAATCATCAAATTCTGTCACTAACAACTCATGACTACAGTCTTCATGTCAAGCGCTGTGCTTCCGAATGTAGCTCTGCTTCCATATGGTTGCCAGAAAATCCTGTGATGTCATTAAAGAGACTCTATCGGTAGTTTTCTGCTGTGCTATCTAAGGGTAGCATAAACTAGCAACAGAGAAGCTGAACAGAATGATATATCACTTACATTGTTCTGTGCAGTTGATCCTGAGATATCCACCTTAATAACATGGACAATAAGTAGTCCTCTACATTATGTCCATGAGCCCAGTAGTCCTGGATATTCATGAAAAGCAGAAAACTCAGCCCACCAGCTGCTGATTGGCAGTTATCTATCCATGCTGTGTATAGACAGTCAACTGTCAATCAGCAGCTGGAGGGCAGGGGGGAGGGGTGTGGCATGAATCCTATTCTCCTGCATATTAGGATAACGGCTGAACAAAATGATAAAAGTAATACACCGATCTGTTCATCATTTCTGTCACTTGTTTATGCTGCCCCCATTTAAGGCATCATACACCTAGTGACAGATTCCCTTTAATGACATCATAGGGCTTTCCACAGCAGAATGAGCATGGAAGCATGCAGAAAAAATGGTGACAGCAGGGAAAACAAAATACAAAATGTATTACCTAATAACTTGTTCCATCATAGTAGAAAATGATAAAGTAAAAAAAAAAAAAATTAATAATAGTAATAAAATGAAAAAAAAAAAAAAAAGTAATAAAATAAATATAAAATAATAAAAAGAAGTGCACACCTCTCCTAATGTAACAGATCCAGGAATTACTCTCAAACCTCAGCTAACAGTATAGATATAGAGCCCAGCAGCTTGGCTGCCATATATAGCGTGCTATAAACCATTTACTTGATGCATTATTATTTATTTTGCACCATTAGTAGAGTAGCATCCAAAAGTCCATTAGTGTTGCTGCAGTTCACTGGTGTGCTAGCATGGTACAATATTACTGGCAGCCAGCCCAGCCAAGAGACCTTTCCTTTGTCATTCATAATAAGTACATCAGAGTGGTTCCTGCCTGCTCAGTGGAATACAGAGGAGATCTCTTCAATTTACACCTGCTGAAAAGGCTTTAATTATATGCATTATGAAGCTGTTACATTACAAGGTGTTTAGCACTGTGCACCTCGCACGTATTCACACCCCATCGCACTTGGTGGGTAAAACAAATTCCAAGCCTGGCTTGTATGCAGCTTGTTGTATATCACTTCTCTCCTCCTGTACTCATTACTCAATTGTACTTGGCTTCTGTGTGAAAAAAATATTCATTCGGAATATGCAATCCAGCCGCTAGAGTGAAACTTCATTAACTAAACTGTAAAAGGAAATCTTGCACTAGGAGAGCAACCTATTCAAAAAGGATTATGTCAAGAATGGGAAAGCATGGATATGGGAAAATATAATAGCGCAATGGAAAAAAACTTGAATCTCTGAGACCAGGAATTTATACACACATAGGGAGAAACTTTTAAAAAATATTTTTGTTTTTTTCCCTAATTTTCCATTTTTATTATTAAATAATCTGGAAATTTTGCTGTTTTTATTCTCACCACTTGGGCTAAAACTAAGCTGAGACTTACTATTTTGTCTGTGATGATAAGAGATGGCTGCTGTAAAGTGATCTTTACAGCATTGCAGCGACATGTGACACTCCCTGTGGAATGACCTCTTCAAAGGTCAGAGTACGCTCAGTAATGCTTCACTTTCATCTCAAGGGCACAGACTTTGTCTATTGTTGTCTATGTCTATGAGTCTTGCCATAAAGCATGTCACTAAATGCTGTTAAAAACAGCTCGGGCAAGATGGCAGCCCCCATAACAGTGCACAAAAACAAAACAAAAAAAATTACAGTCAGAAAATAGAAACAGATCAGAATAAAAGAACAATTTCTTGTATCTGACACATTCCCTTTAAGGCCGCAAGGGTGGAGAACAGTCACTGGGAAGCACTCTGATTACTAGTTACCCCGTTTCTACTCACTACTGTACATTTATGTGGGTCAGGCATGAAGGTCTATGGCCCAGTAAATGTAGTGGGCAGTAATAAAGTAATAAACACAGTATATATCCCCCTTAACCAGTCTGGATCATGCACGTCCGACTCGTGATACTGAGCTCTACATCTGTATCAAAATTTTGCAGACGATGCAATAGTATTTCGTAATGGTATTGATGACAGATAATGACAGATATAAGTAAGATTGAGCATCTGTGGGATGTGCTGGAAAAACGAGACCGATCCTTGATGGCTGCACCTCTCACAATCCGATGCACACTATTAGGCTATGTTCACACTACGTAAATTAACGGTCGTTGTTTTCACCTGGCCGGACGTGTGCGCCTGAAACTACAGCCGTAGAAATATGGCCATACGGGGCTAGTCGTGAAACTACGGCCGTTGTTTAATTTTACTTCCTAGCCTGTTTCTAAGCGGGCTGAAACAGGTCATTCATTTGGAATTCTGCGCCCAGCCCAATAAAGCACACAGAAAATTTTTAATTTCAAAATCGAGTTTAATTCGGCTGAAATAAGTATTCCGTGTGCGGCCGCAATGAAATCCACGGCCGTTGTTGGAGCATTACCGTCCGGAAATAATTGACATGTTCATTTCTCACGTGGCCGTATAAACAACGGCCATTGTCTGATACGTCGTGATCATTGTACGACCATAGTTCATATATATTGCAGCCATGGTATAAACCTCAAAACAATGGCCGTAGTTTTGTGGCGAGCACTACGGCCGTAGTTTTGTGGCGAGCACTACGGCCGTAGTTTTACGTAGTGTGAAAATAGCCTTAGGCAGGTGTTTGGTTATGTTATGTTTACTGTTAAAATAACAGAAACAACAACAATCGTAAAAGCTATCGTACAGAACCTAGGTAGGTGAGCCATGTAAAGCCACATTGAAACTTAAAGCGTAACTATAATTTCAGTAGCCAAAAAATGAAATTTCTCAAATAAAAAGCCCACGTGTTACCCTTTAAAAAGAGCCCTAAACTGCATTCCTATCTTGTGCGGTTGCTGAGATATCCCCAGTTGTTTGGCTCAAAATATTAAATGAATTTTTCTCCTGGCTGAGAGATAGTGGGCGTGGTCTCCTCCTGTCTGAAAGTGGGCGTGGCCTCCCTATCTCTTTCATCTTGCTGGGTACCTCCATCCACTGGCTGCTGAGCAGCGCCATAGCAGATGGTATCACACACACTGGACGGTAGGATTAGATACAGCATCATAGCAGATGGTATCACACAAACTGGACGGTGGGATTAGATACAGCATCATAGCAGATGGTATCACACACACTGGACGGTGGGATTAGATACAGCATCATAGCAGATGGTATCGCACACACTGGACGGTAGGATTAGATACAGCATCATAGCAGATGGTATCTCACACACTGGATGGTGGGATTAGATACAGCATCATAGCAGATGGTATCACACACACTGGACGGTAGGATTAGATACAGCATCATAGCAGATGGTATCACACAAACTGGACGGTAGGATTAGATACAGCATCATAGCAGATGGTATCGCACACTGGACGGTGGGATTAGATACAGCATCATAGCAGATGGTATCACACAAACTGGACGGTAGGATTAGATACAGCATCATAGCAGATGGTATCGCACACACTGGATGGTGAGATTAGATACAGCATCATAGCAGATGGTATCACACACACTGGACGGTAGGATTAGATACAGCATCATAGCAGATGGTATCGCACACACTGGACGGTGGGATTAGATACAGCACCCCTGTAGGTGGTATCCCACACAGTGGGATTAGATACAGGTGTGGGACACTATGCAGGGGAGTGGGGGCTGGGGGAGCACAGCACTCTTCCCTCTATGTGATACCTGAGAGGAGCACATAGGACAGCACTGCTCTCCTGCTTACTACAGGAGAACACCAGCACTGAAAGGGTGTCAGACTGACCGGAGGAGGAGGAGGGAGGGGACCGGAGCGCTCCTCTGTCTGTGTGCTCGGGTGTACAGAGAGCAGAGCACATAGAAGCAAAGTGCAGGAGTTGGGGGCCATAACACTCAGATACCGGAGAGGAGCCTGAGCTGCTGAGGAGGGGGCTGTCGTCCAGTGCAGGGTGAGAGGAAGCAGGGGAGGGGCGGGAGGGGCCTGGAGCTCTCCTACTCCTGTGTGCTCCGGTGTTTGACCTGTCACCAGACACCGAAGCACATGTCAGGAAGGAGAGCTGGGGTCTGCTGCTTACCACACAGCCTGGTAACAATCACGCAGCTCTAGCACAGACAGCAGCATGATCAGGAGACTCCTCCTCACTGCCTGTCATGTGACTTGCTGACAGCCCGTACCTAACTGCTCCTCAGGCAATGTACGGATTTTCAGCAGGACTGGACAGTTTTGCACAAGTAGCAGAGAGACAAACACACAGATGAGGGGACATTCTGCTTCATATATTTAAAAAACGGTTCAATTTACGTAATTAATCTAAATTGCTAAAATTCTTATAATGGCCTAAACTAACTAAAACTAAATTGTAAAAATATTTTATAGTTGCGCTTTAAAGGGTACCTGTTGTCAATGTCATATTGCATGAAACATAAGTCATTGGGGCAGTCCCTGCCGCACCAGCCTTGGTAAAGGATCCCTTTATGTTTGGGTATAAGAAGAGGTCTATCAGTCAAGGTGGATGGGACAGGGAACCAGGGAATACCCTGATTTGGTTTGGAAAGCCAAACCAGTGCAATGTGGGTACAGTATGTCTCTGTGTTAAATGTACAACTGAAGCCACACCAATGACAGGAGTTGCACATATCCATGAAAACCAGTGAATGTTCACACATAGGGTATTCTGCAAATGTTTGCAGCGTATTTACGTCCCGAAAATTCACAGCACAATATAGTGGCACCAAAGTGGATGGGATTTGTAGAAATTTCATCTACACGTTACATAAATTGGCCTGTGGTGTAGATTTCAGATATGCAACTTGCCAATTCACGCAGCAGAGATAATGTGGATATTGGGGGGAGGGGGGGGGTCGATTTATTAAACATAGTGTAAAGTGAAACTGGCTCAGTTTTCCCTAGCAACCAATCAGATTCCACCTTTCATTTCTCACAGACACGTGGAATCTGATTGGTTACTAGGGGCAACTGAGTCAGTTTCACTTTACACCATGTTTGATAAATCTACCCCCATGGTTCATACTTTCCCATTGACTTTAATAGAAAAGTCAAACCCCACAGCATATACACCTTGTGTGGACACACCCTAGGCTGGGTTCACACTACGTATATTTCAGTCAGTATTGTGGTCCTCATATTGCAACCAAAACCAGGAGTGGATTAAAAACACAGAAAGGATCTATTCACACAATGGTGAAATTGAGTGGATGGCTGTCATATAACAGTAAATAACGGCCATTATTTCAATATAACAGCCGTTGTTTTAAAATAACAGCAAATATTTGCCATTAAATGGCGGCCATCCACTCAATTTCAACATTGTGTGAACAGAGCCTTTCTGTGTTTTAAATCACAATACTGACTGAAATATACGTAGTGTGAACCCAGCCTAAAAGAGAAACTTTCTGGCAAGTAATGAGGTTAGATTCCCTGGTTCTCAAACATGCCCTGGGATAATGGTGGCTAGAATGGCATTTTAGCTACTGGCAGCACCTTACTCTTTCTACCAGTTTTATAAGCAAGCTGTACGCTGCGTCTCTTATGCCCTCCGGCGAGTCTATTATGAATATGTAACATATGTTAACAAAGTTGTTTCCATTCAAAGCAAATACTACTGCAGCACTTAAAATCACAGAAGAATACCGGATTTTGTCAGGAGCGTTTACAGAGAACCCTTCACACAGGAAATCTAGTTATGTACCTCAGTCCGAGCCAAATAAAATCCCTAATATACTGGCTTACATCTCTATCTACAGCCGTCATTGGCGCTCCAGTAAATACAAAATCATTTAAGAAGATGATTCTGTACAGCCGCCTTTGAAGGAGCTTTAATCTCAGAAAGAAGCACACTATATTAAATTTGTCTTTTCATTTTGCTCTTGCACACATGAATGTAAGTCTTTTGTGAAAATGTTAAAAGGAATAGGCGGGGAAAAAAAAGCGTTTTCATATCTCTGTGCTCCATGGTGTGATTCAGGCGTATACATAATAGGAAGTTATACAACTATTATGTTCGGCTGCAGATACAGAATGAACAATCCGTAAAGAAATGCGGTGAATGGTGACACAGTAGTTCGCAGGGCCGCCTTGTAGCATCGGGGGCCTGGGGTGAACTATACTGGACATGGTGTCACAATAGATATATGTCTTTCTTATATATCAATTGTATTACTCAGCATGTTCCTTCTCTCTTTTAGCCTCCAAGGCCTTGGCCTATTCACCTCCCATTGGTATCTGCTTTTTTAAATAAATAAAAGAACAATAAAAACACATACATACATATAAAAAACCATAGCGCCATGCTGCTCACATTTACGTCTCTCACTTTTTTTTTTTTTTTAATACAAATAGTCATACCATGAAGATGATAAAAAAACACCAGTGTCCACTAGGATTAGCCTGACACTGTATGTGTGTAACAGAAACCCAAAGGCCCCCTCAATGATTTTTGGTTTATATAGGACTGCCCTGTACCACAGTGCCATAATAATATTAAGGGGAAATTATAAGCAGGTTTGAAGCATCTAACCTGCTGATATCTACCTATAGGGCACAGGGTGCTGAGAATGAAGGTAAGTTCTTGCCCTCATCCTCAGGGCTTTGTAATTTATTAGATATGTAAATTAGGTGGTTTGGTGCCCTGGAGGTGTGACTACCACCCTCAGTGGTGTGACATCACGCTGGCGCTCTGCAGTGATGAGTGAAGGATGAATATTCATTAGGAGGCTGGGGCGGATCAGTGCACTGTGGGTGGTAGTCCAGTTCCCCAGTGCACCAAACCGCCTCATTTACATATCTAATAAACTACAATAGTTCTAAAAATGGCGCCAAAGATCAAGGTAACGAAATAACCTTCATCCACAGTGCCCTCAGCAAGTCTATAGAAACCTTAGCCAAAACCAAATTTTATGCATCATCTGTCGATCTGTCTAGCCTGGTCACACTAGTCCTGCTTTCAAAGTGCCCCAGTTGTCCAGAAAACAAGAATATAGTCCTAGAAGACCTCAACCAAAGCACTATGAAAGCAGAACTAATTTACCCAATCAGTTGGCTTCGATTTCGGCCCCGGTTACTATACTTTCATTCATCCCTACTACTCAATAGAAATAATAATATTTATTATTGCAATAGCTTGTGGTTTCTTATTTGCACAACAAATTTTTTTAGAGACTCAAATGCCATGGTAGTGACACCATATATCTGTAGAGCTCAAGGCCAATGTTCATTCATTATGAGTACATAAGACACTTTATTCCGAGTGTACAGCTTTTTCTGGGATATTGTGCTTATCTTAGCCTAGTTTTGTGTTTGACACTATTCAACCAGTTGCAAGAATGGCCAGAAATGATTTGATATATTTTCCTATTTGACTAGGAGGGACAGCAATAATTTTTTGAAAGGGACCTGGGAGCTACCACTGATGTGATGTGCTTCAGCCACTGAATGGCTGAGAGGACATGGTCACAGTGTAATAGGGAGCAATAAGAAGCCAAAATCACAGATGACCAGGAGCCAGTGGAATGGGGCAAGTGAGTATGAGTTGTTGGTTTTTTTTTTAGGAGCACCCAGAAGTCCCTCCTTAACTAGCACTTTAAAAATCTTATTTTTATTTTTTTTTTGTAGCCTCTGGTGACCTGGTTCCAAAGTTGTTTTTTTGTTCCTAGCCCATTTCCACCCCATTCTTAAGATATATGGATGTTACTATTTGTTTGTCTATCTGCACTTTTCCCTTAATAGTCAGATGGGGTGTGAATGCTGGGCTCTGGGGGTGTGAGCCTAATTCACATTCCCTCCGCTTCATATTTACACACCAGGACTTAAGGCCCTATTACACGGAACGATTATTGGCCGATATAGTGTAATAGATGGCAACGATCAGCCAACATGAACAATGTCGGCTGATTGTTGCCGTCGTTTGTCTTTCAACATGTTGAAAGACAAACGATCATTCGCTAAAAAATCGCTTGAATGGACAAGTGCTATAAGACCAAGGTGAACCGTCCTGTGGAGTCGTATTTGCACATCTGTCACACTGAATGCATACAAGCCTGAGTAAAGCCACTTACCAAATATTGTGATAGAGATTGCAAATAGACCCGTGTTCACATTTGGGCTTTTTCTATTGTCATATTGAGTGTAAATAGCTGAATGTGAGAACTGTACAATAAATGAGGATGTGGGGGTCTCTTCATTATTGGTTCTGGTGGGCTTACAATATCACTACCAGAATTCACCAATGGTCCAGTCACTGAATGGATAAAAATCCCTGCAATCCTTATATAAAATCTGTTGCAAAGCCTTCTGTAGCAAAATGCATAATATTGGTTATGGTTTTGGACGGGGATGTGGATGTGTTGTTAAAGCATACCTGTTAAAGAAATCAACAAGGGTTGTGATTGCAAGCAGTTTTGTAAATTAACTTTATACATCAGGTCAAACTGGGGTCCATACTCCCTCTGTGATGATATTTTGTCTCTTCTCTGTTCAAAAAAAGGAAACGAACCACAGGAAGTCCCTGTCCTTTGTGCACTCACGCAAGGAAAGTCACCTGTTGATCCTGCAGGTTGTAGATCAACTAAGGGCAAATAACTTAGCTAATTATATTATTAATGTTTGCTAATTATAGTATTAATTCTGAATGCTTACCAGGAGACAATGCTCTTTGTTACACAACAATTCAGTCGGTTTTGGGTTTGTGACAGGAGAGCTGACCATACAGTGCAAGCACTTCCAGGATTCTCTGCAACTGAATGTGGATGCGCAGTACCTGTACACATGTGCGCTGAAGGGAGACACCTATTTATAACATTGATTAAAATATACAAAATAAAAACAAACAAAAATAAAGAGAGTTTATTGCTAAACTGCTTTTGATCACAACCCCCGTTAATTTCTTAAAATAAAAAAAAAGGTCACAACAATGCCTCTTAAAGGTTCACATACTTTTGACTAGTAGCTATATATATGATCTTGGCATGTTTTAGAATGATTGTTTATATGCTTTGACCGTCAGAGCCAGAGTCTCTGCACAGCCATTTCGGTAAAGAATAATTTCATGAAGATAAATGCAAATAAGTTGAGAAAACCCAAACAAAACACTTCGGGCAAGAATTTTTCAAGCCGTAAATGCATTTGGTTGATGATTTGTAACAGGCAAATATCCCACAGGGAATGTATGCTCCGCACTCTCAGATTTTTAAATGTTTTCAGGTAGAGGATGTTGTGACTGGAATTCCAACCGAATCATAATCAAATTGGCATATGCAAATTCCTGGAATTAAATAAGAACACTTTCTGCCTTTTCAGCCGACTTACAAAACTCCCATCAGCTCCGGGAAATATTTATTAATGACACTGCCAGAGAATGCCATAAATTTTATGTAGAATACGGCGCGGCTATGAAAAAGAGACATACAAAATTCAGCATCTACTAGATACAGAGCAGAAATCCCAGGCTTACTCTCATATTTCTACCATGAAAGTGCAGTATAAAACTTGAGGATTAGTTTCATTTATTGAGGGATATCCACATTGGACTAACCCATTATTTTTTCCACTCTCCAGGGGGCCAGGTGTTACATACTTAACAAGGTTGAAAAAAAGACAAGAGTCCAAGAGTCTATCAAGTTCAACCTCAAACCCTACTGTCCAACAACAAAGTAGAAAGAAGTTGCACTCACCCTAGATGTTTTCTTAAACTTTATTTTTTCTTTTAAAAGATGGACATAGTGCGGACATATGATGAGCAGACGCTACGTGAACGGAGTGGTGACAGCCTGTTTCACGCTCAAAGGTGCTTCAACGAACCCTATGGGGGAGGTCCGTAGAAGCGCTTTTGAGCGTGAAACAGGCTGTCACCACTCCCGTCCAGTCTGCTCATCATATGTCCGCACTACATCTTTTAAAAGGAAAAATAAAGTTTAAGAAGGAATCTAGGGTGAGTAACTTCTTTCTTCTTTGTTGTTGGATGTTCTATGAACTTCTTCACCCCTTCACGTCAGCAATCTGTATATATACGTTCCTACTGCACATACTCTGTGCAGTAGGAATGTATATATACGTTCCTGCTGTGACGGGGTTAATGATGTGAGCGGGAGCATAGCGATCCCGATCACATCAGTTCCCGGGGCCGGAGGTAATGAGAGTCAGCTGTGATCCCGCAGTAACACTGATCTATAGACCAGTATATGCAACCTAATGATTGCATACTTTACAGTGATAAAAGTGAAAAAAAAAGGTGTAATAAAGTTTTTTTTACAAGAATAAAAAAAACCTTATAAACCCCCTCCCAATAAAAGTTTAAAAGACCCCCTTGCCCATTCTAAAAATAAAAATATATAAAAATAAATAAATAAAAATATAACATATCTAAGCATGCAGAATTGTCCGATCTAATAAAATATAACATTATTGTTCCCGCATGGTGAACGGCGTATATGGAATTTTTTTTTAATTAAATTATATATCACAAAAAAAATTATAAAAAGCAATCAAAATGCTTCTGTTACACCAATATGATATTAATAAAAACTAGAGATCATGGCGCAAAAAATGCACCCCAACCAGCCCTGTAGGTGGAAAAATAAAAGCGCTCTGGCTCTTAGAAGGCGGGGAGGAACATTGCATTAATTTGACCTGGACTTTTGTGCATCAAAGGGCTCTGTCTTGAAGGGGTTAAAGTTAGCACCACCGATGTGGCTAATACGGCTAGGATCCGCTAGTGGCTATATTCACATGTGAATTACATGCAGTGTCGCATCTTTCTTTGTATTTGTGCTCTGACCCTACTGTGTTGATCCAGAGGAAGCCCCCCCATGAGGCAAATGCCAATTTTCCTATCAAAGGGAGAAAAATGTCTTCCTAACTCCATTATAGCAATCTGAATATATCCCTGGCTCTTATCCTATAACTTTACATCTAGAAAGCATCCAGGCCTCCCTTGAACTTTTCCAATGAATCGGCCGTGACAACATCATGTGGCTAAGAGTTCCATAGTCTCATTGCTCTTACAGTCTGTGCTGATGATGATGAAACCTTGGACCACTTTTGTTGAGTTTTTTCTTTGAGCAGGGTCACATTATGCATTAGTGGTGCATTTTATAAGGCCGCTCTTTTTGGGCAATACTGCATACTAGTGTTGAGTCAGTGACTATATGGAATTGTAGTGGTGACTTTTGCAATCTATACAGGTCTGGTGATGACCATAATTTATAGGATGTGCAAGGTCAACTGTGATTTGCAGGTCACAATCTGGGCCTATGAATGCCAGTGACCATACATGTATATGCCTAATATGAGTAGGTTTATGCTCAC
Organism: Dendropsophus ebraccatus; assembly: GCF_027789765.1. Taxonomy (NCBI): domain Eukaryota; kingdom Metazoa; phylum Chordata; class Amphibia; order Anura; family Hylidae; genus Dendropsophus; species Dendropsophus ebraccatus. The sequence goes on from NC_091455.1 coordinate 55,940,065, forward strand.
TGATTAATGACAGTTGATCACATGTTTAGGCCTTGGAAGGCCAGTGATCTCTGTATATGGGTCCGGAATGGATCTTGGATATTATTTACTTGTTGCTTGTTATGTATGGTTTCCTGCACCTGCTATACCTGCAAGTACAGAGTGGTCACTTTCATCTGTTATCTCCATCTGTACATGGAAAAGACGTCTGGGTTTCCATGCCGATGGCCATGTAAAAGCTGACCTGGTTCCTGAGCGAATGACAATTGGACAAAGTTCACGTTTTTGCATTAGCAATGGTAATATGTCAACGCACGCGCAATGCATTCCCAATCGATCGCAAGGAATAGCTCTCGTCTGGAGACAACTGAAGTTTGCTGTTTGTTTCTGCACACTCCTGTGTGTTCTTTTTATACTCTCATGTTTATAGATTATAAATGGTTTTTAAATAGATGCAATAAAGTGTGAATAACCTTTATGGGAATGACTTCTATTTTTATTACCTATGATGTCACCAGTACTGATTGGATGATGGAGATATATATTATATATATATATATATATATATATATATATATATATATATATATATATATATACTCTCTGTGTTTTCCCATATAGTATAAGCTTGAGAAAAACCTGTTGGTTGAAACGTCGCTTGTTTGGATGTCATGATGGAATAAAGCCAATTTTCTACTTCACCGCTTTGTGGATGCTGTGACCTTTTTGCTTATATGAAACCTTAGGCCAATCAGGTATTGGTGGGCGATCCTGAGGAAACCTAACAATAAAAAAAAAGGCCCAAAAAGCCTCTTTGACACTGCAGGAACAACTGCCCTGAACCAGCAAGAATAGTATGCACATATGGATTACACTGTCCCTGACCCTAATATAGTACAAATGTGCTTCTGAAGAGCACAGGGATCCTTCTATGTGGATAGTTAGGACTATCACGCCTGTTGTGTCGAGAGCATTTTTGTAACATGTATTGATGTATTATGGATCATTGGATTTCAGATTACTGACATTTTACTGCATAAGGACACACTTCCAAAATGACATCATGTTCTTTGGAGAGTATCAGTCATGGGGAAATAGAGATTTGTTCTGCTATGATGCAGACATATATATTATACATAATGTTTTCCCCACGTCAGATTCCCTAATGCAGAAATCATGTTATCCAGTGTTACTTTCCGGCAGTAGTATGTTTGGTCTCTAGGAGACCAGCCGCTTAAATAATTCAGAATATTTTTCTTATATATTTCCTGGGGCTAGAATGCTTCATTGCTTTAGTACCCAGCACGATTACTCTCCCACATACACACTTTCTTCGCTGCCTGTGGTCACCAGTATGGCTGATCTCTTTATACCTTTATATGGCTCTTATTATTATGAATGTGGAGAAAACGGTTACATCAGAAAAAATTGGAATCCACCAATTTGATTAATTCTTGCGTTGTTTTTATTATGGCACATAAAACACTTTCACCATAGATCTTTATTAAAAAAAAAAAATGTTTTAGTTTGTATTCTCCAGGTTGTTATTCGTTCATCAGAGAAGAAATTCTCGGACGTGCTTCTTATCAGCCTTTCTCTTTTCTGGTATGGCTAAAGGCCTTATTGCACCAAGCAATTAATCGGCCATATTCGGCCGATTGTCGGCTATTACAGCACACAATCGCTTGGTGTAATTGCTAGAGTTGAAATACAACGATCAGCCGGCATGCACGGTGTGGGTTGATCCTTGTTTTGCAACATGTTAAAAAAAAATAACAAAAACGACGGTCTGCTGGCCATCACTCTGTGTAAAGATTGTCTAGGGCCGCCCTCCCGTAGGTCCCCGCGCCCCCTCTGCTCTTATTTGCTTGCTGTTGGCAGGTGTAATAGCGCCAGCAGCGAGCCAGGAACGAGGAGCAAGTAAGTGCTGATCTGACATGTCGGTGCTCACTTGCTCCTCCACATCGGCCTGTGTAATATGGCTTTAAGGGTTGTATAAGACAGCCTGACCACATGCGCTGATCTGGTAGATTGGCATGTGCTTCCTGAGCCCATTACACAACTCAATAATCGTGTAGGCAGGGCTTCACAGTGACAGTATGCTTACCTTTCCCTGCTCTCCCAGTGTCCTCCTGCCGTGTCTCTGGGTCCCCCTGCTGGGGCTTTTGCAGAAGAAACTGTCATGACAGTGACAGTCCGCTCAGCCAATCGCTGGCTGCAGCGCTGTCCCTTCTTGGCCACTGATTGGCTGAGTGGGCTGTCACCGCAAACACATGTGCAGTCAGTGAGGTACCCAGAGACAAGGCAGGAGGACACTGGGGGACCAAGGAGAGGAAAGCATAACATCTTTATCATTTTCTATATGCAGACGCCAGAGTATCCCTTTAATCATCCATCAGCCGACCTAGAAGTCTAATTAAATATCCTGATAAGAAGCCTATACAAAAAATGAATGATTTATCTGATGGACTTTACTCATAATAGAAGTTGTAGACCACAAACTTTTTGTACTTTAAATAGGAACTGAGATCCTCTTTTGATTGGTCCCAAAGCTTGTGTGCACTCCATTAAAATGAATACACAGTATATCACTGCTATATTACTTACCTGACTTTATATAAACGTATCTATATATTTCTCTCCTCACTTGGTGGTTATGTAATATTTTTTTCCTTTGATTTCACTCTCATATTGTTTCATCATTTTGAATCCATTGGCCCTATATGTGAACACAGTGTGGACTACACACCATGGAGCAGATGTCCTTAGCAGCCTTTGAAAAAGTACAAAAGGAGCAAGAAAACATGTGGAGGCCGCAGAGATATGAGAAACTACTTAAATGTCTTAAAAAGAGATGTCTAGAGAGATATTTATGTATCAATACATAAATGGCCAACACAAAATTACAATAAAAAGCTGTTAATATGAAGTCACTGCAAAAAGACACCCTTAAAGGGATAATCCCATCTCAACTAATACGGTTAAACTTGTAGGGCTCCTTAAAGGGGTTATCCAGCGAAAATCTTTTTATTTCAAATCAACTGGTTTCAGAACGTTTTATAGATGTCAAGTTTTCCAGTACTTATCAGCTGCTGTATGTCCAGCAGTCTGATATACTGCTCTCTGATGTCATCTATGTCCAAGACAGGAACTGTCCAGAGCAGTACAGGTTTTATATGGGATTTTCTGCTGCTCTGGACAGTTCCTGTCTCAGACAGAGATGTCAGCAGAGAGCAGTATATCAGACTGAAAAGAAAACATTTCCTGCAGGACATACAGCATATTATATATATATATATATATATATATATATATATATATATATATATATATATATATATATATATATACATACACATATACATACACTCACCGGCCACTTTTAGGTACACCATGCTAGTAACGGGTTGGCCTTCAGAACTGCCTCAATTCTTCATGGCATAGATTCAACAAGGTGCTGGAAGCATTCCTCAGAGATTTTGGTCCATATTGACATGATGGCATCACACAGTTGCCGCAGATTTGTCGGCTGCACATCCATGATGCGAATCTCCCGTTCCCAAAGATGCTCTATTAGATTGAGATCTGGTGACTGTGGAGGCCATTTGAGTACAGTGAACTCATTGTCATGTTCAAGAAACCAGTCTGAGATGATTCTAGCTTTATGACATGGCGCATTATCCTGCTGAAAGTAGCCATCAGATGTTGGGTACATTGTGGTCATAAAGGGATGGACATGGTCAGCAACAATACTCAGGTAGGCTGTGGCGTTGCAACTATGCTCAATTGGTACCAAGGGGCCCAAAGAGGGCCAAGAAAATATTCCCCACACCATGACACCACCACCACCAGCCTGAACCGTTGATAGAAGGCAGGATGGATCCATGCTTTCATGTTGTTGACGCCAAATTCTGACCCTACCATCCGAATGTCGCAGCAGAAATCGAGAGTCATCAGACCAGGCAACGTTTTTCCAATCTTCTACTGTCCAATTTCGATGAGCTTGTGCAAATTGTAGCCTCAGTTTCCTGTTCTTAGCTGAAAGGAGTGGCACCCGGTGTGGTCTTCTGCTGCTGTAGCCCATCTGCCTCGAAGTTCGACGTACTGTGCGTTCAGAGATGCTCTTCTGCCTACCTTGGTTGTAACGGTTGGCTATTTGAGTCACTGTTGCCTTTCTATCAGCTCGAACCAGTCTGCCCATTCTCCTCTGACCTCTGGCATCAACAAGGCATTTCCGCCCACAGAACTGCCGCTCACTGGATGTTTTTTCTTTTTTTCGGACCATTCTCTGTAAACCCTAGAGATGGTTGTGCGTGAAAATCCCAGTAGATCAGCAGTTTCTGAAATACTCAGACCAGCCCTTTTGGCACCAACAACCATGCCACGTTCAAAGGCCCTCAAATCACCTTTCTTCCCCATACTGATGCTCGGTTTGAACTGCAGGAGATTGTCTTGACCATGTCTACATGCCTAAATGCACTGAGTTGCCGCCATGTGATTGGCTGATTAGAAATTAAGTGGTAACGTGCAGTTGGACAGGTGTACCTAATTAAGTGGCCGGTGAGTGTGTATATATATATATATATATATATATATATATATATATATATATATATAAAGACTTGATGTTTTTAAATAGAAGGAAATTACAAATCTATATAACTTTCTGAAACCAGTTTGAAAGAAAAAGATTTTCTCTGGACAACCCCTTAAAGTGGAATATTTTTGCAAATACATTCATTTAGCAAACATGTCTCCCTCTCCTGATCTTTTCCTCTCATTGTTGACAGCTCATTGTCTAGGATACCAACCACCTCTCAGCTCTATAAGCAGTGGTCAGACTGATGGTCAGTAACCTAGACAATGAGCTGTCAACCTTGGGAGGGAAAGAGCAGCATATCAGGAGATGGAGGCCAATCTATTGTGACGAGCCCTACAAGTTTAAGATGATATAAGAATAACCCTTTAAGGTGAAAAAAAAAAGACTTAGATGATTTATTTAAAGCTAAAACAGTAAAGCTTATGTAAAAGCATAAAATATTTGTTAAACATTGGTCCAGTTTAATCAATACCTGGAAGATATAGGGGTTGTCCAGGCGTAGGCAAACAAGTCGGAAACAGCACCTCCATTTTGGAAATGGTTTTGCATTTCAATTCCATTGATGTGAATGGGGTGGTGCTGTTTTTGCAAGAAAGTGGCTATACTATATTTTTATGCCTGGATAACCCCTTTCCATCTTAGGGCTCATTGGCTTATTAGTATGATGGATAAACGGCTAAACGAAGTTCTAAGATTTACCGCTCGTATTTCCTTAAATCCATGTCCTGTCCTGTCTTGAACTTGATGGTTAATGCTGATGTAGAATTCTCAAAGGGAATAAATGTGCGATGTGATAGGTTACTAGGGGCTACATCTCTGTTTATTGTCTGCATTCGCTTTTATGGAGGTCAAATGGTGCGCAATAGCAGTTTTCATGATAAAGAAATACACGTCAGTATCTTCAGGGCATACTTGATTTAATGCTCCTTCAATAAATGCACACTATTATACGTTACCCAGTCATTAATCCTGTTACCAGGTAACAATCCAGTAAGCCATGGAATCCCAGGAACATTGGTTGCTCATTATGGCAGTCATGAAGATATTTTTATTAAAGTTTAGTTATGCATCTAAATTATGGCAATAATACAAACTGGATGATCTACAGATTTTAAAGCGGTGCTTCCCATCAATTTTTTTTTTTTTTTCCTCTTAGAAACAGAAAATGCCCACCTGGTCCATCTAGTCAGCCTTCATATAATTTCTCTTCTTATTATCTCAGGATAGATATATGTTTATTCCAGACATGTTTACATTCAGTTACTGTACATTTACCAACCACATCTGCTGGAAGTTTGTTCCAAGCATCTACTACTCTTTCAGTAAAGTAATATTTTTTCACGTTGATTCTGATCTTTTCCCCAACTAATCTCCTATTGTGCCCCCTTCTTCTTACGTTCAGTATTTCCTAAATACACTTAACTCCTCAACCTTACTGTATTTAGTCCTTTATCATATTTAAAGGTTTCTTTCCTCCAGATTTTACATATTTAGATCTATAAAAGAGAAGTCCCACAAAATTGTATGCGTATTTCCCCCCCATTGTCCTGCAGCTTTTCGCCCATGTTCCCTGCTCACCGCTGTCGCTTTTGGCCCCATCTGTTCAGTAACTAAGCCAATCACTGGCACCATGGTATAATAGGTAAGTATAAACATTATTATTTTTACACTGTCATCAGCCATTGGGCGTGCTAGCAGGGTGCCGGCTTCCCTCTTGATCAACACCTTTAGGCCTTTTTCACTCGTTCAGTAAAGTTAATTGGAGATCCATAATTACAGTTCAACTTAGAGCACATTGATTTCTATCGAGCTATTCCCACAGTCCATTTTAATTTTGATCCGTATTCCGTTTCGTAAAGAAAAAAAAAGGACATGCTCTAGTGCGGATTGTCATTGCAGTACAGATTACCGATAGAAGTCTATAGGATCCGTATTTTTTATGGACGTCACAGATGTCACCGTGGCATCTGTAAAAAACATGAATCAAATCTATACAAACTAGTACTATTCACAATTTACGGCGATGCATACGGAAACGGACGCAATATGGATGCAAATACGGATGAATTTATACGGACCACGGAATAAAAATAGCGGGAAGATTTGCAGTCCAGAAAAATTAAACAAACGTGAGAATGGAGCCTTAAGCAGTCGATTTGACCAAAAAACGTCACATGGCCCAGTTCCTTTTTTTCGTCTTTGTAGTTTTATATTGACATCGAAAACAAAAACTTCAACATTTTCAAAAAGTGATCCCCCCCCCCCCCCCCCCCCGTTTTGATGCTGTCTAGGTATAGTAGAGATGCATCAATACTCCTTAGAAGCTTTCTGAATCTATTAGGACCAGACCTTTCTGACTCGTTCCCATTGTTGACACAGTGGAAATGTATTTCTCAGCCTTGAAACACAGATGTACATTTCCTATGTTTAGCATATAATAAAATGCTAGCTAAGTGATTTCCTGGAAATCTTGTATGGAATAGGCACAGTAAGAAGTTATAGTAAGTAGTTTACTATGAAGACAACAAGCATTGTGTGCTTTTTTCTTAAGACAATTGTTGTGCTGTTTTTTTTTTTGTTTGTTTGTTTCAAGGAAAGCAAATGTCTTTTATTCTATCTGTACAAAGGAAGTCTCTCCTTCCAGCCCTGTGTGGCTGCCTTTCGCGTCCCCATGATGAAAGGAATCAGGAAAAAACTGCAAACAAATCTTGTGGTTATATTGATTTCAAGTGAACGGCAAATTGAAATTCTCCTTTCTAAATGGGAAGAAGAGCGAACGTCTTCTATCACTTTGGTAGGTGATTCTAAAATGCTTGACTTGTTCTAAGGCAGTTGAGCTTGTTATTCTAGCTTCTTACCATTCATTCCGCATTTTAAAGAACAATTTACCCTGGGACCATAGGTCACCCTCAACAACCTTGCTCACAAGTTGGTTCAATGGGTCATTCTGTGATTGTCACCTTCTTCTTCACATCCAACAGTATAAGAAAACAGGGCTCTATCTGTTCAGGTTGTTTTTTTTATTCAGACTAGGACTACGTTGTAAAAACAAATGCAGGACACTTGATTTCTTTTCCAAATAGTAGTGGAGATAGGTGCTATGTTTCCGGGACAAAGGTAGAGGTCCCCGAAACTACCGTCACCTCGGTGAGGGTGAGAACCTCTATGGACATCCAGACTGAGCGCTGAAGAAATAGCGTGAGGATTGACTAATGTCGTCCTTATCTTTGGGTTCTGTTCACATTATGTACATGAATTGTCTTGCTATGTAAAAAGTTAAAAATATAATAAGTGATTCGGAAACAAAATTTGTGGATGAGATTTAGAGTCACTGTCGTATTTTTTTATTTATTTTTTTGCAGAAATCAATAGTACAGGTGATTTTAAGAAACTTTGTAATTGGGATTATTAGCCAAATATGCCATTATCTGCATTTAAAAAGCCTTTTCCCAGGTCCCCCCTCCTTCCTCTTTTCCATCCACTGCAAAAAATCAGGAAATTGTGACTTGTTGCATCAGACGTACTCAGTCTGGCCTATAGAGAGGGGAGGGAGGAGGAGGGAGTTAGGGACAGCAGAAAGCTGATAACAGAGGATTACAGGCATGGAGCTGGGTGACAGCTGTAATCAGAGGTCCGAGAGGTCAGTGGTGACTGTCAGAGGAGATAAAGGGTGAGGTATTTGTAGATTAACTCTTTGTTTTCCTGTTTTGGTCTTTTATTTAGCTCTCTCCATAGGAGAACAATGAATACAGGGGGGAGAGCTTCAAACTGCTTTTTCATGATAAAAATGCATTTTTCGGATAATAAACCCAATTACAAAGTTTCTTAAAATCGCCTGGACTATTGATTTGTGCAAAAAAAAAAAAAACTCACGACAGTGACACTTTAAGCTTGGACTAGCGACTTTGCTCTATGGACACAGTTCACCCAGAGCGTTAATTGGGGAATTATACAGTGTTTTGTGTGGACTAGGACAACTTCCCTGACCCACTTTGTAGCCATCAAAAAATACACCCTCTTTCCAAGAATGAAAATACAAGCAGCTCCTGATTTCACTGCTAAACATTAAGTCCATTTTAAGAGGCTGACTGAAGGATCAGGTTACACACTGTCCATAAAAGGCTTAAGAGAAGGGAAGGGAAGGAGGGAGTGGTAAAGAATGGCAAAAGGAGACACAGAGACATTGCTGCTGCAGCTTCTATTTATCACCTTAGTGCTGGATTCACTATTATACGGCCAGTTCTGCTCTATTATGTCTTCCATTCTGCTGCAGCTGCTTTTGGTGGTGTGCTACAGAGATATAGGGGACTAGACCTCAACTTCTATGTGTGTGTAGTGTGGAAGAGGAACATCATAGCAGCTAATCTACATACATTCTGGAACAGAGTTCATAAGTTTCATGGAAAACAGTGCCTGATAGCACCATCCATTGCTGTGATGATGTTTGGAGCACCCATACTGCCTGCAGCCCACACTACCTCACAAAGGGGAAGGATCCAAGACCCAGGGATGGCAGTGGGGTAAGGGCAGTAGGTAATTTTACTGCAACTTCCGAGGGTCAAGAATAGGCAGAAAAGAACAAAATGCGGTGGACGGAATTAATTGATTGGGGCTCCTTACAGTCCCATGATTACTTGTTACACCAAAGTAGACAATAATAAAAGTCTATGGTATTCAACCATCCACTCTCTATCTTCTGGGAATTCTCCGCGCTTACACATCCATTTCTCTAGCTTAAGCAAATAATTCATCCATTCTGTGAAATTGAGAGCTGCAGACAAGATTCATTTAACTCCTATGGCCTTTCTAGCCTGGAACAGTAATCATATTACAGGCGTGTACAGGGATTTATGCTGTTCAATATCCTTGGTGCATCCTAATTGGTTTGGCTTGAAGAAAAGTAACACAAACTATATACTATACCACTTTCACTAAAGATCTGTAGTGTTAGTCACAGTTGTATTGGACATCCTGTTTACATGGTTGGTGACTGTCAGAGCCCACATACACCTGTCACATAGATCAGGTATAGGTATTTTATAATCCTGCTTTAACCCCTTCCTATACAGTTATGTTGCAGCAGCTATGTAGTTAATGTGAGTTGCCCCAATACTAAAGTACATGTCAGTGCCAGCACCATCACTTGTACTATAGAGTCAACCCAAGAGTACTGGCCATGCATTTATGTGATTAGACAGATATAGCAGCTCTGCCTGTCACCCCATCATAGCCTCTGCAGCCAGTGGTAGCATGGAGGTTATATAGTGCTCACGTCTGCTAGGGAATTGAGTCAGGATAAGACTAACAAGCATAATAGACTTCAATACAAAAGTCACAGGGAATCATTAGTCACAAATGTTGTAGAAATCAAAAGCACAAGCAAATATAAGACTGTTTAGCATATCTTATCAGATAAAAAAAGCTTCTTTCTCCTTGGTCAGCTCAAAAGATGCGATCAACCACATACAAGCAAATTTTCATTAGTCGTTTGATTGTTGCCTGCATGCACACAGATTTTTTTTCCGTGTAATAGGACCATAAGGGCAAGTGGGGAGAGGCTTGAAATGCGTTGATTTTGTACCTGTTTGTTTTTATCTTTTCATCTTCAGTAAAAGGAATAATTGTACCCGGTGAGTGTGGTCATTCCCATTTTTATCCAATTAAAGATGCCATTGCCAATGTGATAAAGTGGACAAGAACCACATATCTGCTTACGAGGAAATAGTGTAATCTGGACTTGGAGCTTCACATGGAGACGGGTGAGCTGACTTTACTATTTTTATTGTTAATACCATAAAATAAACATGAATCATTACTGTCATACAGTATGTAATGCAGCGTCCTTCACCGTGTCCTTCATGCCAGTATTATGGACTATGCATTTAAAACAGCTCATATTTACACACACACACACACACAGTCATGTCCAAAAGTTGAGAATGGTACAAATATTATTTTTACAAAGACTACTGCTTCAGTTTTTAAAATGGCAATTCGCATATACTCCGGAATGTTATAAAGAGTGATCAGCTTAACAGCAATTACTTGCTAAGTCAATATTTGCCTAGAAAATGAACTTTATCCCCCAAAACAACAATCACATCATCAAGAACTTCAAGGAAAGAGGTTATATTGTTGCCAAAAAGGCTCCAGGGCGCCCAAGAAAGACCAACTAATGCCAGGACCGTCTCTTAAAAGTGTTTCAGCTGCGGGATCAGGCTACCAGCAGTGCAGAGCTTGCTCAGGAATGGCAGCAGGCAGGTGTGAGTGCATCTGCATGCACTGTGAGGCGGAGACTCTTGGAGCAAGGCCTGGTCTCAAGGAGGGCAGCAAAGAAGCCACTTTTCTCCAGAAAAAACATCAGGGACAGACTGATATTCTGCAAAAGGTACAGGGAGTGGACTGCTGAGGACTGGGGTAAAGTCATTTCCACTGATGAATCCCCTGTCTGATTGTTTGGGACATCTGGAAAACAGCTTATTCGGAGAAGACAAGGTGAGCGCTACCACCAGTCTTGTCTCATACCAACTGTAAAGCATCCTAAAGCCATTCATGTGAGGGGTTGCTTCTCAGCCAAGGGAACCGGCTCTCTTACAGTCTTGCCTAAAAACACAGCCATGAATAAAGAATGGTACCAGAATGTCCTCCAAGAGCAACTTCTCCCAACCTACCCAGAGCAATTTGGCGATCAACAATGCCTTTTCCAGCATGATGGAGCACCTTGCCATAAAGCAAAGGTGATAACTAAATGGCTCAGGGAACAAAACAGAGATTTTGGGTCCATGGCCTGGAAACTCCCCAGATCTTAATCCCATTTAGAACTTGTGGTCAATCATCAAAAGATAGGTGGACAAACAAAAACCAACAAATTCTGACAAAATGCAAGCATTGATTGAGCAAGAATGGACTGCTATCAGTCAGGATTTGGTCCAGAAGTTGATTGAGAGCATGCCAGGGAGAATTGCAGAGATCCTGAAGAAGAAGGGTCATCACTGCAAATATTGACTTGCTGCATTAACTCATTCTAACTGTCAATATAAGCTTTTGTTACAGAAATATAATTGCAATCATATTATGAGTATGTCATAAAAATATCTGACAAACACACATAAAAACCAGAGGGCAGCAGATCATGTGAAAATATAATATTTGTGTCATTCTCAAAACTTTTGGTCATGACTGTATATATACACATACTGTACAACATTGGTTCAGTTCTTGACTAGTGACAATCAGTTGGGTTGTAATTGTGATATCATAATATATAGCCAGCATTTACTCACTTAGGTTGTACATAGCACAAAGGGGATTTCTAAGGTCTAAAAAGGTTCAAGGCATGAACCGCTGAAGGGGTGTCGATATCACTAGAATACGATTGAATTGAGCAGGTATCATACTTCAGACAGTTCACCCATGTGACCTTAGTGCTACATTAAATAATTCATTTCATGAATTCATCACCATTCTAATTTTATTAAAGACCTTCTCTGGTGTGAAAACCTTGCGATCAATGCCTTGTTATGGGATCTGATCACTATGCATAATAGTATAATAGAAGAACCAAAACTCCATTCCAGCAGGGTGCATGGCTTTCAAGCACTCGGCAGCACTGCATTGGGAAGAGGCTTCAGGGAATGTCAGCACTGTTACATTTGGTGTTTATTGAACTGTATAATGAATTGGTGATGTAAACTAGATTCTTTCTAGGAAGAGACCCTGGAGATTTAGCATAAATACATTCACACTCTCTAAACTCTCTGACAGATTATCCTGTACATATGGAGCAAAATGCAGCTCACTCAGCCTATCCAGGACCTATCACTTATAAACTCACAAGACGCTTTTCTGTGTTTTTTTTTTTTTTTAACAGATAATGAGGTTGGGGGGGGGGGGGGCAGTAGACAGTATTTAAAAAAATGAAAGTGAGATTATTATATCAGATTATATCAGAATTTTTTTTTTATTTAAAACTTTTGTGATGTTTTGGTTTTCTGTATACCTATACCACCTTCAGAAACAGTAAGGAGGACTTAGAGAGAGAGAGAGAGAGAGAGAGAGAGAGAGAGCGTGTGATCTCCCATGGCCCGGCAGATATATCATAACAGAGTGAATATACAATGGCTGGTTCAACCAGACAATGCAGACACAATGAAACAGGCTCAGTTGCCCCTAGCAACCAATCAGATTCCAACTTTCATTCCTCGCAGATTCTTAGGAAAATGAAAGATGGAATCTGATTGGTTGTTAGGGGCAACTAAGACAATTCTACTTTACACCATGTGACCATGCAAAGTTCTTGGGGAACCTGATCATGATAGAAGATTATTAATAGGAATCTGATGATTGGGATTTCCCTAGTTCTTGGTTTGGGATGTGCTGGACTGGAGAAAGTTTATAAACTTTTTGCAAACTTCAGCTTGGATTGGTCTGGGGTCCGAATGCTAGGACTTCCACCGACTGCTAGAACAAATAGACTGAAGCATTCAGCTGGGCACTTAGTCCATTTTTTTCTGTCCAGCTTTTCTCGGAAAGCTGAGCATATGGTATACATGCTCAATGAAAGGCTCATAGATATTTTCTAAGTAGAGCTGCGAGTGCTGTGTACACACTCAAAGACTCATACGCCACATGCTCTGCTTCCTGCGGGAGCCAAGAAGAAATTAAAAAGCGCTGAGGCTGAATGCTTCTGTTCTTTCATTCTAGTAATCGGTCAGGGTAAAAGTGGTACTCTGGTGAGAAAAATTACACAGATTTGTAAATCCCTTTAATTTAAAAATCTCAAACGTTCCAGTACTTATTAGCTGCTGTATGTCCTATGGGATGTGGTGTTTTCTGCTGCCACCACTGTCCTTGAAGGGAACTGGCTCAGTAGAGGTTTTATATGGGCATTTGCTACTGATTTGAACAGTTCTTGTCATGGACAGAGGTGGCAGCAGAGAGCACCGTATCAGACTGGAAAGAATACACCACTTCCTGCAGGATATACAGCAGCTGATAAGTATTTGAAGACTTGAGACTTTTCAAATAGAAGTTATTTACAAAGCTGTATAACTTTATGACACTAGTTAATTTGAAAACTATTTTTTTCTCCGGAGTACCACTTTAAGCACCTGCTAGTCTTAGTAAATCTGGCATGGTGTATGTAGGTGGAGCTTTATTAAAAACAGGCGTACAGATACGCCGGTCTCGATAAATTCCCCCCTATACTACATGTAGTCAACGACCTGTCAGCAGTGGGAGGGAAAGAGCGGCATTAGAAGGAAGAAAGTCTGCTAAATGTATTTCAAATACTTTTACCCTGATGAGAGCTACACTTTTTATTATATTAGTTGAGATGGGAATACCCCTTTAAAGACATCCTTTAAAGGGAACCTGCCACCAGGACAATGCTATCTAATCTATCACCATTATGTCATAGGGCAAGAATAGCTGAGAAGATTGGTATATAACTTTGTGGGAAAAGATTCTGCATAACCTGTAACTGTGTTGATTAAATTCCTTAATACTCTGTGTTAAGGAGTCCAGTGGGCGGTATCACTCAAGGGACTGGACTCCTAAGCATGGAGACATCAGAGATTTCCATTAATAATTTAAAAGTTATAATAATTTTTTTCCTATAAAGGTATATATCAATCTGCTCAGCTCCTTCTGCTCTATAACATGATGTTGATAGCTTAGGTAGAATTTTCATGGTGACAGGTTCCCTTTAAAAAAAGCATGTCAGGTAAGAAAAAGGTTACATCTTATAATACATCTTTATCTTATAATAAAATATATTATGTAAAATCTTATGCTAAATTGTCTCATTCTCCCATGCTACGTTGAATATTTTATATTCCTATAAAGTACCGGGACTTGTAGTCTCTGAAGTTTGAAAGTGACACTATTTAAATGTTTGTCTGACTCATCGCAATAATTGTAGCCTTTTATTATATTGCTTTCTGTGAACAATCATTGAACAGTCAGGTCACTAACCTCGTAAAATGACTTAACCCAAAGCTGTCGAGAAAATTGAGAAAATGCCACAATGGTCAGAAGCGCTGTCAAAACACATTTTTATGATCCCCTAAAACTATCATTATAAGCGTCTACCTGCTATGAGCTCCACTTCTATTCAATACACGGACGTGAAAGAATACGGCTAATTAGATGTTCCTAGTGTATTGTTTTATATTCCTCTTGCATGCTAAACTCTTGTCAGTCAATATCAGACTGCCGCGGTACTGATTAATAAAGTCAGTCAGGTCCCTACAGGAATATCCAAAATAAATTAAGGACGAGACGGAATCACAAAATCTTCTCTGCTGTTCTTGTTGAAGATGAAAACTTATTAAAGGTCTAATACATAGAATGGCGTGCAAATCAAGAGCAAAACTTCAATGAAACCTTGTTTTTGTCACTTTTATTTTCGAGCTCTGTATAAAAGGATTTCACTCTTTTGATATATTATCCTAATTACTTAGATCAACCGTGTAAATTTTTAGAGACAAGATTTTTGTATGCTGGATTTTTTCAATGGGTTAAATAGACTTGTTCTACTTTTTAAATGGATTATCCCATGAATTGATAGGATAGGTGAAATGTGTCTGATGAGTGGGGGATCAAACCACTCGAAACCTAATTTATTACAAGAATGGGGTTCCCTTGAGTGAGTGGAGAAGCGGTGGAACATGAGAGCTGTCACTTCAGTCACCCATATGAAGATGTCGGAGTACAATCTTTGGCAGTCCAATATCAAGTAAACTGAACAGCAGCACATAGCAGAAGCTTTTAATAAATTCTGGTATTAGCTGTATATGTGTTTTGTGGATTCTGGAGTCTATGTATAATTAAGTATATGTAGGTCTGAAGTCTATAATGAGATACTGTCATGCTATGATATATGGACTACGTATAATGGGAGTCTCAATTCGTCAGTGGATCTCATAACCTATGGTTTATCATGGATTTGGCTGGACCCTGCATTATTCACATTAGACACATAGGTAAAGATGCAAAGTCTACAGAGTAGACCAATAGTGTGGGTACATGTTTATGCACCTAAATGTGAAGCATTACATATCTGTAGTATGAATTTTCAGTAAAAGCCCAACAATACCAAGAAAATATTGCAGTTCCTGCTGGGTGAACATCACTTCTTTTTAAATGAAATGTGGTAACATTCGGGTTTGCCTGCGCTCCAATTAGCCATAGCAGACAATGTAAAGTACGTCCCGGGCCATACTTTACATTGTCTGCACAGTCTATTTTACGCAGCTGCTATTCAAGAAATACAGATGAAGCCAGGGTTAACTTAATCACAATGACACATTTAACTCGACACTCTGATTGACTTAGCATACTGTAGCTCCCTGACACAATTGTTGAGTCAGGGATCATGTTAACCCTGGCTACATCTGTAGATGTGTCAGTATTCTGTTCACGCAGTATACACTCCGGCTGCGATTCCATAATAATTCCGTAATAATGCGATCGGCCACTGTGATTAAACAATGGATGTTGTTGCAAACCCACCATTGTTTAATCAAAAAATACATAGTTTGAATAAGGCCTAAGGCCATGTTCACATGGCGTATGAGACCGGCCGTTCCGTGACCAGGCCGGGTCACGGAACAGCCGGTCTCTGCAAAGATCATCCTGGCCTGTGCTGCAGTACCGTCCGGATGATCTTTCCTCATAGCACACAATGAAGCAAGGGGCCAGAGCTGCTCGCTTCATTGTGTGAACTGACAGGGTTTCCTATGGCCGCAATTTACAATTCCCATAGAAGGAGAGGCAATTTGTATATACGTGCAAAGTACAGCCGTTGTTACCGATTGCAACAACGGCCTAACTTTTACGTAGTGTAAACATAGCCTAAAATTGTATTGTTTCCCCAAAACAATTATGGTCAAGCTGAAGAAATATTCTAAAGGAATAACAATGGCATAAGAAGTATGATCAAAAACCAGCAAGAAAGCATTATGTGCGTCACACTTTCCATCATGGGCACTGGCTGAGCAAGACACAGATCTGCTGAGTTTTCATTATTATTATGCATCTTGTTACAGTAACAAATGACTTCAGGACTTCCCATAACCTCCCGGATACTTGTAATGGAATAACCACTGTTTACATGTCGGGGCTCTAAGGTTGATTAGAAATGTGTTTGCTTGTATAACATTATTGGACCTCCATCTCAATGTTTATGAAGCCATTAATCAAGTCTAATAATCAGAATAAGTAAAGTGCTATAATTACACAGTGACATCTTTGGTCCATATCAGGCAAAGTTCAAGGGTTTTCATTTAGTTTCTCTGGGGATATCATAAATGATTGAATCCATGGCAACACGAAGACTGGAGAGAACATAGGTTACGCAATAGCACGCATCAAGCTTCTTTTAGATGTATCACCGAAGGTGTGAGGCTATCTAGCAAGTGTCTAAATCACGACACAGAACAAGCCAATTAGTTGTGTCAGGACCACCTTGCCATCAAGACGAGTAACAAAATGTCTTACATATAACCTTTACACTATTTTATGAGAAAGTAAAAATTCTGAATTCAGATGGCATGTTAGCTAATATATTTCCATTCAATTATTATTCTAAAAATTAAACCACAGGTCATGTCTTCTGATTTGATTTCAAAATATGTAGCTAAGAACTTGCCAAAACACTCTTTAAACCCACATGCAAACCACTGAATTTTTTCTCCATATGCAGTGTTACAAAATCATGTCGGAAAAGACAATTCCTTATGAACTACAGTTCAGACTTCAATGAAAATATGGACATGCTGTTTTGGAGTAGATATGAAATTCGGCAAGTGAACAAATACGGCTTTAGATTTTATTTTATTTTTATCACACTCAGCACTTACAAATTAAAGTTTGTATACTGAAAATATACATTTAGATGAACATGTAAGGGTCCATGGAAATACAGGAAAGAGAAAGTTTATGCATTAACGTGTCCCTGTCACTTTAAAAAACAGTGGGTGTCTGGGTGTTTGCCGATTTAGCCCCAGGAGAAGCCTCAGCTGGGGGCTTCACTTGCCAGTTTGTTGCAGTCTCCGGGCTGTATCAAATGATTAGTTAGAATCGGAAGACGCAGATCTCAAACAAATTTATATATATATATATATATATATTTTTTTTTTTTTTTCAATGTACCATGATTTCCGGTGCTTTAAATATTAGTTAATATAATCTAGATATAATATAGCTTAGATAGAGAAACTATATAATTCTGGCATATCTTATATAAGTTCACAAAGCCCAAGTAACCATTCCATTATAAAGTCCAAACGGCATGAACTGTGGGACACACTGTGGGACAATGCATTGCTAATCGCCATAATTGATACCTAGCATGTTACTGACTGTTTGGCAGGAACTTGCCTTCTACCATTTTCTTTCCTTTGTATCCACACCTGTGTGAAAATTTGCTGTATATGTTGCTACTGTTTTCTTCCTAAGAAACTCAAACTCTAAAAATAGCATATATTTACAAAGAAAACCCCTTCCCATGAAACTTCTCCAAAAGATCGCCACTTATGGAAGATCACCACTTATCCAAAACAGATTTTCAGTCCACCATACATTATGAATAGTAGCCATTTTTTGAGTATACTTTTCAATGCTATTTTGGATTGTCTCCTCAAAAAGATTTTATGGTGAGGCTAAAAGAATAGATAAAGCGCCATAAGGTGAACTGTTTAGCAGGGGTAGTGCACAAAATGAGTGATGGATCCACTCACCTGACAGCTTTGAGTTCAGAGCACAACATTTAAATGCGCAGTGAAGAAGCTGAAGCTGCCATGTTCACAATCTGAGCCGTGGTCCAGAGCCAATGGATCCCAGAGAAGCAGAGTGAGGATCAGTGTTAGAGATCCAGCAGTTACCCAAGGATAAGGAGAACATCAGGAATCCTGTCTGCAGCAGTGCTGAACTACAACTACCGTGTGAACAGCAGCCAAAGGCACGTCTATAGAATCATGTAGGTTCCGACAGGGGTAAACAGGCCTGAAAGGGGTTGGGCACCCGAAACATGAGTAAAGAAACTGAGTAAAGAACATTTATCTTCTTGCTTGGGATTGTTTGCTTAATTACACCTGTTAGTGCCACCTGATGTTCTCCTGATGCTTGGGTAAGTCCAAGGTCTCGCACACTGATCTTCACTCAAAAAGATTTAGTATTCTATTAGGGCATATGGATATCACAGATGGTGGGTTCCTCTTTATGACCCCACTCTTTAAGCTAGGTGGAAAGTCCAAAAAACAGTGTCTGCAACTCTAGTGGCTGCTAAAAAATGTATGGCTGGCTGTGCTATTAGAGCTGATTGTTGCAAGTTTTGGAAACCAAACCCAAGCTGAAAGGGCTTCATTACTGCATGGACTAGTCATGTTAGAATGCCCTCTCCATATGTCCATATACGATGCTTATTTCTGCAGTGGCTTTGCTGGTGACTGCAGGGGTGCTTTGCTGGTGACACTGTTGGGGATTTATTCAAAATTGAAGGCATACTGACCCAGCATGGCTACCACAGCATCTTACAGCAGCATGCTATTCCATCCGGTTTGCGTTTAATTGGACCATCATTTATTTTTCAACAGGACAATGATCCCAAACACACCTCCAGACTGTGTAAGGGCTATTTGACCAAGAAGGAGAGTGATGGGGTGCTATGAGATGGTTTGGGGTGACCGCAGAGTGAAGGCAAAAGGGCCAACAAGTGCTAAGCATCTCTGAGAACTCCTTACAGTTGGAAAACTATTTCCGGTCGCTACCGCTTAAAGCTCATCAAGAGAATGCCAAGAGCGCAAAGCAGGAATCAAAGCAAAAGGTGGCTACTTTGAAGAACCTAACCTAAAAGACATATTTTCAGTTGTTTTACACTTTTTTGTTAAGTATCTAATTCCACATGTGTTAATTCATAGTTTTGATGCCTTCAGTGTGAATCTACAATTTTCATAGTCATGAAAATATAGAAAACTCTTTGAATGCGAAGGTGTATCCAAACTTTTGGTCTGTACTGTGTATATATATATATATATATATATATATATATATATATATATATATATATATTGTATATATACACTACCATTCAAAAGTTTGGGGTCACATTGAAATGTCCTTATTTTTGAAGGAAAAGCACTGTACTTTTCAATGAAGATAACTTTAAACTAGTCCTAACTTTAAACAAATACACTCTATACATTGCTAATGTGGTAAATGACTATTCTAGCTGCAAATGTCTGGTTTTTGGTGCAATATCTACATAGGTTCCAGCAACTATCACTCCAGTGTTCTAATGGTACAATGTGTTTGCTCATTGGCTCAGAAGGCTAATTGATGATTAGAAAACCCTTGTGCAATCATGTTCACACATCTGAAAACAGTCTAGCTCGTTACAGAAGCTACAAAACTGACAATCCTTTGAGCAGATTGTGTTTCTGAAGCATCACATTTGTGGGGTCAATCGAACGCTCAAAATGGCCAGAAAATGAGAACTTTCATTTGAAACTCGACAGTCTATTCTTGTTCTTAGAAATGAAAGCTATTCCATGCGAGAAATTGCTAAGAAATTGAAGATTTCCTACAACGGTGTGTACTACTCCCTTCAGAGGACAGCACAAAAAGGCTCTAACTAGAGTAGAAAAAGAAGTGGGAGGCCGCGTTGCACAACTAAGCAAGAAGATAAGCACATTAGAGTCTCTAGTTTGAGAAACAGACGCCTCACAGGTCCCCAACTGGCATCTTCTTTAAAAAGTACCCGCAAAACACCAGTGTCAACATCTACAGTGAAGAGAAACGGCTGCAGGATTTTGGGCTTCAGGGCAGAGTGGCAAAGAAAAAGCCATATCTGAGACTGGCCATTAAAAGAAAAAGATTAAGATGGGCAAAAGAACCCAGACATTGGACAGAGGAAGACTGAAAAAAAGTGTTGTGGACCGATGAATCCAAGTTTGAGGTGTTTGGTTCACAAAGAAGAACGTTTGTGAGATGCAGAGAATGCGAAGGTGTATCCAAACTTTTGGTCTGTACTGTATATATATATATATATATATATATATATATATATATATATACACACACACTGTATATATACACTACCGTTCAAAAGTTTGGGCTCACATTAAAATGTCCTTATTTTTGAAGGAAAAGCACTGTACTTTTCAAATAGGATAACTTTAAACTAGTCCTAACTTTAAACAAATACACTCTATACATTGCTAATGTGGTAAATGACTATTCTAGCTGCAAATGGCTGGTTTTTGGTGAACGGATGAATCCAAGTTTGAGGTGTTTGGATCACAAAGAAGAACGTTTGTGAGACACAGAACAAATGAAAAGATGCTGGAAGAATGCCTGATGCCATCTGTTAAGCATGGTGGAGGTAATGTGATGGTCTGGGGTGGCTTTGGTGCTGGTAAGGTGGGAGATTTGTACAGGGTAAAAGGGATTCTGAATAAGGAAGGCTATCACTCAATTGTGCAACACCATGCCATACCCAGTGGACAGCGCTTGATTGGAGCCAGTTTCATCCTACAACAGGACAATGACCCTAAACACACCTCCAAATTGTGCAAGAACTATTTACAGCAGAAGCAGGCAGCTGGTATTCTATCGCTAATGGAGTGGCCAGCGCAGTCACCAGATCTGAACCCCATTGAGCTGTTGTGGGAGCAGCTTGACCGTATGGTACACCAGAAGTGCCCATCCAACCAATCCAACTTGTGGGAGCTGCTTCTAGAAGCGTGGGGTGCAATTTCTCCAGCTTACCTCAACAGATTAATAGCTAGAATGCCAAAGGTGTGCAAAGCTGTAATTGCTGCAAAAGGAGGATTCTTTGACGAAAGCAAAGTTTGATGTAAAAACAATGTTATTTCAAATACAAATCATTATTTCTAACCTTGTCAATGTCTTGACTCTATTTTCTATTCATTTCACAACGTATGGTGGTGAATAAGTGTGACTTTTCATGGAAAACACAAAATTGTTTGGGTGACCCCAAACTTTTGAACGGCCAAATTAATAAGCGAGTAGCCACCTCTCATGCATTCTGCACTGGTAAGTGTCCCTCCAACACCTTAAGTAATGTTTTAAAAGTTGCTTCAGAAAGAGGTTGATCCCCTTTGGCATGTGTTTGTGTACCTCCGGCTTCAGCTGTACTGCATCTCCTGGCAGCCCTAAGGTAGCATCCACCTTCTGCACATGCAGGGAATCAAACTCACAGTGTTCGGGTTCGGCTAACATTGCCAAACCGGAACATTTTGACAGGTTCGCTCAACACTATGTTTAAGCATTAAGAGATAGTACAATTAGGTGACATACGGATAGCAGCAGGTGCCATAGTAGGAATCTCCTGAATCATAACCCATAAAAATCACCAGTTTCTCGAAATCCCTAGCTGCTTAGGGGGGACAGAAAGTTTTCAAAGCTTTTGAATTTCCTGCTGTTACTTGTTCCTGACAAGGATGGCTGGGTGTCTGAACCTCCTGAGAGACCACAGAGCTCACCAACATCTGCAAAGTCTAAGGATGAAACCTGTTTAGTATTACCATGTTGCACACGAAATGGAGCGGATGGAAATTAGTCTGAGATCAGTGTCTGTAAACACAGGAATTACAGATTTAACGGCAGGAAAACAAAAGAGAAGACGGTAGTGTTCTTTGTTTTTAGGTTCTTGGTCCTCTTAATTTTGTTGCTAGTGGTATTTTTCTTTTAGACATTACCATTTATATAGTTAAGTGCAGAACAAGAGCAAATCAACAACTGTTACTCAATAAGAGATACCATATCTACCTATTAAAAAGTGGGAAACGCTAAGGCGATGTTCTAGTTGTTCTTAAAGGAGGCCACATTGTTGCATCAGACTGATTGTACAGATCCATGGAGCCCAATGGACCCCCCTAAAGGTCCGTGGCGGTCTGTTAAAGCTCCTGCTATTTCCAGAACCTGTGCTTTGTTCTTTCTATTAAAGGTGTCTTACACAGGCTTACACTGACCATAGAGGCCCCATGTAGAACAATATATGGATGCAATGTCCTGCATTATTTGATTCTCAATATAGTGGATCTCCATTATAGAGAACAAACCTTATGACACCTTAGAATTACTCAACAGTCAAACAACTGGACCCCTGGAAGCAGTGGTTTATGGGGGCTGAGGAGATAGCATGCTTAGTTCACAATATTTGAGGATATATATGATATTGAGAATATATTAACAGATACTATGAAACTAGTCAACATTATAGAATAAAAAGCAACATTTCACATTCAAAAAATTTCACGATAAAAAAATACTCACATTCTGATACAGGGTTTTCCAATAATTCTAATAGTGTAAGGATATATTTTATAGTTATAATTAGAGATGAGCGAATTTGCCAAAGTTTGGGTTCGTATGTACCTGAACTATCGGCTTCTGATTCCCGCTGTCTGCAGCCTCCGTAAACAGGGTGGATACAGCGTAAGGACCGCCTGGAAAACTGGGATACAGCCTATGCCAATGTCTATATCCCAGTTTTCCAGGCGGTCCTTACGCTGTATCCACCCTGTTTACGGAGGCTGCAGACAGCGGGAATCAGAAGCCGATAGTTCAGGTTCATACGAACCCGAACTTCGGCAAATTCGCTCATCTCTAATTATAATGGGTGACAACTTAAAATATACAATACAAAATTCAAACAGTGACATTTTTAAAAAGGTCCTCCGAAAATGGTTAAATTTCAAAGCTGGAAAATTGTGTCAGCATTTCCTTTTGGTATTTCTTCCTAGGGTTTGTCTGTCCTACAGGTAATCTGAATGTGTCATCATAAAAGTTCAAAATAATAAAAGATAAATCAACAATTTATGGTAATGTATTTAAAATTATTTTTCCATTTCTCCATTTTTCATTTCAATTTTAAGTCTGATCACTAGGCCTAAAACAAATCTAAGACTTCGTGTTCTGTACAGATCACTTTCCAGCAGTGAAAGGTGATACCAGTATGTAGATATGTTCAGAGCTCAGCCTCCCCCGCCTTGTACAATGGCCTTGGAATGGGTGACCGAGCATGCCTAGATAACTTTCAGTAAATAGGGTCTCGTCCAGTCTATTGTATCTAAGTTCATGGAGCTTGCTGTAAAAATATCACTAAATGCTGTTAAAATTTTTTACTACAAACAAAAAATAGAAATAAATTAAAAAGAAAATATTTGGAAATATTATTGGATAATGATAGAAATGTTTATTAGTCATTGTATTACATAGATTTTTTTTGCTCATCAGAACTAGATACAAAAACATGTTCTTCCTTTTTAATTGATTTCTATATTCTGTTTGTAATACTTTTTAAATTCATTTAACTTTAAGAAATGTCAGAAGAGATATTCTATGTTGTTTCATTAAAATAAACAATATTTTCCATGACTGCAGTAAAGAAAGGACAAGGGATGACAGTCGCTATACTCACAGGTATACAGAACTGTAATTTCCATTTGTGTTCTCATCTCCATTGCATCTTCCGTCATATTTCAAGGGAAGAATAGCCTTGCACACAGCACTATTTTTCCCATTAGACACCACCATGGAACCTGACAGATTCCCTTGAAAGATCAATGGCGTCCACTAGGCTCCATTTCTATCCATAAGAAGACAGATTTGGCAAGGAGTTGTGGTTTCCGTTATAAACAGAAAACAAGTGTGAACATTGCCCGAAGCATTAAAAATGTTGTATTTAATCCGACATCAAGCATGAAACTATAAATATTCATGATTATTGGTTACGAGTCCTTGATTCTTAGACTTGGAATAAAAAAAAAAAAACCTCTAGAGATAAGCAAAATGCCTGTGGTTTACTTCACAGCGGGAACTGAAGTTTAGTCCTGTGGTTCTGATTCCGCTGGATTGGTGATTTCAATTAGTATTTTTTATTTTTTTTGCATTTGTACATTTTTTTTATTTATGCTTATTAAAATATTATAAGTAGGCTCCAAGATTTTTCAATGACAGTGTCTGCGGCATTCTCCAGTCTCCCACCATGCTGCCCACATAAACTGAGCACATAAAACTATATAACGTAACATTACAGCTTCTGTTAAGGCAACAGGCAGATCTGAAGGTCTGCGAAATGAAGACGCTCGCTGTATACTCGGCCGCGCTGGTGCCCTGCAGGCACGGCTTCGGCTTCTGAAAGTGGTCAGTTTAAGCTGTAGTATCACCTCCGGGTATACCGAGCTGTCAATAATTCCTCACATTATTCTGCATCTCTCTATGAAGCTGGCTTTGACTGACAGCTCAGCTATTCTCGCTACAGCTGATGTTTTCGGAATTAAGTCACTGATAGCTGCCTTATGAATTGGTCCAAGAAGGAGAATAAACAGTAGCCCTGGGTCAATTTGCTGTTAGCATTCTGTGTGCTTTTTGGTTACCCTAAGGCCTCCTTCACACTTGTGCACTTGTGTCAGTATGTTTCATCAGAATAGAAGAGGTGCAAATGTTTTCATTATACTTTAGCCTTAGTATTTGTAAGGAAACAAATCAGAAATGGGATAAAAAAAATAACGGAAAGATCTAATCTAGGTCTAAGATGGCACTTTGAGGGAGATTTATCAATCATGGTGTAAAGTGAAACTGGCTCAGTTGCCCCTAGCAACCAATCAGATTCCACCTTTCATTCCTCACAGACTCTTTGGAAATTAAAAGGTGGAATCTGATTGGTTGCTAGGGGCAACTGAGCCAGTTTCACTTTACACCATGTTTGATAAATCTCCCCCTTGATGTTCACCTACAGGCTACTGAATTTTAATACCAAGATTTGTAATGGCCGTTATTTGATTCTCAAAATAACAGCCATTGTTTTGAGGATCAAATAACAGCTGTTATTTAACATACTTTGCCGGCCATCATTGGTTCATTATTCAAGTTTTGATCCGAGATGACCGCTTTTTAATACCATTTTGGGTATGGCAATTTTTAAAAGTTCTATTCAATGTTGTGTAAATTACTGTGAAAGGACGGTGAAAAGAAAAATCTGTGTGTGAGCAACTTAAAATAGCGGCCATTGTTTGCTAAATAAAGTCCGCCATAAAATCTCCTGAACATTAATTTAATCGGCCGCTGCGAACAATAGCTGTTATTCTATGCATTGTGTGAACTAATGGCAGTTGTTTCTATAGACTTCAATCGAAATGATTGAAGACTGGAAATAACGGTTGTTGTTTTATTAAAGAAGACAGTGTATTATATTAATGTAGAAATTGCCAGAAGGTACGATCAAGGTCAGCACTCAGACATATAATAAGCTGATCGTGTCTCTTGGCTTATTGCCTTAAAGGACAACTCCCACAAAAATTTTTTTTTGCTCATTTAACACACATTACAAAGTTATATAACTTTGTAATGTGGTTAAATACCCGGCCTGGCCCCCTTCCCCCACTTTCGGACCCCCGACCCCCCACCCCGGAAGTTAAGGAATGTATACATTACCTATTACGATCGTCACGGTCCTCTTCTCCGGGGCGTCATCTGGTGACGACGACGTCAGAGCCGAGGGGCGGTCCGGGTCTTCTTCCTCCTCGGCGTCTTCATGCAAAGTGAATGGGGATGAAAAGGCTGCTGGTGCACATGCGCACCAGCAGCCTTTTCATTGGCTGGAGCGCATCACATGGCTTCCAGCTTGCTCAGCCCTGATTGGCTGAGCTTGCTGGAAGCCATGTGATGCGCTCCAGCCAATGAAAAGGCTGCCGGTGCGCAAGCGCACTGGCAGCCTTTTCCATCCCCTGGACCCGGAAGTTGGAGACATCGCTGGATGGCGGAAGGCGGCGACGGAGAGGCGGACGGCGGGCGAATCGAGTGGCGATCGTCACCGGAGAGATGGTGAGTATGGTGTCTGTGTGTGTCTGTGTTTTTTTTTTTTTGGGGTCCCGCGGGAGTTGTCCTTTAATGTAGAGCACGTGAGAGACGCCCCTAGATGATGCCGGATGCAGCCAGCTATGTCCGGCGTTATCTAGGCATACCCGCACATGATGCAGATCTAGATGTCCCTTTGCCATATTAAGCCATTCACATGGAACGGTTAAAGTGGATATAATCATTCAAAGAAACCATGACTAAGGGCCCAGTGGGGTCTGAAACGCGTCGGTGTTGTATGAATACTAAAAAAAGCATTGAAAATTCTCAGAGCTGGAGAGGATTCTTTCCTGTTTCTTCATTGTTATAAAAATTTAGCATGCAAAACTTTTATTGGGTCCCATTCACACGTGTGTAGCCATCTGCATTACCACATTGGAATAGGTGATCATATACCTTTTACGGATCTAAAACAACTACAGATGAGCAAAAAGGTCCATTGAAATCAATGGGTACTATACTGTCCGCAGTTACAGATGCTTAGTTGCAGGTGTGTAATATTGATGTGTGAAAGGAGCCTATTCCACGGGTGCAATAATCGGCCGAATCGGCCCGATTCGGCCGATTATCCCTCGGTGGAATAGAGAAAACGACCAGCCGATGATCGTGTCATCGGCTGATCGTTTATTTAGGGCCAGACCTAAAATCATTGGTCCCCCACCGCGCATTGCTACGGTGGAATAGTGGTGCGCAGTGAGAAGCCCAGCATACATTACCTGTCCGGGCTTCTCCTGCGCTCCGTCTTCCTCCCTGGGTCCCGCGGCACAGCATCAGCAGCTCCGGAGCGGCCTGACTGAGCTGTCAGACCGCTCAGCCAATCACAGGCCAGGACTGGCCTGTGATTGGCTGAGCGGTCTGACAGCTCAGTCAGGCTGCACCAATGCTGATGCTACGCCGCGCGACCCGGGGAGGAAGACGGAGCGCAGGAGAAGCACGGACAGGTAATGTATGTTGTAAGGGCTGCAAGGACATCGGTAACAATGTCCCTGCAGCCCTCGCTTAACGATCATGGGGGCCGTGGAATAGGTCCAGTAAACGAGTGCTGATCTAGCAGATCGGCGCTCGTTTACATCGTTGCTCGGCCCGTGGAATAGGGCCTTTAGATTGGTGGATGGAAAACTGAAGTCTATGGAGAACACAACAAAGGATGTATCTGTATTTTATATGCATGTAGTCTGTACTGCATTAGCGCTGTATCCATTTTTTAAAGGTACCGTATTATGTAACTCAATTTTCAATAGGGGAAAGTACATCATTATTAGGGATATGCAGGTTAATGAATAGCGAGATCAGTGGATTCTATGGTGCAAGTTCCACTTCAGAGGACTCAGTGGATGGACCTCAAGGATTAGAAAGAGGATATCACTGCATGCAGATTTCAACAAGATGATTAGGATCGACTTTAATAGATGCACCGCTTTCTGAGGGTATATGTCCCTCTTCATTAGACATAGTCACTGTACTGGATAGTTTAGACAATAAGGGTGCGTTCACACCTACAGGATCCGCAGCAGATTTAATGGTGCAGATTTGATGCTGTGTTCAGTTATTTAAATGAAATCTGCAGCGGATCCGCTAATAAGGGGAATGGAACATCTTTGTTATGAGGAGAGATTAAAAGGATTACATTTGTTTAGTCTGGAGAAGAGACGTTTAAGGGGAGATATGATTAATTTATTTAAATATATAAATGGCCCCTACAAGAAATATAGGGAAAAGATGTTCCAGGTTAAACCCCCTCAAAGGACAAGAGGGCACTGCCTCCGCCTGGAGAAAAAAAGGTTTAATCTCCGGAGGCGACAAGCCTTCTTTACCATGAGAACTGTGAATCTGTGGAACAGTCTACGACAGGATCTGGTCACAGCAAAAACAGTAGAGGGCTTCAAAACAGGGCTAGACAAGTTCTTAGACCAAAATAATATAAATGCATATGTATAGAACCTATCACCCCTCCCCCTTCCCTGTATCCATCCCCTCCTTGGTTGAACTTGATGGACATGTGTCTTTTTTTCAATCGTATTAACTATGTAAGTGTATTTAACTATGTAAGTGTATTTAACGTACCCTTAAAAAATAGATGACCCGGAACGAGTTACAGTATGTCCTCTGTGACATCAAATATGTTTAAATTGCTGGAAAAAGACAATACACATCCCGCTATGTGATATACCTTTAGTTTAGTTTTGTTTCTAACAGTATGACCAAAAATAATAATAATAATAATAATAATAATAATAATAATAAAAAAAATAATAATAAAGTCACTTATTCACCCCTTGTATTAAAAAAAAGATCAACAAATAATTTGACTACCCAAACAAGAAGGAACTTTGTATCCTTTACATCCTTCTTGACTGAAAAAGCAACCATTCATGATGGAGAGGAAACAGGCCTGGGTTGGTCTAAAAGTGGTTTAAGGGGTTATCCAGCACTACAAAAACATGGCCTCTTTCTTCCAGAGACAGCACCACTCTTGTCTCCAGTTTGGGTGGAGTTTTTCAACTTAGTTTCTTTGAAGTGAATGGAGTTTAATTGCAAACCACACCTGAACTAGAGACAAGAGTGGTACTGTCTCTTGAAGAAAGTGACCATGGTATTGTAGGGCTGGATATCCCCTTTAACTAATAAATACTGTATCTCTGCTGCCACCTCTGTCTGTGTCAGGAACTGTTCAGAGCAGTAGAGGTTTTCTATCAGGATTTGCTCCTGCTCTGGACAGTTCTTATCACAGACTGAGGTGGAAACGGAGAGCACTATGTCAGACTGGAAAGATTACAGTACTTCCTGCAGGACATTCGGCAGCTCATAAGTACTGGGAAACTTGACATTTTTAAATAGAAGGAATATCCAAATTTGTAAAACTTTCTGACACCAGTTGATTTGAATTTTTTCCCCTTTGGAGTACCCTTTAACTGATATTCACCACGCCCATCTGCGGGCTATGTAGGGCTATGTAGTGGGCATGCTCGGACACTAAGGGCTCAGTCATGTAACCCTTTATAGAACAGGAAAACTCCCGGCACTCACAGATTCACTGCAAATGGTTTATTCAGACATGTAGGGAATTAGTGAGTGCTGGAAGATTTCTTGTTCCATGTATCTCCTTGCCCATGAGCAGCCCAGAACACAATGGGGGAGATTTATGAAAGGGTGTAAATATACACCTGGTGTAAACTGCCCACAGCAACCAATCACAGCTCAGCATTCAGCTCTGGTAAAATATAAGAGGAGCTGTGATTGGTCGCTGTGGGCAGTTTTCACCAGGTGTATATTTACAACCTTTCATAAATCTCCCCCAGGGTGCTCATCCTGGTTTACATTTAACCCTTTATAGGGCAGTCGATAATTTAAAAGCACCACTATATTCTGATGGGTATTCAGATGTCTACCAGAATTTAGCAAGCCAAATATTTTCTACTTAAATTCTGTTGTCTTGACATAAACAAAATTCAAATTCCTATGCCTGGTTTCCTTTATCCATGTTGTTGGATAGCTTTGTGTCATTTGTATTTTGTTTAGTATTGCTATAACCACTTATGTGGGAGAAACTGTAAAATGCTTCCAGCTGGCATAACCAATGACATCATCCTTGGCTGTATATGTTTGTGAACGAGCTCCCGTTTTGTTTGCTAAACTAGCGAGTCACACGCTTAACTCTTTGCGCTGGCTTTCACAAAAATACAAAAAAAAACATAAAGGAAATGCAATTTTCCCCCCCAAGAAAAGTAATAGTTGTTGATAAGGGAGTGAATGGAGCTTTCACAAAACACTCTGATTAAAATGAAACTCCCAAGATGGTCTTCATTGAGAATCTTCAATTAAGAAATGTATAATGAACAAATGCTGATCAGGATTTGCAATGATAATATTCTTTTGGCAGGAGACAACTGGAATCAGTTCATGTTTATTAGATTCGGAACAGGAGAAGATGAATGCTCATCCATTTTATTCTCTTAGAGTAATTTATCAACACAATACTGCAGCCAAGACTACTAGGTAATGGCATTCATACGTCATTCTCCTGCCTCTAACTTCCTTTAACTTAAGTTGGTGAAGACACACATAAGTGATTATTCACCAAGAGCCACATAAAGGACTCTTCACAGTTTTGAAGGTCATAGAATTTGCTGTCTGTGTGTCTTAAAACTTACTTGTCCCCTATCAACAGGATAGGGAGCAAGTAAAAGATTTTGGGTGGTCCGACCTCTGCAATCTCCAGATCTCCCCCCGGCCATTGGTACGGCACGTGATAGCACTATAGCATCTTCACTGTATATGCACCGTGAAATAAAAATCTGACTATTCTTTCTCCAGGGCTTGACCAATGCCAAAGGTGGTGGTATGAGAATTAATGTCACAGAGGAACTTACCTTATTGTTGTAACAAAATACACCCTATATTCACCCTATCAGGGAATCAGGCTGATAGGGGACATTACCCTGAGGATTATAGTACCTTTAATATGGAACTTTAGTGTACTGTTTCTCTGTAATATTCATTTTTATTAATATGCAAATTAGGCAGTTTGGTGCACTGGAGGCGTTCCCTTACCCCTTTGCAGTAACATAACTCAAGGTGATTATAGAGGGGTGGCTTAGTATTCATAAGGAGTTGTGGTATGAGGGGTAGGCAGGCAGCCATATTGGTGCACCTAGGGATAAAGGGAAGCCCCAAGAACATAGATCGGACTATTTTGCATATCCATACAGTGAATTTTATAGAGAAACACTGCAACAAACATAATAAAAGGTATCTGAATCCGCAGTTCAATATGAATCTCTATGCCATAACCTCTAACATTTTAGATTGTGCATTTCAGGTACTCTAATCCAGTGATTTTCAACCTTTTTTGAGCCGCGGCACACTTTTTACACTTAAAAAATCCCAGGGCACACCACCAACCAAAATGGCACAAAATGACACTAAAACAGTACATATTATACATATAGTTAATAATATAGATTCTAAATGTATTTATACTCAACCTGAGCCTGTTTTCTTCTCCCCCCTGTGCTTCTCTCCTGTGCTTCTCTCCACCATACTTCTCCCCCCTACTTCTCTCCTGTGCTTCTCTCTACTATACTTCTCCCCCCTGCTTCTCTCCTGTGCTTCTCTCCCCCATGCTTCTCTCCCCCATGCCTCTCTCCACCATACTTCTCCCCCCTGATTCTCTCCACCATACTTCTCCCCCTGCTTCTCTCCTGTGCTTCTCTCCCCCATGCTTCTCTCCTGTGCTTCTCTCCCCCATGCCTCTCTCCACCATACTTCTCCCCCCTTCTTCTCTCCTGTGCTTCTCTCCCCCATGCTTCTCTCCTGTGCTTCTCTCCCCCATGCTTCTCTCCTGTGCTTCTCTCCCCCATGCCTCTCTCCACCATACTTCTCCCCCCTGCTTCTCTCCTGTGCTTTTCTCCCCCATGCCTCTCTCCCCCACTTCTCTCCTGTGCTTCTCTCCACCATACTTCTCCCCCCTGCTTCTTTTCTGTGCTTCTCTCCCCCATGCTTCTCCCCCTGCTTCTCTCCTGTGCTTCTCTCCACCATACTTCTCCCCCCTGCTTCTCTCTTGTGCTTCTCTCCCCCATGCTTCTCTCCTGTGCTTCTCTCCACCATACTTCTCCCCCCTGCTTCTCTCCTGTGCTTCTCTCCCCCATATTTCTCCTCCCTGCTTCTCTCCACCATACTTCTCCCCCCTGCTTCTCTCCCCCATACTTCTCCCCCCTGCTTCTCTCCCCCATGCTTCTCAGCTGTGCTTCTCTCCACCATACCTCTCTCCCCCCTCCTTCTCTCCGCTGTTTCTCTCCCCCATCCCCAGGTTTCTCTCCCCCCCCCTTCCTCCACACCTCCTCTAAGATGGTCGCCGCTGCTGTACGCCTCACCTACTGGCCGCCCGTAGGGCCCGGACGTGCTCCTCCAATCAGCGGAGACCGGGAGCGTGGTGCGCTGCGGCGGGCCGTAGCGCTCACGTTGATTGGATGCGTGCATCACGGCCCACCGCAGCGCACTACGCAACTGCACACATTATAATCCGCCACTGATCGCTGCGCATTGTCGGGGAACAAAACACAGGGGCACCATAGTTTGGGGAACTTTCCCCGCGGCACACCCAACCATGTGTCGCGGCACACTAGTGTGCCACGGCACACTGGTTGAAAATCACTGCTCTAATCAATCTCAACTTTCAAGATAAGCCAAAAATTCTCCATGGAAGCCAAAACGAAAATAAATATATTTGTCTACTTCACATACAGTCAATACATGCTGTACAGTTACATTTATTACTTTTGGAAATATATGAATAAATTGACAATTGGGCGTTTTTTTTAAAGGGTGTGTGTCTTTATGCACCAAGCACTGTCAATGAGTACTGACAATATCAGGTGATAAATGAGAAATGACAGGTCCTCTTCAAAGTGGTTGTCCCGCCAACAGTATTTATCTATATCCACAAGATAGGGGATAAGTGTATGATTGAGAGGGGGTCCTATGTCTCTGGTTAGGATGGCGCAGCAATCACATGTGCACACTGCATTCACTATCTATAGGATTTATATTCCCTCCCTTGTGGATGAGGGATGACACACATTTGACAATTGCTTCACATTATTTGGTAATTTATTGTTACATAGAGATACCCCCCACCCTTGCAAATGCTTCTTACCTTGAATGGCCTGTAAGCTTCGGGTCTGCACAACAATGCAGAGCTGCAGGACGAGTTGCGGAGCGCTTTCCAGAAATGTCGCAAGCAAATGCAACATACTCACATCCGCATACTCGTACACCATCTTCCAGTAAAATCTCCATCGGTCATTCTCTCCACTCTGCCTGCTACGAATGCCCAAATATATTGTGTGAAAATACCTGGGGAGAAGAGAAGACACATAACTACAGGAACCTATCGCCAGGAACAATTTATTACAAATTAACATACTCTTGGTGCTAATATAATTAAAAGGAACGTGTCACTATTTAAATGCTGTCCAATTTATCAACATCATGTTATAGAACAAGAGGAGAAATCCATGCTTTTTACGGGTTTAAGGGTCCACTGGGTGGTGCCACTCAATGATTGACAGCCTTCCCTGCATTAGTACTTCAAAGCATAGAATGAACTGAAAAAGATTCAAAGGGAACCCATCACCATGTAAATGCGATCTAATCTGCTGGTATAATTTTATAGAGCAGGATGAGCTGAGCAGATTGATATATATCTTAATGAGGTAATCAGTTTAACTTATAACTTATTGATTAAAATCTCTGATCTTAAGGAGTCCAGTGGGTGGTCCTAACACTTAATGACACTGCACACAAGATCAGGGATTTCAATCAATATGTTACAAGTTATAATAAATCTTTTCCCACAAAGATATATATCAATCTGCTCAGCTCCTCCAAATTATAGCTATACATTAGATTGCATTGTCATGGTGGCAGACTCTCTTTAAATAAATAAATAACTATTAATCCTCAATCTTTTCTTACAACATGATATATTAATCTGCTCAACTCCCTCTGCTCTATAAGATGATACTGGCTGATCAGATTGTTTGATCAATGTGACTTATTCCCTTTAAAGATTGGATATATTGTGAATATATACACATGTCCTTTCCACACCTGCAGTAATAGACATGTCAGGACAGGAGGAGTATACAGAACTGTGGCAATAGAAATCACTTCCTTAAATTGACACTAGATTTACAGACATTATTATATATATATATATATATATATATATATATATATATATATATATATATATATATATATATAATATCTCATTCCTTATTTTCTTTGTATATAGGATAAAACATTTCAAAAAGATTTTTCAATTTGACTCTTTGAAAATTCACAACATGGTAGGTATAATCTGTATATCTGGGGATGGCGATAAAACATATGCCGTGCCTCTCGGTATAGGGTCTGCAGCCTGGAATCTCCTCTGTGAGGTTATCCTCTGCATAATACAGACATCTGGAGGATGCAGTCCTGTGGGTCTCACTGAATTTCTTATCTCACATATACTGCTGCTTCAAGCTCATTTCCAACCGAGACCGGAATTGCTTTTCAACTGGTTTCGAAATACGTTTGATGATCACAGCAAAATACATGTTAGCAACCAGCTTTATTACGTTGTATGTATTAAATCTAGTTCTGGTATTAGGCTAATAAAGTATTTCTAAAGGAAGAGAAGGAGGCTCTTCATTGGAGTACAGATGTACCCACTTTGAGTATTCTTTTTAGCTAAAACACTACACTTGATCCTTGCACTTTAAGGCTATGTTCACACATAGTATTTCTGTCAGTCTTTTTGTCAGTCCTTTTTCAACCAAAACCAGGAGTGGAACTGATGGAGCAAAATTATAATGGAAAGATTTGCACAGTTTCTGTGTTTTCACAGAATCCACTCCTGGTTTTGGATGAAAAAATACTGACCTAAAGACTGACAGAAATACAATGTGTGACAATAGCCTAAAAATTACTTTTCTGAATTTTTCAATAACATATTTTGAGAAAATACCTTTGTCCCCTAAAAATGCTCATGGTACCCTCCTCACCACACACACACATCATGTTTAAGGGGGCTTTCCAGGATCACAATATTGTCGGCCTAATAAGTGCCACAGCTCCATCAATCACCTCATCAGCACCCCACGTTCTAACATTGATTGCCTAAGGATAGGAAGTGTTGTAATCCCCACAAAAAAACCCTCAAGGATACAGCTATTTTGAATCCTAACCAATTGAATTTTCCCATGTTTTCATTTTTAATTAAATTTTTATGGTTGTATGAGGGTTTGTTGAGGATCAACCCCTTAATAACCAAATGCCTTTATGTATATGCACTCAGGCTAAGACACTACAGCCAATCACTGACTTTAGTGGTCAATTGCACTTGACTTCTAAGACCTGAAATTTGCTGCTTTATCCTGTACTGGGTGCGTTGAGACGTCACTTGAGCATTTGCAGCGGCACTTGACCAGGAGCGGGAAGAGAGGTAAGTAAAGTTTATTTCTTCTCTGTCCTCCCATTCCTTACTCCTGTCAGAATGCCCCCTAAAAACTCTTTTAGGCCCTTTCAGTGTAGGCCATTAAGTAAGTGAAGAGGATATCTCATGAAGACAACCGCTTTTTTTTAAACTAAAGACCCAGCAAGCAACTGGTCACTATAGGTCCAGCTTCAAAATTCCCCTGGTGATCGCCGATTAACATCAAGGAATGCTACAACCAGCTATACTCCTGTACTGGAAATGCAATATGTGCTGGCCATTTAAATAATTGACCTTCCAAGAACTATAAGGACACCTAGATCCACCAGAATTACTCCTTAAGTGCTGATATAGAGTAGTGAAAAGTCACCTGAACCCACAGACTTTTGCAGGTTTTCCATCAGAATAATGTGTATGGGGACCTCCTGACTCTCCTCCAACCAATGATGTTGGTCAGAGAGATGAGCCTCCACCAGAGAATTGTAGTACTGGCTTACTGAATGTTCAACTGTGTGGAGGAATTGGAGGTGAAACATGTCAGAAAAATAAACGTTTGGCCAACAGCTGCTGAAGGTGTATGGCCACCATTATTAAGAGGCTCTCCATCCTGGCTCACGAAATTAGGTTCCAAATGAAAGACTTCATTCCACTTTAATGTCTTTATATCCTTACAGAGCTACAATGTTCTTTGTATACCACCAGTATGCAAAATCAAAGTCTCGTGATGACTTCTAATTGCGAATAGTACTCACCAACCCAACCATCACCCATGTACCAACAAATACATTTCCTTTCTCTTAGCATGTATACCAGATTTCCTGCCTAGAGTTCATTAACCTGTATAAACTTTGCTCTTGACACAAGGTTACCATTGAATAGGAAATTCTATCATATAATGAGGTAAATCTTATTAGACAATGAGTAATGACCAGGACTTGGCAGACTTTTATCACTTGGAATGCTAAGTAATAACACATCTCGTGACCTCTGTGAATGACTAATAGAGCACTCAATAACGTGACTCCTATTGCTATTACACAATCCTATAAACTGAATTGTACTTGTTTTCCTGACATGCTAATTAGGACTAATTATTATTGATAACACGTAACAGAACGTTACATAACTGATAGATGCCACATTGTAACTACAATCCCAAACCTGCTACATCCAGAAAACAAGAGTAACGCAGAACAAAAGACTAAATATTCATGTGATATTCTCCAACAAAACAATGTTCTAAAAATGGAAACATAAAGATATGAAGATATCATATAAAGAGACAAAGCAAACTATTTTCTGGAGCAGGTGTCTGGTAAAAGGTTAATCTATACTTATATTTAGTATATAGTCTATAGTTATTCAATGGGGGAGATTTATCAAAGGGTGTAAAATTTAGACTGGTGCAAACTACCCACAGCAACCAATCACAGCTCCTCTTTCCTTTCAGCACTGCCTAAAGCTGAGCTGTAATTGGTTGCTGAGGGTAGTTTGCACCAGTCTAAATTTTACACCCTTTGATAAATCTCCCCCAATGTGTTATGCTTGGGATCATGTACTGTAATGTATACAGCTGTGCAAAATATCTTAAGGAAAGCATAATGCACTTGGGGAGAAAATACCCTCCAAGTATCATATTGGTGTTTGTGTGTTAACAGAGACTTCAGAATAGAAGGATTTAGGGGTAGTGATTTCTGACAGCCTTAAAATGACCAGTGCGACTAGACAGTAGAGAAAGAAATTTGTATGCTGGGCTGTATAGCTAGAGGTATAACCAGTAGGAAGAGGGAGAAAAGATATTGATAAAATAGAACAGGTCCAAAGATGGCTAAAAAATGGTGGATGGTCTGAAGCATAAAGCATATCTGGAAAGACTTAAAGTGTAACTGTCAATAGCAAAAGCCATTTTTAGAAACTCTAATAAAGTTTTATTAAGCAAAAGAATTTCCTTCTGTACCCCAAAAAACTTTTTTGCGGCCTTTCCCCTCTTACTTCAGAAGAAACAGGTTCGCTGTATCCATTATGGTCTATGGGAGGAAGGAGGTTAAGGGGAATAAGTGGTCAGGGAGATTATAGAAACAGCCTGTGTATAAGAGCCAGCACAGCACAACATCCTGCAATCTTACCTCACCAAGTACCCAGACAGACACTGAGCAGTATGACCTGTGAATCCAGCGATTTCTGTGCCTAGTCTCCAAACTGCACAGGTTGTTTCTCTACTCTTCCTGCTCACTCATCCCCTCAGCGACTACCCCCTTCATTGGTTATAAAAGGCACAGCAAACCTATCTTCACTTTGCCCCTCTGTAATGTAGACGACTTACGACTTTCCTTGATAATGAACAGATGAGGGGGGTGGCTGGAAAACAGCTTTTTGAGTGCAGAACTAGGCTTTTTGCCTAATAAAACCTATTACAGAGTTTCTAAAAATTGCCTGCACTATTGAAAAATTACATTTTAAATAACAGTTACACTTGAAATGTGCCTCGGATTAAAAGAAAAAAAACCAAAAACATATAGATATATATACCGTACATATATCCTAAGATAATATTAAAGGAGATAATATAAGAGCAGACAAGATGACCCAGAGTATCTTTTAATGCCATTAATCTCCTATGTTTTGTAATGGGGATCATTTCATGTAAATTTATCACATTAACTATAATAACACATGAATTAGATTAAATGTAAAATGTATACGGGGTTGTTCTTTCCTTTCAAGTGGTCAATGGAGGGATATCCCACCCATAACCTTCCTTGATATTGAGTAGCTGGTCCAAAGTAACTGGGTAACAGGGTAGTAAAGCTTCTTCAGTTGTCATTAAAGGAACTTTCAGCTACTGTCAATTGCCGCTGAATACACGGATGTGTTTACATCAGATCTGTCATGAATCCATTTAGTCGTGGCAGTGTTTAGTGACTTGTGGTCTATTGGTTTGTGTAACAGTTCGTAGTCAGTATTTCTAAGAAACATTACGATATGATTATATATTCATGGCTTATTCCAAGGACAGACCATTTATGAGCCATCCCAGAAAACCTCTCTGGCTGACTGTAATGCTATTTTTCTAACTTCCATCACTTCCTATTAGGAAAATGGCCAAAAACCTTGAGATGAGTTGACTTCTGCTGCCTTGGAGTTGCAGTGCAATAGAAGCCATAGTAGGTTTACATCTGAGATGCCCGCAGGCACAAAATCCTATCTGAAAAGTCAATGTAAATATAACAAGTAGGGAGTCAACATCCGAGGTATAACAAAGATGGACAAGCTTGTAACAAACAAATATTTTTAGCCATGTTTACATCATATTGCTACATGACATATACGGGCACTGCAGCGCCAACTGTCAATGTATATTCCATAGACGACATCAAAATGCACCATTATAGGCATGACTTCAAACTCAGTTCACTTCATAATACTTATCAAAAGGATTTAAATAAATAAATGAAGGCAATGTTATATTTGCACATAGATGGTGCTGCCAAAACTGTTACGATTTAGGCTGCAGCGCATGGTCCACGTTCCTCCGCCTCTTCTTCTGCAGCGGACGTAATTTCCCTGATGTAAGGGTATACAGTAGGTCCGCCTGTAGTCTGCCCCCTGCACAGGTTCTCTTACCCGCCTATGCTCCTGTTCCTCTTCTCTTTGCCAGCACACATGTCCTCGCCTGAGAGGGGCACACACACTAGCTCAGTAAAATTTAAAGGGCCATCACGTCCTTTAGTGGCTGCTACTTTCAGCCCAGCTATATATATATTACCCATCCTGCCCTCTTCCCCTGTTAAAGCCTCTGTGGTCCCTTTTCCCATGTTCCTGCCCATACCCTGTCTGGTTAAACATGTCTATGTTGCTCGTTGTTGCACCTTGCCCTCCATTGCAAGCAAGTCAAACTAGGGGTAGCAACCTGGGGGGTCATCTGCTGCAGCAAGCCCAAACTGTCTTGCGGCAGGCTCTGATGAAGACCAGCTTCCCCTTAGACTCCGATCCCTTGTGCAGCTCTCTCCATTGATTGCTGTGGCCCAGTGGATCTACATGCTCAATATTAAAAGAGCACAGTGTGGTTACAATAAGATCTTTTTTTTTGGCAATTTTTTTTTTTAGTAAATGGAATATAATACCCTCATTGACTAAAAACAAAAAATGTCATTGCCTTTGATGGGGCTAGCTACCATCTATCTTCAGATAGGTGGCACCTAAACTTAAATATATTTAAAATGTATTTAATTATAAAAATAATCCAGAACAACCAAACATTTCTAGCTTTGTGACTTTATATGAATTACAGGGCATATTATATTGGAAAATAATAAAATACACAAATTATTTTTACAGCACTAAGGATGACATTAATATATGTTTCATAAAT
This sequence comes from Dendropsophus ebraccatus, assembly GCF_027789765.1. Lineage (NCBI taxonomy): Eukaryota > Metazoa > Chordata > Amphibia > Anura > Hylidae > Dendropsophus > Dendropsophus ebraccatus. Next base: position 55,979,884 of record NC_091455.1, read on the forward strand.
TAGTCTTAGCTCATGATGAAACTAAAAGTCGTAACCATTGATTTCTCAGGTTTTCTATGATCGACTATAAAGCAATGAGATGCTTAAATACCAGTCCTCCCATCACACCCCCATAAAGTATTCCATGGAGACGCCCTCCTTTTCATGAACTTCTTGATTTACCACAAGTCTCTTGCTCCTAAGGTTCAATCAATGGACGCGGCTTCAACAACACAATCCCAAACATTGTAAAGTGTCAATCAGTCTTCTTTGTAGACAGTATCAATGGCCTTAATGGGATCTGCATACTGTACATTTCCACAGTGATCTCAGCTCTTAGCTCATCCAAAGGCAATGCAATTAGTTGTCATGATCTCCCAGAAGACAACCCCAGCTGCATTGTAAAATGGAGAGTGTAAACTACGTGCCATCCATCAATGGGGTTTCCCATTAGCCTCACATCCACAACTAGGTATGTTTGCTATAGACCTATTGTATTGGGCGCTTGTTTTTTGGTATTTTTCTGCAGCAAAGCAAAGGCATCTTACAGGCTTATAATATACTTTTATAATTAAGGTTTTTTTGTATACTTTCTTTCAAAATAACCCATTTCTCTGTTAAAAGGTAGCCCTCATGCTGTAGTCTAAAATAGAAAACACACTCACTCCCACTCCAGCAAAAAATTTTCTTCATGTAATTTCTGACATATTTCTGACACTACCCCTAAAGAAAGTTCTTAAGTCTTGACCATCAGGTGTTTTTTTTCCTTATATCTGCTGTTCATTGCTTGTTGTTAGGTGCAATCTGTCTCAAACATAGCAAGACACAACACAGGAAGTAGGGACTGGGCTAAGCCACTGCAATGTACAGGAGAGAGAGATACAGCCTAAGGGCCCTTTTACACGGAAAGATTATCTGACAGATTATCTGCCAAAGATTTGAAGCCAAAACAAGTAACAGACTATAAACAGAGATCAGGTCATAAAGGAAAGCCTGAGATTTCTTCTCTTTTCAATTCCATTCCTTACTTTGGCTTCAAATCTTTGGCAGATAATCTGTCAGATAATCTTTATGTGTAAAAGGGCCCTAAGCAAGCCTGGCCTGTGTACCTGCAAGATGAACCAGTCTGCCTGCTCATTATGCTCCACACCTTTCCTGAAAGGTAAATCAAGGCTTTTGTTCAATGTAGTGCAATTGTTCAGTGTAGTATAACTCATTCCTTCCTGTGCTGCTGTTTTCATTTCTGCTTTGATAGCACCTTGGAAAGCTAGTACATCATTAACCTCTACTTCCTCCACATCACATTCATAGTGGCTTCCAGTACTTATCAGCTGCTGTATGTCCTCCAGGAAATGGTGTATTCTTTCCATTCTGACACAATGCTATCTGCTGCCACATCTGTGTGTGCCAGGAACTGTCCACAGTAGTAGCAAATCCCCATAGAAAACCTTTTCCTGCTATGGACAGTTCCTGTCAAGGACAGAGGTGGCAGCAGAGAGCACTGTGTCAGACTAGAAAGAATAAACCACATCTGCAGGGCAGACAGCAGCTCATACGTACTGAAAGACTTCAGATTATTAAATAGAAGTACATTACAAATATATATAATTTTTTTGAATCCAACTGATTTGAAAGAAAAAGATTTTCGCTGGAGCACCCCTTTACTAGTGTCCAGGATGAAGGTAGAAAACTTACCCCCATCCTCAGCGCCAAGCGTACTATAGGGACATATCAGCAGGTTAAATTCTTCTAGCTGCTTATAGTTTCCCTTTAAGCATAGTGACACATACACAGTATTTTTGGTGCTGTGTATAAATTAAAATACATAATAAACCTTCCACATCTAGTTTTCTGTTTTCTACATGCCCTATATTGACTAATTAAGTAAAAAAAAAAAATCACTTAATTTGCTCCCCTGTAACTTTTCATCTGGCATGAAGCTGGCGGTGTACGTGTAACAATCCCGTTTTATCAAAGGGCAGCACAGTTGGGCAAAACAAACCTGACTAGTTGACATTAATTTACAATAGCTGTCATTGTGTATAAAGAACAAAACTAAAGTGTCACTTTTTATGCATACTTGATGTCATGTCCAATGTTCTCTTGTGGAAAATTGTGAGCAAGGAAAAAGAGAATTTCTGATCTGTAAAATTGATGTTATGATTTAAAAAAAAACAATTTGACCTTTATTTTCCATCTCTTTCCTCCCATATAATAATTTTCGTTTGTGCAGTTAGTTAGAATTAGAGGCATGAATGCACAACGATGTTCTGTCTGTTTAATAGGAACTGAAAATCTCAGGTCTTAAGGAATTCCTTAGTAATGTTGGTAATACATCACAGAGTCTATTCACATTCATAGGACTTGGTGTAATACAGGACAGGAAAAGGCTATGTATTATAGAATTTCCAATAAAACTGATTTTCCTACCAAAGTTTACAGTACCCACAATCCATGACCACCTTTTACCCCAGAGGCAGCAGGTGGTCATGGACCGCATATACTGTACACATGGCTAGGCTCTACTTGCTGACAGTTACTAATACTACGGCATACTGTTCTGAAAGTATGCTAATATCTCCCTGGAACATAAGCTACATGTTAGATGTGGACACTTTCTGTGCCCCAATGCACATCATGGCCACGACCACACAACAACTTTTTTGTTTTTGGACAACTGTCATCTAGCGGCCAAAAAAGGATATTATTTGGCCATAATATTAGTATTCGCTCTTCTAAAACTACCCTAGTAGTATGACTGGACCATGGTACACAACAAGAACTATTGTTTTAACCCTAATTCCACATAGTGGAGATAGGGTTAAAACAATAGTTCTTGTTGTGTACCATGGTCCAGTCATACTACTAAGGTAGTTATATTGTATACTACAACCTTGTAAACTATGTAATGGATTTTGTGTGTACCTGTGTCCTCCTTAAAGGGGTAATTTGAAAAAAAATAAATATATATATAAAAAAAATAAATAAATATATATATATATATATATATATATATATATATATATATATATATATAAGAATGAGAAAGTTATACAGATTTGTAGATTACTTTGATTTAAAAATCTCAAGTCAAGTCTTCCAGTACTTATCAGCTGCTGCATGTCTTGCACAAAGAATATATTCATTTCTTTGTATTCTTTTACAGTACCCTTTGCTGCCACCTCTGTCCATGTCAGGAACTGCCCAGAGCAGTAGCAAATATCTGTATCTTAAAGGGGTTATCCAGCGCTACAAAAACATGGCCACTTTTCCCCTACTGTTGTCTCCAGTTTGGGTGGGGTTTTAAAACTCAGTTCCATTGAAGTAAATGGAGCTTAATTGCAAACCGCACCTGAACTGGAGACAACAGTAGGGGGAAAAGTGGCCATGTTTTTGTAGTGCTGGATAACCCCTTTAAGGTTGCCGCCTCTTCTAGAATGATTGATAGCAGTGACCGGAGCCGCCGGGCTGGCGGAGGCTGTGTGGGGCGTACAATGACAGTGTCAGAGATACACCTTTGTGACACTGTCATCCTGGAATAAAGATGCTTTTTACTGAAAAGCATTGGCAAAGTATTATGCAATGTTCCTGTAAACGGTGCCTGGAAACTGCTGTCAGTTTCCCTTTAAGGTAAAATATAAGTTCATTTTACTAGTCTTACACACATCTCTCATTGTCCTTTGAAGATGTTTTAAGAACCTTGGTACATAAGCGACAGAAAGCCCTGCTGAAAAGAACTGCTTTCTTGAGTCACTCTAGGCTTTATATGGTGGCATTAAGCAGCCATTTAGATGATGAACAATACGAAAGAACCTAGAAAAATGAGGAGTGCTTTTCTTACTGGAAGATTACCGGCGGTTTATACAACTAATAGCTCGGGAAATCAAGCCTTATCATTAAGCCCCAACATCCCATTGTTGTGCCTATGAAATGGCTGTAATTCAAGCGCACGGATGAGCGGCGAGAAATGTGTGAGAATATGTGAAGCGGCTTGTTTTCTTGCATGAAGCCTTTCTAAATTTCACACGAGGCTTTTGCCCTGTCCACCATCAAACAATGGCTGAATCATAGTAATTGGATACAGTATTTTTGTAGGCTCTATTGCCCGCATAGAGGACCCTCACAATTTACAGACATTTCCCTCTTTAAAAGGAGAGGTCCGGCCAATTTTAAAATCTGGCAGCCGGCAGGGGCAGGGGGGAATTAAATCGGGAATATGAGCTTACCTCTCCTCGTGCCGGCGGTGATTGGCGGCACCAGCCCGCCCACCAGTCCATCAGCAGGGACAGGAATTTCCCCCCGGGTCATGACGTCATCACAACTCGGGGGAAAACGCCTTCTGGTAGGGGTCCCGAGGCTGGTCTTGCTACTCACCGCGGGCACGGAGAGGTAAGAGCGTACTCCTGATCAAATTCTCCCCTGCCCCTACCAGATTTTAAAATTGGCCCCACTTCTCCTTTAATTACTCATGAGTCATTACAGCACAAAGTTACATGTGGAAAATAAACCTATATACTGTACATTTGTTATCAGTACACCTTGATGTTATATAGCTCACAGAGCATCACAGCCCAATTGTTTATAGAGGTGCAGTAACTCAACGGTACTGCAGCTCATATCCATTCATGTTCTTCATTCTACTGATAGGGGGACATAAAGGTTAAAGGGGTTATACAGTTAAATAAAATAGATGTTCACTATGTAACTATCTGTTCAATACTGGTTATCATCTTCCCAGAGTTTTGACTGTGCTCTCTTCTACTTCAGAAACCGAAAACTGTGTCTGAGCATTCATCTCCGTCCCACAGCTGAACCTTCTTTTTCTCTTCCCTTCGGGGACAGCTAGGTAATCAGCGTCCTTGTAGAGCTGTCTCTGTAGTCTGTGATGCCAAGCAGTCCCCTCCACAGTGAAGTTTCTGGTGACCTTATGGTGAGTAACCCTCTCGACTGGAATCACAAAGTGCAGAGGCAGCTGGCCAGGGACGCTGATCACTTAGGTGTCCCCGAAGGGAAGAAGAAAAGGGAGTTCAGCGGTGGCATGGTGAGGAATGGTCAGACACAGTTTTCAGTGTCTGGAGTGAAAGGGAGAGAGTAAAAACTTGGGGAAGGAGACTGATAAGGTAATAAGTATTAAACAGATTGTTAGTCTCCAGGAGGGGGGATTATTGAATATCTTTTTACTTAACCTGAGAAAACCTTTAAGAGGTCTGGCCACTGATGAACAAAGACTGATGGCCAATTTTAAGGGTCACTCACCAACCTGCAGAAAACTGCCCTGATGCCCATGTATTCATCCATTCAAAATGATTTCTGAGGCCAAAAAAATGTCTAGATTTTTTATTTCAATTTAGGGAATTTTTCTTTAAAGGGAACCTTTCACCATGAAAATGTTACCTAAGCTATGGGCATCATGTTACAGAGCAGAAGGAACTGAGCAGGTTGATATATATCTTCATAGGAAAATATTCAATATAACTTGTAATTTATTGATTGAAATCCCAGATGTTTCCATGCTAAAGAGTCCAGTCCATTGAGTGACACCGCCCACTAGACCCCTAATACCGATGAGCAGGAATTTCAATCAATAATCAAACATGTTACAATAATCAAACATGTTCCCACACAGATATATATCATCCTGCTCAGTTCTTCCTGCTCTAGAACATGATGGCAATAGATTACATAGTATTGTCTTAGTGACAGGTTCCCTGTAAGAGAGATACAATCAAACATGGGGTAGGGAGACATTTTTAGTTGCACAAACTCTTCTGTTTACAAATTAGTTTAAAATAAAAGATCTTTCCAAAATGTCATTACGCTCACTTGAACAATGAACCAGCGTCATCATTATTAATGAACAGATTGTTGGCCTTGGGATATTAGTTTGTCTAATCGCATCTACTTATATTTGATTAATGAGACCAAAGGATATTTTCTGTAGAAAGACACAAGATACAGTACATCACAAGATGCAGTTGGTTGCTAAATACAGTTTAAAGGATCCTTCCCATTCAGACATCGCAGAGACATGTCAGAGGGTCTGAGCCTTACCGCATGCCTGGCTCACCAAGAAAAAAGAAGGACGATGAGAAGTCAGAACCTGGACCACCAAGATTCTACTCTATACTACTACTACTACTACTACTACTACTACTACTACTACTACTACTACTACTACTAATAATAATAATAATTTTTATTTATATACTGCCAACAGATTCAACAGGCATAACCAAATTGAGAAAATAATATAAATATAAATTAGACACTTTACACTTCGTTTTTACTTTCCCTTTAACAGATCCATTTTTAAATAGTTTTAACATGCAGAAAAAAGTGGCCAATTACGTTGTAATGGAAGTCAATGGAAAACAGATCCTAACTGATGGCATACGACTACATCTCTTTTTGCATCTCTTCCCCCCCCCCCAAAATGGATAAATTAAATGGGCAGAAAAAATGCAGTGTGAACCTAGCCTAACATAATAATAATAGGTGCCCTATTATGTACACTGAGGAAGATCTGCCTCTTCAAACTCCTGCCATTATGTCTTAAACTGACAGTGTTCCATTCAATAATTCAATAACATGATAGAATATAAAGAAGTATCATAGTAATCATACAACATGACCATGTAGCGTATGCCTATAAAGAGACTGAATAAGCTTATAGTCACATGCTGCTTCATAGTCCGCCATGTTATGAAATAGAGCATCATCTTGCCAGAGAACAGAGCTTCATTGTTAGATGTGACAGGGCACTAGTGCATTACGAGACATGTAATTAAAGGGGTACTCCAGAAAAAAAATCTCATCTCTATAACTTTCTGAAACCAGTTGCTTTAAAAACATGTTTTTCCTGAAGTATCTCTTTAAATAACGTATAATTATCATTAATACATATTTTCGTAAAATACATAAAAACAGGTCAATCCCTTTAAGGTTTAAACAGATAAAGGTTCTTCTTTAAATAATAATAATTAAAAAAAACAACAACAGAAAGACAAACTTTCAATATACTTTTTATCAATTTCTTTACTTGCTGGCATTCAATAGGCATCTAAATAGTTTTTTCCCAGTTTACTTCCACACGATGAACGACTGCAAGCAGAGATACTGAAAAAAAACCCACAAACTGATACACAAAGTACAATAGAAAAGTCTAAAAACTTTCTATTATAGAATAACCTTCACTTTCTGAGGCTATGTTCACACAACGTAACTTTTCGTAAAAGAAACTGCCATGTCAGTTTTTTGTGGCCGCTATTCAGTAACTAGCAGCCGCAGAAAGCTCTGTCAGTTAACACAATGAAGCGAGCGGCTCCGGCCGCTTGCTTCAATGTCTGCAGTGGGGAGTTCTGATGCGCCCGCATCAGAACTCTGCGGCGTCAAAGATCATACGTCCGGTACTGGATGATCTTTTCAGAGACCGTCCGCTCCGTTACCCAGCTGGATCACGGAGCGGCCGGTCTCTTACGCCATGTGAGCATGGCCTTAAACTGTAATATCCCTTTAGGTTGTTGATGCTTCTTAGTTTAATGCTTTTTCACTGTCTGGCACCTTGGAATTCTCAAACTTATTAAAAATAAATAAATATTTCCAATGTCACAAGCTTTATCAATAATCCGTCCTTGGCGTTGAAAAAGGTCTAGATTCTTGCATTCTCTCTGGCGTACGCCAGCCATAACCCCCACTCGCCTAAAGGACGGACAGGAGGAGCAGCAAGGTGGGGAGAAGGCGTGGCCAGATTTATTATGATTTATGCCTGATTAATTCCTGCTCACTACTTTCGGGCAACCGGGGTCCAATGAGGTGACAACCTAAACAGTCCAAAAAATGTATGAGACTATATAGTATGCCACATGCATGCATGAATTTAACAAGATCTAAAAAGGAGTGAACAGGTCACCTAAAGAAGGGGTAGGAAACCTTTGGCCTTCCAGCTGTTGCAAAACTACAATTCATATCATACCTGGGCAGTCCAGGCATGATGGAAATTGTAGTTTTGTAACAGCTGGAGGACTTTAGGCTCCCCATCCCCAAGGATAACTATAGACGGGCTATAGACCACGTCTCTGTTTGATTGTATTTCTTTTTATTTTAGCCGCAGCCAAGTAGCTGTAAAAAACAACAGGAAATACTTTGTGGAGTAATATCTGGCATGGTTTTCAGAACAACATAACCTCCAGGAGAAATGTGTCAGTTCTGACAGCCAGGGAGAAGATGGATTTTACAGAGGAAAAGCTTCAGACTTCAGACAGTTTACAAAATTGGCTTTTGTTACTTCTCTTTGTTTTGTGCTGAATAGTTCTGTGACAGGACTAATAAATCAGACAGTAAGAGAAATCTGTGTATATAAGGTGCTCGCCATCAGGAATTTCTGGGCCCCGTACACTCAAAGTGTCTGGGCCCCCCAGTCGTCCCCAAAAAAACAACTTTGAAAAACCATATGTAAATTACCCCATGTAGTCATGTGGGCGGCCCTCAGTGGCGAAGTAGTCAAGTTACACCTGTAATTTCCCGAGTGCCGACGTCATTGCTGGGTAAAATAACAGATTGACAAAATATCCGGGCTTACGATGAAGAGATGACCCCCATTAATATAACACACATACATCGTATACACACAGCACATACTATATATATTACATACATCATATACACACAACTTACACTGTATATATTACATACATCATATACACACAACACACACTGTATATATTACATACATCATATACACACAACACACACTGTATATATTACATACATCATATACACACACAACACACATTGTATATATTACATACATCATATATACACACACAACACACACTGTATACATTACATACAGTCACACTTTAAACAGATATATACACGTATGTACATTTTATATTTACATCCATACTACTAATACACAGGGCCAATTCTAGCTTTTCTGCTGCCTGAGGTTAAAATTAAAATGATGTTCTGCAGCAACTGAAGTGTGTATTATGAGGTTCTGCAAGCAGCTGAGGTGTATTATGATGTTCTACAGCAGCTTAGGTTTATGATGAAGTTCTGCAGCAGCTGAGGTGTATGATGATGTTCTGCAGCAGCTGAGGTGTATGATGATGTTCTGCAGCAGCTGAGGTGTATGATGAGGCTCTGCAGCAGCTGAGGTGTATGATGATGTTCTGCAGCAGCAGAGGTGTATGATGAGGTTCTGCAGCAGCTGAGGTGTGTATTATGATGTTCTGCAGCAGCTCGGGTGTATTATGATGTTCTGCAGCAGCTCAGGTGTATGATGATGTTATGCCGCGGCTGAGTTGTATTATGAAGGTAAGCAGACATCATACTACACCTCAGCTGCTGCAGAGCCTCATTATACACCTCAGCTGCTGCAGAACCTAATCATACACCTCAGCTGCTGCAGAACCTCATCATACACCTCAGCTGCTGCAGAACCTCATCATACACCTCAGCTGCTGCAGAACCTCATCATACACCTCAGCTGCTGCAGAACCTCATCATACACCTCAGCTGCTGCAGAACCTCAAAATACACACATCTCAGCTGCTGCAGAACCTCATAATACACAAATCTCAGCTGCTGCAGAACCTCATAATACACACCTCTCAGCTGCTGCAGAACCTCATAATACACACCTCTCAGCTGCTGCAGAACTTCATAAGCCTCTCACTTTATAAAGAACCAAGCATCATCTTTTAGCTATAATTGTACAAGTTTCAGCATACAGCACAGAGGGGCTGAGGATACAGATATCCAGAGCTGTGCTCACCATTACTATCTGGTGTGCACAGGGTGGTAGCCTAACCCCCACTCCAGGTGACCCCCCAACTCTCAAACAAACACACACACCTCACTAACACACACACACCTCACAAACCCACACACACACAAATCACTAACACACACACACAACTCACTAACACACACCTCTCACTAACACACACACACTTACATTCTCTTCAGGGAAAGTCTGGGGCAGCATGAGGTGCAGTCATCTTCTTCTTCTCTCCTGCACACAGCCGGCCCGGGCCCCTCCCCCTCCTGCTCCTCTTGTCCCGACAGAGAACGCAGCCAGAGAAGGTACCGAGGTGGCTGGGGAGGGGCCCGGAGAGAGTGAGGAAGGGGCCCTGCTTGTGTCTTCTCTCAGCTCTGCTAGTGATAGATGCTGACAGACAGCAGGAGCTGTGTGTGTGTGCAGTACAGTTGTGAGGAGCTTCAGCGGGCCCCCTGAATTCTAGTTTGGGCCCGGGCCCCTTACAACTGTACTGCCAATACTGCCCTGATGGCGGCCCTGCTCGCCATTACCAAGAAGATATCCATTATATAGCATTAGAGGGATAGAAGGATATTAAAGGGGTATTCTGCTCAAATTAAACTTTCAATGTGCTACTTCTCTTCTTATCTTTTCCCGCTCCCCCGGTGTCCTCTCACGTCATCTTCAGCTCCCAGTTAAGCAATCCCACACTCCACTTTATTCATTACAGCTATATATATATGTTTTTTTTTTCTCTCTCTCTCCTAGAAGGACGATTAGAGGGGTTTATTATAAGGTCCGAAGTCTCCTTAGGGGGGACGGAAGCCAATGGACAATCCTTACTAATTTATTCACATAAATGCACGAACTCTCTGTTTAAAAGGGGTCCAGGGGAGTAATAATAGCATAAAGGGTAACTAGACAGATCCTGAGTGCTATGTGAAACCCTGGCCTCATGGACCTGTCCAACAGATGAGACGCGAGGCGGTAATAGTTGGATATTAGAGGTTCACTGTTGCTGAGCTTTGAACTTTGTGAAATTAAATAACATAAAATGGATTATGGAAATATGGGCTTTGTATCTGTTCTTTTTCTTTATGTTTGTTTGTTTCTGTTCTTTTAAATATTATTTATTGATTAGAGATTGGGTCCTCTCTTCCCGGTGGTTTGGGTCTTAGTGTCCGACTGGTCGGTTGGCCATCTTGGGGTCTACGAGCGCTTGCAGTTCCTACCCGTTGTATAGCTATAGATTAAGGTTTAAGGTCTTCTGGATGTTTTGTTGATATGGATGGGGTCTACCCACATTGGCCCACAGTATACTTAAATGTTTTATATGGAGGGATTTGGGTAGATATATTTTCAAGTGTTAAGTATTTATAGACATCACCCCTGCTCTGATACAATATTTCCTTGACTCCTTTGACTGATGGATTTGTTAATTTTAATGTGGGGCTTCCTTCAAAGAGTTTTGTTTGTTTGAGGCATGCTTTTATATTTGGTATTGTAATTATTCTGCTTTTTCTAAATAAATATTTTGAATACTTAAAATAAAAAAAAAATAAAAAAAAAATCCCACACTCAACATCTGGGGGTGATAGCTTGCTCCGCCAATCACTGACTCAGAAGGGACAGCGTTGTGGCAGTGATTGGCTGATCAGACTCTCACCCCCGGGCAAGATCATTCAGCTCGGACCTAAAGATGACTTAAAGGGAAAACAAGGGAGAGCGGAAAAGTAAGAATAGACTGTTTGTTATGTTCTCTCCAAGGACAGTAGCATATTGAAAGTTTAATTTGAGCAGAATACCCCTGTAACTGATACAGATATGATTATTGGATGACGGGTTTGGTATGGGGCTAAGGATTGGGAGTGGTAGATTGGGAAGAGGCAGGTAGAAGAGGTGTCCAAGTATTGTGCATGGGCATTGCCACCTAAGGACCCATCACAATGCTCCATAACATAAATCATGACTACCACGAGCTCCTGCAGATGGGGATAGGGGCACTGTATATGGAACAGACAGAAGCGTTATACTAATGTGGGCACTGTGCTTGTTATTTACAGTGGCCCATTCTGGCTGGTATTATGTGGGTGTAATATAGCTGCTACTAACAAATACTCTGTAGGACATGTATGGGTAGCACTAACATAGTGGTTTGGTCTCATGGGAGGCGTTGTGGCTGGTACTCATGAGGGGAACAGATGTTATGTGGGCAGTGTGGCAAACAATAAGCGGGTATGGGGGGTAATATGGGAGGATATCACATATTTGCATTTTCACCTCACGTGCTAAACTAACAATTCTCCACCCCTGCTCAGAATACAAATAGACTGCAGTCTACCAGAACCCAACAGATCATAACAATGGAGATTGTCTCATATACACAAATCTGTGGTCGTCCAACCAAAGTGCCTATAACACAGGGTAATAATCAGCCAAACTGATTACTTGCTGATAATGTTCCGTTTAATAGACCCTGGAATCCGCTGTGTAAAGTTTGTGGCCAATGATGATGCAAGTGAAGGACCGCACAAAGGATCCCGCGCACAATAATCAACCTGTGTAAAGGATACATCACATGGATAAGCAGTGCAATACAAAGGAATATGTAAATGAAAGGTTAACAGGTCATTTTTTTTTATGTTTTCTTTGCACTGCAGCTAGTCCACCCCTCTGGTTTGTTTGTCAAAAGAGAAATACACACTTAGGCTGGGTTCACACTACGTATATTTCAGTCAGTATATGTATATTTCAGTCAGTATTGCAACCAAAACCAGGAGTGGATTAAAAACACAGAAAGGATCTGTTCACACAATGTTGAAATTGAGTTGATGGCCGCCATTTAATTGCAAATATTTGCTGTTATTTTAGAACAACGGCTGTTATATTGAAATAATGGCAGTTATTTACTGTTATATGGCGGCCATCCACTCAATTTCAACATTGTGTGAACAGATCCTTTCTGTGTTTTTAATCCACTCCTGGTTTTGGTTGCAATACTGACTGAAATATACTGACTGAAATATATGTAGTGTGAACATAGCCTTAAAAGGGAAAGATACACGTACTTTGAAGTTTGGACTAAAAGATTTAAAACAATACAACACTGTTCCCATCATGCACTGCTAATATCTATTCCTCCAGGCTGTTCCCTTAGAATTCCCCTGTTAATAAGCAAGTCTCTATCCTCTCTTGCAGTTCATATTGTGTTCCTTCACTGCTGAGTCTCTCACATTAGTTCCTAGTTTTCATCCTATGTTGTTCCATACTTACATCATACATACAACCAAACAAACAGCTCACCTTCATATACCTGTTAGTACTGCAACTGAGCATGTGCGACCATCTGAGGCTAAACAACAGGTCATAACCTTAGGCAACAAGCTATAAACACACTTTGGGACAGAAAGTAGTGAGCGATTATATGAGAAATGACTGAAGAGAGTTCATTTATTATACATAGAATATATATTTTTTATCTTGTAGTACATACTTTAACTGGAGTTTTGTATACAGGGGTAACCCTTTAATATACTGTGACCACCCATCACTCCATCTGTTCAGATATAACAGAGTTATGTTGCATTATATGCTATAGTGCTGTTTCACTGTTCCAATTTACTGTTCCAAAAATGTTCCCATTCCCAAAATATGGAAATATAGTTTTCTTAATTATTGGATAATTCTTAAGTGGGAAAAGTACCATGTTAACCCCTCGATGTCACTGTATAACACCATGCATCTATTATACTGTAGTATGGTAATTAATTTATCACTTGTAGTAAAAGTACTTGTGTTTTATCCAGGCATAACGCCACTCATGTCAGCGATTCAATTTCATCATCTAATATGAGAAATGTAATGTCTCTGATGCCAGCCTTCCTCCGGACTGCAGCATTTTCCAATTACTCTATCACTTTGTTGACTTTTTAATTAAATGGCGCGACTGCGATGCCTGCTTCACTGCCTGTCTGTAATAAATATCAACTGAAGAAATGAGCCAATGAAAAAAAAATCTAATTATTTCCTTCTTTATCAGACTTACATTGAGAAAAAACTGGCATTACATTAATTTAGTTTTTTTTTTTTCAAATTCTTTATAAACCAGACCAATCGGTGACATGACATTTACTTAAGAAAATCAATGGCCATGTAACATATTCAGATATTTTATTATGTCTAGACTAAAGCATGTTGTCAAAGTCACCCATTGTAAGGAACTCGATCTGACTGTATCACATACTTAAGGATGTCACTGGGAATGGGAATTTTCTATTTTGGGTTTCAAATAAATCTTATGTAGAAAGAAATGGACTGTGCATAATATGGATGTAATATTATAGTATAATGCCAACCATCCAAGACTGACCATGCTCCTCCCATGGCGTCCTCCATACGCAAATACAGGCTCAGTGGAGGACTCAAAGCATGAAGAAGCATGGTCATATGCTTCTCCATGCTCAGTTATATTATGGATGAGATGGCTGTTCTGAGCAACGGCCAAGAGAGCCCAGCAAGGGGCAGAACTTTCTATAAGAGTACCACTGGAACCAACTGTAAGTGCCTATAAGTTATTATTTTTAATATCGTGACCAAACCCTTTAATAAATAAATTTGGCCATACACATTAGATAAATGTTGGCCAGCAGGACCATCCAACCACCGAATATACTGTATATGGTAGCCTCCCAACATCTGCTGTTGGGGGATCGGAGTCTGGGTTCAATTATTGGTACCCATTGCTCTCATGGAGATAAGCCTTCTGGCAGTCGCTTAAATAGAAAACAGATGCATCCTTGGACAGGGTGAGCGTGCACATGGCGACAGAATTAGATAGATATCGTCTGAACTAGGGTTTAGTTAGCAGCTATCCAAGGTGTAGGTCACCTTTACTCTAGTTGGAGAGATATTCTCATTGTAATTGCTCATAACAGAGTTATCAGATGCCTTTCCTCTTCACTTATGTCTGGCAATCCAGGTTTCTTTCTCTCCCTGTGCTACAGAGATGTTGGAGGGAAACTGATGCCGAAATCGATCCCACGCTTTCCTACAGGAGCAGTGTTGGCACTTGCTGCATCAGTTGTGACACAGGGCATCTCTCCGTGCCAGACAAAAAAAATGCTGAACTCAGCGTTATGGATGATGGTTATGGATGCAAAAAAGGCACAAGATAGTTTTTTAGCTATAAGTCCAACTAGCTATATGTGGAAGCATCGAGCAGTCAGTCATTTCCTCTGCAGGACTCTGTCTAGTTAATATAGGGAGAGGTGTAGTCGGATGTATGGACAGGTTTGCCAGAAGGGGAGCATTCAGATGGGGGACATTTATTATGTGGCACAGAGGCCACCTTGTGGTGCAGAGGGCCCTCTTGCAAATAAATCTATTTGCAAACACTTGTTCTGCCAATAACTTATTGGCAAGTGGGCCCTTGTGTCAGAGTGGTTCTTGCGATCGCAGTTGGTTTCATGTCGACTTTGGCCAACTTAATGCACTGGAGGCAGTCCTAGCGCACCCAGTGTAACAATATGGTTACATTGGAGGTGCTGGGCCCACATCCAGTGCATTAAGCGGGTCAAAGTGCACATAAAGAAACCAGCGCCAATCACAGGAACTGAGCTGCATTTTGAAAAATGGACCACACTACTAGGATCTCCATGCTGGCGAAATGTAAAAAAAAAATTCAGTAAGTGAACTGGTACATTAGCTTTAAACGTCTTTCAATTTACAAAGGTAGCCATAGGACACCTGCATGATGCTACCAATCAGAGGCCATTCACACCACACTTTGCACGATAAAAAAAAGTGTGCCGAAGTATACTGTGGAGTCCACCTAGGTGGTTCATTGCATCTAACAGACTGAACATAGTAATGACTATGTCTTGTTCATTTCCCGAACATATACTATGCAAAACGTAAGTGCAAATGCAGGAGACCACACACAGACCAAACACAGACCACACATAGAAACAGTATGTATTTGGGGAATGGGCCAAATATAGTCAATAGTTGACTATGTGCAACCAATTAAATTGGACCCACTATGCTTCATCGGCATAACTTTTTGATAATGAATGTAAAACATAGTGTTGCCGCTTCAACCATAATCATACCATATAAGTTCTGTGTGTATATGTACCTCGGTCTTATGATCTTGAGGCTGGACAAACAAGGTGCAGAGGATTCACCTGGAGACCATTGTGAAGCGATCAAAGCAAAAAGAAAGTAATCCAGCACTGTGTCCATTAAAAGCCCTACATTTAAGTGGTATATGTGCACACTATGGATTACCCGCTGCAGATTTCGCAGCTCGCCCCCGCTCACAGACGTTAGTGGCCGTGCGCATCTCCGCTGGTCCAATAGGCTTCATTCTATAAGTCTATATAGTCTATAAGAATTAAGTCTATTGGACCAGTGGAGATGTGCACGGCCACCAGCGTCCGTGAGCGAGGGCAAGCTGCAAAATCCACGGCAGGTGATCCGTAGTGTGCACATACCCTTAATAAACAATGTCTCTCTGTCTATGAGCTTTTTCCAGGAGAATTCTTGGTTGGCATGGAGTTCATAATACATTGAACAGGTTGTAGATAATACAGGATGACAGATTGAAAACTACTCTTTTAAAATATTGTATACACTGTAATACTTCATTGATAGCAATACTGTAAAATCCCAGGCTAGATTGTCATCAATTAGCAGGAAAGTATTCAATAACTGCATTAGCACAGTAATGATCAAGCTGTCATCCTTCATCTTCACAGAGTTACTTGGGCATAAGAATCTGCAGTATGTGATTCCAGACAATACCGCGCCTTCTGTTGACCGTTCCAATTAGCAAATTACCTGTTTTGCTTTTTATACCTTTGGCGCGACCTTGTATTATCGCGCCTATATTCGGAGCAGCGCTCTCATCTCAGTCTTTTGCTGTCTGGACTGATCAGCTCATAAATGTTCCCTCGTTCCCACTGCCCTGACCTCTGCTTGTTGTTAAATGCTTCTGCTACGACTTCTAGTTTTCCTAGCTAAAGCTTGTGAAAGATTTTCTCAAGCAAATACTTTCCACCATCTGCTGTTTCTGATGGCTTGACCCACTTTATAAGAAGCCCCCTGGCAGCCAGCAGAAACGTAAGTTCATTAAAAAACAGCTTTATACTGTATGCATACAATAATAATGTATATAGTAAATGAGTACTATTTCAACATAGTAATATGTAATATACTATATAAAAGTGAGCAAGGCAAGTGGTGTAGTGTCCACCAGAAAAACACATCTGTGGATGGAAGATGCACCAATGCCGTCATTACAGTAAATTGTGGAACATCAAGGCAGTACTGGTGGTACTACTGTCATGGCCCCTCTTCAGTTAGGACTGAGGAGGAGGGGAAAGGGGGCAGGAGACAGCTCAGTGCGTGTTCTACAGCTGTCACAATGCCACAACTCAACTAAGCGCTTCTGTCACCTCCTTTTAGCGATCAGTGGGGTCTCCGAAACTAGAAACCCACCAATCACAACTTCACTGTGACATGTTAGAAAGGTAAACTTTAAGCATCAAGCTTTATTTTGGCCATTTTTGTACCATAATTTGCCCAGATGTTAACTTAGCATGTATTTCTAGACAAGGTAGCACCTGGGTTACTGTGGTATTACATTATCAAGTATTCGGTTGGTATACAAGTGTGTAGGCTTCTCATTCAATAGTAGAGATGTAGAAGGAATGAGGGGCAGCCTGGCTGGGTGGTTGAGTAACTGAGCACTGAGTGGGTGGGAGTGCCAGCATTATAACTATTTTGTAACATTTTACTCTATTGTACCAATATTTGTAGACCATTGTTATAGGGTGGGGTGGGGGAATAGCACTATTAATCCTTTTTATAAGTTAGTGACTTGTGGCAACATAATTGAGGTGCTATATAGCGGTAACAGTTTATGTTTCTACATGGCAAAATACAGTATGTACAGAAAGTACAGCAAAGTACTGTAGGGCTAGTGTACTTTCATAGGACTATGTGGTCACAGTTTTTAGGAAGTGTTTGAATCATGGAGCTAAAGCTTAAAGGGTTATCTACAATTAGAAAAAAAAAACTACTTATAAAAATAGTACCACCACTGTCCCCAGGTTATGTGTGGTATTACAACTTGACTCCATTCACTTTAATGGAACTGAGCAACAAAACTACACCACAACTGAGGACAGTAGTGGTGCTTTTTCTGGAAGAAAGCACCCAAGTTTTTCTAAGCGGCTATGTTTTTGCGGCTCCATTTAGAATCACTGGAGCTGCGGGTGACGTGCTGGCCTGAGGCTCAATTGAAAACAAAAGTGTCAGCGTGCCGCTAAAGAGATCCCCGGGGGCATGGAGGTCAGTCCCCCCCATTATCTCATACTTACCCCTATCTACAGGGGTAAGTAAGTTTAAATCGAAAAAACCCTTTCGTGGGGGTAAAGGATAGTACAGAGTGGTCAGGGACCAGGGAAGAGTTGCTGTCGGACAATACTAGTGTGTAGTAACTTATAGACACTTTCTGGTAATTGCATGCTCATTCCTAGTAAGAAATATGCGAGTTGTATTGCAAAAAATCTCTGCTAATCGGCTTGTACATGCTAGATCTGTTACATTCTAGTTAACTCTGGATATGTGCTTGGGTATGTTATTAGTACGCTGGCTCTTTACTACTGTATTTTAGATTCTGCAAGTTTTGTATGCAGGGATTTTGACACTAATGTATACAAACAATATACACACACATACTGCTTTATTTACAGCGCAGCTGATTTATGTCGTGTGCATTACATCTGGAATGCAATGCTGGAGAATCGTATAGATAGATCTTTCATGGTACACTACCCATATTATCTGACTTTCAAGCATGTATTAATATTTTACCAGCTCATTCACTACATTTTACAATATTAGCCTCCCCTGGCAGCTGTACAATGACACTTTCATTAAGCAGTTATAGAGCCAGAGCTATTGAATGTGCACATAGTAGTTATATAACAGCAGTGATTGTTAAACGAATATTTCTCGCTATGATGACTCCGGGCTAACACAATCGTAAAAATCCTGTTGTGTGATTCCTGTTTGTTGATACATTTGTAGCCATATTGTAGAAACTAAATATGATCAGGACTGTCTACCAAAATGACTATACCTAAGTGTAGTTCGGTAATTATCTAATATGTGTTCAGGGATGGGAAACCTTCGCGCCCTCCAGCTGTTTTAAAACTACAGCTGATGAATTATATATGGTCATATATGGCTGGAGAACCTAAACATAAAAATGTTTATTAAAGGGGTACTCCAGCGGGGGGGCAGGTGGCTGAGGGAAAAGACGTCCACTCACCTCCCCGGTTCCAGCGGCGGGTCTCGCATCGCTCCGGTGCCCAGTTCCCGGCCGCTTCCTGGTGTCTGACGCGGGCCTGAGACGTGACGTCTCAGGTCCGCTCAGCCAATCAGTGAAGGAGGCGGGATCCGTTTCAAGTCCGCTCAGATCCCGCCTCTGTCACTGACTGGCTGAGCGGACCTGAGACGTATCGTCTCGGGCCCGCATCAGACACAAGGAAGCGGCTGGGAACCAGAGATGCGGGACCCGCAGCTGAAGTAACCCTTCAACTACATTTCTTAGCTGTTTACCTTTCTTTACAAGAAGATGCAGCAGTAGACAGCCAGGCTCTGTGGTCTGGACCGCCCCCTCATTTCCTTGTAATAGCTGTGGGGGGTGGTCCAGACTACACATATTTCATTGCAGTTACCAACAGTTTATTTCTTTTAATTCAATCCTCAGGCCTCATACACATGGATGGAAGCTGTACGGAGCTGTAAGCCTTTCACGTTATGAGATTTGTGCTCTATATGGCAGCATATTATGAAGTCTTTCAACCTACAATGATGCAGGCTTCATCTCTAATTGCCAGTTTTCCCTGAGATTAGCTCTACAGTATGCGTGTGGTGGTGGTGGTGGGCTAGTTGGACAAGATGCTAGGGTTAGAGATGTGAAAACTTGCTGAAAGTCTGGCTTTGTATGAACCTGAACAATGGGACCTCTGCCCGGAGAAGATTGATACAGCCCCAGTACTACTTGGAAAACATGGATACAGCATATGGCCATGTTCCCACTGCGTAAGTTTCGTAATAATTACTAGTGATAACTACGGAACCTACCTAGTAGTACCTTCTGAGGAATCCTAGCCGGAGTGTTTACACATAGTATACACTCCGGCCGGGATCCCTAGTGGCGCCGCAAGAAACTGACACATCAGTTTTCTGCTGCCTTTATTCATTGAATAGCGGCCACAGAAAACCTTGTAAATTCACACAATGAAGCGTGCGGCTCTGGCCCCACGCTCCATTGTGTGCAGTGGGGAATTCGGATGCGGGCACGCATGGATGCGCCCGCATCTGAATGCAGCAGCAGTAAAGATCTTTTCTGACATTGGCCTTTCCGTGACCCGGCCAGCTCATGGAATGGCCTGTCTCTTACAGAGTGGGAACATAGCCTTTGGCTGTATTCATGTTGTCCAGGAGGTCCTCGGGATGCATCCACCTTCTTCAAGCAGCAGGATTTAAATGCCGATCATTTGGGTTTACGTTTTGGAAGTTTGCTCATCTCTAGCTATGATGCCTCCTAGAAGATCCTGTTACCCTGTCTTTCTCCCACACTGAAGCAGCAGTCGCAGAATGGAAGACATTGTACAGTACTAATAGGCAATGTACCTGTGAACCAGGTAATGGGGTGCAACATAACACTTACTACAAGCTGCAGCAATGTCTGTGTGTGACTCTCTCCTCATTAGCTCGCCCTCTGTTAAATATGATGTGTTTTACAATGAACAATATCTTGGTATAATATAATGTAAGTCATATATATATACTGCTGACCTCACCATAATAGCACAACACTATTCACTGTATAAAGTGATTGTAATACTGACATTATAATATCATATTCTATACTAAGGAGACGTGTATAAGTTGGAAATAGATACATAAGTGTACACAGCACTATTCACGGATCCATGACTATGTAGGGTGTTAAGGCTGTACACAGCACGATAACTATACATCCATGAGTGGAAACAGGTTATGCTGATGTATAGAGAAAGAGTTCTATATTTGTTATGGTCATATATGTGCAGACACAAACACTCAAGTATAATGAACACGCCCACACACATGACATTAACAGTGAGTCATGAACCTATATAAGATGGGAGTTACCAAGATGGAGGTTGGTTGGATCAGGGCTGTACAGAAGGTATGAGCCCTATGTCACAAGAAGGATCCAGAGCCTTCAAGGAGAAGGTTGTGATGTAAGCGTGAGTAATCCATGATGGAAGCGTGAAGGAAGGAATGTCTCCCAGGATGCTTGAGTGAAGCAACAGCTGCCTGAAGCTCGTGACGATTTGTAAGACAAACCCTTCACTTCATAGGACTCTCATATGGACACTAGACACTAAAGACTGTAAGACGTTTCTCTGATATTCTTTTATATTCATTTCTGTAACTTCCACTACTTTTAAAGAAGAAGCAATAAATCTCCATTTTATAAAGAAACCTCTCTGATGTCATCCTACTGCGGCGAGCCATAAATTACAGGTGCTAACGCCATTTTCTACAGTTGGCGTGCCAGCCATACCAAGCTCCTTTAGCTTGAACAGGGGGGAAGAGTCGAGACCCCAGAGACATACGTTTCAAGCTTTCGGAACACGGAGAACCTAAGGACAGTAGGAAGGACAACGGGAATCCAGACACGTGACTGTGCTGATGATCACAAACAAGTTTGTAAGTATGGAAACTTTATCTTCTATTGGGAAATGTACTGTAGAATGTACAGTAAAGTCTAGTGATAAGCCAGATTTAAGTATAGCATGGATGCATTTGTATTCACAATGTAGTGCTATGAATAGAAACTTAGATGAAGATTTAAAATTAAGAAACATTGCACATTTGGTGAATGTTTATCATTCTTTTGTTGAACAATGTATGGATCCTAGTGTAACGACTGTAACTGATCCAAAAATAGACACAGCTACGCAGTGTAGTATTTCTGAAGAGAATGTGTCAATGGGCCATGCTGAAGACAGTTCTTTTCAGAAGAAACTTTTAAATATAAAGGAAGCCAGCTTAAAACTGAAGCTACAAGGGTACTTGATAAACCTAAGTAAGGATTTACCTGCATATGATGAGAAAGTGCATGTATGCAGGAATGCAGACATTTTTGAGAGTTTTGCTGAGAAATTTGATCTATCAAATGAGCAAAAAAACCAATTGTTTAGACTTTGGCTACCAGTAAATATAAGTAGATGCCTAGAAGTAAAAAAGTGTTTTGACAATGATGAATGGTTACATTTTGATGACGTAGGACGGTTAAGGTTACTCTGCAATGCTACAGAGGTTCTTACTTTGGACATTTTGAATAAATTAAGAATTGGCTGGAACGAATGTACTTTTACATTCATGTCTATTTACCAAAGAGCATATAAAGCAATTTGTTCTAACTTGTTCAATTTAAAAGATAACTTTATACAGAAGTTCAATTTCTTAGATCCTGTAACCAGAGTATTGGCATCTGACAAGGAATCTATTTTGGAAGCTGCCAAGGTAATCGATATCGCCAGACGGCAGGAGTGGCAGAGTAAGTCAAAGTCCCACAGAGAAATCCCACAAAAAGAGATGTTTATGTCAAAACAGCCATGCATCTCTAAGACATATTTCAATGATGAAATTTATTTAGAGAGACGTAAAAAGATTCATGTAAAACCCAAATCTTACTTTGAGACAATGTCAAAAGTAAATGATTCAGGAGTGAGTGTGACAGCTGTTCAGACACCTAAAAGTAGGGAGAGACCAAGGATACGTGATCCTCGGCCTGTCACAGAGCTGTCAAGCACAGACAGATTGGTACCAAATGGTTCCAAAGCTGACATGCTTGCACTCATAAATAACAAGATCAGGAAAATGCATAAATTAGGAGAACCTCAATATTTGAGAAATGCATTTCATATAGTCAATGATTTTCTAAATCATGAAGTGTTCAGACCTGGAATAGGGATTGGCTAGATGTTTCATATGATATGTGAAAGATATTAATTACTGGTAACGGACCCGGCTTTGTACTAAGGACTTGAGTTATTTAATTACGGAATAAAAGTAGTTATTATGTATTATTAGTAATATATATGAGATATTATTAATATGTATAATGCTATGCAAATTAATACATAATAAGGATAATAATAAAAATAATATTTTTTATTTTTATAGCACCAGCAGATTCCGGAGCACTTATAATCATAGTTTAGATCCTGAGAACATAGAAAGGGAATTAATGACAGTTTTAAAAGTGTAACTGGTATAGATATATACAGTGTATATGGTTTAAGCTAATAACCTTTCTCCCCCTAGGAATTCTTTTTAAATGTCAGAGGCTATAAATAAGTGTATGGGTTATTCAGAAGTCAGGAAAGATATGTATGTACAAGGATTCTGTATTGTATCTATTACCTTTCCATTTGTTATTAACTTTAGTAGTTAATTTCAGGAATCACTCCCAATGGCTAAATTCTTAAATGTATGATATGTGATTCTAATGATATTTTCTCTCATTATAGAATCTTCACAAAAAAGAGTATGAGCATTTTTGTGGTTAATGATGGAATGTAAAGTAATAGTTTTGTGTTAGCCTGCAATGCTTTTTAATGATGTAGCTAATTTGTCATAACAAAATCTGTCACTAATATAAGAGGAATTGCATTTGCTGAGATTAAACAATGTATTGTACTGTTGCATGTTATTCTCATTTAGTGCAAGTATCAAGGCATGTGTTTGGATAAGTGATTGATGGGAACAGGAGGGCCTGGAATGTATACATGTCTCCCTCTCTCACCCTCTCGTGTTTCATGTCTATATGTTTTCGTCTGTGAAAACAATATTTTAAAGAAAGGCCTATATTTTTCTTCAACATGGAAGAATCGGTATATTGAGGT
The DNA here is from genome assembly GCF_027789765.1 of Dendropsophus ebraccatus. NCBI lineage: Eukaryota > Metazoa > Chordata > Amphibia > Anura > Hylidae > Dendropsophus > Dendropsophus ebraccatus. The sequence continues at coordinate 56,003,608 of NC_091455.1, forward strand.
ACAACCAATACACCAAGACTTGTTGGATCCATCAAACATCTATTTTTTAGAAGTATCCTAGGAATATACTTAAGGTTTTTATGCGCATTATTTTTTAAGAAGAGACTAAATGTGAAAATCCTCTGAGATGAATGAATGTACACATGTCAGGTATAAGTGATGTGTGACATGTGTTATAGCAGCTGCTCAGTATGTGTATGGTACCGCGCGTGTGTGTGTGATGGGATGTATCATGTTACTAAGGTAAAGTGTCTTATTTGTTAAGAAGGTTAAACATGAGATAATATTAGGAGAAATATTAAGTGTACAATATTTTATCCTGGGTATCATCATAAGAACACTGATATATATATATATATATTTGATGTTTATCCAAATAATATACAAAGACACATTTTCAGCGATACATTATGGTTTAGGGGTTATATTTAATCATGTCATTATAAATATGTTATTATCAGAAGGTTAAGTTCATTCTTTAACAAATGTTGTTTCAGTTTCTTACAGGACTATTTGATGGTGTCATTTCAGTTCTTTCAGTTGAGAAGTCCAATACACAAATACAAATGTGTGAACACACAGTGTGTGCATATATCTATGAGCATATGTGTTTGATAACAGTATGAATATATACACACACATATATACACACAACTTTATGTTTCATTTGGGTATGTTTATTTTTAATGTGTTCTCATTAGAACTACGATACTACTGATGTCTGCCTCAGGTTACAAGAAGATAACTGTCTGCCAAGAATAGCAAGACATATCACATAAAATATTTCATTCACTCATACAAATATGGTGGTTATGGAAGGTCAATAATATTATATTGCGGTATTATTTATAAATATAGCAAATACATGTGGTGATAGTGTTCCAGTAAATAAAGGAAGTAGTATATAATATAAGAACATGTGAAAGCACACTGACTTTTAACAAAACAAGGTCTATAACAATAATATTGTTTCATTGATTAGGAATGGTGTTTTTTTAAAGGTAAAAACATTCAAACTATATTTTTGGTAAATTGTGGTAATGCTTCTTCACTGAATATGGTTACAATAGTCTGGACTTTTGATAGTATTATTTTTGTGACATATTCATTGAATGAAACATTATGTTATTTATTCTATCCGAATAATGTTGAAAACATCTTTAGGTATAAGGACACCAAGTCATATTGAAATTCATACTTAAAGATAATTTAAAGTGATCTAACTATTGCAAGACCATATTCTATTCTTACTGAATACATACATGAACATTCTAGTAAATGAGGTTTTTGAGTAAAATAGATATGGGAATAGTTAAGGTAAAATAGAGTGATATGCTATGGTACACTGTGATTATCATAGGATAGTAATAATCACCAAGTTTTTGGTGTAGGATAGGGAAGAAAAAGTAGATCTTCAATCAAGCCTAGAATTTTTGTATGGATTTTTGATTTTTTCCAGCGTTGATCAGTAGCCAGAGAAAGAGACTGAGCTGTAATTCTTATCCAAGTAAAGCACTTGAAGGGAACAGATAAATCATGGACTGTTTTACTATTCTTTTCTTTGATCAACTGGCATGCTGAGACTTCTAGTACCACAAGCTTCTAGATGGCTATTGAGCTTTCTTCAGGTGATCTATCCTGGGACTATGCTAAAGTATCTTCATGATTGACATTCTTTTGTTTGTTACATTTTTAACTATGTCAAGCCAACTACAGATGCCATGACCGGAAGTCGAGTGGGCAGAATGTGAGGGAAGCTTAAAAGTCTGCACAATCCTCTTCTGCTAGCAGCAAGTCTACAAGTGAGTTTAAAAGACTTTGTTCATTTCATTAAATCTCCTCCAGTGGTCATGATAGCAAAGGACAAAAGATGGCATATGTAAGTGATGGTTGCTGGACTATGCTTTTATCAAGTGTAAGTTATACAAGATTCTATCATCCTCAGCGAGTTGTTGGAAAAGATTGCTCCTAAAGTCTGAGAACAATGGACTTTGTGCTATAAGCTAAATCTTTATCTCCACAATCTGGATGAGAAATGACTGTGTTATGTTACAAGATGTCTGCTCTAGGTACTGACATTACAGAGTTAAAGAAGACCCTTGTAAAGACTACAGAAGTCAGATGAAATGAGGAAGTCGTTTGCACAAACAAGGGGGGTCAAGAAGTGCTAACTCTTTATGTGTTTTTTTCAGTAGCCTAGCAGGTGTCAGCTGACAGCTTCAATTCCAGAGAGACAAAGACTCAATGACTCTTTACCATGCAAAGGAAAAGAGATGGATTATTGTATGAGGGATAATATTAAGACATTCATTTTGTTGTTTACTTTTTCAGCGAAGGAATTGTTTTTCAAAAGACTTTGCCAATCTTATTTTGATTAATTAACAACAAAGGGATGTATAACCTAAAGACTTTGCTACACCAAGAAGAGTAAAGTCATCTGAACTACCAGGTTTCCATGGATCCAGATGAAGACAAGAAGATACATTTTTTAGACTAGGCCTAGCCAGAATTCTATCTTTTTATAAAATCAAATCACAGTTTCTCATAACATAATAATTTAAATGCTACAAATCTATTATGGGTAAAGTGATAATTTCCATAGACTTGTTATTAAAGTGATAGACGTTGTCTGTGTGTTTATAAGAAGAATGAAGAAAGAAGATTCCGTGATCTCTAATGTATAAAAGGTATTGTTCATTGGAAAGTCTAGATACATTGAGGAGTCAATACAATGTATTTCATCCTCAAGAGGGGGAAATGTTAAATATGATGTGTTTTACAATGAACAATATCTTGGTATAATATAATGTAAGTCATATATATATACTGCTGACCTCACCATAATAGCACAACACTATTCACTGTATAAAGTGATTGTAATACTGACATTATAATATCATATTCTATACTAAGGAGACGTGTATAAGTTGGAAATAGATACATAAGTGTACACAGCACTATTCACGGATCCATGACTATGTAGGGTGTTAAGGCTGTACACAGCACGATAACTATACATCCATGAGTGGAAACAGGTTATGCTGATGTATAGAGAAAGAGTTCTATATTTGTTATGGTCATATATGTGCAGACACAAACACTCAAGTATAATGAACACACCCACACATGACATTAACAGTGAGTCATGAACCTATATAAGATGGGAGTTACCAAGATGGAGGTTGGTTGGATCAGGGCTGTACAGAAGGTATGAGCCCTATGTCACAAGAAGGATCCAGAGCCTTCAAGGAGAAGGTTGTGATGTAAGCGTGAGGAATCCATGATGGAAGCGTGAAGGAAGGAATGTCTCCCAGGATGCTTGAGTGAAGCAACAGCTGCCTGAAGCTCGTGACGATTTGTAAGACAAACCCTTCACTTCATAGGACTCTCATATGGACACTAGACACTAAAGACTGTAAGACGTTTCTCTGATATTCTTTTATATTCATTTCTGTAACTTCCACTACTTTTAAAGAAGAAGCAATAAATCTCCATTTTATAAAGAAACCTCTCTGATGTCATCCTACTGCGGCGAGCCATAAATTACAGGTGCTAACGCCATTTTCTACACCCTCCTTCTTCTATGGATAGCATGTAACCTGACCCTTCAGTAAGCTAATAATCTGTCTCCTCTCTCCATGTGCGTTCACATGTACATGATATGCAGCAGATCCACAGCAGATTTGATAGTGCAGGTTTGATGCTGTGTTCAGTTATATAGATAAAATCTTTTGCTCCGGATCCGCACCAACAAATTCGCAACAATACGGTATGTGCGAAGCTACCCTAAAGATGGATTTTAGCAGTGATCTGAGGGTTAAAGAGCATTGGTATAGAGGGCAGGGAGTGTATGTTACAAACTTTCTTATACAGTATTTGCTTGTACTATTGATTTAAGGAATGTTTGATAAAAGGACAGTGTCCAATAAAAGTTAATTTATATTGCATTTTACAATTTTCCTAAATCTATGGTAACATAAAATCTCTCCCCAATACACATTTTTTTTTTTTTTGCTATCATTAATTTGACCTTTAAGGGATCCACTTCTCCCCTGAACAATATTGGCTTCAGTCTCTGCACTGCTTTGCCAACACAAAAATATATATTTAATCACATATTGATTTTGCACAGCTGAAATCTCAGCTAATTCTTCTGAAAGAGCCGCCAATAATGAGATCTTGAATGTATGAGATCAACCAAATATTACTTCTTTAATGTCACTAAAATTTTTGTCTCCTCGCTGAAGTCATAATAATTCTGAAAGGCTGAATGAGAATGAAATACACAGGATTAGTGGAGTGTGAAGAAAATCTTTCTTAACCCATTTCAGTCTTATCAGCTTTATTGAATACAAATCACTAGGCCGCCTAACCCAGATCAAACTGCCCAGGACTGCAATGTCAGCCACTTTTTTTTATGACAAGGTTGCCTTCATATCTACCCTTGATCTCCTTGGCTGAACATGTCCATTTTGCTGTATGTATCACACTGCAGCCTAAACTCTTATCTGTTACATTGGTTCTCTTTACACACCGGCTCTGATCTTGCCATCTCAGCAATGAAC